>NC_034414.1:26382872-27022090 GCF_002078875.1 Numida meleagris | reverse complement strand
GGGGCCGCGCGCGGAGGCGGGGATCCGGGGCCGGGCGCGGCGGGCGGGCGCCCCTTCTCGTACCGGAACCACGCGGAGCGTGTGCGGTTCTGAGCCCTACTTACGCTTTCAGGGGGTTGTGAATGACAGTCGCCATTTTGCTACAATGTAACAGAATATTGTGTCTCGGAGTTCTAAAGGTTCGCTCAGGGGAAGCGGCCAGCCAATCGGCACGCGCCGTGCCGGCCCGCCGTCCAATCGGGCGCCGTGGGCGGAGCCAGCGCGCTGCTAGTTATTAGGGGAGCTGTCAAAGCCCAGAGGTCGCTCCCTGCCTGTGGAGCGGGCGGCGAGCGGCCCTTAAAGGGGCAGGCCCGCGCGGGGCACGCGGCCGGCGTCTCCTGCCGGCGGCCGCCCCCGGGGACACCGCCCCGCCCGGCGCCCTCCCGCCGGGGCGGCACCACCGCCCGCCCGTCCCCCGGGAGCCGCCGGCTCTCGGCGGAGCCGCTTCCCCCCAGGAATTTCCCTCCCGCGTCGGGCGGCCGCGGCCCCGCGCCCTTACATAACGCCCGGCGGCGCTGCCCGCCCAGCCCCGCCCCGTCCGTTCCCTGGACGGGACGACCGTGGCAGCGAGGGACGGCGGCGGGGACGCGGCCACCCGCCTCTAGCCCGAGGGGCTCGCGAAGAGTTGTGCAGCGCGGCCGAGCGACCGAAGAGGCGGCGGTCCGGACCTCCGCGCTTCTCGGAGGTAAACCGCCGAAGTGGACGCAGTTACACCGCGTGAGGTGGGCACGGTCCGAACGAGCAGCTCTCCTCCCGCCCGCCCAACGCGAGCCTCGCCCTGCGGCGCCCGTCTCTTCCAGAGGTCTCCCTTCCCTACGGGCGCCTCTGTCCGTCCAGAAACAACACACGCCCGCCTCTCCGCTCCTCGCGTTCATAGAATCGGGGAAAACTCAACTATGAGCAGTTAAAGCATCCCCCTGTAACAAGAGCAAGATAGGTGCCTACAGAGCCAGCCTGATCCACAATTTAATGAAAGAATGGAAGTAAAAGTCTGGGAGATGTTCAGGTGTAACAGAGAGAAAAAAGCAGTTACTGAGCTCATGGGCTGAGCTTTGCAAGGGCAGAAAAAACAAAATCTCTCCCAACTGTTTGTCAAAATAAAACTTTGTAACGCGTGGGCAGCAGAGAAAAGGATGAGAGATGGAGAACAGAGAGGTACAGAAATGATTACGTACAGATAAGAAGGGAAAAGAGCAGTGCATCACTTTCCCATTCATGCAGGATTCAGCAGAAGTTTGCCAGAAGTTAAGCCTTCCAAAGCGTGCCTCGGGTCCCCCTTCCCAAAGCGTCACCCACTCCAGCTCCGAGGCCAACCTGCCCACTATGTGCTCTCAGAGGGAACCGTCTTCCCCACCCGAGCCATTTGGTTACAGGAGAAACAAGCTCCCTGTCAGCTGGAGAGTTGCCAAACTGTGGAGATGGATCCTAACCACGGTTCCGGGAAGCCATGTTTAAGAACGTTTCCATTATCATATTACATTATATTATTTGGTATGGTGGCGGCCCAGGTGACATTGACTGTAACTGCAGAAACCCCTGTTCAGTGCTCACACTGTTCACAGGAAAAGCTAACCACAAACTGCCGAGTTCTCACAAGCACACGCTGCTGTACATGCTGCGCAGAAATGAATGGGTCTGCGTGCATCTGAACTGGTGCCCCTCGGCCAGTGACCTGAATCACATCCCACAGTCACAAAGATTTCTGGTTTGACGCACTGTTGTGCTATTCACCCAGCGACATAAATGATCCAAACATTATGATTTACCCCAGGATGGGCAAATATCCGTGTGAGGGATAACAACTCCTTTGCTTCGCGTGAAAAGAAAATCAGCCCAGAACCACATAGCGCTGCAGAACTGGAGGCAGCGCTGGGCCACCGAGGGGAGGCACCAACATCCGGCCGTGCTCTAGGAAGTCCTGAGATACCCTAATACAAAATGGTGACGCTTTGAGAGAATAAAAACAAAACAAACCCGTTTGAGTTCATTTTCAGAAGTTTAACGAGCCCTTCTGACCCTGTTTCGATGGAGATAAAGGCCCAGTCCTGTTCCGCAGGCACAGAGATCTTGGCACGGACTGCGGGGAGCGTGGCTTACTCCTGCTCCTGCAACACCCGTCCTTCCCTTGCTGCTCCTGACATGCGGGCACTGAGCCTGTATCAGCCACCAGCAGGCACAGCAAGCAGCGATAACCGGCACAGCTACCGGCCAGGGGAGCGCGTCAGAGCCGCCCTGCTCCGAGGGGTCCCAGCAGGCTGAGCGCAGAGCGGCTGCATCAGGGCCCATTCCCGCTCCACCTGTGCGGATGGAGACATTCAATTTTGCTCACATCTAGCCTCCCTATAGCATGTTTCACGGAGAATTGAACAGCATTTAGCTTACTGGTTTAGCTGTAAAGAAGGCACAGAGCACTGGCTGACACCACGCTCACAGCAACCTGCCTAACTTGTTCGCTGATTTACTAGTTGAAAGTAAGAGAACCGTTACAACACGTTATTAATAAAGCACTTAAACCCTACCACAGAGAGCTCCATGTTTGCATACACACAGCACTCCATCATCAACTGATCATTCACAAACTAAGGTTTTAGATTCATTTGTCTTCTGGTTTTGGGCTACCATAAGTCACTAATCAATAACGTTAATGTGGATCTACACCACACA
The DNA here is from genome assembly GCF_002078875.1 of Numida meleagris. NCBI lineage: Eukaryota > Metazoa > Chordata > Aves > Galliformes > Numididae > Numida > Numida meleagris. The sequence goes on along the minus strand of NC_034414.1, from coordinate 27,019,387 downwards.
TGGGCATCGGTTCAAGCCCCATACCTCTGAAATACCTCAGTTACATACCCACTAGGTTCCAACTTCATGATTTTTATATTCCCACTCAACTCTGATAGTTTTATTCAAATCTACCAAAAACGGTGCAAGGAGGCTTCCAGGAAATACATGCACTGCAAAAACGTTTAGCATTAAAGGAAAATAATAAAGGTTTATTGTTAATATATGGCTGCCAACTGCTTGGACAGCCAATTCTCATCATTAAAAACGGAAGGCAGGTTTTGACATAACACAGTAAAGTCTCTGGTATTAGCATGATGCCTAAGCACTCTGCTCCTGGGCGGCTGGAGCAAGCAGAGCTTCAGAAGGCACAACCCACATCCTCAGCTCCTGGCACACAGAACCAAGTAGGATAAAACAGGGTCCTTTCTACCGCACTGGAGGCGTCACATCGTAGAGATCATATTGCGACCAACCTGAGCTATCCCTATTCTCAAATGTTTTTACTATTTGCATAATACAAATACATCGCTACTTTCTGCGAGGGGTCAAAATCATTCCTGCTCACCCCACAGAGCCTTATTTTAGCTGAGCACCTTTGGCTGTGAAAGTTTTACCCTCTATTCATTGTCTCTTGTTTTCCCTTTTATCTTAAGTTTTCGTGTAGAGTTGTTCTTTTCTGGAGGGAGGCAAGGTTAGGCTCTTGCTTACACATTCCTCAACTCTTGTGAATTGGAAAGCGAAACAAACTAGATACTAACACTGAAAGCCACTAATCTAATTTTGCTATGCAGGGAAACAAAAGAAGCAGTTGGTAGTCTACCAGAAGCCACAGGGGTTTTTTTTTAGCTTTAATATTTCCAGATATGCCCAGTAATACACAACTGTGCTTTGCTCAAATACATTCATATTCAAAGGACGGGATTCTCAAAGATATAAGCACGATAGCGTGCTCTGTGAGAGAAGACTTAATTTGTTACAGCAAAACAGGGCCCCACATCCACAGATATCCTGCAACAGATTCGAAGTCTTAACTCCTTTTTATTTATTTAAAGCTTTGCAGGCATCTCATACACTGGTTCTTGTCAGCCCTCCTCCTCCTTTTCCTTGATCTTTACCAATAGTTGAGGTAGCTGAAAGAGGAGAGGACGGTATCAGGGTGTCAGTGTTACAGACTCAACACCAGCCCTCTGCAGACACATCACCAAAAATCTGACACAGTCAGCATAACAAAGATAACTACGGAGCTACACAGCGTAAAAATAAGCGCCAATGATTCATTCTTTGTAACTTTGGGAATCGCATTCTTAAAAGGCGGCCTCCGATTTTATTTTCTTTCTTGCTTTCTTAAAAGCAAAATTCCCCTCTATAGCTACAGCAACAGCTTTTTGAAACCTCAGGGGTAGCTTCATTTCAGGCCTGATTCTGACTTCCCAGAGTTTTAATTCTGCACTCTGTCTTCTTTCCAATAAGCACTGAGGACACACTATAATTATTACGATTCTAAGACGGGTTTAACGTTTGGATCGAGCATAATGAATCATGTTAGAACTCTACCTGAAAAAAAAACTAACGGCTCACAGAAAAAAAACAAATTACCACATTCGTTCAAAGAGCATTAACTTGGAATTTAGCTCTTGATCTGAAGAGCTTCACCTCTACTTCATTATTGATGGGACCACCCCACAGAAAGGAATGAACATCTGACTGTGACTGTTTGGTGACTCCACTGTGGAGGGTTTTTAAATTTATTAAACCGTAGGCAGAACTGAGCCGTGCAGACTCAGCTTGAGAACAGTAACTTGTTTTCTGTCAGTATTTGGAATTCTTTGTTGTTTTTAAAACGTATTTCAGATTTTACAGGGCTAATCGGAAGTAGGTAAAACAGGTTCTTCTTGCGGCACATAAAGAGGTTATGCACTACACTGCAGATTAAACTTAACCTGAAAATTTCTCAGCTTCCAACATTCTTAATTAATATCGATCAGACATTTATTGTAAGTGTTTAATAAAACTTTCAATGCTGTCAGCCCCTCTTCCATGGAAATACAAAAGAATTACTGTGTTGCAACTTTACTTTTTCTTTCCTTCCCTTTTTTGTTTCTTTACTTTCAAAAGAATTTGGGTACAAAAGGAAGACTAAAATCTTGCCAAGGTATAACTCAAAATATCTTTCCCTTTGTAAAAGTTCAGGAGAAGAAAAATAAAACTTGATGTGTTGGTGAAGGTGGAAAGGAAAACAATCCATGTAAACAGCAGTTTGGAATTCTGAGGGGTAAGAAGGTGAGGGGGTAAGAAGGCATTAAGCTCACTTTATTGCATTGATTGGCCAAACACCAGAGGAAAACACAAGTAAGGGGGAAATAAGATGCTTGCGGTTTAGTTATCTTTTAAAACCTGCTAAATAGAAGCAGCTTTAAAAGTGTCCTGAAATTGTTTTTACTTTTCCCATCCAACTTTAATTTTGGTAGAGGAGGGAAAAAACAGAAAGGCACTGACTGACCTGCTTAAATACCAGTTTAGGTCAAGCCCATCTTTAAAGTTGGCAGACTCCTGGAAATCTCAGTGGACGCAAGGTACTGGGATAACACAAAATAGATCCCAGGAATTTATTGAAGTAATTGCAGTTGAAGTCACAAAGTCATAGTGGAGCCAGTCCTGATTTTCATGCCCCTAAATCTCCTCAACAACTTGCACCCATGGAGCTAATTTGATGCATATTTCTCTAATCCAAACAGGCTCTCAGACCAGAATTGTCTCCTTCAGAATTTTACTGATACTCCTTCACAGAGATAGCGTATAGGTAAAATACCTTACGTAGAAACAGCTTCACTAAGGGTGGAGACCTATTTGTTGGGGGTGCGATGTTATGTTGTTGTTTGAGGTGCGTTAAACAGGGGTGGAACAGCTTTGGTGTCAAAGACACCTGCTAACAGAGAGGCCCTCCTGCAACAGAAAGCTCTGCCTTGAAGCTCTAGCCCCATCCATTTCTGTAGCGCATTGAAGCCAGTATGCCAAATCTTCTACAAAAGCTCAGGTTTTTGTTAGAGGAGACAGGCATTTGTTGACGCTGTTATGGTGCTGCCTCAACAGAAAGCAGCTATAAGAACAACATGTCAGATTATTATGAAATTCTAAGCAAAGAAAGTGGCTGATGGGATAGTGTCAATGCAAGGCTCACGTTTTTGCTACTACTGGTGCTGCTTTTTAGACTAATTCTAGGACTATCCTGTAGAGTCCTAGTGCAACTCCAAGAAAGACTGTCTGGTGCGGGATTTCAGTATTTACCTGCATCTGTTTGTGTGCATATATATATACACACACATATCTGAGTCAGACTCTCATCCTCATGTATATTGTATATATGGAACTACTCATTTCATCAGGGTTATTGCTTCTGATTTGTATCAATATCTACAAATGTAAGTTAATTGCTGTTACCAGTGAGCTCAAGTAGGTCACAGAGTCTCAAGCCTGTTACCTACTGTGCCTGACAGCCACACACTCTTTCCACTACATTGCTACAAGTAGTACTCACATATACTATATGATTTAATCCATCTTCAGATCTCAGGCAGACAGGATAGAAAGGATTGCTACCCAAGCGCTGAGAGTCAAACAGAAGTCTAAACACATCATCACACGAAGCTTACAAAGCCAGCTGTGCCACGTGCAGAAGATCCAAGCGCCCTGCCTTGCTATTTCTTCCAGAATCTTTTTTTGTTTTAAAGGTCAACCAGCTAGGAGCATTGACGCATCTAATTTTGAAAAAAAAGCACCAGCACCTTCAACATCAGGGGGAAAAAAAAAAAAAAAAAACAGGCATATCCAAAGATACCTCATAACGTTTAAGCTGTTTGGTATCTATCATTTTTGAGAGTAATTGAGCACTACAGTTTTTAAACAGAGCAGAACTCTGTAGAATTAGGAATAAGAACAGTCACCTTCTAAGGTCAGTGTCTTTCACATGCTGAATTCTGCACTTACTTGAAAAACCTAAAGGGCTTGTCCATCTCACACATAGCAGAATGCTCCCTCCCATCTGGTGTCTACAGCTAAAGCCCTTATGAAATACGATCTAAAGGCATTAGAACAATTCTGTTAGAGTAAAAACATTTACAAGGAACAATATTACAGCTGCCGCTGAGATGCTCCAGCTTGCACAAAGTAGAATACTTTACTAAATTATTTTCTTAGGGGAGATTCTCCCTGTCTGGCTCCTGCAGGCATCAGCATCTCACTACCAAACACAAGCAATGGGAATTCAGCTTCCAGGAACTAAGTGAAGCCAGCGGCCGCAGAATAGAGCCTCAGGACCAATTCTTACCCACTTTACAATCCTTCAGAAATGGTACCAGCAAACACAACTACCCTCCATTCTTTGCTTCTCCCCTTTGGCCCTGCAATAGCTTCTTACTCTCTCCTAGCCACTGGCTAGTTCTTCTCTGAGCTCTTTTTATTAAAGCATTTTCTCTCCCCACATAGCAATAATTTTTCTTAGCAATCACAGTCATCCACTCTCGTCATCCTCTAGAAAGAGCCATTGGCAAAATCCCTTTAGGGAGAAGGAGAAAGACAGCACAGAATGTCTGAAATACACTTGCATTCATTGTGGGTGAGAGGTGCTTATTGCTTAAGATCACTCTCGTATCAGACAAGCGATGGATTCCCTTACTCTATTTATACTCTTGGAATAATTCACTAGCTAACGCTTTTCCCAGCTAAATAAATGCCCACCTCCTGAAATGGATTCAAACTTCTGGAGCACTGAGGTTACACAACAAGGGTCAGCGTGCAAAGCGCAGTGCCAGAGACATGCAGCTGTTTCCCTCACTCACACTCCCTCCTGATTATTGAACATGAGAATCCCACTTGTATTCCAGATACAAACGTAAGCATGTTATATTCCAAAGCTGGGCGCTATCCCAAACAGGAGAGCTGTGGACATTCAAGCCTGCCCTACTTGTTAGCATAGCACCAAGAATGCTGGGAAAATAGGGATTCATTTTGCAACTATTGCGTATTTAAATTCCACCCCAGCCCATTCCCAAACATATAGACCCTCTAACCCACTAGGAAAGTTTCGTTTCCAGGCCGTATCTTTACAAAGATATACTAACTCCTCTGCTTAAAGGTTTATGGAAGATCTGCGTGGTTTTTAGAAAAGTTGTAACAAGAAAACCAGGCCCTGTTTCAGCAAGGAACTGCCACATTTGTCTGCACAGTCACTGAGACCATTCATTTGCTAAAGGGGAGCTATACTATAAATAACCTTGCAGAAAAAAAGCTAGGAAGAGAAGCAACACGACGAACAGCAACCTGATCTAGCTGTAGATGTACCTGTTCATTGCAGGAGAGTGGGACTAGATGACATTTAAAGGTCCTTTCCAACTCAAAACAATTCTATGATTCTAGCTATCAGATAGTGTTGGGATGAGACAGGAATAGAAATCTAGGAAGCAATGGCTGATGAGATTTGGTTATTTGGCAGAAAGGATCTAGAATCAGTGGAATAGTATATAGCCAGCATGGAGTCACTAGAACTAAGAGCACGTAACTATAGGGCAGCTCAAAAAAGCAGAGTTAAATATTTGTATGTGGCAATACAGCTGCATAAGCCAAGATGAACACAGACTAAATTCCAGCCAGGTCCCTGTGCCTGGTGCTTCCTATCCGGTAACTTGGGGAGTGATTGGATTGAGGGACCTAGTTTTAGTCTCCTTAATGTTGAATGTTTGAGCTACATTAGACATCAAAAACAAACAAACAAACAAAAACTCCGCCAGTCAGATTCTGTTCCCATTTGAAATACATAATTCTAACCTACAGGCTTGGTTCTGCCAAGTTTGGCTTCGAGAGGAAGAAGCGTTGGCCAATGCTGTCACAATCTAAGCAGCTCATACTGCCACAAAGCTTTGTTCTGCATATACAGTGGCGTGAAGTAAAACAGAATCTCATCCATGCTTATATGGAAGTTTTTGAAATGTATACACATCGTGCTTGAAATCTGCCATGCAAAGTCAGCCCAGAGAGAAATCGGTGCTGTCTAAAGCCAAGGCACAGAGCTAGAAGTCCTGATCTCAAAAAGAATTACCATTTATGCTCACGAGCACAAGATCTGGCCTTTATAATTATGAAAGCATGGCCTCAAAAATACTGAAAGAAATCAGCAAACAGCAACGTGCACGTACTTCTGCCCTATCACGTAACAGTTGCTCGATCCGCCTGCAGCCTCTCAGCCGTGCCCCAAGCGGGCACGCAGCACCAAAGCCAGAGGAGGACGAGGTCCCCGGGGGAAGCCCCCGGCCCGTCCCGCGCCCCGGCTGCGCTCACCTGGGCGGGCAGCGCCTGGCACTGAGGCGCCCCCTGGCGGCGGCCCGAGGCACCAGCAGCGATAGGGCGGCTTGGGGAGCCCTTCTCTGCGAGACTTCCAGCGAGGGACGCTTCAAAGGCAGCCCTTGCACAACAAAGCGCTGTTTCAACTGCTGCAGGTACACCGCGCTTCGGCAGACACAGGCAAAGCGATTACTTTGCGTTCGTCTGTTTATAAACAAGTTTCTTTATGCAATAATGCACACGCACTCGCAGGAAACATTCCCCTGCGGCTGAACGTTACCTTCCTTAAGCTACGTGACACAGGCACACGGGGATCCTAAACAGCATCGTCAGCACCACCACCTCTAAAGCTGCATAAGCTTCCTACTGCTCAATTCCTGAATCGGAAGGTTTCTTCCTTAGAGAAGTTTGTGGCGTTCGGGTTTGCTTTGGATTCGTTTTGTTTTAAAGGGGACAGGAGAGTGGAAGCAGAGGATAAAGCGCTTCTGCAGGTTTTGGCAACGGTCACTCTAAGTATTTTCAACAGCAAGGGCAATCAAGATGTCTTAAAAGAAAATGTAACAGTAAGTTTGAGTGGCGGTATGCCTGCATGGCTTTGAAATTCAGAAGTCAGTGAATTTGCTAATACGTGTGTCTTTACAAAGTTTCCATGGAAGAAAGTCACCCACAACTGTGTGCTACGTTACTGAAAAGCACCAGCAGGAACCTGTTGGGATGTAGCAACCAGATTCCTCAGGAGTCCAGCTGATTTTGCAGTAATGTTTGCTCATCCGGAAATCATTTCATCAGGTAGCAGGGAGGGAGGCCCAGCACTGCTTGGCTCTTCTCTCTCCTGCTGTTCCCTGGAACCAGGGCAGAGAGAGGGAGAGAAAGCACTCAGCTCTGCAACTGAAAGTAACATTATAATGCAATCCCCATAAAGGAGCCGAATCAAAACTCTAAAGAAAACCTTTAGCCTCGCTGCTTCTACTTTTTCAGGGCTTGAATTTGCTACCCTACTACTACTTCTGTTTTTAAATATCTTACATGTACATGCACACAGAGCATTGTGCCTACATACAACTGCAATGGACTGTTGTGTGCCACTCTGCTTTTCCATCCAGAGCACTGGATGTGTGGGTCTGTGCTAGGACAAAGAGGTTACAGCCCAGGACTTTTATTTTGACCATTCTTTGTACACACGCAAACACACACAAACACACAAACTCACACAGTCCCTCTGCGGCACTTGGGCATGCACATGCAGGCACGAACACAGACCTACCAAGACTCGTTTAACCTTTGAAGTCAGGCTGGAAGCCTTGGGACAATGTCAATATTACATCTAAAAACTATTAAAAAGAGTGCTATATGCACAGCATTATTGGTCTGTCTTCTCAGTTTGCTTTATTAGTATAGAGATACTTCCTGATAGCCAATTTTTGAAGAGTTTTATCTGCTTTTGTTCTGCTCACTCGAAATCGTAGTTCTGTTTGCAGGATTTTAATTATTCATGTGGCAGCCAACTCGGAATTTATAGGGATGATGATGATGCTTCAGGTGAAGAACAGAACAGAAGGATCAGAGGAACACCTACACAGAGTTGCGCTTCCATGCCAAAACTTTGTCAGGAAAAAAATCAGGTGAAAGATGAGAAAACACTCAAGAAGTTTAGTATTTCTTTGCCGTACAATGATTCTTTAAGGAAGTACTTGGGCTCAGATTTACTGTGTGTGTCTGTCAAATAACATGAGACTTGTTCATTGCAGCCTGCGGAGCCAAAGAAGTGCATGAGACATTTACCTAGTTAAAGTCTTACATCACAAAGAAGCCACTTAAAAGTATTTAAACATTTGTTTCACAAATAGGAGAACGTGTCACTAGGTTGTTTGTCATACTCCAAAAGAAGCCAAGAAATTAACAATACCAGCCAGTGGAAATCCTTGACAAATGCAAACTTTGGGTTTCAAGATCAGATATTTCCTGCTCCAAGAGCACATGCATTATGGCATTGTTTCCATCTGTCAAAGTTCAGGTTTCAAGCTTAATATGGACGGGTCTTTCCTTAGAGCTGAAAAAAAAAAAGAAATCGGACTACAAAACCATTTTCCTTTTAGGACAAAGGATAAACACAACACTAAACCCAAGCAATTGTCCCCAGAAAAAAAAGTATTTAGCAGCCTAAACATCTCAAAGCCTTCCACTTAACCCAACTTCCGCTGAAGGGGAAAGAGCTAGAAGGATTGCCCTGTGAAAACAATGCAGTAGTTAAAAAGTTTGTCGCTGGCATCTTGTGAGTGCACCTGGCATTACTCTCAAACATTTTGGAATGTGGGCAAGGACAGTAATGCTGTCACACTAAATACAGAACAGATTCCCATTTTTCCACTCAACCCACCCAACCCATCACAACAGAGATGAGTGACAGGGTAAAATGATATAACCTGAAAAAAAAAAAAAGTGGCAGTAACTAATCCAAACTGCTGTCCACAAGCAGAGTGCGCATAAAGAGCCTCCTACAGGAAAGAAGGTGCTGCAGCAGGCTGAAACAAAATGCAATGGAAAAGCCAAATAAGCAGTCTTATAATTTGTCCACAAACATCAGGAACATTAAAGGGCACAGTCAAGTTACTACACCGCAAAATTACAAGACTGTGCTTGAGTCATTCTTCAGATTAACTTAGGTAGCCACATCACACATCTGACCCACGATACTTACAAATAACCAAAAACTAACATACATATTCTTCTGATATTTGAAGTCAATGGCTTTGTATTGACTCAGCAAGATGATCCAAAAGAGGTGCACTTTGTATCTCTCTCAGGAAATTCCAAAGTTGTTGGGTAAGGAACTTCTAAATGCCTTTCCAGGATTTAGCACCTAATCTAAATTCCATAAAAATAACTCTACAGATTTAAATAGGCTTTGCATCAGATCTGTCAGGGTGTGCCTTTATACTCCGTGGCCAGTTTTGCCTACCTGCTAGCTACACCATGACGCAGTAAATCTGGAGCTGCCTGCAACTCGTCTGAGTGAAATGGGCCAAACTACCCCAGTAAGCTGTACTGACAAGTGCCGTGCTTACAGTAAGCTTTACAGGTGAACAAAACTACGCACAACTCAGCACAAGAAAGGAGCTGCTGGGCCATCAAACAGGATTTATTGCCTCAGGCACTGCTCCATGCCAGTACAGCAGTATTGCTGCTAGCTCTGGAGCCAGAGCAGTTGGTGCTGACTTGCAGCCCCTCAACTGGCGCCATCGTGCCAAAGCTTTCACACAAGCCCAGCATAAATGCTGGTCACAAGTTTGAACATAGGAAATGAAGGAGGAAACATATGGTTTTGTAAACCAATAATGTCAATAATGTTTTACAAAATACTAAGGAGGCAACTTTAAATTGGAACATTTATGAGTTCATTCACCCTAATGGGTAAGATACATCTAATACGTTAAAGCTAGAACAGCTTAGATAGGACAATCTCTTTATGGCATTGCTCATATCCTCAGATTATACCTACTATAACACAACTAACAGGACCTGTCTGTGGTGCATATTCATCAAGCATTTGGAGATCTGTGTGTTTCTTCTGTGCTACACTTTGTACATTGCAGCTCAACACAGGCCAGCAGCAGCACAGACCCCAGATTCCACAGGAATAGCTAAGCCTGAATAAATTATTTTTAACTGCAAGTCCCAAGCTCTTGCCCTCATTAGGCACAGCCACATCCTTTGTGGCTGTGCTGCATACAAAACTTTTAATAACATCATTTCCAGTTCCTGTAGCACTGCTTGTAACTACCAGCAACAGCAAGAAAGAAATCAGGGCCACTTAATAACCTCTTTCCCGTGAAACTCTTTCATTGCACCAAACCATCTTGCACTAATTCAGAAAGGCTGCACCCATTTAATATCAGACATCACATTTCTAGCGCATTCCACATCATTTCATCAGCAGCAGAATTGGGAATTCGGAAGCAATGGATTTTTTCCCATGCTCTGCCCTAAAGCAAGGTCCCACCAAATGAAAGGACATTGTAAGTTAAGTTTTCAAGAAGGTCTCTGTGACAGTTTCCAGTCGACTCGCAGAGAAGCTTGTTGGGAAGCGAACGTTATTACTCCCACACAACTCAACTCAGCAGGAGTCATCTTTGCCCTTTTTTGTTTCGTAGGTTTTCAGCAATTTTAAGAAGACAATCTCTACAGGTCTGCAGCACTTCTCTGTTGGACACAGTATACATGCAGATCTACCCTGCATGAGGACATTCATTTGCTATTTTAATTTTATCCAGAACCAAGTGGAGCAGTTTTACTTAGCTGACTTACCATCATACAATACCCCTTCCCCTTTAAGTTACTTTTTTTCCTCAGAAGTTCTCCTAGACCCTGATCTTACATACACACACCATCTGTATTTTCCTTTTCTTTCAGACCTGGCATTCTGAACTGAAGTGATAAAATATGTTCACTATTCAAGGTGAGGATGCTCTACCAGCTGATATAATTGTACTATCTGCTAGCTTTAGGGAAGTGGGCACATTTTATTTTTTTTTTAAGAAAGCAGATAAATGCTATTAGTCAACATACACTCAGTTGTTATCCAGGCGGGGAAAAAAAGAACAAAAACACACAAACACAACTACATCTTGCTGGATAATTTATACAGCTTAAAGCCTGTGGTCTGGTAGCCTCTTAAAGCCTGTGGAAGCTCTCAGCCATTTTATACAGAGTGCTCTGTCATCCTTCCTATTTCCCACAAGGTTATAGTAGACAACTTGTACTGCCATACAGTCAGTTACTTTGGCTATTCTTTCCTTGCGACCTGCAGAGCTTTCCAGCTCCCAATTAGAAAATGCTTTGCTCAGGGAAATGATAGCTCAACCAAGCCTATAAAACATCTTCTACATCCTACCTCCTCTTTCAATTTCTATCCAATTAAGCTGAGAGCTAAAGTTCCTTGATTGTTTTGTTGGCTTGTTTTGGGTTGGTCTTGTTTGTGGCTTCTTTGGAGTTCAAACTGATAAATTACATCTTGTATGTGAAACAATTACTGCTACAGTTCCACAAAGCAGACACATAGCTTCAGTTGCCTTTAGATTTTTGAAGACCTTCTTACAAAATACTGCTAAGAATAAGAGACTATCCCAATATGCAGTTTAATTTAGTGATTTATCAAATACTTCTTCCCAGAAATAATTTGTTGTTATATGCCTTGGTCTACAATGCCTTTTTATTACAGTTTTTTCCACAGGCACAGTGGAGGTAACAGAGGCACAGAGAGTTATGTTTTTTTAGTTTGTAGATATGGGACAGATCCTGCAATGCCATTCCCAGGGGCAGTCTTCGGCACTAGGCATATGTATTGAGATCTACGGACTCATGCCCCCAGCAATAATTAGGACAGACTGCAGTTCATTGTTCCCAGCCTCTATGCAGCGCTCAGAAGAGAAGCAGTCTGCAGATTAGGAAAGGTTCCACGAAGCAGAGTGCCTGTGGAGCTGTATGAGACATGAAACAAATGGAAGGCAACACTGAAGTCATATACCAGCGTATGTGTGCAGTAAGGATGACCAAAGGCACAGCGATCTATGAATAAAATCTAAGACTGAGGCCACAATGATAGCTCTAGAAGTATTCTGAATATTAAAAAGTATATAAATATTAATCAAGACATGAGTAGAAGTTACATACTACCACTATGAGACTAGGATCTGCAGATTGATCTTTTAATTCCCTCCAACCCCTTCCCCCTGCCACCAAACAAATCAAAGAGCCCACAGATACCCTCTACAAAATGTTCTGATGTATAGATATGGAAATTGCTTACCTGTGGTAACCTTCCCTCCTCCCATCTTTCTTCCTTCAGGATGTACTCCCAAAAGACCTCAAGAGAAACTTACTCTTGACACTTTACATACGAGAAACAGGAAGCCTCCCACACTAATCTGCATACACTGTACTGAGCTTCCTCCTCCTGCCCTGTTCCCCCTGAGGATTGTATGTAGGAATTCTTACCTAATAAAACTCTCATTACCCATTACCTTTTCTTTAAAAAGAGACAACTTGAAACAAAAAATTCCATTACATGTCTTCAAAAACAAGAGAAGTGAGGTGGAGTGAGAGACAAAACAAGTAGATCTTGCATCATTCAACAGCACTTTTACAAGATGGTACATCCGTAGTGTGGAATGTATTTAAGGTAATTGAGCTAGCTCATGCTCCAAGACGGCACTGTCCATTTACCATGCATTTCTAAGAATCGCACTCACATGATTATAATGCTTCCTGCACACAAGTCTTACCAATTGCTTTCCTTTGGATGTGAGCAGGATATAGACTTTGAGAAATGAAGTGTTAGCACCTTTGTGACACTACATTTTTAGTTAAGTTCCTATAAACTTCAAAGATTAAGCATTGCTTTCTGAAAGTGAAGCAGGTTTCCACATCAACATTTTTGGAGAAGGGCTTTTGTCTGCATTATCAGGGGTCTCTACATCTGTTCAAAGCCTGTGTATTTAATATTTTAAAAATTCCACTAAAAAGACGATTCCTGTGGTTTATGTCACCAATTTTTCCTTTAGTGGGAAATCAGCTGTCAGAGACCTGACATCCACTATCGATGCGTAAAGCAAAACAGTTCACATCTCTTTGTGTAATATTACAATCTCATGTCCAAAGCAGAGAAGGGAGAAAACAAAGCAACACACAAGATTTTGACCCCCCAAAGAAAAGAGTTCCTCGTAGATTCTGACCAGTTCTTTTCACTGGCATTTTTAAAATACAAAGCTAAAAAAATCAGTCTTGTAATTGTGTATTAGATACCTATAAACTGAACAAATGAGCCTGGAAGAAAAATGAAAAAGCTGCCAGCTGCTACTATTCTAAAAATGGCATTATTTATACCATGAACATAACCTTCCTACACTGAATCCTAATTCGTCCCCTACAAAGATGCAGGACAGCAGTAATCAAGACAGGTTTCTTCAAAGACAGACTGTCAGGATACGATGCTCCACAACATCTCTGGAAGGAATAGAAGGTCCAATGCCAGTTCTGTGTTCCGGCCGTATAAAACTTTGTTACCATCTTCACCTACTTGACAAACGACTTTACCATCTGCAAATAGGATCTTTCACCAAAAACACGTTTTCCAAAAAAACACTAAAAATATTAATGAAGAGTCCGGTTATTATTTTGAAGTGACAGACATGGGACTGACAGCAACAGAGGAAACAAGGCAGAGCAGGCACTTCTGCCTTCAAAACCACTTGCAGTTCCTATGCCTTCAAAATAGCATTCTCTCTATGCATACACAAAAGCGTGGTGTGGAATTCTTGATTTTGTAGATTGAGATATGCTCATATGTGTATACATATATAATTTACATATACCTCCATCTCTTGCAGAAGAGGTGAATACTGCTACATCATTTAACAATTCTTGAATTGGACCCACAAAGAATAATGACAGACATCAAAAAACAGCAAGGGATATTTTAAGATGTTAGGTAACTGACCAAAACGCAGATGAACTATATTTAAGACATTTAGCTAAAATATCAAAAGTGTTCAAAAGCACTTTACAGTTACCTAACACTCTACCATCTGAGAGCATACTATTCTGAAAGAAAAACAGCACTAAAGTGCAGCCATTTCTGCAACAGACTGACAAAAAGGGGCTGGTGCACAGAAGCCTGTGTTACATCACAGGAACAGCAAGTCTGATCCAAAACAGCAAGGTAAACCCTTCTTTTGTCCAGGGAGAAGGAGTTTTTTAACATCTCTTTAGAATCAGAGTCAGCAGGAGCTACTTGAAGATACAAACAGTAACCTGTGCGATATTTAACACCAGAGTCTCGATTACAGCTTGGCTTCCTAGAGAAATTTCAAACAAATCTACATATGCGTAATAAACTGAGCAACTGTCATGGTAGAGACCCTTATCTTTTGAATTTCTAAACTTAAGATTTATTTTCACCCTAAAAATTAATATGGTAGAAATACCACTCCGATCACTTGTCTTTGACTATCCAAAACAGAACCAATTTGTTGGTATTAGTGCCTTTAGGTAAATTCCACAATATCATAGACCACGCTCATCCAGCAAAAACAGATTTCATACATAAGTACAGCATACCAGTAATAATTTACCTTGCATTCTTGAGTTATAATACCCACAGAATCTACAACAGTAAATTCTTGCACATGACAAAGTCTCCCTGAAACCCTTCCCTTACAGGTCAAATAGAACTGGGGGAAGGTATTAGTTGGTTGTTTTTTTCCTCCCACCTCTGAGCAGCTCCAAGTGGCAGCAGCAGCACCACAGCTCTGCACTGGCTGTGCAGACACACAAGCAATCTGCAGCTGCTGAGGTAGCAAACACAGCCCACTCACTTGCGCTTCCCAGAGGAGAAAGTGAAAGATAACAAGTGAAGATGACATCTCAGAGATGGGCTTTTACCAGAGACCATTTCCTGGAACATGCTGGCCTATCTCATGGGAACTATAATACCACAGCTCAATTTCTACCAACATAAATGTTTTTAACTACTTATGCATGCATAATCTACAATAAATCACCTTGTTATGCCAAAAGTTATGAAGTCCTTCCACTAAAGTCTTCAAAAGTACGAGTGGAACCTGAATGTCTTTCAGTTAAACATTCCCAAGCACCTAGGTAATTTAAAAGTAGGACCTTGATTATTCAAGTTTTACACAAAGTAACATTAAGACTTTTTATTCCCTTTAACCCTGCAGGGGAAAAAAAACTTAAGCTAAATTCATTAATCAACAGAATACTCAATAAAATATATATCTGAACATTTCCAGCAGCACCAAAGAGAAGGCAAGGTCTGATCAGAGTCTGCTAAGAATACTTGAAAGGAAGACACTGCAGGTAGTCTCGGAGTGTAGTCTGAATTTCTATCAACTGGTAACTTAAAAAAGGATCATATTTGCACATGTGAAATACTAAGAGCTGATAGACAAAGCTACCAGGAGTCGCTCATTGGCATACAAGTACTCACTGCCATATTAACAGCCATAAGTATTATATTAAAAAAACAAACAAAAAAAAAAACCAACAACCAGAAACAAACACTTACTCTTAGCTAATTCAGTGACAGACTGTGAAAGTCCATTTTCATTTGCCAACTTTTCAGGTTTTTTTCGCAGCCTTTAGAGGAGACAAAGCTGATACCCCAGGAGGAAAGTTTCACCTTCTTACTTGGAGAGAACTCAAACAATCAAATATGTAGCATCAGTGCCCCAGGACCTTAGACTTATAAATACAAATAAATACACCCTAGGCAGCATTGCAAAGGGATTTCCTGGTGTACTTCTGCTTCTTAAATTGATTTTTATAGAAATTCAATACTTGCTACAAAAGAGATCTTAACAAAATACCCATCAGAGCTGAGAGAGAGCAGTTTTGCCTAAGTGCACTACTGCTCTCTGGTGGGCCTGATCAGATCTTCTTATTTGTACACCACCAAGCAGACCCTGGAAGGAGTTGCACCTCAGAGATCATCATGACTGCTCAGGAAGCTTGAGATTTAAAAATAAATGCAGCAAGCTATTGGTACTTATAAAAACTATAATAATTCATCACCTTAAAATCCTTGAATGGTACAGCAGTTTGTTCCTTCCTCCACACCCTGATGCAGGAGATCCCAAAAATGATTTTCAGCACCAACAGCAGAGCTACCCTGTGGGGCAACAGAATATTCTTACAACCAAAACAAAGTCAAGCAGCAACTGTTATAAGCAAAAATGTCTAAAGTTCTGGATGGTGTCACTGCAGGGCTACTGCAGCTCCTCAGGTATGAAGCATACAAGGTTACATAGGATCTTAATGTAACTGCTCTTATTTTACTGAAATTAAATTAAGGCTAAGTTGAGCTGTTAGACAAACTCCTGCTTTTGATTACACTTTACAACCAATACACGGGGCCCTGTGCATATTTCCGTTACTGAAGTTTATTGAGTTGCTTTGTGTAAGCTAAATTGTAACTGGGAGAACATGCATGATTTAGCTCACAACAAGTATGAGATAAAACATGTGGCTTAATCCTCAGCACAAAGTTTGCACAAACTAATTTTAGTTTTCATATGTACTAAAATGGACACAGGTTCAGGCAATGCAGCTCAGCTGAGAGGCAGCGCTCTGACCTGCAATGATCCTAACCATCCTAACCCAGTGTCTGAAGCACAAATTTCTGCATGATTAGCAAAGTGTGCTTGTTTTCTTTTTGCTGTTGCTGTGTTGTTTTTTTTAATAATGTTTTAATGCAATTTACAATTATATTTTAAATTTTACTGGCAAATAAGCTAAGTATAGCCCTACATGCATGTGTTTAATGGAGTACCCTGAAAAAAAACAACCACAGCAAAGGAGGGACAGAGCTTGATGGCAGACTGCATTCTGCAGTTCAGTCCAAGACCTGGCCTGAAAAGAGCAGCACTCAACAGCAGTCAGCCCAACCGCACCCAGACAGAATGGAAACAACTGAACACGTAGCAGTTCTCAAACTGAAATTCCCCCCTCCTCTTCAGTCATCAGTGGAAAAGCGGTGTATGTATGCATAGAGGGAGTATTTTATTTATTTTGTTTACACACATATATATACACACAGAGCAATCCAGTGGCCTATGAAATCTCTTCCGGTCTATTCACGTGTACAAGCTTCCACAACAAGCTTACAGTACAAGTGAGAAAACAGATCATTTAACATACTTCTCCCCTGAAGGAAATTCTATTTCAGTGGAGTCAAACTCACAGCTTACAAACAGCATATTGGTCACAGAACCTTCAGCATTGCTCACAGGCATCAGAAATTAAAAAGCTGAAACCAGGCCAACAAAACAAGCAGGTATAGCAAACACTATTTGTAAAACATTTGACATTCTGCATTACTACCTACAAGCCAAGAAACAACAGGGAGAACTGTATTACCTAGACTCTTGGTCACTGGTGTATCAAGTACCAAATATACATCAATTATCAACACCATGTAAACCATCATTCTGGATCCAGTCTTCACCAGCCACAATATTAGTAACAGAGTGGCTCACAGAGAGGGCTGCTCATACAGATTTCTACAGGGTCTTCTATTCTACTCCTGCTAGTGCATGAAGATCAGAGTTATCTCATGAAAGCTGAAAATCAGTATCACCATTATGAAAAACAGGCATAACCAATGAAAAGATGCCTCAGAACCAGATCGTGCTGGTCATCTGCCTTTTAAAGGCAATGAAATAGTGCTCACAAACTATACAAGCTGCATGTAAGCTCTCCACCTGCTCCCATCCTTAAAAGCATGCTTTCTTTGCTCACTTACCTCCATGCATTTTGGGAACTTAAAGTTCAATTAACTTAAAACACAGACCAGGTGAGTAAGAGACAGATTGAAAGAGCATCTCAAAGTTACCCTCAAATACACACAGCAAGCTTGTGCAAGGCCTAAACGTTTGAAGGAACAAATAAAACTGCTGCTCGTTTTCCCAGGATTGGATTTTACGTATTTAAAATTTCAAAGTGACAAAAACAGGGACCTCTGGAGATCAATCACTCTGATGTCTAGTAAAGCAGTTTGCACAGGAAAGCATCCAGGAGGGCTCTGAATATCTCCGGAGGAGACTCCACAACCTTTCTGGGCAGCCCATTCCCGTGCTCTGAACCCTCACGGGAACCTTTTTTCTCACGTTCGAATGGAACTTCCTGCGTTGCAGTTTGTGCCCCTTGCCCTGTTGCTGGGCACAACCAAAAGAGCCCGGCCCCATCCTCTAGACACCTGCTGGCTGGATATCTGTAAGCACTGATAAGCTCCCCTCTCAGCCTTGTCTTCTCTTCCCCGGGCTGAACAGTCTCTCAGTATATAAAACCTACATCTTTGTTTGGGAGGAAGACAGTCAACATACTGTTCATGCTGTTTCTCCAGTTTCTTTTTCCCACCCACACCACCCCACCCCCCGTGTGATGCATTTTGCAGTACCATTAACCCTCCATTAGGAGGAGGAAGATTTGTACCACATGGTTGTTAACGCTTTGCCGTACAGCACCGGGGAGAAGACGGAGGCCACTACGCAAACCCGGCGGTAAGAAAAGCTTTAGCAGAGAGAGGTGTTTCCTTACGGCGAGCACGAAGCAACGGCAGCTACAACTGCGCGCTCCATGGCCCCTCGGCAGTCGCTGAGCAGTGGAGGTGCTCAGAGCCCTTCCTCACCCACTTGCCGCGTGCTTTCCTAGCTCTGATAACACTACTCAGCTAAACGCTTGCTGACCAGGAGAAAAAGGCTCAAAAATATATTTAAGCATTAACAGGTCCCCGAAGATCCACCACGGGACACCACGACTCCCGAGGCAAAGACACGCGTCCCTCAGGAGCCCCGCCGCCTCAGGGTTGCCCCAGCCCGCCGAGCAGCTTTTATATGTTTTTCCCGCCCAACTGCCTCCATGTCCCCGCCCCTCCACGAGAGGTGGGTGTCAAGCGGCGGTCTGTCCTTCTGCTATTCGGCGAGGGAGCTGTCCATCAAGCAGTAGTTCATGGGCGAGGGCCAATCAAACGCGTCTCTCGGGCCGAGCTCTGGCGCTCGGGTGGAAGCGGTGAGGAGCGGCGGAGGACGGCTGGCCGCGACCCCGCCTCAGGACACGGCCCGTGGGATCCGTCCCTCGCAGATCCGCGGGTGAGGGCCTCGGCCCGCCGGCTGCCAGGAGGTCCCTCCCGCTGCGGCCCGGAGGAGCGGCGCTGGGCCCGGGCCCGCGCGGGAGGCAGCAGGCCGCCGGCAGCCCCTCCGCTCCATCCGGGCTCTCCCGAACGCGTCGTGCGGGAGAGTTGGGAGCCGCCTCCGCGGCCGTGCTTAGCGCAGCGGCGGTGGCTGCCCGCGCCCTGCGGGGACGCGGCGAGAGGTGACTCGGTGCTCGCAGGAGCGGGTGCCGGTCGCAGCGTGCTCCCGTCGGGGCCCGCGGCGCCGCCCTGCCCGCTCGGAGGCGCGCTGCCGTCCTCCAGCAGGAAGCGTGGGGGCTGCGGCCGGGCCCTTCCAGGCACACAGCTCTCAAGTACGGATCGACGTTTGGCTTACAGGCAGAAATGGGGAGAAGCCACGGGGGAGGCAAAGAGAAGCGGGGGTGGGGCTACCGCAGGCACTGCCACCGCCCCCCCCGGCGCCGGAGACCCAATGGCAGTCACTGCAGCGACAGGCGAGTGCGTGCCGGGCGCGGGCCCGTGCGGGAAGGGGAGGGCTGTCCTCAGTGCCTGGCGGACGGTGCTTCTGGTGTGCTCAGCGAGAATGGCCCTGGGGCTACTGGGAGGGGGATCTCGTTGCTTCCCGGAAATTTATCGCGTGTTCCAACTTTAAAGAAAGATAGGCGCACACGCGCGTTGCCCCATTAGCTCCGGTTGAGTAAAAGGTTAGAAGTGGAAACGGCCCCTAATTCAGTGAGTGTAGAATAGAAAAGCGTTCTATTAACGAGTTCAATGTATTTTTTCTCCCACGGAGATCAAGTGCATTCTTTAAAAATTTCAAACTCGAATAGCTGAACAGCAAGAGAGCTGGTTGTAGAGTTCAATTCCATGCTCATTTTGTCTTCAATAACGCCTGACTCATAAAAAACGTTTTGGCCTAATGCTTTCAGGCTGACCTGTCTTAAAAGGTGAGCCTTGTACAAGTGATTCACAAGACATCCCAGTGGAATTTTACTCATCAATGTGGTGCAGTTACCCACTTTGCTTTTGTAACAAATAAGACAGAAAAATCTCTACTGTGATAGAGTTTTCCTTAAAGTTTTGTTTGGCTTGCATGTTTCAGAACCTCATCCGTGAACTTCCTGTCATAAAGGCAATGGCAAAATATTTTTGACCTGTCAACACTATTTTACCCCTGCTTCGCTCATTTACTTTAGGCTGTAAAAAGTTTCCATGCTTTCAAGATGGGATTTTCTTTTAAGCTGGGGCCATGGTAACATGTCCAGAATTAATCTTTTTCTAAAAACAGTTAGAGACATACAGGATCAGCAACTATCTCTAGCATTTTGGCAATAGTTAAGCCTTTTAAGATACCATTATCTCTACTGTCCATGAGAAGTTTTTAAGTTGAACACTTTTACTGTTCCTTTTTCATTGGTTAGTGTACAGTGATATACAGAGTATGCTTATCACAGACCTGAAAAATAGTGCTGTGTTAACATGATTAACAAACGGCTTTAAAGAGACTTTGCTGAATGGATGCGTAGGACAATTGTGGGTCTGTCTTGAAGGCAATACTTTTTTTTTTTAGGCCCAAAGAGGAGGATGCACACAACCCAGTGAATCCAGGCCCCAGCTGCAGTGGAAATCTTCCATCTTCCAGTACAGCACAGAACTCTGCAGTACCAGGTAAGAGACAGCATTTACTGGTCAAAATTCACTGTCAGTAGTATGTGTTTTAATAGTACGGTGTTAGAGGATGAATACAAGTGATATAAACTGAAAAGAAATATTTCTCTCTCTGGAAATCAATGATGTTTCTTTCATGTATGCATTGAAGATGTAATAAAATACATCTTTCAATAAAAACATTAAATAAGCAAAGAAAATAAGACAGCATATAACAAATGTATGATGTAGATTGAATTATTCAGCCTTTTAAAAGATGTATTATCTACCACTTTGGGGAAAAAAAGAAGCATTTCTATGCCTTCAGAGTATTTGTAATCTGTAAGACATAACGTCTGGTTAAGTGACCTGTTCATTCATTGTTAGGGAGTCAGCTGGCAGAACCAGAGTTCATACAGTAGCAGTGCTACAGATGACGTCCCATTTGCATTCTGGTTTTCTGACTCATTAAACATCCCTTGGAAAAGCTGAGCCTGTGGAAACATGCACGTCTCCACAGTAGGAGAGTCCTGAAACAGTGCTGGCTCTGTAACCTCTTAGCAGCAGAGAAAGCCAGAGTGTGAGGTGATCTTTTTCATATAGCTTCCTTTTCTGATCAAGAGTTTGTGAGCGTGTTAGGGAATAATACATATAAGCCAAACCATTTATTGCTGTGTAAGCTGATTCCATGCACTAAAGCAGTGTGCTTTTACCAACCTCGCTGATAACAGTCACTAACTTTTTTTTTTTTTGAGGTGAATAAACCTTGTTTTTGTTAAGGTGAATAAACCTTGGTTGTTTGTTGCCAAGCTGAGACATAAGGGATGATGACAATGAGCTGAATTGCAAGAAACCTCAAATGCAATTTGTAGTAATAGAAAAAGGTTTAAATAAAAACTCTTGAAGACGTTAATGTTCACCTTTTCTGAAGTACAATTCTGTATCTTCAGACAACATACTGCTATTTTACCTGTCTGTGTGAATTTGCCTGAGCACTGAAGCACTAAAACTAAATGATTCTCTCCTCAGTTCCTCTTTGGAAGGAGCTCCTGTATATTGTTTAATTGTACTCTTGCTTATACTAAAGTCTCTCCCAGTTGTTGAAGTAGTTTGTTCTGAGAGGGGAATTGCTTTGGTTTTGGGTGATACTTAATTGCCTTGTTTGTTTGGGACTGCCCTAACTAGCCATAACCTAGAGCATTCCATCATGGTTGATTCATAAAGAAAGATCATTTTTATTACGCAGCAAGCTGCTCTGCTTCTCTGAAGTATGAAGTCTGTGTGAAATTCACTTTGGTCACTGGTAGCATCCTTTCCATATCTGTGTAACAACCTTGCATTTGCAAACTATAAACTTTTTTCCTTTCAGTAGCTGCCATCTGTTCCCAGTCTGAGTAGCATGTGTGGGATCAGCCAGGGGCTGGAACTTTGAGCCGTGTGACTGACATTTCCATGAAGGTTGAGGCTGTTAAAGAGTAATAAATAAGCTTGGTCGTCTCTCTGATTTTGCTTTTTTTTTTTTTGCTTCCTAAGAACTGCCAGGATTTTACTATGACCCAGAAAAAAACCGCTATTTTCGCCTCCTGTCTGGACATAATAACTATAACCCACTCACCAAGGAGAGCATTCAGTACAAGGCAATGGAGACTAAAAGACTGAAACTCTTAGAAGAGGAAGAACAACAAAAGAGGGTATGTTCTGAGAAAGATTGTAATTAGCCTTTAGCATGCTCTGTCTTGGGATAGATGATAAGCTGACATCCTTCAGTTTTTTCCTATGGTGCTGTTCCATAAGCTGTCTGAAGAAACAAAAGTTTCTTTCTGCGAATTCTTTCTGAGAATGTATAGCTTTTGAAGTCTTTTGTTCGGTTGTTTCACACAGGAAGCAAGTTACTAAGTGAACAAACAAAAAAACTTGTAAAGAGACAGGAACTCTCAGAATAGCAAGTTATCTGGCAGTTACACTTGAGTCATGACATTGGATGCCTGGTTTCAAATCCCTGCTTTGGATTGACAAAGTGGGGTTTCAGTTGTAGGCTTTCTGTATGTTTAATAGATACATAGATTGTATGCCTAAACCCTGAGGAAAAGATTTGTTATTCTGTAACTCTGCACAGTACTCTATCATTCGCACTCCCTAGTATTTATGAAGTGCTCACGTGAGTAGTGCTATAATGGGATGGAAAGCACCACAGTAATAGCAGGGTAGCAAAGTCTTTGCCTACAGCAAATGAGAATGAGCTCAAATGCAGCAGACACAAGAATGAAGGAAAAGAGCTGCTTACCTCTGGAAGGCCTCAGGCATGCAGGGATCTCCAGTGAGAGAATCTCTTGCCTCTGCTGCCAAGCCTTAAATGAGGTCTGGGAAGGAGTGGATCCTGGCTCCACCCCTTCCGGTCAGTCAGGTGCATTGCTTGCACCTGAGCTCCCCTGGGCTGGCTCTGCCTTCCCACCAGGTGATCCATCACTGGCTCAGGCTGTGACTTGGCATTTCCGTTACAACATGAAATCTTAAAAAGAGATTAATGGAAAAGTAGTTTCACACTGCTGTAAGACTGCATGTTAATAGTAGTCCTGTGGTAATGGAGTTTTACTGTGTGATAAGATTTAGTGTGTTAGAGTGAAAGTGACATCACACCTCAAGGGGGTACTGTTGATGGTATCAAGCAAAAAACAAGAGCTATCTGTACTTATTCTAGCAGACCACGGAGATGGTTCTGGAATGTGCTTTGTAGACCTGAAACACTGTTGTACGTAGGCTAGTGGGAAAAGTTACCCAAATATTACTAACATCAAAGACTCATGGCCATGTTTGAATCAAAAACAAGCAAATAACTGAGTATGCTTTCATCTTATTCTATTCCAGAAAACGACAAGGGCTGGACTGAACTCATCTATGCTGTTACAGAAAAGGCAGCTAGGTTTGCTGAGCTCCACAAGTTACTGCAGGTACAATGATTTGAATTGTCTCCTGTTTGCTGTGTCAAGTTCTGCTGTTAGTACAACCATTCCTATCAGTTTTGTTTGTCTGTTTGCAATTCTCACTCTTCCACTAAGGACAGAGTAACATTTATACTGACAAAAAAACAGTATTTTTTAATAATCAGATTTCTAAAGTGATGAGAATTCAAATCTGAAAGATGCTTCCCAATCTCAGATGATGGGGATTTAAAACTTCCTGTTTTTTTCAGTATGTGCTCTTTTGCCACATTGTTCTGTATGAACACAGTGCAGCTTTTCTTTGGATCAACGCCCTTCAGCTGTTATGGACGTTTTCCCCTGGGTTAGAATCTCTGTGCTCAGATTCAATAACAATGTAGAAAGCAAATTAGTGGCTTGTTACGTTGTTCCTGCTACTGAAGATGTGAAGGGGTTCTAAAGATGGGATGAAATACCATGAATGTGGAAGATGCACAGGGGTTATATGGTTTCATGGGTTATATAAGTGAAATTGTAGCATGCTAGTTTTCAGGCATTTTATCTTCTGTGATTAAAGAGTTCTGGCTATCTTATCCAAAATTCTTTTCATTGGCATTTAACCTAGGCTTACCCAAGTTCTTTCTCTCCTCCCTCTCCAACTGCTTTTACAGGCTGGTCCATGAACTAAAAGTGAACTGCATGCAGAGGAGGAAGATAGAAATTCACAGTCCAGATTCCTCGGTTGCTGGAACCAACAATTTTAAAATAATTGTGGTATGTTACAAGAACTAAAGATAAATCTTTAGGTTAAAAAGAGCCTGTCTTCAGTGAAAATTGAGGATCTTTTAATCAAATCTCATAGGTCAAATTTTGCTTTCAAAGATACCTTGTCCCTGTTGTGTCAGTTCTCAAAATCTGAGCTATGTAGTTTTTAACACATAGGAAGAGACTGTTCCTTTCCTAGAGAGGAAAATGATCAAAAGCTTGGAGATATAAGTGATTTGTGGAGCTGACCAGTGTATTCTATTGGAAATAAACAGGAACCAAGTGGATAGTTACTGCGGTGGCTTTTTGAATGGGAAAATGAGGAAAATGAAAAAGGAATTTGGGGAGTAACCACCCTATGGTCTAGGGATTTTGTGCAATCCATCAGTAATGATTTTACATCTCATGCTATAAAGGCAGTTCCTACTGTTTTTGGTTGCAGTGTGTATACAGCAAAGGTCACTGGAGCAAGTAGCTTCCATTAGTCTATGTAGAAAGATCTGCAGGAGAGAGAAACAGAGCACTGCATAGATAGCTGAAGCCAAAAGGGAGTTGGAAACCTATTGTCACAAAAGAAAAGCTGAAATATAGCACAATCCTTTTCGCTGTGATTTGATCCAACACAAGGAGAATCTCCTACAGCTGTGCAGTGTAGAAGAATTCCGTATTCACTTTTTACAAGTGAATACATTTCTTTCTTTCTTTGAGTCCTTATTAACGAGAGGAAGTGTCTGGTATAATTGGAAAGAGTATTTATTGTTGGTTAAGGATTAAATATTTCCTTACTGATATTTTTTTCTGTGCACTCATAAAAAGAGGTGTTGACCACTGTTTTAAAGGTGAATAGAAAGTTGATGGTGTTACAGGCATCAGAATTAACACATTTCTTCCTTTTTGACATAATGCAGCCACCCCAAGCGATTATTTCCGGTAAGTTTCCACTA
The DNA here is from genome assembly GCF_002078875.1 of Numida meleagris. Lineage (NCBI taxonomy): Eukaryota > Metazoa > Chordata > Aves > Galliformes > Numididae > Numida > Numida meleagris. The sequence goes on along the minus strand of NC_034414.1, from coordinate 26,994,116 downwards.
AGTGCAACAATGCTTCTGTTTTACAGGCAGATGTTGCTTGTGAGCGAATATTCACTGTGAACGACGTAGAGCACGGAGGATGTAAATATGGTATCATCAACCTCAGTGGTTTGGGGAAAGAGTCTCTCACTGTGGAGATGTACGACAACCTCTACTTCACAAACCGCAAAGTACTGTGCTCTGTTCCTGCTTCCTTCACTTGTCACATTCACAAAACACTATTGCTTGGGAGGCACAGGTTAAAAACATGAGGGTTGGGAAGGGGATTGATAGGAGAGAATGGAAGAATCTAGCAGTGTGATGTTTGGATAAACACAGAATCACAGTAAACTCATCTCTGATAGTTGTGAGTACCAGCAGTAGTTCTCCAGAATGCTGTGCTACCACTGGAACAGAAGACCTCGCAGAAGTACCACCTTCCAAGGATAGTGCTTACTTCAGAGTTATGTGTAGCCGTAGCTGACAAAACCATGTTGAGAAATACACAAATTCATATGCTTCTTTCTTAAAAGTAATTTTGGAAAAATGTATTTGTCCCTGAACATGAAGAATATTTAAAACAGACTTTTGTAATCTCTTCATGCTCAGATCTTTTAAGGATGATCCTTTAAATAATAGGATATGCTTGATGCCTCAGTCTATATCTGGACAGACGTCTCAATACTGCCCTCTCTCCTGTGCATTTAAGAGGTGTATAAGGCTAAAATACCTGTATGCCACTGCTGTGCTATTTCGTGGGCTGTGGAAGTGTGCCCACTGCATAGTTTCGTATCATCTTTGCATGGAAATGCCCTTTCATGAATTGAGTAAGAGGTCTACAAAAATAGTATGTCTTCTTGTGTCTGAAGGTGAATTCTGTGTGCTGGGCATCATTGACTCATCCAGACTCTCATGTTTTATATCCTTTTAAAAAAGCAAAATTTCAGTTCTGTTTTTACTATTCTGCATCATACTGCACAGAGCAGCTAATTTTCAGGAAGACCTCTTATGTATAGCTACTGTAAAAATATTGCTTTCTGGAAAACAGGGAAATTTCTAAAAGACTGCAAGTTGTTGGATGTTGTGCGACAGATGCATGGTGCTGTTACGGATGTATATAGTATTGTTCCAGTGCAGTAAAAGGCAAAAGACTACTTTGCCTGCCCCGGAGACTTGCCAGTTCATTAATAGTGCAGATGCCAAATCAAAAATGATCTAATGAGTAGACATCGATTGGGCAACAACAAAAGAGAGGTTTATGGCAACTAACTTTCTCTTCTAAGAACTGGAATGCTCTGAAGCAGGTTTGGTTGGTTTCTACTGTAAACCATCCTCGTATTGATTGGGGGAAGATGAAAATGGCAGGAATTCATTGGCATTGTGTTCTGCAACTCTGAGAACACGTTCTGCAGATTTGTCTCAAAAGGCAGGCTGATAGTAGAGTAGAGGAGGCAGCAATGGACAAGGCAGAGTCACAGAAGAGAAGAACAAAAGGGGGTTTAAAAGTGGGAGATGGCAGGCAACAGAAATGCTATTAAAGTGCCATTAAAAGTGGCTAGTAAAAGAGAAAATGAAAGAAAACTTAGATCTATGTCATGGCTTATGGGAAAAGCCAAACAATTCAGAACTGGTCCAGAAGGTGGCAGGAATTCATCAAGCTTGCTTTGAGATGGTTAAGAGTTGGGGATAGTTAGCTTATTCAGTGCTTTCCCCTAGTCACATCACAGATTTAACCCACCAAACTTGAAAAGCAGCTTTCAAAAACAGTTTATGCCAGCTCTAATTTTTAGGAAGTATTTAATGAAATCTAAATTGACTTTTGATTCCTTAATCATAGAATCATAGAATTAGCTAGGTTGGAAAAGACCTACAAGATCATCCAGTCCAACCATCCACCTACCACCAATAACCCCACTAAACCATGTCTCTCAACGCTATATCTAAATGTTTCTTGAACACCTCCAGGGACGGTGACTCTACCACCTCCCTGGGCAGCCCATTGCAGTTCCAGACCACTCTTTCAGAAAAGCAGTGTTTCCTAATGTCCAGCCTAAATCTCCCCTGGCGCAACTTGAAGCCATTCCCCCTCATCCTGTCGCTAGTTACAAGAGAGAAAAGGCTGACCCCCAGCTCACTACAACCTCCCTTCAGGTAGTTATAGAGAGTGATGAGGTCTCCCCGAGCCTCCTCTTCTCCAGACTGAACAATCCCAGCTTCCTCAGCCACTCCTCATAAGGCCTATGCTCCAGACTCCTCACCAGCTTCATCGCCCTCCTCTGAACACGCTCCAGGGTCTCACTGTCTTTCTTGCAGTGAGGGGCCCAAAACTGGACACAGTACTCAAGGTGGGGCCTCACTAGGGCTGAGTACAGAGGGAGAATGACTTCTCTACTCCTACTGGCAAGACTATTTCTGATACAAGCCAGGATGCCATTGGCCTTCTTGGCCACCTGGGCACACTGCTGGCTCATGCTCAGCCGAGAATCGACTAATACCCCCAGGTCCGTTTCCTCCACACAACTTTCCAGCCACTCTGCCCCAAGCCTGTAGTGTTGCCTGGGGTTGTTGTGGCCAAAGTGCAGGACCCGGCACTTGGTCTTGTTGAACCTCATCCCACTAGCTTCAGCCCAGAGATCCAGCCTGTCCAGATCTTTCTGTAGGGCCTTGCTACCCCCAGGCAGATCGACACTTCCTGCCAGCTTGGTGTCGTCTGCAAACTTACTGAGGGTGCACTCAATGCCCCCTCAGTAATATACGTACCGCTTTCTCCAATCCAACTCCATGCAAAATAGTTCTGTATCAATGCAGTGTTATCAGCATGTAAAGCTGAGAAGAATGATCCATGTAGGTCCTATAGGTTTTTCTTATCTGTTGAAAGATGCCTTAGTATCTCTCTCAGTCTTGCCTTTCTGGTAGTGAAAATACAAAACCTGAAATTGGAGTTCTTTCTAGCTCATTCCTATGAAAGAAAGGAAGTCTCAAGACTTAACTGTAAAGTGTAAGGCACAATAACGTTCTTGGAAGATGTTACTGAAGGGGAAGTATTGAGAGCTACAGCTGTGTCAGAGCATCTTACCCTTCCCAGCTATAAATACTATGCAGCCTTTTCCATTTTAGGGAGAAATCTTTGTTTTCCTTAACTCACTCCAGCACGCTGTGTCTCATGGGAATTGCAGAAACTCCAGGCTGTGCCAGTCTGCTTCCAGCATCATTGTTCAGCAGCACTAACCCAGGTAGGGTGTTGTTTGTTTTTTTTTCCCAATTTTGGATAACAGTTAAGATATGCAAACGGTACAAAGGAAAGATCATGTCCACACTTCAGTAGTTGATGGGACTATTGTATTATCGTAAAAATGCAGAAAGTTTGGAGCAGAATAAGAAATGAACAGATTAGATAACTCACCTTGATAATTAATTAACAAGCAGTATTCAAAGCACTAGTTTATTTTTAACTGCTGCTGATGTAGTACTTGAGTTTGGCAGGAGAACACCTCACTTGAAAGTAAACATTTGAGATTATTCATATGAGTAGTTTGGCCTTTAACTAACACACAGAAGCTGCACACAAGAAGTACTCAAATTTCCTTATAGACTATCCAGTGTCACTGCAGGATACTTTATCATAGTAGCTACTCAAGTGTGCTCAGTAGATTAATCATAGGTGGAAAGCTGGTAAAAGTCTCAGCCCATGGCTCCTTGTACAGCACTAGACATCATTCTTAGTTCTGTATCATTCTTAGTTGTGTATAAGCATGACTCATTTAGTGAATCCTATGTTTATAGAACAAAAATATTACATGTTCTTGGGGGCAGCAGCTGTGCATATAGCTTCAGAACATACTGTACAGTCTTCTAACCTGGTGTTCTATTCAGACATGATCAGTTAAGTTTATACAGATTAGATCTGTATCTGCGCTAGAAGAGTATGGACCCATTTTAAATGTTTAATGTCATGCTATTTATGGAGCCTTGGAGAAGAGAAAAAAAAGGGGGGGATGGGGGAAATGATGCATAGAATTAGTGTGAACTTGAAAAGTCACCAAAGATGAATGGCTACTAGGCCAGTGTGCTCTGTAAAATATTTTAAAGCCTGCACCAGTCAGGTACCCCTCGTTATGCCAAATTCCTTCTGTCTAGTATTTTCTATTGACTTTATGTATTTCTAAGTGTCCTGCCTTTTCGCAAACTCCTGAATTCTTGTTTTGAGGGAACATTGCTAAATAGATACTGTGAGCAAAGTAGAACTTAACCCATCTGAAACATGGTTTTAGACATAGAATCATAGAATTGCTCAGGTTGGAAAAGACCTTAAAGTTTATCAAGTCCAATCACAACCCAACCATACTACTCTAACATGTCTTCTGTTCTGCCTGATATCTGTAAGATCATGGCAGACATGCCATAAAGTAAATGAAAACTGAGCACTTCAAGCATGTGAGTTGGTAGACCTACACAAGCAACAATCAAACCTGTTTGATTGTTAAATCAAACAATCAAACCTGTTACTTAAACCTGCTTCAAAAACAGAGACAGCCCAGGAGAATCAGTTGTAGAATCAATCAAGGAAAAGATTATACTACTTTGGTTTTTTTCTTTCCTGTATGGGTTTGGTTGGTTTTTCTTGTGGTTTGTTTTTTTAATTCTTCTATCTTCACTGTTGATGGAACTTATAAATTAGGCTTTAGCTAGACTATAGCTTCTGAAGTCTTCAAAAAATTGCTTTCTTTGTGGAAGTGTTATTTTTCTCTTCCCTGTTTTTTTCCTGCCGTGAAGAAATTTCACAGTCTCTCAGTTGTGTATATAGATAGAAGAGTATAAGTCTTCAGCTTACAGTCATGAAGTCCCACTTTTGTTTCTTGCATCTTGAGTAGCACAGGGATATTAACACCGTCTCTGCTTCCAATTATAACATTCAAAGTAGAGAAGTCCAGAGAAGCGTTCTGAGTTATCCTGTCCTTACATTTTATGGATGTTCCATGGGTTGTTCATTTCTCCTAGGAGATCGACCTGGAATGCTGTGCAGCTTCAAGATATCTACGGCCTGGTCCTGTGCTTGGTGCCTGAATCCACAAGCAGACAACTGCTTCAGTACAGGTGATCTGCAAGGCTAGCAACCACTTTTACCTCTGGCAAAGGCTTCTTGCATAAATCTCCCACCTGCTACTCAAATTACAACTAAACAAATATAACGTCTCCTTTAGGCCTGACACGACGAGTTCTTGTGACCAACGTAGTGACAGGGCATCGACAGACATTTGGAACCAGCAGTGATGTGTTGGCACAACAGTTTGCCACCCAGGTACAAAGAAACATAACACTTTTTTTTTTTCAGAGCACTGACATTAGTGGTCTTTCTGTACTGTCTGTGATGGGACTCATCATGTTGTACATAAGGTTATGACTACAATTATTGTTCCTTAACAGAGGTGAGATGGTCTGATGCTGGCACACAATGTAATAGCAATGAAAAAATAAACTGATTTCAGTCTGTGGCAGCAGGGTAATTTTTGTTAAACATTCAGAGATAAAAAGGAAATGATAGAATTAGAAAGTGCACAGTAATAATGCACTGTAGGATTGTTTTGTTTTTGCCAAATGACCTAATTTCATTAACACTCAGTTTATTGTCTTCATCAAGAAGAAAACTGCTATAAAATTCTAATTGACTTGTAAACAAAGACTTAGAGGGGTCAAATTGGAACATGAGAATTCCAGTTCCTAGTCTGCTGTTGTGTTAGACTAAATTCCTCCTAACCTTGCTGAACTTCTACAGCAGAGGTAAATAAGTGAGGTTTGAATGGACCTAACAAGTTAGCTCAAAATGCTGCAGTAAAAATTCTGGTTCTTAATGCCTATGTTAACAAAATAATTTCACAAATGCACCAGAGAGCTCAAAACCTCAACATAGCTACTTTCTGTATAACTTGTACATCCTTTCAGATGTTACACAGTATACCACTTTCTTTTGGATTATTCCAGACCCCAATGCTGTACAATGGCTGCCGTTCAGGTGAAATTTTCAGCATTGATGTACGTCAACGCAACCGAAAGGGCCAGAGCTGGAAAGCAATTCGTCTCTTCCATGACTCAGCAGTTACATCTATTCGCCTTCTTGAGGCTGAACACTACCTTATGGCATCAGATATGGCTGGAAAGGTATGGTTTTATTGTCTTCAGGATATACCATCCCTTTTAGTATCTGGGCAGTAACGAGTGCTTACCCCAATCCTGAAGATGGATGCCTGTTCTTGACAGAGTAATGTGGAACTGGGTGGTAGTTCTCCACTTGGGTCTTTGCCCCTCGCTACTAAGATCCAGTTATTTACCAGCAATTGAATGATCTCTACTCTGTTAACATGCTCTTTGGAACAATTTTTTTTCATCTTGCAGATAAAACTGTGGGATCTGAGAACAGCAAAGTGTGTGAAACAGTATGAAGGTCATCACAATGAATACGCTATTCTCCCTTTGCATGTAAATGAGGAGGAAGGACTTCTTACAGCTGGTGGGTTGACTTTTTCTCTACTACTTGTAAGTGCACGGCAGTGATTTTCTTATCCTGGTGCAGTGTTTCTTATATACAGATGTTGAAAGCTGTAAAGCTGGTAATTCTTTAAAATTCAGCAGAAATTTACCTTTAGACATACTATAATCAACTACGAAAAGTAAAATAAGATGTTACAGATGCACATCTACTGTAATCATTCTTGTGTTGCTTTCAACTATGTCTAGGAAAAGTCCCTTTATCCCTTCCCCACTGTGGTTCAAGAGTAGAGAAGAAAATACTTTAAAATGAAGGTCAGAGAAGCAATGCATTAACAAGAGACTTGAAGTAGTATTTTTATACAGAGACTAAAGACCATATATAGGTTTCTCTGATGCTAAAGGGGATAGTGTGGCAACAGAGCAAAGCTTGTAAGCAGAACTCCCTGTAAATTGTCTGTCACTTGGGCTTGTTATGAATATACACAGCTACAATTTGAGACTTTTTTTTCCAAAAAGGAAATAAAACAATAAAAGAAGCAAAATCCCTAAATCTTCATACTATGGCTAGGTTTCTTAAGGTCACTGTAAACATAGTGATCTGTTCTCCTTGGATTTTTCAGTAAGCGATGGAATAATGAAAATAATTCAATAATTTTAACAAGCTGAGTTTCTCTCCACTTTGTTTTGCTCAGGAGCTTGATAATGAGGAAAGCATTCTTAACTGCTGATTTACCATACCTTTTATTGCCTCATAGGAAATGCATATTTTTTCTTCTTTTGCAGTATTGAGTTTTATAAAGTATTGATAAGCACTTTGCCTGTAGGGTGTGTAGAAACAGTCAATTTATTTCCCCATACGCTACCTTCAGCCACTGTGATGAAAATCTTGCAGAGCCACAGAAATTATTTCTGGTGTGATGCTGACCGCTGATGTCCTTCCTTTCCAGTTGGTCAGGATTGCTACACCAGAATTTGGAGTCTCCAAGATGCCTCTCTGCTTAGAACCATTCCTTCTCCCCACCCATCCTCCAAAGATGCTATTCCCAGTGTGGTGTTTTCTTCGAGACTTGGGGGTAGACGAGGAGTTCCTGGCTTGCTCATGGCTGTCAAACAGGATCTTTACCACTTCTCCTATAACTGACACCACTGATACTCTCTTCTGACCCAGTCTATAAAGCTGCTAGCCTATACCTGACTTGAGAATGTTTACACACATCACCATGTTGTTGCGTAAATACATGCCACGTTTGCATCTGCTTTACCTGAGAAATTCTGGATTTCCTTCAGCAGGTTTGGCAAATCTTGCTGTATACATCTCAGGCACCTTGTTAATAAAAGCTGAATGCTGATTAATGTCTTGTTGGCTGTCTCTAGTGCTCTCTCAAACCCCTGCAAGCACAGAGCCTACTGCATGCTAGGAGGAGGCCAGGAAGGCATCAAGCAGCAAAAACAGTTTCCAACAGAAGCAGGAAAGGGAGGACCTGCAGCCTGTGCACATGCAGAGGTTAGGGATAGCGATAACTGTCAGAACCCTAAAGAGCTACTATTCTGCCACAGCAGGCTAAGCAATCCTTATCCCTGCACTCAAAATCTTCACCACCATCCTAGGCATAGTGTCGTGGTATCTGGCTTTTGTGTTTCTCAGCAGAAATTCTTCACCTAAAGCTTTTAGCCATAGGAACACGTTTAGGAACTGCACCTATCACCTTCATCATGATGGACCATCAGTTCCACTCCACCTCACACTGGTGCACATACAGGGAAAGCTCTTAAGCTCTGAGGAGAAGGAATACTGGCAGTTCAGCAAACCGTTCAATCAGGCACAAAAAAGATTTTTCCCCAGTGGCTGCCTGCGTAAGCTGCAGTGTGAGCACAGTACTCACAGTTGTCAGGAATAAGGCACTGGCTTGTGGCGTGAGCCTTCTAAGCATGCACTGAATTTGTGTTGCAGCCTACCCCTCCCTCTGCATCCCTGCTAGTGGCCTGAGCTCACTGAGCACGCTTCATGAGTGTCTCTGGCTTGGCTTCCTCCAGAAAGGAACTGAGTTCAAGTAGCTCTGCAGTGCAAGTCTAATACAAGAAGATTCCCTTTGCAAGTGCTATGCAAACTTGAGCCTAGACTGAAATTTCTAGGTTTTTTTTTTTGTTTGCTCATTGGTTTCCAATGCGTTTCCCCCTTGAAGTGAATTTGGATAAGGGAATTACGCAGAAGTGTCACAAAGGGTCCTGCAGTGCTCCACATTCAGTTCTCCCATCCTCACATGACCTTCAGGCCAAAGCAATATGCTATTCTGGGAAACTCTCTCAGCAGCTCCTATTGCTCAATATACTTCATTTTTTCTGCGGTTATCTCCTTGCATTTATACTTTCTTACCCATTAATCAAAACAGAAGACAAAAAGTTATAGCAGGAAAACTGCCTCATGGGAGCAGCATGAATATATTCTACATTAAATATGTGTTGCTAGGGTACTTAAGATGCAAGATAAATCCCAGCAAATGCTCGACACCGTTTCTTCCCTGAGTATAAGTTCAAAATCCTCTAAATTTTCCTTGTATTCCATTAACAGCCAGCTTCCCTTCTCTTGACAGCTATGGCTCCCCTGATACACCTGGCTTTAGCATTTCTCTGCAGAGCGTTTTTTTCTTTCCTCACAATGTGGAGCAGATACTGCTTGCAGCTTACTCTGTGCTGCCACTTCTTTCTACAGAACATGTTCATAAGGCTAAGGGTCCCCATGCTAAGTCTAAACTCACACCAACTGCAGGCTTTTCCTATCTGTTACATCTTCGGATAAGCAAGAGACCAGCTTGGCTAGCGTGGTCACTGATCATCCTGGCTTGCCTTTCTTTTCAATTTGAGAAAACCTTCTGCAATTTGTCTTGTTATAATCACTTGGGATATTTTCTGTTGCATGCTCAGCAATTACTACATGCAGCACAAGTTTCAGAACTATTTGCATTGGCTCAGTTAATAACGTATGCTGCAACAAAGCACCTGTTCAGGAAATAAAACTGTAACTAACCCGGTCCCATTGCAAACTCCAGATGTTTGCATCTAACAATCAACTCAGAGTTGGGCAGGAACATGCTTTATATTGATATTCTTACTAGCAAACACAAGGGATCCAAACACTTGCAAGTAGCAAACCACAATAATCATGAACTCCCTTTATTAAGAACTAATTCCAGAACGTCTAATTAGCATTTAAACTCTTCAGTGTTCTTAACACCAGTAGAATCCGCTCTGCAAGAACAAGACCCTGCAATAATCATGTCCAGTTACTGTGGGAAACACAAGCAAAGAACTGTGGCAGAAAGGCATCTTATGTAACTAAATACAGTTTATTTTCTTTGCTCCTTTTTAGCCAAAGCCAGCAAAACAAAAAGATACTCAATTGCTTTCTGTTGTTTCCAGGAACCAAACGTGCACACGTCCCTGCAAACCCATTTTTTAACCAACTAGTGCTTTCGCAGCCAATGCATCTAATGAAGCCTGCAAAAACAGCGTGAAAAGAGAGGGGAAGAAGAGTAAAAACCAAGGTAATTTGGCTTCAGTAACAGACAGCAAGCAGCATGCAGGCACTGGTTGATGTATTAAAGTCAACCATTTATTTATTATGCAGGAGTAGCTAGGCCCCTAAGGTACCTTAACAAAAATAACCCTGCACCACCCTCTCTCCAGCTCCAGTATCAAAATATCCTATTTCTTTGTCTCAGCTTCTCTGCAAGCACCAGATCTAGTAGAAAACTTTAGAGGCCAACCTTGCATGTTTCATCTATCAGACACAATTTGGCTCTTTTTGCTCACTGTAGTAAAGCTCAGAGTGGACAACCAGGCACTCCTCATGGACCATACCTGACTGACAGATTATAGAGAAAAAAACTTCAGGGCTGAGAAAGAACAGCACTGACAACCCTGAACACTGAGCATCTTCAGGCTTCTCCCACTAGAGCCCACAGCTGCTAGGACATCTCACTGGAGACATGCTACATCTTAGGAAGAGGAAAAACTCTTCCTCTAGAAAGCTTACCAAAACCAGCTATCGAACAGTGTTCATGTCCTGATCTAGCTGCTATTGTTTCACACATCCTAGTTACCTGCATTCAGCCAAACACCAGATTGTTTATGCAGTTCAAGGGCTTAGCACCAGGCACAGTGAGGTTCCAGCAGGCTCCTACAGAAAATGCAAGGCCTAGAAAATCAAGGTCATGCTGTGCTTGTCACCTCCCTCAAGCCAAAGTACAGGGCATTATTGACTCTTTCCACAGTCAAGCTAACATTTTACTTTCCAGTTGTTGTGCACAGCCCTTTACAGCGATTCCTCTCTTGGGAATTCCCTCTCCAGTTTAAAGCAGGATGGGATCTGGCTGCTCTGTCCCTCCTTGGTGAAAGAGCAGCAGCATTTTCCTTGTTCCCTGCCTCCAGAGAAAGAACAGCTGTTTTTTGCAGTGAGAGTCCTCCAGGATGTGAGAGATGAAGAGGAACTGGGCTACCTTTTTGCACTAAGAGCAGAAGTATGACATGGACAACAGCCTCGCCATGCCATTCCTTCCTGTTCCATTGCAGTAAAGTACTTTAACAAATGATAAAAACTTGCAGTTTGCCAGCCCCTCATCACCATGATTGTTTTGGAAGCCACAGACTCTTACCCTTGTTATTTCATATACCACACTCCTGTTGTCATCTCTCTCCACCCTTTTAAAACTCTCTAGGTCACACACAGTGAGCTTAGATTTAACAGGTAGAAACTTGCACTTCTCTAAGTTCAAGTGCCTAAAGCAGGGAAGGCATTCACTTTCCGGTCTTCTGGGGCAGTGGTAAGGGATTATCATCCTGTTGTCCCCAGTTTACTGAAATACATGGCTTCATGGCCATCCTTCCTCTACTATCTTGATTAATGCCAAAATTAAGAGGCTAAACTAAGCCACTTATCAGTCAAAATTCCACTCTGGCATTTTTACATTTTGAGTTCAACTGTGACCTATTCTAATAGCAGCAGAAAATAAAGCATTTCTTGCAAGGAGATGGGAATTTACACCACAATGTATAAGCAGTCTACAGGAGCATCTAGATGCTCGTTTACAGCTCCTTCCAGAAAAGTTATAATATGGTAGCAGACAATTCAGGTTGTGTCCCCAAATCTTGAACTGTTGGTAACTACCCGCACGCACTCTCTGTGAGCTGAATCAGTCAACATCAACCCAAAAGAATTTTCAAGACGTAGGATTCTGGGGAGAGCAGCTAGGGGTTGAAAGATGGTGGAGTGGGTAGTTTAAAGCATTTTACAACTAGCTTCATGTTTCAAAAACAGAAGCCATGGCACAAAGCAGAGAAACCACTGTAGGTGAAGTCTGAAAATATAATCAAGATCACTTGGCCTTTTCTTGTTCAAACAGCTTCTTTCCTATCTGCAGTTCTATCATTCTGATACCACATTAGCTTTCTGATTATCACAGGATACTGCTGATTTTGAAAGCCCTCATAGTAGGTCCTATTTATTTTGGCATTGCCATGATTTCATTGTTGATCTGCCTGCACTGAGAACAAAAATCTTCTATGACATACGCTGCTATGTGCTGTGCTGACAGAATATACGTGTTGACATTGCTTTACCAAGAAAAAGTGCTCAGCTAAAGCAATAGGGAACAAAAAACAGACGGCTCGATCGCTTGTCCAAATCACTCTCTGTTCTCAAACTACTGGCAAAGGCATAGCTGTTAGTGCCAAATTCTATTACAGCCATCAGTGATAAATTAAATGCAAGGACAAAGCCACAATATGTGGCACTGTCTCAACTGAAAACATCAGTTGACAACAAAATACAAAAACAAGAGGCTGCAAAATCTAAGTGAGACAGTAGTATTTAAATCTGGTTATGGCTGGTTATAGTGGAAGCAAAAGGAGAAAAAGTCTGTATCAGCAGGTGGGAAGCCAGAGTCCTGCAATATTCAAGCCCAGGCTCTCCAGATCAGTGAGGGGAATGTCTCAGCACAGCCACAGCAGACAGGCAGCCAGCATAAATACCAGGCAGACCTAATATCATGAGCATTCATTTCAACAAATAAGCTATTGCTGACATCAAAAGCCAGTGATATCATCACTTTTACCTTAACACAACCAAAGGTCCAATTCACGAGTGACACAACAGGGAGCATACGTGATACAATGGAAAACTTCAGCAAGTGCAACCTCACTTGTGAGGAACTGGGCAAGAGGATGAATGAGCAGAAGATACAACAGAAAATAAATAATTATAAAAGGGTGAAAGACAAAGGTAATTCTTCTTTCTTGTGCAAGACCTCAGCAGCAGCTACATGCCACAGCTCTGCTGTTCTGCCAGCTTCTTCCCTTGCTGCAAGTCTCAGGTACACTTGGTATGCGTGTAAGCCAGGTCTGGATCAAAGGTTTCAGGTAGATACTCTAACTGAAATTGTGCACATCTGTATGAAGCTCACATATCTGCTTCACAGGAGACAGAAACACACCACTTGTTTGAAGGTGAATCTTTGTGCTGAACTGGCATAGATAACTATAATGGAAACAAATCCATCAGAGCAATCACATCAAACGTTTCTCCCTCTGCAAACCCTGTCCTCTTTTGTGGTACTTAATTACTTTTCACTTGGCTGCACTATCAGGAGAGTTTCGCACATCAGTTAATTCACATGATTCTTATTTTAATGTTTTTTTTCAGAGCATTTTCTAATCAGAAGAGGTGCAGATGACGTTTGATCTACCAATATGACATCGTTCTTCTGGCAAAAGATTTACATCAGACTGTCTAATCATTCTGTAACTCAGAACATGCTTTTATCGTGCCACATCCCAGACCAATTGACTTCATTATCGTCCCAGTACAGCGTATTCTAACTACTGACATATGAACATTGCAGTGAACTCCATTTGATAAAAATGACACATTACCATCCTCTCTGATGGGAATTTAATGGTAAATCATTAATTCGTCTTTGGTGAGATACACAATGATCTCCTGGAAATTTCCTGGAAAACAAGCCCTTCCCATCCCTACCCTTACACTCCTTACGCATGGGTTACATTGAAGTATCAGACCTATCTCATAACACAGTAATGGCATTATGAAACACTCTTTGTTAGGGCTTTTGCAGTGCTCCAAGAAGGCTGCTGTCAAGTGCAGACATTTTGCAAAGACTCACTCTGGTTAGGTGCTCCCAATACTTCTGCAAGCAAAGCCTGTCTCCTAGTAGTTCATGAGTACAACTGTCATGTTTCTACTGCTAGCATTAACTTTTGTCTTCAGGCAGTCCCACTTCAAGCACAAGATGCTCCCCTGTTAAATACTTCAGTGATCCCCACCTCACCTCCAGATTTCTGTTGACTAAGTTTCCTGTGGAGCTTGCTGTCCAGAGACACCATTTAGAGCCCTTCTGCTTATAAAATCATGATAATCCTAACATGTTAATACCACATAGGGTTGGGCTTTTACATGCATCTATCCCCTTTAAATACCCATATTCTATGCTCTGTTTACTCACAGCACCCAATACAAGTAGAGTAAGGAAAAGCTCTTGTCTACAGAAAACTGCAGTGAGCTTAAACCTCACAGATATTTTTCTCCTCATTTTGAGAAACAAAGAATAAAACCCAAACAATCCTCTCAATATTTTCCAACCTGCTGCAGGTTAAGCACAACAAAAAGATTTTGTTTCGTTGAGCAATGGCATAAAAGATTTAGCTTCAGGATAATCAATCAAGAATGGACACTTCAGGTTGCTAAAGTAGCATACAGACTAAAAATGTTAAGACAATATGTCCTCTTAGACTGAGCAGTAAATCTATTTGTGACATGGAAAAACAAAATCAGACAAGGTGTTGAAACAGATGCCAAAAATTTTATACAAGGAATGTCATGGCTGCTTTCTTTGTGCATTAACATGATAGTAAGGGCTCATGCATACACAGCACACAGGGCACAGCCTACAAACCAAGAAAACATCGCTTGCCCGTTAAAATAATAAGACGACTTTGAAGCACAGAATTATGCTGGATGTGCAGAACGTGTTTTAAGGAGAGGATTTCTACCTACTCATGCCCTCCCTTGGGCAACTGTCAGTTTATGGCAGGCTTTGCTCATTAGAATGTTAGATAGTCCCCAGCAAACTTGGTCAGTACAGAAGGTGTCCTGGAAGTCTTCCAAGTGTACTTCCACGCGCAGGTTGGATGTAGTTGCGAAGGGGCAATCACTCTGTACTTTCTCTCAGAGACAAGCAAGAACTACTTGTTACAAGGAAAAAGTCAGAATGCTTGTTCAGAAGATAAAGTCTTTTATAGCAGTTAATTTAATGATACAGGCCTAAAACAGGGTGTTGGGCACTCAACTACACAAGAGCACATTTAATAAGCTGGGGAAAAAATACCATAGTTTCAGGACATTGTATCAAACTCCAGCCACTCCAAGAAGAGACAAGTCTCCTGTGGTAAAAGTATTCTTGACTACGTAAGCCAACAGAGAATTTTAGTCAGTTCAATCCACAATGGTCTCTTACTTCTTATAACTGGAACCACAAATCCACAGTACAAGACAGTATTAATTAGGTTAAGTGGTGGTTTTGATAATAAAAATCAGTGAATTCAACGCAGTCCTTTAATAAAAGGATGAAGTCCAGTGCGTGCTAGTTGCTAGGAGCAAAGAAGAAAGGTTCCCATTTTCCAGGTGGATTTGTAAGGTCATATTATTAGAAAAAAAAAAAAGTATGTCAAATCTGTGCAGTTTCTATACAACCATGTCTGAGAACACAGAGGTTCCATAGACTCAGAGATCTTTTTCTAAAGTGGGAAAAAAAAGAAAGAAAAATCACAACCCAAGCAACTCAAACTTCTTACCTCAGAATTGCCTACATAACTTGTTCTCTTGTTCTGCTCTGTACAAAACTTAATTGCAACAAGCTGGCAAACCTGAAAAAAAAAAAACCTGAGTATATGAGAACATTGTCAGGGAAAGCAAGACCCTGCTACCTTTTGATCTGGTATTGAAGTCAAAATGGCAAACTCAGAATGCTTTGACTTGTGCCATATGATTTGCTTTACCTTTAAAAGCTCTACTGGTCTCTACCAGAGGGTTATTTCAACTTAATACCTCTTGCACTGCAAGACCACTGTTCATATCATAGTTCAAACAAACTTGCTAATGAACGGCCAGGAGCATGGCACATCCAGATGTAGGGCTGCTTGAATTACCAGGTGTAATTCATACAATCAGCACTGGAGATGCCTGTGATTTCCTGGCAGCACAGAGTCCAAACCTTCCTCACATGGCATCATGATCAGTAAGATGTTCCAGAAGAGGAATCAGAAGGCTGTATGCCTGATTCAGTGTAGCAAGGAACACCATAATCCATCACTTCAACTAGGAATACTCAAAGCTTCATTAGCCAACTGCATTATTAATATGCTAAATTATACATATATATAGATATATATATATTTAAATTGGAATAAAATATACTGGATTTTAGTTTGCTCATTTACAGGGGAGCTCCTTCCCTTCCCCAGTTAATTTGAAATTAAAACCTAACAGCTGAACTGAAGTTCATTCCCAGCATTCCAAGATGGATATAATACATGAGAGGAGGCCAGAAACTGGAAACATGCACTCTGGCTGCAACAGGTTAAGAAGTGAAAGGGAGACCAAATATTTTCATTTGTAACCCTGAGAACATAAGGAATTGCAAAGATCTGGAGATGAGCCTGGGGTTAAAGGTCACCAGGCTTTTTATTGCAGTTAAAGCAGACTCGGACTGGGTGATCCCATCCACGAGAAGGAACCGCTCTGCGGTCATGTGAGCACTCGTCACAGAATCCCTGGCCACAGGCCCGACAGTGGTGTTTGGAGAGCTTGATGCTGAATTCCTTCCGGCAGTTGTGGCAGTGCAGGATTTCGTGGTCTGGTACCCAGTATGCAGGTCGGGCAGCATCTTTTACCAGACCTATGGAGGAAGTGGCAGGGCAGGGGAAAAAAGATGGAGAAGAAAATTTGTGAAAATAAGCATATGAATAACATCTCCATACCTTCTCTACCAAACGTGGAACACCTCACACACTGCAAGTCATAACGCTGCCATTAAGGGGAATAAGATCTACTGACACTACCTCACTGTAACAGATCAACAGAACAGCCTAAATGGGTAATTCCACCCCTCCTCGATGGAACAGACTGTTTTTCCTTAAGTTCTGGCATCTTCCCTTAATCACACTCTTTCAGAAGTTGAGACAGTTGCTTTTTCCTAATTTCAGTTTCAACTGTGGCCAAGAAAACACAGTCATCAAGCCAAACACAAACACATGTACTATCTCAACTGAGGAAGATATTTACTCTTCCTTTCATTGTGTTAGCCAATGAACTGCCCACACAGCTGATGGTGGGACACACTGTAGGCAAAGTAACAAAATGATGATATGGGTAGCGAGTAGGAGGAAACTCCAGCAACAGAAGATTCAGATGGAAAAGTGTTTGATGACACACCTGAACTGCTACCCAGCACATGAAAGAGCAGCAAACTCTCTAAGTTTATCATTCATCGTCTACTAAGTTCATCATTAAAGATCACGTTACTGATCACAATTCCATCATTACAAGCTTGCACAGCTCAATTCTCAACCCCCCTGGCAGAAGAACCAAATGACAGCAGTTTCCATGAACACACTTGAAGGCATTCTGCATGTCTGGAATAAAATCAAGCCTGATAAAATGCTTCCTATTTGGCCAGTCCTTAGGGAACTGACTGGTAGGTCACTGCAGAGATGCATCAGGGCAGTATGAATTACTTGCAGTTGATGCACACAGGTTGGAACTACACGGAGAAAAGAGGAAGTACAGACTGCAAAAACAGCATGCTGAAAATCAAGAAGAAACATCAGTTCTAGAACTCTCAACCAACAGTGGTATCATAGTGGAGGTGCCAGTGTGGCATACAGTATCTTGAAGCTCAGTCAGAAGCTTTACCCTGTGAAATCAATTAGACATACGATCTATCAAAAGAGAGCAGAGCTCACCTAAGGGAATGTCCATGGCTGTCACCACTGCTCCAAGAGTGTTCTGCACAGCTTCCCCAACCTTCCTGGCAATAAGTGTCCCCCCTTCTTCATCTGAAGGTAGCTCAGCCACATCTGCATGACACAAGACAAAAGGGCTCAACTTCTATTTCCAGCACAATTTCTGCCAAATTTTTGTTCATTTGCATTAGCAAAAACCCAAAAGCAGCAAACCCAAGAGAGCTTGGGACCTCTCCTCAGCCTTTATCTCCTACATCCCCAATCTTTGATTGCAGAGTTTTCACTTTTATTTCAGAAATAATGTACAAAATACAGACTACTGAGCCAGCAGCATCCCTGCTCTGATGTCAGCTCTGCACCATGAACAGGTGTTGTGAAACAGAAGCAAAGATCCAATTAGAAAATAACTATATCAGTGAGTAAAATATCTGATAACTTGTTGCAAGGGTCCTCTTCCTGCCAAAAGACATCAAGCTCTTGGGCTTCGCTGCTAAAAACTCTGAGCCAAACCCAACTTGAACTACGCTGTTCACACCCGGTGGGAATTGTGATCCAGGAGCCAAGGATAAAGACTTCAGACCATTACCCAGGGATAATTCTGTCACAGTCAACTCAGAATTACCTAACTGGATGCCCCTGTTTTCATAGCAGTTGTCACACACGCGCACTGGTGCTGGTCCCCAGCCTCGCTCAGGCACAGGACGGGTCTTGGAAGAACAGCCATCACAGAAGCCCTCTCCACAGGCCCGGCAGTGATGTTTAGTGTCATTATCTTTAAAAGGCGTGTTGCACTTATTACAACTCTGATCAGGACAATGTAGAAAGAAAAACTGTTAGCTTTATCTTCCTTAAGGGTCTCATAGCAGAAAAATAGAGAGCAGAATCCCAGGATGGCATCACTCAGATTGAAATTGGGATAAAAACAATTGCACCTAAGATTTGTGTGATATCGGGCACATACCGTGACCTCAAGGAAGTGACTCAGATAGGTGTATATACAGCAGGTAAGCCAATAGGTTGCTATGATCCCTTCAGTCACAACCACAAATAATTACAGCCACGTCACGTAGGGCTGAATGGTATCTACTAGGTCTCAGTGGGTTGTAAGAACTCAGAAAGCTTTTATCACTGAAGTAGTTAACTGTTTCCTGTAGGACATAGAGAATCCCTTTCTAGTTCAATTGTTGGGTCCAGAATTGTGCAACTGGTATGAAACCAGAGTTAAACCTCTGTACCTACAAAAATAGCACTATCAACCACAAAAGCAAGATTTAAGACATTGATTCTTTGCTTCTAAAAGCAAAGATGCTAGCTAGGATTTTTAATGGTGATTCTGCTGAGAGAAGAGGTAACAAGAAGTAGAGAGTGAACAGTTTATATGGCACGGCTGGGCAGAATCTCTGTTTGTTCTTTCTCTGCCTAAGTCAAGAACGGGAAAAGTTGAAAGCAATTCAGTTTTTCCAAAACTGTAGGACAAGGGCTAGGTGCAGTAAAACAAGATGTATTTGGAATATGCAAAATGCAAAAAGGTAAGGAAAAAATTTTAGCTATGCAAAGCTTTTCTCCACAATATCGAAGTACAGCAGCTGCTATTTACCAGGATCTGAGAGTTGGGTCTCCAGTAAGCTGGGGCAATCTGGTCCGTCAACCAGGAGGTCACAGCTTTTGTGGGTCCCAGGCTAAGTTCAGATACTGATTGTGCCATGAAATTCATCCCATCCAATAAACGCTGGGCTGCATTGTTGTTGTCTTTCAGAAAGCCATCCGTCTGGAATAAAGCAGGCATTAATTTGAGAATAAAATCAGGGAAACCTGATTTTTCAGAGGCAGATGGCTCCACAACCCTGGAGCTGCCATTAACTTGGAGAACAGGCACAATAAAAATTTCACCAGCTCCACTCTGAAACACAGTTGCAATGGTGTAATATTCACACAAAGCATTCATGAAATGGCTGACATGCCAGTTTTAGACAGCCAAAAAATGAGAGAAAAGAAATGAGAGAAGTCCCTTGCAAAGGTTCTTATAAACAACAGAGACGAGAGACCTGCTCCAAGGGACCTGCTCTAATGAGCATTGAGCCACTTTCTCCAAAGTCCAGAATAACCACCATACACGCTAGATACAGATATCTAGCAACTAGACTTACCCCTGGCCAGACATGTTCAATTTCTGTCCTCACCACAGTATTTACAGGATCTTGGTTACCAAACCAGTACTGTCGGCTGCGGTACACCACTCCGCAGTTGGGGCACTCAATCACATATCTGCAGGAGAGGATTTAAATGAAGACAAGTGATCCCAGGGAGATACTGAAAGTCCAGAGCACTAGGCAGAGTAGAAGCAACAGGCAGCAGAAAGATCTTAGCTGCAGTACTCACCCTGACCAAGCATATTTGGCAAGGCCTAGCCAAGGTGAGTCAGTGGAAGCAGAGGTTTTTGGCACCACACTAACCTCCATTCCTCGTTCATAACAGGCCTATAACACAAAGGATCAATTAAAACTGCATTCTTGGGAATCCCAGACACCAGGTATTGCAGCTGTTTGGCCACAAAAAGCTTACAGTGGTCTCCACAGCAAAGAGGTCACTCATTAAAACCTACGAAAGAAACCACTATCAGTTATTACATAGGGTAAATCACCCTACTGTACTGAAAACCACGATGACTGGAAATCTTCCTTATCCTGCGCACATCCCATAGAAAAATTACCTAATACCAAGCAATGGGCATAAGCAAGTAAAGAGAACAACTGCATCCAGTGCATAGAAGGTAAACATCGCCCATGTTTAGAGCAGCTGGACTCTCAATTAAGCTAGCAAGGTGACAGTTACTTATCATGGTGATGACCTCTAAGCAAAAAATTCAAGTTCAACAGGGATTAATTTTTCTCGTCAGGGCTTGGGCAACTCTCCCATTTGAAGTCATGCAAGAAAACAGGCCCATGCCTGTGATATTCCTCATTCATCAGGCCATCCTTTCTTTCTCTACTCTCCAGACCTTGTTGTTGTGCCTCTACTCACCTTGCAAGTATAGACTCTGTTGTCATACTGGTGAGAGTATCTGCATCGACTTTTGGATTCATGAGGGACTCCTTCCTTTGTGTGGTTCATGCTCTTCTTACAGCCACACCTGAATATGCAAGAGCAAGCCATGAGCTGATGTTGTTAGATAGGGGACAGATGTCACTAAGAGTTCACTTATGTTACTATATCTTGCATTTGTATAGGTGTTCTAACCCCAACAACTGTACATAAAGCAGCATTATCACATACCAAACACTGAAAGGCAGGCTGTTTGGAAGGAGCTGTAGCAGCTGTTTCACAGTGCAAAGCAACATCACACAACAATTTAGTACAGAAAATATCACTGTAGCCAATTTAAATTTCACAGAGAATTATAAGTAGGACAAACCAAGCTTGGAAATTGGCCAGGACAGCGTTAACACTGCAGCCTTTCCAAGGAACTGCTAGGAATTCTCTAACAAGCATAAAAGAGCATGAATGTAGCACTATAGTATATTTGAGAGAGAATGCTTCTTCAGCCATAGCAACATCATGCTGCTGTAGTACTTTACAGTCTCAGAACACCTGCAGACTCAGTCTCTAGGCTTTTTCCGCAGGGCTACAAGCCAAGTTCTACTCAAACCTGGGGCTCTTCTTGGAAATAGTCACAGTCTAGTCCTGCCATTATGTGTGCTTTAGTATTGTTTATATAATAAAAAAAGAAATCATCATAGAAGGTGTCAGGGGATTTCCTTAGACATTCTTTCCTTCTAAGCCCCAAGTGCAATTCTCAGTCAAGTTACTCATGAACCAACTGAGGAAAGGATATGGGCAGAAGAGGTCTGTAGCAATACACAAAAATAGAGTAGGCAAAGGCCACATATCATATCCAGCTGGGACGTGGCAGTAACAGCCATCCAATTAACATGAGTTTAATTTCAGAAGAATTTTGTCTGGAAGTACTATCTGTTATCAGATATGTCAGCTGTCAAAACGTCTACAGCAGAATATAAAGCTCCTGTGACCAGAGCAGCCCTATCTTCTAGAAGAATGAGGGTGTATTTGTCATCCACTTACCCACAGCTGAGGCACACAGAGGAACATGTGAAATATTCATCTGGAAAGAAAGAGCTGTGAGCCATCTGGTCATCAGGGATTTCCCCACTAAACCGGTCACTTAGAGCCTGTGAAACAGAGTAGAATGGATGAAATTGAAATAGACTGAGAGCCCAATTGAGGTTGGGAGGGACCTGTAGAGGTCATCTTATTCAACACCCTGCTCAGGCAGGGCCATTCAGAGCATAGTGCTCAGGACTGTGTCCAGGCAGCTTTTGAACATCTCCAATGAAAAGACTGCACAGTCTCTGGGCAACCTGTACCACTGCTCAGTCAACCTCACAGTGAAAGCGTTTCCTGATGTTCAGACAAAAACCTGCATTTCAGCCCTAGTCCATTGCCTCTAACTAAAAGGGGCCTCTATTGTGGAAACTTACATGTACATGGCTCTTCAAGTCTCCTGTTAGAAAACAGAACATGAGGAAATATCCTCTGTCCCTCAGCTCAAACTACCGCCCTGAGTTTTTCTCTGGCTGTTTGAATAATTGTTTTTCTCTAGGCTGGTAAAACTACATAAGCAAGACAAAGGGATTTGTCCCATTTCTTGGGAGCACCAGTCCTTAGCCTTGGCACACAAAACTTTTACAGTTTTTTTGGGTGTTATGACAAAAACAAGTAAACATGTAAGCAACGACAAAGCAATTATTTTCATCTGATTTCACAAAACTTCAAGGAAATTACCATTAAGATCTATCTTTCAAGCTTGACTAATACCGGCTAAAGGATTCAAAAGTTACTGGGGATGTCTAGCAAACCTTATGCCCTCAAGAAGCAAAGCAAAAATGTTAATTTGTATTCAGTATTGATGTGAACACAGCAACCATCTTAACAAACATGAACTGAGGCATACTGGCAGCTGTATCTGATACTTTCTTCCTTGATTGCTGCAATTAGTTCCTACAAATTCCAGTTTTATTAACAACTCCAGCTGCTTTTCCCCTGTAGCCTGTCTGCTCCCAGCACAAAGAACCGTGTATATGCTACCCTGATGCTTCCTTCTGAATTTCAGCTAACCCAAATGCCATGCAGTTGGAATCATCTTTTTCAGTGGCCAAAAGCCCACCAACACTATTACCTTCTGCAGATATGCCCCCAGTGACCCCATCTCCTGCTAACAGGGATGCTTTTCCAGACCAATAAAAATATGCTGCCAATCAGGCAGCGTTAGCAATACAAGGAAACCTGTAGGCCAAACTGCAAATTTGTAAGACTTGAAAATCCCTCCAACACTCTGGCAAGGTGAGCCTTCTAAGAACATCACCAGCTGCTCTCTCCACCCGTTCCTTTTCATCAGCCTTCTAATCTGATGCTGCATTCTGAAACAATACAACATCTGACTTAATCCTATCTGGTTTCCTAGCTACTAACACATCTCCTTTCTTCCTTTTGCCTCCCTCCTAGCCCTTGGGTTACACTATGCTCAATGTTAAGTTTTGCAAACCATTAACTCCCCTAAATCATCTGCATTCTCTCCCCTTGTGCTGAGGAATTTCACCAATAATTCCTTCTAGGCCTCCTGTTTGTAAATCACTGTCATTATGTGCTCGCCACTCACAGCATCAGTCATTTTTTCTTCTCCGGTAAGTTTCTTCCCAGCTCACTTTTTTGCTTTTGCTTTGGTTTCTCTTCAACTTTTCCTGACACCACAGGGCCTCAGTTATGGTGGGTTCTTCTTGGTTTTTGTTAGCTGTTTTTATTGGCGTTTGCTCTTTTAAAGTAAAAGCTATCTAACCTACCTGTCTGTTACACAAAATCATCACCTTCAAAGACTTGCTTTATTTCCAGATATTTGCAATTCTATGACACTGGTTCACTCGCTCTAGCTTTATTAGCTGCAACCAGCAGTTACCAGCAACAGTGACAGGAATAAAGATCGTGATGAACTGATCTCCAAACCAGAGGACTTGCCTTTAATGCTTTGTAGATAACACCAGGCTGTCTAGGCGACCGAGTTGTATTGTTCTCCAGCTGCTGCTCCACAGCTCGCCTAAGACCAGAGAAATCTGTTGGAGGATTGTATGTCCTTGTTCCCTTGTAATGGATTGAGCTGAAAGCCTCAGGAAAACAGCTTAGCTTCCGAAACCGATCTTGAATGAGCTTCTCAGGAACCTCAGAAGGATGATCTGTATTTAAAAGCATCAGGAAGTATATAAACAACTGATGGTTTAAAATACACATAGTATTTAAATTGCACAGCGTTTTCATATGCAACGCTGTGTTAGCTCTCCTAATTAATTCTTCTAACACATCTGGAATGTAGCTATCATTACATTTTACAAGTAGAGAAAGAAAAACAAAAACAGTTTCCAAAAGCGGACTCTTTTTTGATATGCAGTTTTAGTTTCTAAGATTAGGTTTCATAGAGACTGCAAATCCACAGGTAAAACTGGAACATCTAGATTTGGAAACACAGAATCACCAGACCATAACTTAGTTTAGCTAGCCCTAGCACCTGATAAGTGGAGGACGTGAACCTTATATGAGCAAGGAAGACTGAGTCTGCACCAACCCTTAGGTACAAGGTGAAGCACTTTATAACCCACCACACCAGTTCAGACCTCATAGAGCTGACCACTGTCTTTTGTCTGCTGTCAAGTACCCGCTGTACATTTCAGAATAACACAGGTCTCTTCTTCCCTGTCCTAAAATAATAAACATGCTCATCTCACAATTATCTGTCAAGATGGAAGGTTGCAGCTTGCTGCAAATCCACATATTACAGGTTTTCTTTCCTATTCCTACCATGATCAGAGTGATCACAAAAACATTTTTTTTTTCCCCTCCTCTGACTTTTCACACAGGAGCAAATATCGTTGTGAGTCACTGAATCTGACCTGCTGAAATGGCAAACTTCAACAACTATATGAAATTCTCCATTGCTAATCCGCAAATTGCTACATAACAAAAGGAACTGCCATGGCGCTTAGGCTTTTTCTCAGACTCAGAAATGGACAGAAAGAATGAAGAAAGGTTTCATCATATCTTTTGAAACGTGGAAGAAGTGGGCCCAGGAGAAGAAGCTTACATCCCTACATAGTCAAAAACAACATCTGCCTTGACATGTCTGAGTACATTTCATTCAAACGTGCAAATGTAACAAATAATTGAAATATGCATAATCCAGTAAAACACAAGTCAAGTTAGAAGCACTGGTAAAGAACACTGAAAGTGATGGGAATAATACCGTGCCAGACCTGCTGCTTTGTCCATATCAAATATGCGCACAGAGAAAATGGTGTCAAACCATCAACTCTGCACTACCACAATCTCAGACCCAACCTCATACTTGACTCAGAATCACTTTGGCTAACAAAATTTAAAAGAGTAGGTTGAAAGTACCGTGAGTATTGATACTCATCAGTTTCACTATTGTTTCTCTTCCTAGTATCTACATATATTCTGGCTTTTTGTATTGCTTTCTCCCCCACACACACTTTTTTTTTTTTTTTTTTGCAACAGGATCCTCTATATCCCTGCCAAAATCCCAGGGTGTCAATTTTCACCTTTGCCTGACATATCACCCACACTCAGGATCGTGCATTATGACCCCTCCCAAGGCTGGCAGAACTCCCACCATGACCATTCAGAGCCAACGCCCAGCTGGCTAAGAGAATTATTCTAGCTGATCTAGGAGGGTCAGACCACCATCATGGAACGCTGTTTCCACAGCCTGGCTCACAGACTGGAACAACTGAGAGCAAAACTCAAAGCACATCTTCTACGTGGTAGTAAAGAGCACCGAATATTCAATGCAACCTGGTAATCTATAGATAGCATCTAGCACATCGTTTAGTCACTTTTTACTGCCTACTTACCAGAGCCCAGTAGCTTGGTGTACACAGTCTCATGGAAGATGATGACACCTGGACCCAAAGTTGACAGAGGAACATCTAGGCCACACCGGGCTGTGGTAGCTTTTAGCTCCTTGGTGAAATGTTTTAAATAAGCCTCTGAGGCATCACCAAGGAATTTGAAGAGATCATTGTGGAGCCTGTCAGCACGAGTACGGTAGATGACAAGGTCAGAGATGGCCAGGACCTTCAGCAGCAGCCGTGTTCTCTGGCTGAGGTTCACGGTGGCCCCCAGGAGGCCCTCTGTATCGATTACCACCACTTTGCGGACAGGGTCATAGGCTGCCCAGACTCCGACAGTGCAGGACTCTTGGGCTGGAGATGTCTTGAAGACTTCCCGGCCATAGAAGAAAGCGTGGTTAAGGGTGTGAGACTTGCCATCCCCTGTGTTCCCAAAGATGGACACTACCTTTAGATGCTGGTCAGGACTACAGTCCAGTTTCTTAATAAAGTCTTCCTCATTCCTTACCTTCAAAAGAAAACAACATCAACAAAAAAGAAATGTTACGGCTATGCAATTGGAGCAGACAACTCAGACGGCATAGCTGGTTCCAGGATTCCTAAGAGTGACGAGTGATTACTTCATGTTCAGATTGTCTCAAGTTTTTGAAGCACTGAGAATTCAAAAGCAAAATACTAGAAAGCAGCTTTGTAACACGTACACATCAATGGGATGTAGGCTGTTCCATCATGCTGCTGTTTTGAAGGTGATGCCTCGCTGCAACTACCTGCCTCTACTATAATGTCACCTACCTCCCCGAGGTAGTCTCTTTTTAGAGATAAGAGCGAAAACCTACTGCCAAGTCTGCCACAACATCTACCTGGAGTGAGGCAGATGTTCCCAGTAGCATTGGTCTCCTGGCAAGCCTCTGAACTGCAGTGCAAAGCAGGTGAATGCTTTTGTCACCTTAACTTGCACCATTCAGAGTCTGAGCACCTGTTTAAGGAAAAAAAAGCTCCTTCCTCACTTCAGCCATGCTGCATATGCTGCATCCACCCCACAGTAGGAGGCTGTCAGACACTGCCTCCCCTGACTTGTCCAGCACAGCCTCTTCGAGGCTCTCCAGCTGGCAGAGCCTTGTGGGACAGAAAAGAAAATGAAAGAAGCAGCAAAGTTTTGCCCTGAAGCCAGCTGACGGAAGGTCAAACTGGCTTTTACAAGTGTGCCACAACAACCGCGAAGATCCATTTCATAATTTACTGTATCGTGTTCTCACAAAAAAATAAAAACCACACAACAACAAAAACAACTCTCCCCATGACAAGCATCATGGTATTTACGATAGAGAGTAGTTCATCTTCTGTTCAGATACTAGAGCAACAGGAAACAGACAAACTCAGCAATGAAACAGGTTAGGACTCTAAACGAGAAACTATCTTGTTTTCCTCAGAGTCCTGCCTTGGCTATCAAAGATTTCATGTTTCTAGTTACCGTTGCTTATCACTTGATTTTCCATCTTCCAACAAGTTTTTACTCCACACACTACATGACAGGGAAAAAAACAACAGACACTTTTTGAGAAGGATTTGAATGCATCTCCACCATCACGATCCTCATCTCAAGGAATCCGAGCCAGCCAGAAGGCACAGGGCTTCTGTCCCCTTTCGCATGCCTTCGTGGCTAGAGGCTCCTTGGCTACTTGCCCTCCACACCCTCAACAAGCAACCTTGACAAGTCTCAGGACATCAGAGCCACATGGGCCATGAGGTAATGAACGGTTTCTTCCAATAAGTTTATTCTTAGATCACTAAATGAGTTTTAGGCTCATCCAGCCTCATTTGCTCTGGTCAACTCCATCAGAGTCCAGTCTATGAAGGAAAACACAAAATAGCCAGTGCGCCAGGCTGTGGCTGGGAATTGTGTTCAGAAAGAAAAACAGTGGATTGTGGGGCCACAGTGGCTACTTACTGGCTCAAAGCATTCCAAGCAATCTCACAGTGTGCAGAAAACAAGGAAATAAAGAAATGAAAATGCTTTCATTAGAATCTTCTCTGGTATCTGTGGGAGACCATCAAGACACTCAAAATATACATGCATAAGAGAGGTTCTGCTTTTTTGGTAGCTGGGATTATTGGCTCGTTATCGTTATGGTAGCTCAGATGACAGACTCTGTTTCAATCAGTACCTCTGGAGATGCCTCTGTGGATGAAAGCAAGCTCTTGATTCATGGGATAGCTCCAAAAAACAATCACTGATTTGATTATATAAAAATGGTCAGTGTACATAAGCAAAGAGGAATACGATCAAAAGCAACACAATCTGGATCTCCTGCCTCCCAAACTTCTCTCCATAAGGGTGGCAGGCTTTTTGCCAAAGTCAGTGTCTGATCAGACCTAATCACTCTGGTAATGCACTCTCTCAGCAGCACAAGGAAGTGCCAGTCTTCCCCAAGCAGTTGTTTAAACATAAGCAGAGCAACAGCTAAGGTTGTTTAGGCAGCACTGGTTATTATGCTGATACCAGTTTGGGAGAGCATCTGCAAAGGGCTGAGTTAGCCATGTCAAAAGATAAAAAGGACCACAGAGACCACAGGGATAAGGGTGATCTGCAAAGCATTCCCACCAGTAAGAAACATGAGTCAGCTTTCACAAACTCCACTGTATCTGAGATTGTCACAGGCTGAGCTAATGCAAGTCTGTATAATACCCACTGTCTTTTGCATTCAGGCTACTTTAACAATGGCCCCTGCCAGGGCAACTTACTGCAGGAAGAAGAGTTGGATTGCTGAGCCAGAGGAAGAGTTGATTTCAGATCAATAATCAGCTGACTTCCTCTCAGGACAGAACTCAGGAGCAATTCAGACATCACCTAGAAGCACATGAATACGCTGAAGTGCAGCTCGTCCTATATTCTCATGGGTCTCAGTAATAGATGAGAAAGAACTTAGACAAGAAAAGGGTACTTTCTTGCACACTTTATCAGCTCTCAGGTCTTCCTGAGTAGTGGTTGCATCGGGATGCTCACATCTGACACAGAACCAGTAGGCCTATACTACAGAGGTCGTCAAACCCCTTTGCAACCTCTGAGCAGTTTCTTTAAGACCGTTAAAGACAGGACGGATGCAATATGTATGTTGAAGCACTTGGGGCTCCAGTCCTATTTCTTCATTTTTTCCCCCTCACCTCTAAAGAATGCTTGATACCACCTTCTGCTGCACGTGCAAAGGACTCACTTTTCCATCGCTAGGGACACTCCCATGCTGCCCAAGAGCTCCACATCTGACATGAACAGCAGCGTGTAAATATGAGAGCTTCCTTAAATTCCACAGCAATGACAAGCACGAATGAAAACCATGTACATCTACCTAAGATGAGTCAACTCTCTCCAATTCATTCTCTATTTCCCTAAAGTATTTTGTCATTCCCAGTATCAGAGACTCATTTACGCTTCTGTTATGGATTTTAGAAAAAGATCATCTTCCAGAAAGAAAAGTTTTTACACCATCACAGGTTAAAATCTTGGTCAGCCTTATCTTCCAGCTTTAACTACATTTCTGTTCACCACTGTCATGCAGCCAATAACTCCAGCGTTGAGTCAAACTGAAAGTGAAGGCCTTCCGCAGGAAGAAACGAAAGCTTTAGAATCCTCTCTAAAGAAGATACAAAAGTCTCACACCACACTGCTGTGGAATGCATTTACATTTCAAACCTCCTTGTCACTCATACTGTGAGATGCATTATACCTAGCAAAACACGTTTCCTAGTTCCAAGACACAATAAGATTACAATTGTTTAGGAAAAGTCTAGAAATAAGAACTGATAAAATGACATTCCTGACCAGGAATTTCTTAGAAACAATGTTATTCAAACAATAATAAATTAAAGCTTAGGAACAAATCACATAAAATAGATTGGAGTTTCCAATGACCTGTACTCATACAACTTTAACTCTGCCTCTGGGCAAAACACGTTAAGTGAATCTGACATTTTTTAACCAGTTTTCTCCACTTAAAACTATTTATGAAGCCTTTAAGGTTGGCTGATATTCATGGAAGTGATGCACAAAGCTACAGCTGTGCCATGATGACACAGTAGCTGAAAACAAAAATCTAGGTGCATGCCTAGGTCACTACACCAGAATTTCAGGCGTAAAGAAAACAAGAGAAATCTATAAAACAGATGTCTTCTTCTAGCAATAGCCTATGAGGCAAATTTGAGAGGGATAACTGGCAACGCATCACAGTGCTGCCACCAAAATCCACATCTCTTCAGAGGTCCTGGCAAACATAACTCTGAGATGGGTGGTACATGAATGCAAAGGAGCACAAGTAGCTTATCCCAGAAATTCAAGTGCAACAGGCTAACAAAAAAAGCTGCTGGAAACAACCCACTTTTGTCCCAGAAGAAACGTCTGTTGATATTCCCAAATGTTTCTTGCTACCAAGTGGGAAAAAGCACTGGGTGACTCCCTGCGAGGAAGAAAAACTCTCAGCTATGAAATCCATGACATCCACAGACGGATGAGAGGAACCTTAGACAATCTTAATCCAAAACACGGAAGACTATAGACTAATCCAAGCTGGAAGGGACCTCAGGAAGCCATTACTCCCAGCCAGCTTTTAGAGGGCTTCCAAACAAGAAAGAGGAACTTGGCCACAGGTGGATTACTCAGGAAGAATTAAGACTGACTTTTAAGCCCAAGCAACTCTAGTTTCCCGCCCTAGCTTTATCCCACATCTTTTCTTCCTCACGGCTTCCTATGGAAATGCCATTTATGCCATTACTCAAACCTTCCACGTTTAACTTAAAATCTGTAATTCAACGATGTAGACATATTTGATAGAGAAATATGCCTCTAAAACATGTTTCCTAAGAGTTTGATGAAAGCAAACGGTGGAGTAGAAAGACACTAAAACTTTCTGAGGAAAGGCCTTAAATTGCTTGTCAGATCAGTAATTAAAATACTATATTTGGGAATAAAATATTATTTATATATATTACAGATCAATTATAATACAATATTTATTATTTCACCCAGCAGACTCTTAACTATAGTTATCATTATTATTTTCAGTAACCTCCTTGATTGTCAAGACAACTGTGGGTACCAGCATTTTCAAGATCATAGTCCTATAAAACCTCAGGCCCAAACCCTGAGTGACCCAATACTGGATGCAAAGAAGGAAAATTAAAGGAGGGGACTGACAAACCTTGAGGATTGAAGGTGAGATTCCAGCACTCCTCAGCTGCCTCCAGTTTTGGATCTCATCCTCCACACTGAGTGCAGGTCTGGCTCCAATGCAAAAAGCATTTATATCTGAATTCTAAGCAGTTTTTTTGTACCAACTGATTTTTGCCTTGACTGCAGTACCAGCCACTGGTTCTGTTAAGTTTTGTTCTATTAGGCTCTGAACATATCCATGAAAACACTGTTACCAAACTGAAAATCCTTTTGGGACCAAAATTATCCTGTTCCTTCCCCCAGTGACATACATGGGTTTGTCCAGATACAAACAGAACAAGTCTCAACATGACCTAGAGGTCCCTGCAACAAAGGGCAGATGTTGTCCATTGGTGAAGCCCTTGTCTATCAGTTACAGGACTCTTATCTCTGTCTCTTTCAGGAAAGAGTTAAAAATCCTGCCTATCAAACGTAACCAAGGAGATAGGTTATGTCAAGGGCTTTAAGACAGGATACATGGGGGGGGGGAACAAAAACAACTACTATGAGTGGATGGGAGACAATTTCATTTTATTGGAACCTTCTTTAACCCAAGAGGCAATATTGACTGAAATACTGTTTTTAGCAGATAATCTGCCCTTGCGGATGACAAATGAGTTGAAAAACTGCTGAAAGCAGAAGACTATACAAAACCCTGTAACCTATTTGCTAGCTTAAAAAAATTTTCCCCTTCCTCTTCTCCCCTCTTCCTTTTAGAAGATCTCAAAATTAACAGAGACTTCAAGGTAAATGCAACTGCTGCAGAAATAATGTTATTTCAAGAGTGTCACTGAACTCTTACAGAGAACTGTAAACATAGTAGAGATCATTATCCCATTCCCTAAGTACCCTTTCAGTTCTGCCCAGATGTTCATTTGGCACGCAGTTACCACCCGTGTCATAGATGTAGCAGCAAAGACACATCCAGTGAAGAGACATGCCCAGAAGACAGCAAGTCAGTGAGTTGCTGCCATAACAATTAGCTTTGCTAAATACTAAGCATAATTACCTGCACGGACATTGTGATACTAACGTCCCTGTTACAAGGGGCATTCAGAAACTTACCTTACAATTGCACTTTTCAGAAAATAGTTACTTTAGTTATGTTCCCAACTGCAGGGAGTTTTGAGGGACAGATCAAGGGAATGTGAACATCCGCGCCTTTATGTGATCCCAAAGGAAGGCACTAATGACCCAGAAGTAAAAGGTGCATTATAGTAATACCTGCGTCCCAGTGACCCGTACAAAGCAAGACAGCGCAGGAGACAGAAGTGGCAGAAGGGCTGGAGGAGAACACACTGCCAGATCCCTTGTCTTAAAGGAGCTGTGCGTTTGTTGAATGAATGACTCTTCTCCTTTCTTCTAAAAATATTCCTCAAAATACTGGTGTATGTCTGGGGAAAAAGCACTCCCAACCACCTCTCGCAAAGTAGTCATCCTACTGCTTTATTCTGGGGACAGAAAATTACTGCACTGAATTGTAGGAGAGAGAACTGCAAAACTGGTAACAAAGTAGGATGGGAAAAATCCCAAAAGCACTCTTGCAAGAAAAGCTCTCTGAAGCGCAAACAGGAGGAATTCATAAATAGTACAACAGGGATCTGGAACAGAAATTACAAGTTCTGATCCAACAGATCACACTGACCTAAAGAACTCAGATCTTTCAACATCTCTTCTTCCTCCTTTGTATTTACGGTAAATATACCAGCTGTGACTCCTCAGGCTACGGGATATGGACCAAAATCCCAGGAAACTCACAGGAGACAGTAAAAAATAAGTAAAAAAAAAAGGACAAAGCAAGAACATTCTCCCAACAACAAGTTGAGCAAGACTGTCATAGAAACTAGTAGTATGTGTTTGACAAGTGTTCTATTTTTTTTTTTCTTACTACAAAGGCAAGCAACAAAATTTAGATTTTCTTTTTCTCTTAGCAGAGAAGACATAAATCAGCTTGCATTGATCCACAAAAAACACTTCATTAGAAAGAACAGTTCCTAGCGACTCTCCATTCTCTCATTTCTAGAGTTTAGCCAGGCTCAAGTCAGGAGGTAATAAGGAAAAAAAAAAACAGCAACAAGAGTGCTTTCATCAAGTTTACAGCAGGCGTGACAAAAGCAAAGCAGCCAACACTGCTGAGGAGTTATGGTGCAGTACACGCAACTTTCTAACAAGAGGTGACACAGAGGAAGACTATGGACTGTTACACTATTAGAGATCGGTTACTGTACAAAATGGTCTGCATTTAAATAAAGGCTGTGGCTCATTCTGTCATCTAAACTGTCTGCAGAGCGTTAGCTAGATCCTGCTCTGTATTTGCTGAGGGAAAGAGCTTTATCCTTTAAGTGTCTAACCCTGCTAGCCAGAATAAAAAGAACTCAGGAACGGGGCTGCATTTAGGAAATGCAGCTGTCGACTGGCAAAACAAAACAAAAGCCCTGCTAACTAAAGAAACACAGCTTAGAGGGGATGTCACAACACAGACCCAGAAATACATGTATGGTCCTTTCTCCCATATAGTATTATACTACTGGGGATGTTATTTTTGTACAATGGCAAGCTTCAGAGGGGAAAAAAAAGATGACTTTCTTTTCTTTCTGTCTCCTTGATAAGATAGGTTACGAAGTCAATACATTTTATTTTCTTTGAAGCTCAGAGAATGGATAATTTATCGTAGTAGAGATAGTTTCTGGTCAAATGTCAGTAACAATCAAGCATTTTCCCTGTCTGCTGTACTTGATGAAAGACGTTTTGCCATTTGCATAAATTACATGTCCTAAATTACAGCTTTGGGCATAGCGTTATCATAGAAGCCACTGATGGCACTACAACAAAGTACTGATCCTGTGGTAACTCTTGACATCTGTCCCCTAAGATAAAGCTATCAAGTTGCTGTTATGCCTTGTTAAGCCCCTCTTCTCCCTTGCTTCGGAAGTAACAGCAAAGAACTCACTGTACAACCAATACCTAACTCTCCACTCTATTGCAAACATGTTGTATAAAGACCAAGCAGAAATGGCTGCTGTTTCAGAAACTGCATAAACATTAAGTACAAGGAAGAAACAATGACCAGGATAAAAGCTTGAGAGGCTGCAAGAATGTATCATGGCTCAAACCAAAGATTCCAACCTCAGTTGTGAATTCACTGTCGCATTTTGTTGTGCTGTTCCTTATGGACTGAAGAGTAAAGAACATTTTTTAAATCTGATCAATTAATTGATTCTCTAAGTTCTTTAGAGAAGTGCCTATCACATGCAAGGGGCTGCCCTTGTGACCGTACAATAGAGCTTATCTGAAAATTCAGCAAGTTTGAGGTAAGAAAGGAAAGTAGACAGTTGAGAGATTTACACTCATAAGAAAAGAAGGCACAGTTTTGGTATTTGTTCTAACATAGCAAAAGAAGAGACGCAGAAGATGTAATGAGAGCAGTGACAAGACCAACACAATCGGCTGAGGAAATAATCCCCACAATATCACTCCTGAGTAGAGTGAAACAAGGAAGATAGAAGATGTCCACAACAATTAACAAACAGATGCTGCAGTTATTTGAACAATTTTAATAATATAAATATATAGAACAATATAAAGAACAATTTGAAGTCTCAGCTTCTGATATGTGATAGATAAGGCCAGAAATTTAATACTGTGTAAAAAGAAACTACAAAACTATAATATAGCCCAAGGAAAAAAAAAAACAAGAATGGAGTCCAAGCTGCAAAAGATGTCAGTTTGTAAAATATGGACAAGAGGTTTTTTGTTGTTGTTGTTTTTTCCAGTTCTAAAGGAAAGAAAGGAAATACCTGTAGTATAAGTCAAGATGGCTTGGGACTCAGTCACAAGACATCATGCTGTGTGGTGTGTAAGACAGCAGCAGCTGGACTCCAGGAGGAACAACTTCTCTCTGGTTCCTCCACAGACTTGCAGCATGAGCTTGGATTTAACCTTTAGAAGCACTTCCTTAACATGAGATAATAAACCTCTTTTTGAAGCCCTCAAATACAGCGCTGTGATGATGAACATCGCAAAGAAGCCTGCACTTCACAGGGATGAGCTTAAGCTAATCAGTTCTCTCCAAACTACTGCTTGCACAAACGATGGTTTGAAATGGGACCTTTCCCACCTTGAAGTGGATTTGAAACAAGCCCAAGAAGTCCTCAGCTTTTTGAGCTTACGGTTATGTCTGCAAAGCGCAAAAAGCTCAAAGCTAGCCCTGAGCAGGCTAGCAAATCTGTGCAACATGGCACAAAGACAATTATGCAGACCTCAGAATGATGACAGCTGAATCAGTGCTGTACTGAGACCAGGCTAAGAATCTCTACCTCTCAGCTAAACTAATTTGCTCCTTATAGATGAAGCTACACTGCTTCTGGATTTGAAACTGCTGTTGCTGACACACTGTAAACATCCTCAAGTTTCAGAAACACTGGCTCCTAGAAGCCAACAGGAACTATGAGATGGGACACAACCTCTTGATCTGAACAACTCCAAGTTTCACAAGGTAATAAGGAAATTTCTTTGTCCTGTGTTTCCACATAATTGTACAACTTTCGAGTAGTATACACCAGCAAGTATCTTGATCCACTGCATTTGCTCAGCAGCAGAACCTGTTCTGCCCAATTTTTAGGACTAGCAGTAAGCACTGGCATGGCCAAATGTGCCATGAACAGCAAGTCAGCAGTTTCCTCTCCAATTTCCTAACAAACTTCAAGTTCCAAAGGTCAGAGAACAGACAGTTAAAGATAGCTGGACTCCATAATTCTGATAAAGCCTTCTCCTGTTTGCCCAAGCTTATAAAGCTGCACACCCTCAAACTCTGAATCTCCACATTTCAGCTTATTATGGCTTTGGTATTTTTTTTTTTGACAAAAAGTTGATTTAACGAACTAAAGGCTTCTTCCAAAGTAATCAGGAACCATCCTGCTAATGACAAGAACAAAAAAAAAGAATGAAGATGACTTACCTATAGCTACATTGTCTGTTCAGTATTATTAAGAGCAGAAGATGCTACAGAACATGTCTTCAGAGCTAATCATCTGACAACTATCTCTAAATAAAGGTTTTCACGCTCACTAGCAGAAACATCACCATAATAGTGAGAACTCTAAGTTCCAGCTGCTAGAAAATATTTTAATTGGAAACTTGCAAACTGCTTGGAGACTTGGCTGTGAGCTGTCACGTAAGTAGTCAGCTGTGAGAAAGAGAACATCACTCAAGATGGAAGAATTGACTCAAGACCTCAATAAGAAGCCAGATCACTTTTAGAGAGCTTTTTCAACTCTGTTCTGATCAAACTGTAAACATCTTATAAAGGACCACTACAGTTCCAATAAGGAAGTTGCCTTTATTGCCTATGACATTTAAATAGTAAAGCACTTGCTTGCAAGAGGCAGCCAAAGGTCTGCCCCCAGTAAGGCTTACAGATTCATGGGTATAAAAATAACTTAAAACAGTACAACCAGAAGCAATCACAG
The DNA here is from genome assembly GCF_002078875.1 of Numida meleagris. Lineage (NCBI taxonomy): Eukaryota > Metazoa > Chordata > Aves > Galliformes > Numididae > Numida > Numida meleagris. The sequence continues at coordinate 26,958,018 of NC_034414.1, read as the reverse complement.
CTTGTGAGGAGCCTTCCAGGACCACCCTGTTCTAAGGCATTTCAGAGCTTGCTCTAGAAGCTAGATGAAGATTACTGAAAAGCCTGCATCTTGAAGCGATAACTGCATCTGCCATGCATTACATGAAAATGTATGTGTGCTTAGAGGAAGCACGCGTGTTTAGGATTGCTTCCACACCTGAAACTCAATCATCCAGTTCACCGTCACCATCATTCTTTTCTCCCTTTAGCCTCAGTATACCTCTTTTTATGAGTGGCAGCATGAATATGTTAAATTAGGACAACCAGATACAGCCATCAGGTGAGTACACATCCTATTACAGCATCTCCTAAATGAGGTTTAACATGAAAGTTGCAAATCAAGCCAGAAGGTGAAACCAAAATTTTAGTTGGGTAACTAACGTGCTCTGTGACTTTCACATGCTGCTGTTTTTACATACACAGAGTGTTTTTACATTTGTAAAGTGCTTATCCTTGCCAAAAATAAATACCAACAAAAAAATGAAGCAAATGCATGCATTGCATGCTAGACCTTAAAATAAAGTCACCTGATTAGCTGTTCCTAGTTTTATTTCTGCCATTAATACCATCAGACCTATACCAAATGGATGGCCAAAGGCTAACATGGAACAACATTTGTGACCAGCAACATTGCTTAACCATGGCATCTGGAGGACTAGTCCGGTACACATGCACGATTCCTTACAGGATCCCCTTACTTCTACTTGATCCTGTTCCTAACAATCAGATGGATTTACTGGTGGTGAAAGAGGGTAGTGGGGCACTTTCATCTTCCCACTAATGCTGCTTGGTACAGTGCCCACTCCTTGTCATATGTCACATCTGCTGCCAGCACATCCATCTGCAGGGTACTACTGCAATCCTCTCCACTCAATTTTGTTCAGGAATGATCAGCACCTTGCACATCTTAGTTGTGCATGGCCCAGTACAGTCAATTCTCTCACCAGCTTCATTTACCAAACCTCAGTGGAGGCTCTTGCCACACAAAAGGCCCTCATGAATTTGCCCTTTGAGGCACCAGTGAGTAAGGCCAGTCTTAGGCACTGGGTCTCTTTGTCCCAAGACACCCGTTCAGTGCCAGAAAACAGCTATTCTCAATTTGTTATTGTTGCTGCCAGTTACACTTCTAGCATTAATCACTCGTCTTCCTAACGTGTCAGACAAAAACAGAAACCGAAGGATCTCACCTGTCAAACTGGCCACACTAGTTCTTACCTGAATCTCCTCAGTTTCATCCACCAAGAGGAAACTCACAACTTTCTCTGCCATCTTCTTTCTCCTGGTCTCCTCATCCATCTCCTCCTCTTCCTGCTCCTGGGCTTTACCAGCATGGTACACGGTGACAGGGTGCTTCCTCCTGTTCCCCCCAGCATGCGTTCTCTTCTGACACTCCACACAGAGGTTGATTTTGCACACCTGGCACCTCACCGCTGCTATCTGTCTTGACCCCATCATACTGGCGTGCATGATGTTCCCATTGGCACCTTTGCAGGAGTCACAGTAAGGGACGTGGCCAGGCCTTATGCGGGTCCGTTCGTGGTTCCGCAGCCTTTCCGGCTGGTGCAGCTCCTCTTCACAGCGCTGGCACTGCAGGCTCCTGCACTCATCGCACTCAAAGACCGCTTCATCTGTCCCACTGCAAACATAGCTCTCCTGGCAGAGGAGGGCTGTGTTCTGGCCCTTCTCTGCAGTCTGCGTGTGGGCACTCATCTTCAGATTTCTTTAAAGCAGTGATTTTCCCTCCTGATTGTGCTTTGAGTAATGATATGGAGAAAAGTCAGTTGCAAGTTCAGTATTTTTCACAAGGGAAAGCAACACAATAGGAATTCTGTCCGTACTTAATTTTAAGTAACTAAGAGATGTTTCTGTGAGATTGACTCACCTCCCTGGGAGCCCTCTTAGGCACAGGTGAAGTTCTTCTCCCACCTAAGCTGAAAGCACCTGGTTGGTTTCATTTGTTGTTATACCCAAATGGTGGCACCTGTTCCTTTGCCTGGTGATGTGCTTACAGTGACAGGACAAAGCCAGCCAGGTTCACCTGGGCAGATGAGGGCAAGGATTTCTTCCCTAGAACAAAGAGCAAACTGAGATAGTAATGCAGAAGAAAGAAAGGCATTAGAAATGCACAAGTGCATATATGTACATATGTACACACGGGGTTGTGTCAATACTAGAAAATTCTCTGCTTTCACCCCGAGCTAAGCTCCTCCTTCAGAGTTCACGGTATTTATTTATCCGCCGGGAATTTCCCGACGCGCTCTGCCAGCCCCGGCTCTCCGCACACCCCGGCGGTACCGAGCAGCCCCACCACAGGGCTCCAGGAGGCTTCTCTCCCCTATCTCTCCCGCTCCCCCCCCCCGCTGCCGCACGGCCCCCGGAGACGCGCCCGTCGCCTTTGTCTGTGCGCGCCGGGCTCCGGGGCCCGGCCTCTCTGCCCGCGGCGGCGCCGGCCGGGCGGTGCGGAGCCGGCGGCCCCGTTGCGTAACGGCGGTGCGCCCAGCACCTACCTCGGGCCGCGGCCGGAGCAGCACGGGGAGCGGCCGGAGTGCTGCCGGGAACCGCGCCGCCGAACAAAGGCGACCCCGAGCGGGGCGCCGCGGGCCGGGCTATTGTTTACAGTCCCGCGGCCGCCCGCCTTCGCCTTCGCCTTCCCCTTCCTCCCCCGGCAGCCGGTGACCAAGGAGTCGGCTCCCGGCCGCCGCTTCCTCCGCCCCGCCTCGGCGGCCGTGGGGCACCCGCTTCTCCTCCCCCGGCGGCCGGGGCGGGCGCCGAGCATGCAGGCGAGGCGCCCGGCGGGGCAGGGAGGGCAGGACCGGGGCACTCGCCGCCGCCGCCCTGTGCCTGCTCCGCTGTTGTCAGCGGGATCAGCTGATCGCGGGGATCCTCGGGCTTGTTGCTCACCGCGGAGACGGGAAGCGGCGGCGGGCACGCCGGGAGCTGTAGTCTGGGGCTAGGCCCCGCCGCGGCTCCTGCTGGGAGTTGTAGTGCCGGGAGGCCCGGCCCGCCATCTTGTCCGAGGGGCGGCGACGCTGCCCCCACGTTCTATTTTGCTTTACGTGCGCGGCCAAGGAAGGCCTGACTAGGAGAAGCGCTTCCTCTTCTCAAATAGATCTTGGCTGGCTGGCTGAAATGCCAATGGGCGCTCACTGGAGGAGGATCTGTGGCTTCATATCAGCAAGCCGACACATCAATATCCATAGAAAGGCAGCTAAAAAGCGTTCTGCTATTTGGTCCAGTGGTTTGGTTGGATACAAATTATTTCTAGAAGGAGTTAATTACATAACTGGATATCCATGTTAGTAGCAGTGACAGTGACTGCACCTTTTGTAAGGTGAAATACCATCGTTTCACAAAACTCTATCAGGACATCCAATTCTAACACCAGTGGGTAGCCAAGACCTCACTACATCCTCCTGTGTCACTAGGCGTACAGAGAGTGTACCTGTTTCTCTTCTGTGTGGTTCAGTGATGATGAAGACAGGAACGGGCTGCCCAGGGAGGCCGTGGAGTCACTGTCCCTGGAGGCGTTCAAGAAATGTGTAGTGTGGCACTGAGGGACATGGTTGGTGGGCATGGTGGGGATGGGTTGGGGTTGGACTTGATGATCTTGGAGGTCTCGTCCAACCTTAATGATTATATGATTCTAAGATTGGTACAATACACATTTTCCCTAATCTCCCTCCCACTGTTATGGTGATACATTTAAAATCAGTATTTTGCATAAAAGATTAATCAAAAAGATTAACTAAATAGACTGATGTCTGCAGGAATAAACTGTTGCAAGCCAAATGTCTTCAGAGTGAAAAATTTAAAGATTGTGCATATACTCAATACAAAGGAAAAAGAAACTTAAATGTTGTAGCGCTATGGAGAGCCAGGGAGCCAAATCAATGAGTTTGGCATCTAAAGGATCTTCCTCAAAGTGTCTATGTTTAGACTTGTAATGTGATAGTCAGAGATTCGATGGTATGAGGAAGAGAAAACAAAACATAATTATTAGTTTTGTGGTATTAATAAAAGTACATTTAAAGGCTACATTTATTTACAATACTACAAAATAAAAATTGCACAAATAAACTTTTTACAACATTTTTAACAGTATCTTAATGCCTAGGCCCAGTTTCTACATAGCATACTTTCTGGACAAAGCCTAAATGTTCTGCCCCCATTTTTTTTTCTACTTCTCCCTTAGAAAAACTGCAGCACTACTCCCTGCCTGGAATAGGAAGTGTATGCAGTATTTCTGTACGTGGCCCAAGCTGTGTTCCCCTGCCACAGTTAGGTTTTTGGCTGTCCATTAAACAGATGGGCAGTAAGGATCCCAAATCCCAATAACCAGTCACCGTTTTATAAAGCCTGTACTCCTACACCAGTACATCACCACTGCTGTGGATCTTTTTTACCCAGTAATTTTGGAGTTGTGCATCCATAAAATATTTAAAATGTTGCCCAGTTGAGAAACAATCTGAGCTTTTTACTCTGAGATACCGCCTGGTATGTTTGGAATGATTTCTTATACTTGAAATACAAAACTATCTGCCTACTAGATATAGTGCCTGTTTTAATTTCAGCCTAAATCTTAAAAGCCCTGTAGAGGACCCTTCTTGACTGACTTCAGAATTTTATTCTGAAGTCAGCAGCAAGTAAGGGAATCAAGTGAACTGGGATCAGTAACTGGAGTATGGCATCTCAATTTCACAACTGAAAGGTAAAAAGATAACACAGATAGACTTAAGTAGGAAATGCTAAAATTCAGGAGTAGAAAGAGTAGAGATCTGGAAGTAATTATTTTTATTGGATGCTTCCTTGATTAGGAAGGGTACTGGAGACAAAAGTTGATGATTTGGATCAGTAAATGCACACTGGTGTCTTTCTCTGGCTAAATAACAATACATGAATATCTACATGATGAAAGTCTTTGTCTCAGATTGAAACTGTTATCTACTTGAATTTGGATTTCACATTTTTCAGGCAGATAACAATTTCAATCTGAGACAACTTCATAGAAACCAGAAACTCAGAATGTTTTTTTCCTTTGTTCTCCTCTGAGCTGCAAAATTAGTGCTGTTTTTACCTACATAGGTATAAATATTTATAAATTATTCAAAAGGTAAATAGCAGTCAGTATTGCATTCACTAAATTCGTATTAGTTGAAGGAACATTTGTAGGACATATGGAATGAGCTATACTTAATAGAGCAAAGACACTGCTCTTAAAGGGGAAAGAAATGCATTCAATCTTGAAGTACTTTCTAAAGCTGAGATCTCTACCCTTGCACATCAACTCTTTTAAAGCAAAGCAATGAGATGTACCTGCTTCATCTCAGTTGTTGGCTGCTCAGTAGCAGGCATGAAATCATTTGGGTAGATTCCATCTTCTTGGTATTGAAGAAGTCAAGTTTCTGTGCTGTTTTTCCTTCTGATGCAGGTGGAGGGGATGGCTCGTCATTACGTGATCCTTTGAGCACTTTTCTTTATACGATATATATGAGCAGTGGGAACACATGGTATGGAAATAACAGGACTTTTTCCCTAGCCAATCCAAAATGTTCACTCAGGCTCATGCTGTGGCCCGCTTTGTAATCATCTTCCAGACTGCCTCTCTTCCATTCACAGCAGCTTGCTCTTTCCATTTGCAATCAGCTGCTGCCAGCAGTTGCACTCTGAAATGATTTGGGGAGGAGGTGTACAATTTTAACAGTTTTTTAACGCAGTCTGCATGCCGGATGTAGGCCAGGGAAACCACCAGAAGCAGGCCACAGACAGGCCAAGATGCCATACAGCACAGAGACTTTTATTGAGGATACAGCAGGTCAGGGCACCTGCACCTGCTCTTTTTGCTTCTTAGAAATCTTTTCAGGTGAGGTACAGCCTTCCTTTAACCTTTACGCCTACAGATGACGTTAAGAGTACTTTTCTTTACAGGCCCCTAGCATTGGCTACACTGTAGCGCACCCAAAGCACGCGTTCCTTCACAGCCGCGCCCGCGGTTCCAGCCAGCACTACCGCTGTCACCCCTCGCTCACGGCCCAGCGCGGCAGCTCGCTAATGGCGGCTCACGCCGGCAGAAGCTCCCGAGGCCTCGAAGCGCCGCTGTCTGACCTCAAGATGGCGAAGCTCCACGCTAGCTCAGGGCGCCGCGGCGCCTGCCCCCAGCAAAGATGGCGGCGGCACAGACGCCGTTTCCCTCACGCCGACCTTCTAGCCGCTGCCTCTCTGTGGTTGGGCGCTTTGCTGTCTAGGCGCAGATCGAGGGGGCGCTCCGGTGAGGCCGTCTCTATGGTAGAACGGCGCGGTGCAGGTCGGGCCGCTGCCGGAAGGGGTGGGTCACATGACCCCGCGCAGCGCGGCGGAGGCTGCTCGGCGCGGTGTGTTCGCGGCCTAGCGGCGCCTCGGGCCTTCTAGCCCGACCTCCGGCGGCCTAGCGGCTTCCCCCCGCGCCATCCCAGGCCTGCGCCTCTCGGAGGGGCCGCGGCGGCGCTCCGGACGCGGCTCCTGACCTGCAGCGAGGGACGGTGAGCGACACGGGGCCGCGGCGGCCGGAAGGGGGTGGGAAGGTGGCGGTGGTGCCTCGGCCGCTCGCTGAGAGGAGGCTCCTCTGGGGCCGGGACGGGCTCGGTCCGCCGCGCCGCGTTCCCATTCTTCGGACCGCGGTAGCTCCTCGGCGGGAAGGCTGCGGGGCCTGGCGTCGGAGTGGGGAGCGAGAGCGGCCTCGGGGAGGCGCTCGCGGGGCGGCGGCGGGGCCCTTCGTTTCTCCTCCCGCCCAGGAGGCGAGCGGGCCCTTCCGTCCCGCGCGGCCGCTGCGGGACCGCCGGCACGGCCCGGCGGAAGGCGAGAGGAGGCGAGGCCTCGCGCCCCTCGACCAAGAGGGAGTGAGCCTCCGGCCCGCTCCCGGCCGCGCCGGCCTGCTGGGGCTGTATACTCGTCGGTGCCGCTTCGTGCGAGGAAGCGCTTTTCGGTAGCGTCGTGGCACGGAGGTTAACGTCCTGAGCGCGGTCCGTGGCGGTCATCTCACAGCACGTGTTAGCCTGTGCTCGAGACAATCGGGCTGAGCCCCGTGAGTACCACCTGTGTTGCGCGGATAGGCACGTTTTTTCCTCATAATGTCTTTTTTTTCTTAATGGGATAAGACCTTTTCCTACCTGAAGGAAAATAGTTTGGTAGTTTTGTGCGTGTTTGTTTCTTTTTTTTTTTTTTAGTTATTAAAATACAGACTAGTGACGTCCTGAACAGAACTAGTTTTTTTTTCTTTTTTTTTTTTTTTAATGACAACAGATCTTACGTGGCCTTGCAGGAAATAGAATCTTAAACTTGTGTCATTTTTGGTCTGTTCTCCTTAAGATGACTGCATACGAATCTTTATTTTTATTTATTTGTGTAGTAGCAAGGCGTTGCTTCTAGTATTGCATCAGCATTTACCGAAGGTGGCCCAGAGCAGCTTGAGTAGGGAAGCACTGGCCGGTTTCTTACTTCTCCTGTGGAGGAGTTGCACTGCACACCGTGCTTCACGTTTCTCACTTCTTGTCCCTTGGCGTTCACTTACATTTAGCAATGTCGCGGCCTTGTTTGTCTTTTGGGAAGAGTCAATAGCAAAGTTAAGATGGAAGGCCATTTATTTTACTGATAAGAGCTTAATATGAACACAGAATTAAAAACAAAGTCCAAGACGTTAAAATTCTGATGATGTGATTAGTAGGGCTTTGGGTAGGGAACTTTCAGACTGAGGCTTAGTTTCAGGTAAGCAAGTTGCTTTTTTAATTGGTACTTTGCAGTAATTTGGGTTGCAGCTTACTGATGGCAGTGATCTTTCTAGATCATCTCCAGATAGCAGGCTTGAGCAAGTACTAGTGTAGTCTGTTTGGAAACAAATCTCCTTAGAAAAATGTCTATATTTGTTTTCTCTCTTGACATGCCTGTTACGTTTTCCACTAATGCCTCACTTAGCCTCAAGGTAATTTTGGAGAAAACTGTAAGGCTTTATAAAAAAGTGCTGGGCATCATCATTTAAAGGATCTAATAGCTTGAAGGAAAAGAGCCTTTATTTTTAGGGACCTACTTACCTTTCTGAGCTGCAGTAATATAGGCAGTATCTCCAATGAGTGACAAACTGTTTAAGATTATTTTTATTTTGGGGTTATTTTTATAATGGAGCAGCTTTAAGGTCCATGCACCATGTGGAGACTAATGTTAAAAGCCTGTGTGGTAGTAGTGGCTTTAGTAGGCTGGTTTATTGTGTATCTTTTCTCCAGTTGCTTTTGAAAATGTTTGTGCTGCTCAGCTGCACCTGCCGTGGCACAAACTGTGTGAAATATTTTGTCATAAAATTACATGCAGGCAGCAATGCGGAGTAAACAGTAGAAAAAAGAATGTGTAGGAATATTACAGTGAAACATTGGGATCAAATGCCTCAGTGACTCAGGGTGTTAGTAAGTAGCATGGTGTTACGCAATAAGCATGAATTTTGTCAGGGCTCCCTTAATCATCTAAAAGTTAAGATTTTAATCAAAGCTAGACTTCATTTAAATTTCTTTAAACGTGCTTTGTGCTTATTGTGCCCTTATTTGAGGGACTAGCCTGTGCAACATCTTGGTATGACTTGATGTTAAGATTTTTTTTTTACTCGTGATGCAGAAGGATTGTATTAGGAAGTGTTGAAAACAATTTATAATCAGACAAACTGAAATCAAGCTGGATCAGCTGTGCTATTGCTGCCATTATGGTACTGTATATGTTCTTAAAATGCATTAGTTTTGTTTATCCGTTAAGAGTTCAGGGTTTCTGTGGTTGATTTTAACTTTGTTTAGTTGGTAGTTGAACAGTAAATATTATAAGTGTCTTTTTCATGGGGAACAACTTCTGAAAATGATTAAAATGTTTTGCAGGTTTTTCAATGAAAGTTATGATGTGTTAACTCAATTATAAATGCTAAGGAGATGAACTGTGTGCCGGGTAGAATGAAGATGCTGCTGAGCAGGTGGTACAACTGCCACTTCCAAATACAGTAGTTGCCAGTGTCTTTTGATAAACTTGCAATCAGCATATGACATCTCTCCTCATCCCCTTACCAGAAGAATAGAGGAAACAAGAAATATGTTAAAAGAATGCTATAATATTTTTTAAAAAATCATGTTTGCAGTGCTGTCTTCTCATGTTTGCTCTCCTCTTACTGGGAAATTTAGGAATTAAAGATAATGCATGGGACAGCAATGCCTGAATGATAGTGACTCTCATTTCATAGTACCTCTGAGTTTTGTGTGGCCCCAAAGAGGAGCCCAGCATACCCTCAATCCCCTTCCCTGGACGCTCATTTCGTTGCGGGTGTCAGAGCAGGCCTGCAGCTGGCCAGTAGAGCTCAGGCCTAGTGGGCAGAACACTCAGAATTAATAAGTCTCAGGGTTTTTACCAAACCTTCGGGCCGTGAGGGTGTTTTTGCACTCTGTGAATTTCAGAAGGTTGGTGCAGTGGGGTGTGGTCAACATTTGGTTCCAGCAGGACTTAGTAACTGGAAAAGCACTGAATGAAAGCAGCTGAACTTCTTCGAGACCAAAGCTGAACCTGGAGCATTATCGTTGTGCTTGTGTAGTGCTTGTCTTAGTTAAGATATCAGGCAGGATTTGATCTGGGTCTGCTTAGAGAAAGCGTAGGTGTTTTGCTAGCCGTGGCATTGTTGATACGCAGTTTATAAAAATTGTCGAAGTGTAATAGAGTGTGCTGCTACATTACTTTGTTAATTCAGATCAGGAGTGTGCAATTTGAACAAGACTCGCAGTCGTCCTCACTTGGGAAGGTTTTTTTTCATATCAGCTTATACTGTAGTAGTGAATAAACTGGATTCTTTCCATATGAAAACATACTCAGAACTTAGAGTTTCACCTGCAGATTTTTGGACCTCCCAAAGTGTAGTGGGAGCTTTGGGGTCTCAGCTCCATCTGACTTAGCAGACCTATTCCTCTTGTAGTGCCCTTCTTGCTGTGTAGATGTAGCCTAAACTGACTATGTTTAGAGTCTGACACAGGTCCGTCATCCTGGGTGATGATGATTTCAGAATTTTTAATAGTATTGGACTAGATAATCACTGTTCTTACAGCTGCATCTTTGTGGCCACTGCTAAATTCATACAAATTAATGTCTCCCTTAAAGTGCTGCTGCTTCTTGATAGTTGCTTTATACACCTGACTTTATATGAGTTCATACTTCTGTAAGTCAAATAAGATTTTAAGGATTCCAAGACTTCAATTCCTTACTTGAGCATTTTAATATTTTAGGGGAAATTTGAAGATCACCGCAGAAAGAATACCGGACAGTGGTCACTGCACTGTACCTGTGGGGTTTAGGACAGTCTCCAGAGAAATTAAAGGTACTGAGATTTCTACCAGTGTTCTCCCTGTATCTAGCTTAGAGTCTCATTCCATGTTCAAGCCATGGCTTGCAGTTGCTTATGAATGCAAGTCCTCTCTAGGTGCTGGAAGAGAATATGTAGCTCTTGTGTGCCAGCTATTTACAGCAAAAATGTGCTTCTCGATTCCCTTCATTGCAGCTTTTTGGCTGCTGCAAGAATTAGGATATGTCTTATTCTCTCATCAGGATTCCTTAAGTCTTCAGTGAGCAGTTTAGATCTTGGTTCCCATTGAGTCACAAAGTTTTCATGATGGAATCTGAACCAAGCTGTTTTATCTGCTGGTTTCACATTAGTAGTTACATACAATAGCAGGAGAGGGACCAAGGTTTTCTCTGTGTTTGATCTTCAGTGTCCCAGACAGCAGAGGTGCTTGCAGTGAATCATGCAAGATTTAAGTCAGCAGCAAAGCAGCTTGCTAGCTGTTGTCAAAATAACTGTACAGATATTGAGAAAAAGGATTGCTTCAAGTAATGTGTTGTTGAAACCCTGCAGACAATTGTATGTTTCACATCCATCTCACCAGAAGACTGAAAGACTAAATTTGATCTCTGCTTGTTGCGTTGTTACGTTTTTTGCAGTAATAATTACTTGACTGCTAACATCTTGCTTTTTGATTTCAATAAAAACTTGAAGAAAAAGCCCTCTGCCTGTGTGCATGTGATGTTCATTAAGCTCAGTATATTTCAGCATTTTTTTAATTCAAATAACTGTCTCACTTCTTAGTCCCTAGGCTTTTTTATGCTTCCCTAAAATGGTGTCTTAAATAAAGTGCTTATTAGAGCAAGAAGAGGGACTGCACCTACTGGCAGCTTGGAAAATTCCCAGTTATTTTTGTTTGTTTAACAGTCCTCTCATTTATGTCCTGTGGACCTCAAATTGTGTAACTCTACTGTAGCCACTTTGGGACGTCAGACCCACAAGACAATTGCTCTCCTGTCCCAAAGCTGCTTTGAATTTTTGCCTAGTTGCCTACCAGTTGAAACATAGATAAAAGGACTGAGAGCCTTGAAGATCCTAATTTCCTGTCTTTCCTGGGACACTTGACTGATTTTGTTGTGTTTTTGTTGTTGTTGAAACAGCATGGAGTAGTGATACAAAGATGGATAATGTGGGAATCCTAGCCCCTCCCATACCATCCAAGCTTCACACTGTAGTGGAGTGTCTGCTAATGTTTAGACTCTTCAGTCCATAAACAACATTCTTCCAAATAAAATGATTTGGCAGTATGGCTTTGTTGCTTTTCACTTGAAAAAATCAAGAATGACAGGTGATAGTTATCTAAGTGTATCCATTACAGAGAACAAAAAGGCTTTCTGTTTTTTTACATCGTGTGAAATAGTCGGTATTGAACCGGTGGAGGAGGAAAGCTTGCGTTTGCTATCTTATTTCTTCTGTCAAAGGAGTGTTTAACTTTTCTCCTGGTGAGATGTGGATGTATGCTCTTTGGGGCCAATTAATGAATGCAGTTATCGCGAACTTCTTGTGACTGATGCAAGTATGTCTTCTTGTGAACTACCTCTAGGGTCACGTATGCGCTCTTATACTCAAATCATTTCCGGGGTCCCAAAGGTATTGCCAAGTACATCTAGGTTTCTCTTTCGTCCTCTTCAGTAGGCTGTATGCACTTGTCCCTCACAGCCGTTTCTAGACTCTTTGGGAATGAACTTCTGCTACAGGATTATCTTCTTGAGCTCTTTTGAGTGCATCTGCTATTATGGTAAAGTACTGTTACTTGCTCTTAGTTATGCTATTGCTCTTGCACGTGTGTGGAAGTCACATCTGTATCCAGCAAACTCATCTCATGGTTTGTGTTCAGCGATAGGAAAGCAGGTATGCATCATCCCATCTATAGGTCTGTTTTAGTTACCAGAATTTTATTCATTGTTCTTGTTCTCAAGGTCTTCTGTCATGGTTTTAATTTGCATTTGCCTGTTTGGAAAACAAACTGCACTGCAGCCTACAGTACTGCTCAGTCTTTTGGGAAACACGGATGTGTACATGGGAAGCTGGCTGAGCTCGTTACCTGCTACTCTTCGTAACTTGTATCTGTATAATCCAGGACATTTGAAGTTTCAGTGCTTCCTCAGCATAGTATGGTTGTACTTGTGTGCTCATGAGAAGATATAGGCATGACAAGTTACTGCTGAGTAATTTAGTGTGTTTTAACAAGCACAGCAACAAAGATTTAAGCTGTGTGACCAATTGTGTGTGTTGGTAACCAATGCTCCATTTGGTCTTAAGAAGTGAGAGCCAAGATGTAACTGTGTAAGGTTGCTGGGAAAATACTGGAAGTAAGAGCATTAGCTTTGTTAAGAGCGATCTTGAGTCTTATTGGGTGGTGTCTGTCGGAGGGTCAGTAATATCTGCACAACAATAACTATCTGAGAAGATAAATGATGTTAAAAGTTCTATTCTCTATGGTAGCACATTGACCCTCAGCTCCCAGGCTATCCTCCAAGATGAACTCTAGAAGGTCTGTGAGCTGGGAAGTTAAAAATAGACCAGAGGACCCTCTTCCAAGTGTTTAACTGTCTCCATTCTGGAGCCTGGGGTTTTCCCCAGCGTCTGTGTTATTATCTACATTTCCTGTTGGTGATGTACATAAGGATTCCCCAGTTCTTTCTCTGAAATTGTTCTATGGTTGTATTGTGTGTGATTGCTTCTTGTTCTGGAGAACTACTTGCCTTATTGAAGAAAGTATTCCAAGCTTGCTTCTTGCTTCCTCATTGTGGCCTTCCAATACTTGAAGGGAGCGTATAAACAGGAGGGGGATCAATTGTTTGTGAGGGTGGATAGCGATAGGACAAGGGGGAATGGTTTTAAGCTGAGACAGCTTCGTTTTAAAGAAACAGCATGCATGCTGTTAAATGCTGTTTAGTTCCCATTCTTTGTAAAACATTGGTATGAAGAGGCATATAATGGTTCTGTTTTGTTCAGTGCTGTTTTTCATTGGTAAGGAATACTTGTATTACAGAGGAAACTTGCCTCTTTTCCCCAGCTGATCGTTAAAAATAGTTTTAATTTGTAGGTGATTGTCCATATAAAGCTTTAAAGTCATTAGATGCAGATCATTTGCATTGCCTTTGTAATATATCTTCGGGAACTGACTAATACAGTTTTCCTTTTCTATCCTTTTGACAGATTGCTTCTGTAAGAATGTCTTTCCCACCTCATCTGAATCGCCCTCCAATGGGAATCCCAACTCTTCCCCCTGGGATTCCACCTCCACAGTTTCCTGGCTTTCCTCCACCTGTGCCTCCTGGTAAGTTGTTAGTGTATGAAACTGTTGCAGAAAGAAATTCCTTTTTGTTATAAGCTGTTATTTTCCCAAAGTTACTGTGTTTAACTATACTTCAGTAACACTGATTCACCTGCATTGCAATTGAGTTTCTAGTTTGCTCACACAGCCGGTCAGGTGCACAAACTCTGGTCTGCCATTGTCTGCTTACTTTTGACCAGAAATGAAACTGTAAGACACAGTACTAGTTTTACTGTCCTTTTGTTTAAGTCTGAAGCTAGATTGTCATTTTTGTTAGGTATTTTAAGAGTCACTTCTTTGGCAGTATACAGGTTTTGATTCCTTTCAAATAAGCCATTGTAATAGCTTTTAGAAACACTTCTCTACACCAAATATGCACAGTGTGAAAATACAGGAATAACTTTAAGAGAAGCTTCACTTTCTTACGTTGTTTTGTCTATTTTTTATAAGTCCATCTCAGAAATGTCATCTCTTTACATTTCTTTACAGTCTCTTTTTACATCTTGCTAACTTAGTTGTATTGCTCATTCCTTGTAGTCTTCCCAAAACTAATTCTGTTTTTTTTTTCTTTCTTCATCTTTAAGGTCAGCTTTTTCTTTTTTTGTTTGTGTGTTGCGACTTTAATTTATGGATTAAAAACCTTTTTTTTTTTCCCTGTATGTTGCCAGTATAGATAACAGTGTCTGGAGTCTGGACAGGGAGAGGAAGAGAGGAATACTTCAGAGAATTATCCATTTAAAATTCATAACACAAGGGCTGCAGAAAATAATTTCTGCCTGTTTAGTGTTGAGCTGTGTTGTGCACGAGTGTTTTGTAGACAATAAAGGCTTTCAAAAACCAGATGGCTGAATTCAGAAATGGTTCATGCACAATCGTTCATCATGCTAGGCCTTACTAATTGGTTGGTTCTTTTTTTAATTCCTTTTATATCCATGAGATTCTGTTTTCTGCTTAAGGTGGAGTTCTTGATTAGTCAACATCCTGCCATCAAAAACTTCAGGCTAGATTTTAAGAGTGTACCTCTTTATTAGTTTTGATTTATGTAGTCTTGTATGAAGAAAACAGGTGCTTTTTGAAATAGCTTTCTGAAAAATATTTTACGTTTGTTCTAAACACCCGCTTCTTAGCGTATATGACAAAGATCTTTTTGTGCATTCACTATTTGACTTTTTATAAAAATTGTCTTGTTTTCAGTACTAATAATCCAAATAGATTGTAATCGGCGGAGTCTGGTTTTAGGAGGGAGCTTAATTTTTCTCTTTGCAGTAGAAGTATGACTTGCTTACCTATTGAGTTAACATTTTCTGACCCTTAAAAGATATGGGTTTAATTTCTCAGCCTAAATGTATGAAGAGAATAGAAAATGCAGCAGTGACCTTTTGGAAGTCTACTCTAAAGTTGTTCCGTGTGTGAAATTACAATTAAAATATTTTTAGCTGGGTGTTCAGCAAAAAAAAAATCTTATTATCCAACCTATAAAAGAAATCTGCTAGAACAGTGTGCTTGTAGAAGAATGATGGTGGGAAAAGTGTTTTGCTTTGCTTAAGAAGATAACTGTTAGAAATAAAACTAGCATTTCCATCTTTAAATGTGAAAGACTCGAAAGGGAGGTGATTTAATATCTCTTGTCTTCTGTGAAAATCAGATATAATTAAGATACAAAACTCAAATATCTTTTCATATGTAAGAAATGTTCTATTAGGTCACATCAGCAGTCTGTATGGCCTGATATTTTGTCTGAGCTGTGGGAATAGATGATGTTATCTGGGTGTATACGTGCACCTATCTGCTTTCCATGTCTTACACGGAAGTTTCCACAACTAATATATTAAGGATGTTAGAGTGTGATCTTTTGCATTTCTTTTATCTGGTTCTGGACTTAACCATTCATGAGCATTTTTATGCTTTTTGAACATGTTGATACTGTTTCAACTGTCACCTCTTGTGCCAAATTCCGGAAGTTCATTACCAGTTGTGTAAAAGCGCTACTTCCTTATTCTGAATTCTGATGTGAAAATTTGGCAAATGGCATTTTCTGGACTTGTTCAACATGTTCCACGCAAGCATTCGCATTTGGAGTGTCTCAGAGTGTAAATTCTTTCCTTGCCAAGAAGCTGCTTCAAAACTCGAGTCATGCAGTTGCTCTTCTCTGATTGTGCATGCTCTTCTTGCATTGCAGATGGAGTCTGTAGGCACTAGTCAGGACACAGGTACACCGAATTCTTACGGAGCAGCAAAATAATGCCCATGGACTTGACCATCAGTATGTTTACTGATGGTACCCAGCATCTTATTAGATTTTATTGGGTTCTGCTGAGCATTGGTCACATCATTCTGTCACAGCTGCGCTACCAGTCTCTGTCCTGGGGTGGTTCTTCTAGTCTGAGAGATGATGTGGTGCATTAAAACTGAGAGCAGGTTCTCTGAAGAGTTTGGAGAGTTATAGATGAATTTAAATGAAGGAACTGAGGAAGAAAGGAATGAGTGATGGAAGAAATAGATGATGGAATCTAAGAAATAAAAGGTGGCTGAGCAGAAAGGTGCAGAGGGTGAAATGAAGTGTTGTTTTGGGATTAAGTACTAGAACAACTAGGGAACCAGTGCAGGAACAGTATGTTGCAGAAATTTGCTTGGGTTTTCATGATCATAGCAGTAAGAGAGAGAGAAAGGAATCAGAAGATGAAGATGTTTGTGTAGAATGAAAGATCTTGGATCCCCAGAGTGTTTTCCTGAAGAATGTGAAATTAACTTCATTGTTCTTGAGCCTTAATGTCTGACTGACAAAATGCTTTATCTCTCCTATAGCAGTTAGTATGTAAAGGTAAACAGCCTTTACTGTGACCAGATATTAGTTAACTTGATGGTACTTAAAGCCATCAGTTAGTATTGTAGTGGGTAGAAGGATATTACATTTAATTTCACACTATTTAATAGTTTTGTTAATTAAAATTTAAAGACTTAAAATCAATAATGAGGTAGCATGCTTCGGGATTGTTTTTTTTTTTAATGGAGCCTTTATTATGCTATGTCATAAATAATAAAGAATGCCAGCAGGTCTCATGCTTTTGGACCTCAGCCCTAAACAGTATGAAGGATTGTGTTATTGGAACTGAGCAAGTCAGGAATTAAATTACCATCGATGGGACTTGGGATTGTTTTTGTCTCTAGAATTCTTAGCCTCATTCATCTTCTAGAGCAACACTGTGGTTTGAATGTGCTTCTAAAATAAGCTTGTTTGTGAAGAACAAAGTCAAAATGAGAATGTGTTAAAAGTGATCAGGACACGTGTTATGCTAGTGTGTGCAGACTGTGCTTGAGTGCTTAAGGAATTGCTGGTAATTGATATGCTAAAATGCTTATGTCACCAAAATTGCTGTCTGGTTTAGTAATCATGGCTGCAAGCAATTCATTCATAGTCATCAGTAATCTTGACAGATTAATACTATATCTTCTTTTTCTCAGGGACCCCCATGATTCCTGTACCAATGGGCATTATGGCTCCTGCTCCAACTGTAAGTATTACATTGGGGATGAGTTTCATGCATGGTAGATTTCAACAGTATTTTCGTCTTCTGAACTATTTCATTAAAATTTCCTTCCTGCTGAAGGAAATGTTTAGTCTTTATTTCAGTTATTATGGTAATTAAAGTATAAAAGTTATTTATTAACATGAAGGTGAATTAGCATTTTTGTGATTTTGCATAAGTGAAATCTCCCCAAAATACTGATATTTTTTTTTGATAGCTTACATTATCTGTTAGAGAAAGATATGCTCATGGCAACCATTGTGATTAACACAGAAGTGCTGGAACAAATTCATTATTCACTGTCCTGATAAAATTATTAAAGCTGACACATTTAGAAGAGGTTTTGAGAGGAGGTACTTAGTGCATGTCTGATCTTAACTTCTTAAGTGGAAGGAGAGGTGCAGCAAAATGGAACAAATGTTCATGTCTGTCTCTGTACAGTTCATTTTACTAATAGTTGCTCCTTAACTGAAAGCAAATGGCTATGAGCTGTGTACTGAGCAACTAAACAAGTAATGTTTATTCGCTATGAAAGCTTTTAAGACCTGTCATATGTCCACTGAAGCCTTTTGAGATTTGAGTCAGAGTTACTATTGTTTGCAGCTTTGTTTTCTTTTTTTTAAGCATCTAGCACGCTGTTAGGTGCAGCGCTTCAACTTCTAGTGACTCATATGTCCCAAATAAGTAATTTGTAAAACAAATGATGTGTAATATTACTGTATGCTCACATCGAGACCTTCCAGTAGCCATGTTCAGGTACACCTTTTTTCTGTCTGTCTGTATCAGAAAAGGTATTCTCTTGGTGCTGTATGAAGTATTAAAACGTGAAGTGTTTGTTTACCTGCTCTATAAGTTTAACCAAGGTTCATATAAAAAATTAATTTTTAAATTCATGTCTATCCTATTTTGTCTTGAAAATTTAAATACAGAGGGAAAAAAAACAACAGCAGTGCTTTATTTTATGTTCTTTCATCCTCTTTCTAGGTATTAGTTCCTACCACAGTGTCTATGGTTGGAAAACACTTAGGAGTGAGGAAAGATCACCCTGGCTTAAAGAACAAAGAAAATGATGAAAACAGCGGTCCCACTACCACCGTTTTTGTAGGCAACATTTCTGAGAAGGCCTCAGACATGCTCATACGGCAGCTTCTAGCAGTAAGTGCAGTGGGCTGCTTGTTAACATTCATCCCTGGCTAATACATAAAGTTGTGATCTCCCAAGTAGTGGAACTGAAACTGAAAGCAGAGTTGGTCGTACTCACTGGAATAGCAGTTC
The DNA here is from genome assembly GCF_002078875.1 of Numida meleagris. Taxonomy (NCBI): domain Eukaryota; kingdom Metazoa; phylum Chordata; class Aves; order Galliformes; family Numididae; genus Numida; species Numida meleagris. Next base: position 26,939,538 of record NC_034414.1, on the reverse strand, counting down.
GGTTGGTTTGACGTTATAGTCAGTAAATAAGGGAAGAGTAAACTTTTTTTAGCTGTATATGTCAGTGAACTTAGACATGGCTTGTTTTCAGTAGTGCTAATTTTTTTCACTTTTCATCTTTGTGTGCAACAAGTGTTAACATTTTCTTAACGTTTCAAGCAAAATAATACTTAAATATTATTTCTCTTTAATGCAGAAATGTGGCTTGGTTTTGAGTTGGAAGAGAGTACAAGGAGCATCTGGAAAACTTCAAGGTAATGTTCATGTTTTTCAAAATCTCTGATCAAAGTAATGTTTTTATTACCTGGCTGATTTTCAAATATTTGACACAGTTATTTTAATAGTTAATGTTTTAAGATATTGAATACAATACTTAAATGTTAAATGCTTCCTGATAGAGAGTGAGTATTTTCTGTTCTTATCAACACAGAGAAAAAACAAAATTGAGGAAGATTAAATGCAAAACTATATTTGGGGGACAAATGTTGTTCACCTTTCTCTTCTGAGATTAAGTCAAGTGTTTATAGGCCATCTCTGACAGAGAGCTACCAGCCTGGACTTAACTTCCAAGGGAGTGGATTTGCAGCACTGTTAGTAGTCATTTCCGTTACTGTGTATTATCCTTAACTGCCAAGGAGGTTTTCCTGACCTAAAATCTTTCATCCTTCCCTATCCCCAGATTGTACTGATTAATTTTTTTTTTCCTATAATTTTTGTCCACTGGATGTATGAAACAGTTATGATTATTCTTCACTGCTAATGTTTTCTTATATTCTCTAAGTTTTTTATTATAATTTAATATTATTATAATTGTTTTCTCATCTTTCTCGTATATAATTCTTTAATTCTCTCACAGTGTTTTTTTGCTTGCAACTTTCTGTAACTGTTGTGAAGAGTCTTGTTTGAAATAGTCCTCTAGGTTAACATTGTACTGTTGATTGACGTCTCTGATCTTCGGACAGTTGCAAATCTGAGACGTGTCTTTCTATAAGGCTACATTTATTAGCTAAGATCATTTTAAATTCTTTACAAACTATAGTATTGTGCATTGCTTTCACTTTATTCACTGGGCTATTCATTATATCAAAGGTTAATGAAGTTAATTATTAGTCTTGTTTCTGTGTTGCATTTTATGTAGAGAAGTACCTATGTTCAAATTTTGATTCAAAACATAATATTTGTTTAAAGCTAATTATCTGAAGAGTTTTAACATGTTTGCTTCTCATTTTAATCATCCATTTCAGCCTTTGGATTTTGTGAATACAAAGAACCAGAATCCACACTACGGGCACTGAGACTGCTCCATGACCTCCAGATAGGAGAGAAGAAGCTACTAGTCAAAGTTGATGCAAAGACAAAGGCTCAGCTAGATGAATGGAAAGCAAAGAAAAAGGCCTCTAATGGGGTGCGTATATAATGTATGACTTGCGTTATTTTGGCAGGAGGGCAATGTAATATGCTTTTTACATCAGATTGTGTGTTGGTCTTCTAGTTTCTTTTCTTGTCTCTGCCACTAATACACTTTAGGATTTTGCCAGAATGAAATTAATGAGTCTGAAGATGCAATGAAAGGAAATGAAGTGGAAGCTCTTAATTCACAAGTACTCTTGAAAATTTTTACCATGTTTACTACAAATGTTTGAATTAACCCACTTACAGCTACTTAAGATTTATTACCCTTTTTATGTTAACTTACACAGTGTTGTAGATTAACACAAACAGAGTTATGTGTGAGTTAGCTTTGTTTAACTTTTACCGTCATAGAATCACAAAATATCCTAAGATAGAAGGGACCCATGAGAATCGAGTCCAACTCCTGACTCTGCACAGAGCAGCCTAAGACTTAAGTTAGATATCTACAAGCATTGTCCAAATGCTTATTTGAGGGTGACGACCTTGGAGTCATGAACACTTGCCTTGGGAGGCTGTTCCAGTGCCTTTTTCACCTTCTCAGTGAAAAAATTTTTTCATTTCCTAAGACCCAGTCTGAATTTTGCTTGTTGCAGCTTTAAGCCATTCTCTGGTGTCCTGTCACCAATGCACAAGTGAGCACCTCCCTCTATGCTCCCCCTCGTGAGGAAAATATAGACAGCAATGAGGTCATCTGTTAAGCTCCTGTAAGTTGAACAAACCAAGTGTCTTCAGTTGAGCCTCCTTGATGATGTCCTCTAATCATTCCACCACATTTGTTGCCTTCCTTTGGACACTTTATACTGTTTTTCAAATAACTTATGTACAGTAGCCCAAAAGTACGCACAGTACTAAAGGTTGGGCTGCACCAATGCTGATTAAAGTGGGACAGTCCCTGCCTTTGAACAGCTAGCTGTGCTGTGCCTGATGCACCCCAGGGTATGGTTAGCTCCTTTGGCTGCCAGGGCACATTGTTCATCACAACTGAAGCTTAATCTGTTCGTACTTAAATACAACTGAATCTGCGGAATGAATTAAAAATTAATTCTGAAGTTCAGCTCTACCTTATGATTCTGCTGCTTCAGTTTTGTTTAGAAATTCTTAAGTTTATCAACTCTAAAACTGTTACTTTGTCAGAATTTGCAAACTAACTGCCTTTTCTTTCCCCTTGATTGACAATCTTCTGGAACAAATTAATGAAAAGGAAAGAAGTACATAATTCAGTAGATGATGCAGGTATCAGGCAGTGGGCAGTCATCTGTCAAGTTTGTGTGTTAAAATTAATTTTATTTATTAGCTAAAATCATGCATCTTGTGTCACAAGTTGTTGAGCTTGCCCCGTAACTGTCTTAAAGTACCATAGGTGCTTTAAGATATTCAGTATTTAAAACAGTTATTTCCTATAAAATGAAAGTGAATAGGCTCTTGTTCAGGAAACTATTAATCACACTAGCAAATCAATTTTTAGAAGATTTAGGTTTGCTAATGAAGGTATGTAAAGTAAATTGCAAACACAAGTACTTTTATTTCCTTTTAATGAGTTACTTTCTTTTTTTGGTGAGAACTAGAGGCATAGTCATTACTTGAAACACTTGATGCTTTTGACTATGTACCTAGTGCATAGTAATAAATACATTAGTTCAGTAAAGCAGACTACTAACTTCATGAGTTTTGAATGAAGTAATACCTTACATGTGAACTTAGATATAGGTTTGTTTGCCCTTTTCCATTTCAGACTTCCTTTCCTGTTGGCATAACTTGTAATACTGCTAGGTTTAATGCACCAGTGAAGCTTTTGTACAATTAATTTTATTTTCCATGAGATCCTGTGAGTACTGAGGCAGCTGGTTTAATAAAATAGAGAGTACTGTTTGTGGCTTTGAAATTGTGTTTTCATGATGATAAGAGTGAGTGCCAGTTCTTTGGAATTGTAGAGTTAGCGATACTGGTTCCAAACATCTTTTTTTGTGGTAGTGATGCGAAGAAAGGCTGAGGATTGCCAAGGAACATTGATAAAGCGTATTTCAGTCATACCACTCGAGGTTCCTTTCATACCATCATTGATATACTGGTGCCACATTTTTTTCTACAATATTTTTAAGAAATCAAACATCCACTAACACAGAATTTCTTTGAGGCACACCAAACAAATCTTTATCTAGTTACCACCTCTCCCTGATCACTTCTCCTTTGACCTTTGCAGTTCCACTCCCTGTCATTGCCTTCTAGCTCTTTCCAGTTTGCTCCTCCTTAGCCTGGCAGTCTCTTGAAGTCCAAATGAATCCTCCCTTCCCCCTCACTCTTAGCTGCTGCTCTGTGACCATTCTCTTTCTCCTTATTCCATCTACCACCTATTGCTTAGTGAGACCCAGCTGGATTCTTGGGTGAGGTTCCATTTAAAAAAAAAAAAAAAAAAAAAGACTGAAGGGATCAAACGGTGAGCTATCTTGCTCAGTGTGCAGGACACTGTTTTACCCTGTCGCATAATATTCATTAGTTAAGTGAACATTGTGTTTGTTCCCTTTTGTCACTAAGGTAGAAAGGGGGGAAAAAAGATTAGAGGAACTGTGAAGTAATTGATCAGCAATAGTAAGAAAATGTTTGCTGTGCAAACAAAATATTTTTTCAATATAGTTCTCAGTTAATAAGTTGCAACTTAGAAGTTATACATAGACATTTATAGTGCATGGCACCTCAGTAGGTACTGAGGAACTGACTCTGAAACGGCTTAAAGATTGTGAAAGAAAGAAGGCTGAAGCTTTTGACCGAGAGTGGAACTATAGCAATTGTCATTCTGTGACTGTGTGCTCTTTGTCCTTAGTCACCCGCTATCTGTTCTATTTTATTATGCAATCCAACATCTGCTCTAAACTGTCATTCCACAAGTAAAACTGTGATCCCTGTGTTACTGCTAATTTGAGAAGATCAGAGTAAAAATAATGCAATTGGTAACTCCTTGGAGGTTGTTTTAGTAAAAACTGTATGTGCGTTAATGTGATGATGAAAGGTGAACTTCTAAAATAAAGCGAATATTATTCTCAATTTGTTGATTCCTGTTACTTTGCCATTTTTCCTTAGAATTCCAGACCAGAGACTACAAATGATGATGATGAAGCATTGGATGAGGAAACAAAGAGAAGAGATCAGATAATTAAAGGGGCCATTGATGTCTTAATACGAGAGTATTCCAGCGAGCTCAATGCCCCCTCCCAGGAATCTGACTCTCACCCCAGGAAGAAGAAAAAGGAAAAGAAGGAGGACGTATGTGTTTTGATTTTGGACAAAGCAGATTTTTCTTCAACTCACCTTTTATAATGGCCAAACCTTGGGCAAACGCTTTAAACCTAAACTTAAGATGAGAAACCAGATCAACAAGCATTGATGTCAGCAGCAGTTTCATGTTTTATGCTGAAAGCTAGTCAGTTATAGAAACTATCCTTTCAGGATAGTTTAGGGATCTAAGCACCTAAACTTCTTGGAACAACAGTTTTGAATCTGGGCAGGTGTGAATTGACCTTTCATCCCTCTGAAGGTGGAAATACTGAATTGAGTGCAGTTTAAACTGTATGTGCATGTAGGTTTTTCAGATAAGAACTTTAAAAACAACTGTAAAAACTTTCTGCATACTTTGCATTTCCTATGAATAATGCCAGGGCACTTTTGTAATGGCAAGGATTTGCTCTGGTAGTTTTTGACAAATTTCTCTTTCTCTCTTTGCTTGTAGTATGCATTCTTGTAGTGCGCCTTGATCCAACTTGCTGCAGCTGTTTCTCCATATGTTGATGAACTTCATTAGCTCTATATGTGTGTGCCTCACAAACTTTGGAGGGATCCTTCAGGGATGAAAGGCATATTATAATCTTCCTACTTTACAAAATCACTTTTACACGCATGTGTCAGTTTGGCTGGAATTTATCAGCTGGTTTTACTATATTGTGTAATGCAAAAAAAATTGTTAAGCAGGAATTGAATGTTCTGGTTTAGACCTGCTTCTGTGAATGACCTTTTTTATGGTTTAAAACAAACTCTGGAGAAGAGGGATTAAGAATGAACAAACTCAGACTTAGCTTTTCCAGGCAAATTTCTAACCATGGGAAAATGGAGTCTCACACTTGCCATTCTGCACCTAATATGAAAGATTGGAGAATTGTTTGACCAAGATTTTTATACACTTAAGTCTTCTGTAAAGTACCTATTCCAAAGTCAATAATGCAGTTTCAGATATTTATGGGATTTAAGTGTGGTGCAAGAAGTAACATCTCCCTCAGGGAGTGAGTGTATCATCCCCGTAACATTTTTAGCCATGGCTAACCCAAGGCATATGAGTGCTGAGCTGAGAATTTGTCTTTCTTTTCTCTCCCTTCCTTTGGGAGAAGATGCTTTCATTGATGAGAATTTACAAATGAGTCACTGTTTAATGCTGTCAGCTGTGTTTTTTGTTAGATGGTTTGTTAAAATGTAAATTGTCCTGTGAGTGTATATATATATATGGCGATGAATAAGGACAGGTAGTTGAATGCTGTAAGAAGCCATCAGTCTTGAAAGAGACGAGTGCTGAGTATGTCACTGGGATAGAAAGATCTGAGCTAGTCAAGTGGACAAGTATGCTCTTAGCACTTGTGGATTGAAATTTCACCCCATCATTCCTCCTGTATTGGGAAGAAGGGAAAGAAACATGAAAGTTGCCATCATTGGCCTGTGTGGATAGAGGTGGGAGTGAAGAGATGGTCCTAGCTCGTTGTTCTCTTGACCATAAAAGAGAAGAGAGAGGAGGACTGTGGTCTGGTGGGAAAGGGAAGATGGCTGCAGATATGTATGTGTGGGGGGTGGGAAAGCTTGCTAGCTTTGGGGCTTTTGTGCCCTGAAGGGCATGAGGGTGAAGAAAACTCCCACTGATGTTAGAAATTGAGTCTGGTGTTAGTTCTTATGGATGAAGGCATGTCTGATATGGGGGAGTTGAAAATGTGTGCGGGGAACTGAGAGTGAGTGGAATCTGTTTTTCAATTTCAAGCACGGGGGAACCTCGCTAATTCGCACTACTAGTTAGTAGGTGCAATTTACCAAATTTTGCGAATTAGCGAGTAAATCAAGACTCGTGCACCACAAATATACTGATTGTTTGTATTGGCAAGGATAGCTTAGTCTTACGATGTTTTCTTAGCATACTAATATCCTGTAGTATACTTGATGATTCAGTGAAGTCTTAATAATGTGAGACCTCACTGTCTATTGAAGTAGTTCAGAGAAGGGAGAATTAGCGAGGTTCTTCTGTAATTTTGTTGAATCAAGAAATAAGATCACAGCAATACAATATTGCTTTATAGTGCAAACATACAAAACATTGTTTTTCAGAGTAGTATGCAATCTATTTTTAAAAAAAAAAATCTCCGTGGATTTTTCCGCAGATTTTCCGCAGATTTCCAGTGGCCCCACTGATACCTTATCCACTCATCACCAAGGTTCGTTTACATTGTAGGCTTTGACAATGACTATGTTTACTGCTAGTTGCCAGATTTGTGACTCTTGTCCATCTGATTTTTTTATTTTTATTTTTTTTTCACTCATTAACATCAGACTGTCAGGTTTGGTACTGCAGAAGGACTTTATTTATCTCTTACAAGACTGGTTGAAAAATTCTAACCTTCAGCTTTTCTCTTGTTCTCCTGTGTCTGTACAAACAGCTCTTAATGCTTCTCCTCCTGTCCCCCTTGTTTTTTAGGAGGATATAAATGCTATAGAAATGGAGGAAGACAAAAGAGACCTGATATCAAGAGAGATCAGTAAATTCAGAGACACACACAAGGTAGTATTCTTGTTTTTGCGCTTAATACAAATTAGAATTTTTCAAAATCCAAAAAGACACTATTATAAAATTTAGCAGTACATTGAGATATCACTTAAAATGATGCTTATGTTAGGTTTAATATACATGTAACTCTTTACCAGTCAAAAAAAGACAATTACCACGTTAAAGTGGCCCTTGACATCGTTATGCTAAGGCTTTTGATTGCTACTGATTATTTTTCAGTCTTCTCACTTTAACATGAATAAAGGCAACTTAAGTTTCTTCACATACATTAAGTCAAGATTATTTATAGCTAAAGGCTAAATGGGGCTGCAGTATAAGACATACACTTGAGTGTGTTTCTGTAGGTAGATTTATAACATAATCCAAGATTTTATGAAGAGTTGAAACTTGAATTAAATTTAAGTCTTTTATTTTAATAGTTCTAAGTTAAGAGTGGGGGAAAGATTAAAACTAGGTCAGTGGTTACCAGACTTACCAAACTTTAGATGCATGGAAGAACTGTAAATTCCCATAAAGCTAATCTATTCATTGACCCCCACCATTATGATAGAGATCATATGGTGACTAATGCAAGATGAAACTCACAGCTTGGAAAGTAACATGGAATAGGATGTAAGTATGAGCTTCTGTTTTTTATTATACTTATGGATGCCCCCTCAGAAAAATATGCAAAGGGGTAACTGGCTTGGAAATGGTTGTGTACGTAAAATCCCACCTAAGCTCCCACTTATGGAAGTTTCCATTAATGCTATTGCATCTGTGAATGTTTCTGCTTAGGAAAATGAAACTTACATATAGTTAAGCACAGCTATGCATGTAATGTTCTTGTTTCAATGTTTAGCTTAAAGTTGATATTATTTTTCCCCTACAAAACTGGAATGGCCCTTGGCGTAGGGAGATAGCAGCACGCTACTCTTTTGAGCCCACGCTTGTGTCTCAAAATATCCCGTAATCAATGTTAATGAAAATGTTGAAGCTACTTCAAGGTGAAGTATGCCCATGTTACTCAGCTTTACCAAGTGTAGTTACTGAGGATGGTACCGCATTTTCATGCAACTTTACCTATGTGAACATAAGTGACTACACATTGTTGGATGTGTACATATGTATTTGGTTTTTCGCTCGATCGAAGTTGTTGGAGGTGAAAACATGAGGAAAAATTCTATAAGAAATCATCTGGAGAAGCTCAGCAGTTCAGTGTGAAACTGATTCACAGTGGAACTTCAGTAGAATTGTGTTTGATTCCAAGCCCCAACAAGCTGCTGTTATTAAGATACAAACAAGTCACATGCTTAACAAAAACAAGAGCAAACAAAAAAAAAAGTGCTTCATTGTTTCAGAAGCTTTTGGGCGTGTTACTGCCTTTAATCTTTATTACTGGGGGGCTATTCTTATTACTTAACATCAAAAATCAAACTGAGAATAGTCACTGTATATATTGGATACATTTAAAAGGGGCTGTTGAATCTTTAGCAGCTGGTTAGTGAGCGCAGTGAACCTTTGCATGTTTTTGGTATGAGTTTATAAAACAATAACCACAGACTGTCAGGGTATCAGGTTTGCAGGGGGCGTCCATTTACAGCACGGACGAGTCTGAAGAGAGCTCAAGGTAAGATTTATAATTCTTCTACCTGTTCATTTCTGTTCATTACTTCAGTATATCAGATACCATTCCCATCCCATTACCCTTTCAGATCTGTTGTTTAGACGGATAGAAGTTGAAGTCAGATTTAGATTACGAAGTAGGCTGATTTATTTTCTATTTCAATTGGATTTTAAGAAAGTGGACCTACAAAATGGGTTTTCATTCATAATGCTGTGTGTTTACACACGTGTAAACATTTTTAAGTTTAAAAAAAACAAATGAGAACTTTTTTCACCAAGTTTCTGAGTGACAAAAAAGCAGGAGTTCTACAAAAGAAATTTCTATTGGAACATCTAAGATTACCTGTAAGTATCAACCTCTTCAGTATATAAACTTTTTTAAAAGTATATGAAATTTGAGGTAAGTTGGATTTTTAGAAGTTGGCAGCCTAGCTTAGCATCTGACTAGACTGAGGTTTAATACTGTAAAGCTCCTGTAAAGTACGGTCCTTTAGAAATTGATTTTCAGCCCCATATATCTCGTAGAATCCAAGTTTTGTTTTTCATACCAGTTTTCTACCTATTTCCTACCATTTTTAGTCCCTTTTTCCTTTTGTGATTTTAATGTATCCAATATTGGTTTGCCTGTATTGTGCTATCAATGCAGCGTAGTTTCACTGGATACATTAATCGCTAGTGAATTAGCTTTATTTCTGTAATCCTTTGTTGGTTCTCTGGTCCCCGTGCCTGTGGCAGAAGAACATTTATCAGGTAAGATTGCTTTTTAAAGTTGTCTTAAATGCTTTGTTTAAAAGAAAAGAAAAAAAAAACCAGAATGCTGTTTGATTGTTCCAGTTTTTAATTTCATTTCAGTGATGGTAAACGTGGAGCCAAAGGGGATAAACGTGTTTATTCTGCTCAATTTTTTTTCAAAAAAAAAGTGGTATTCTGGCATCTGTCAGGTTGAAATTTGGTATACTTGGTTGTTATTTGGTATATTTGTGAACCGTGTACTTGCTCTTCCTCCCAGAAACATAGCTTGTAGGCAAGGTTAATCCAGTGTTGGCGGTCCATGTCCTAGCACAGCATCTGTAAGTTAACACATAACAATTGCTTCCAAGGATGGATTTATCTATCATTCTGTTGATGTATTTTCTATTGTCTTATAGGAATTCTGGTCATAGGAACTGTTTCTAAATGAAATTTTTAAAATGGCAATTTTGCACAATTTTTAGTAAAACTGTAGCAGGTAACCCTTTAGTTTCTGTGTTTCAAAAGAGCTATTTCCAACCTTTTTTTTTTAACTCTCTCCATCTTGCAGTGGTGGAAGTTAAGGATTCCACTCTGCAAAGTCCAATTTTTATCAATGAACTGTTAGATTTTTTTTTTTAGGGAGGGGAAAGGTTGCAGCTCTCTTCACTGTTAAACCACATGCACCATGTGTAAGTGGAAAAATTTCTTTACCCAACTTTTCATATAGGATGGTTTTGGTCTGCCAAGACTTCTTGCAAAACTCAATGTCCCAGTAAGCATTCTACTGAAATATGTTTTGGTAGATGAACAGGATTAAATTTTGTCAGCTAGAATTTCACTCTGCTTGTACCCAAGTGGCTTATAGGACCAATACAATCTGTGGCCCACTTGAATCATGACTGGCAATGCACTGTGTATGTGCAGTTTAGTCAGCTTATTTGAGGCCAGCCCTGCTCTGCTAAGGTTGGAGATTGCTGGTCTGTGTAGATCTATGCTTTTGCACGAAATTTAGTCTTGTGATTGCTGCATTTTGATTTCATACTTATGAGTTCCAAAAAATACCCACCAAACCCTGTTTAATATTTTTAAAATCAGTGGCGGTTTTGGTATTTCCATTACCAGCCTTGTGTGTTGCGTCGGGAATATCCGGTTCCTATAACTACAAAATTAACTATGTAAGTTCTCTTGTTGGTTTTTAGAAACTGGAGGAGGAAAAAGGCAAAAAGGAGAAAGAAAGACAGGAAATTGAAAAAGAACGCAGAGAAAGAGAAAGGGAACGGGAGCGTGAACGAGAAAGGAGAGAGCGTGAAAGAGAAAGGGAACGGGAGCGTGAACGAGAGAAGGAAAAGGAACGGGAGCGTGAACGGGAGCGAGATAGGGATCGTGACCGAACTAAAGACCGAGACAGAGACCGAGAACGGGACAGAGATCGGGACAGAGATCGTGAAAGAAGTTCGGATCGCAACAAGGATCGGAGCAGATCAAGGTAGTACACTTGAGTTGCTATCTGTTTCAGTGACGCCTAGTGTTGTTTGCAGAGTGTATAGTTCAGCACAGAAGCTGCCATTCAAAAAAGAATTGTCCTTTTGGAAGATCAGTGTAAAAAAGGAAATGGAAATTTTAGAAAAGATTGTGTTTACACTAATCAGAAGAGTACTTAATGTCCTGCACAGCATAGGAACGAAACAATTGTAATGTGCAGCAAGCAACCGTCATCCAACCATGGCTCAAGTATAGAAATTTTATGAGAGTCTTCATCTTTCCATGAGTAATTTTGTTTGTCCGTGAAGTTCCTCAATGTCTTCACCATTCTTTACCTTAAATAGTTTTCATCCTTTTCTTGCACATGTGGATGTTTGGTTTTTTTAAAGCAAGGGAATTCCTTTTTCGGACTTAAACTGTGACTCATCATGTCAGGCCCTAGGTGCTACTGTTTTGTCTTCACCATAGGAGAAATAGCGGTTAAACTTTACATTTTCTTGTAAATGGGGCTTATTATCTGAAAGCCATGTAAATGTGAAGGATTTGTTAAGCATACCCTTCTCTGAGGCATTTTTAGCTGTCACTTATTTATAGAGAGCTACGAACATAATCTACTAAATGAGTTGCCATGTGCTTACGCTTAATTTCTGTAGATATTCCTATTAAATAGTTGCTGTGCTCAAACAACTACTTACATGTGTTCAAGAACTGTTTATCTCAAAGTCCTGATTTATGCCCACTGCTGTATTGGCTAATCATCCTGTATAATTGCACAAGAAAGACAACTTGCAAGATGGTGTAAGTAGTGCATTATACACTTAAAAGTACATAATTTCATTGAACGGACATGAAGGGCTCTGTACATAAAATTGGACTTCTTCCTTCCTTCAGAGAAAAAAGCAGAGACAGGGAAAGAGAACGAGAAAGAGAACGAGAGCGAGAAAGGGAACGTGAAAGGGAACGGGAACGAGAGCGGGAACGGGAACGAGAAAAGGATAAAAAGAGAGACAGAGAAGAAGATGAAGAAGATGCCTATGAACGCCGAAAGTTAGAGAGGAAACTGCGGGAAAAAGAAGCTGCGTATCAAGAGGTAGGCTGGAATTTCTAAGATTCCCGAAGAATAAAAACTACTTCTGCTAGGTAATTGCTTTTCTCTAAAATTTGCCATTCCTTCTATCTCTCTTTTTCTAAATACATTTAAAATCTTTTGATAGTGTGAATTGGGTCAGAGTATTTCAGTCAGTCGGAAGAACATTGGACTCTTTGTTCCAGAGTCTTAAACTATAACTAATGTTGCTTAATTTTAATGTAAATGTTTCTAAACAGTAATACAAACAAAAGTAGTACTGCTGCTTTTAATTTACTTGAGTCTGGATTGTATGTTTTTCTTCTGTTGTAGCGTCTTAAAAACTGGGAAATCAGAGAGAGGAAGAAAAGTCGAGAATATGAAAAAGAGGCTGAAAGGGAAGAAGAAAGAAGGAGGGAAATGGTAAGGCTTAGTTTTACCTGTAATTTTTTTCCCCCTTGTTCTTTGTGTCCCACTTAGAAAGGAATGTTCTCCTGTTATCTTTGTGCAGTGTTAGAGCGTTCATTTTGCATACACGTGTTTCTATACAAAAATTTGAGTTAACAGACTTGAAAAAGATGTTGAATAGAAGCAGGAGTACTATTGAGAGTCCTGAAAACAATCCAGCGACTTGATCTTTTGAAGACAAGACAGGGAGAAGTAGGCAGCTGTAAAAGCACTACGGTTTGATCATCATGCGCAACTCTATCTGTAACCTGTGTTTTCATCAGGTTTTTTCAAACCTGCTCTCTTTTTGATGTTATACCAATGGAACTAGAGTAGCTCTTTTGCTTCCAGCCTGCTCACATGCTTGAACCTTATGTAATATCTAAGCACTGCTAAATTTCTGTGGTAATTTCACAACTGATGAGCTAAAGCCAGTTACCAGTATAACACCTGGAAACATAGTCTGAAATCATACCTTTAGAAGATGGATACTTCCGCAATTTAATAGTTATCCTTGTTTAAAAAAATAATTTTAAATGGTGGCATTTCTATTTCACTTCATAATTATCCCAGAGAAGGAGAAGATACAAGAGAGCTCCAGGTAGGAGGTAGAGTGGGATTTGCTGCAAAGCAGAATATGGAAAGTAAGGAACAATAGAATAAAAAAATGAGAAAAAGATATTGTTCTACATGGAATTAAATCCCTCCCTTCCCCCCCCCCCCAAAAAAAAAAAAAAAGTGGTTGGGACGTGTTGTGGTTTTAACCCCAATAGGCAGCTAAGCTTTTTGCTCCCTCCTTCCCAGTGGGATGGACAGGAGAACTGGAAGGGTTAAAGTGATTAACCTCTTGGGTTGAGATTAAAACAGTTTAATAGGTAAAACAAAAGCTGTGTGAAAGTTGCACAAGCAAGTAAGATAAGAAATTAATTTACTGCTTCCTCACAGCAGGCAAGTGTTCAGCATTTCCTAGGGAAGCTAGGCTTTGTCGAATGTAGCGGTTACTTAAGAAGACAAATGCTGCAACTCTGAAGGTTTCCCCTTTCTCCTTCTTTCCCATAGCTTTTATTATAAGCAGTGTCATATGATATTTCCATTTGTTTGAAGCATAGACTTGCTAATAATATTACTAGATGTTAAACCGTAAATTATATTGTTTATGCTTTGATGTCTTGCAGGCAAAAGAAGCTAAACGGTTAAAAGAATTCTTAGAAGATTATGATGATGACAGAGATGATCCAAAATACTACAGGTATGTCTTTGTGTTGATTCCAGGCGAGAAAATATTCACTGACCGTTTTAACAAAATTGTGGAGTTTGGTGGCAGAGGTTTATGGAGTTTACGTTTGAGTGATTAAGTGGTGATGTAAGGGTCATATAAGTATCTAAATTATTTCAGCATTACTTGATTAAGTGCCAGAGGGAAAAGGCTAAGTCCTTAACTGCCGCTTGCTAGTGCTTGGGAGTAGCTATTCCTTCCTACTGCTTAACTTGCAAGTCAAACACCACATGGGTCAGTGTAAGTACAAAATAAGGTTGGGGCAGGCAAGGAGAGAGGATGAAACGTATCTCTAAAGCTCACTACAAGGAAGCTGTAAATTGTATCAAGAACAAGTGTATTAGGGATGAGAAAGATCCTTCAGCTTGGGACTAACTAAAACTGGCATCAGACTAAGATACCAGAACTGGTTCTTGTCATGTACGGATCTATAAAATTTGTTTATTTTCCTGAAGAGATCAGCAGTCTCATTCTCTGTTTAATGTGATGGGTGGTAAATCCTGTACTGGAATGTAGGGAATTTTTTTTTCCTGTTAAAAAATAGGGGACACAACCTGCTTTTATAACTTTAATATTTATTAAGTGCAGTACATCAATATCAGGTATTTCTTGCGTTGTCATACAACGTTATCCTTGGAATTTTCTTTAAAATTTCAAATTCTATACCTTTTGTAGGGGTAGTGCTCTTCAGAAGAGACTACGAGACAGAGAGAAAGAGATGGAAGCAGATGAACGGGATAGGAAGAGAGAAAAGGAAGAATTGGAAGAAATCAGGCAGCGCCTTCTGGCAGAAGGACACCCAGATCCAGATGCAGAACTCCAGAGGGTAAGTAGCTTTTAGTCTGACAGGAAGGAAAAAATCCCTTGATATTCTGCTAGTCTTGAGTAATAGTAAAATGTGTTTAGTAAGTTAAAGAGTAATGGTTAATACTTTATCTGTTCTCTTTTTCTTAAACATGAATGAATTCAAGTAAGCAGTAAATGAAAAATTGCTTCAGATGCATCTTTAGATGGAGTTCAGAAATGGGATTAGCCAGTATTTATTAATAAAATGACAGTAGTTGCATGTATTTATTCTTAACTAACTTTTTTTTGAACAGTGTTGTTTTTAGAGAGCTTCTTTTTTGCTAATTCTGTTTCATTTTAGATGGAGCAGGAGGCTGAGCGGCGTAGGCAGCCACAAATCAAACAAGAGCCAGAGTCTGAGGAAGAAGAGGAGGAAAAAGCAGAGAAAGAAGAAAAAAGAGAAGAGCCAGAGGAAGAGGAGGAAGAGCCTGAACAAAAGCCCTGTCTTAAACCAACTTTACGGCCAATTAGCTCTGCCCCATCTGTTTCTTCTGCTAGTGGCAATGCAACCCCTAACACACCTGGTGATGAATCTCCCTGTGGCATTATTATCCCCCATGAAAATTCACCTGATCAGCAGCAGCCAGAGGAGCATCGGCCCAAAATAGGACTTAGCCTCAAACTAGGTGAGTTTACAGTTTGTGAATGTTCAAATGGGTTTGCCACGAAAAAAAATGGCAAGATGACCAGCCACATAGTTTTCCAAATATATTGTACATTCTGACATGTTCTATCAAGTCTTGTTATCCATATGCTCTGCATGTGGAGTATTGATCTCTCTCCCAAAAGTAGAGTGGAGAAGTCTTGTCACCCTACAGGATTAGTATTTTAAGAATGCTCTAAACTGAGATTATTTTACTTCACATAATTTTTTACTTTAAAGGTTTCTAAGCGTCTCTTGTAAAGCTCTTTGTTACTTTTCATTAATGTAAGTATATTTTAATTAAGTCTTAGATACTTCCCATATTTATTCACAAAGACCCTTTCAAAACAAGGAACAAGGAAACTGGAAATGAGTTTTTTTCCCTCTTAAAGTAGTACAGTGAATTGATGACACTTGCAGTTGGAGCATGAGCATAGAGTTCCTTAGCTCTTCAGCAATTTCCTAGTGTTTAAAAAAAATAATAATTTTTGTTCAGAGTATGAGAACTAATGATACTTGTTTTCAAGAAGGTTTGTGCATTTATTGTTTTGATCTGTTCTAAGGCTGTATTTTGAGCTCACACTAATATTACAGCTTGAATGAAGAGTCACTGTGTGCTATTAGTGCGACAGATTTAATGTTTTTCCTACAATTGGATTCACAGTAAACTTTCGCTTTGTTGCTTTGCCTCTGCCATGGTTTGAATTTGATGTTATAGTCTCCCTCTCAGTAAGGGATGTTAATTGGTTTCAGGGAAGGGGAGAGATGGCTGTTTTTCTGGAACCTTGAAGAAGCTCAGTTTGAGCATGGCATTTTAATAGCAAATTTTGAGACTTGAGATTTATGTAACACAATGTGTGAAGAAAAAATTAGGTTTAGTTACATTTTATGAATATGTAATTCTGTCTTATGGGTTGTAGGTGCCTGTAATAGTCCTAATCAGCCCAATGCTGTAAAAAGGAAGAAGCTTGCTGTGGATAGTGTTTTCAATAAATTTGATGATGAAGACAGTGATGACGTGCCCCGGAAAAGGAAACTTGTCCCCCTGGATTATGGAGATGAAGATAAAAGCAATATCAAAGGCAGTGTCAATACAGAGGAAAAACGCAAACATATTAAGAGTCTCATTGAGAAGATTCCCACAGCAAAACCAGAGCTCTTTGCATATCCTCTTGACTGGTCAATTGTGGATTCGGTAAATTAATTTCTTAACCATGCTCAAAAAGCCTAATTTTTCCAGACAAACCTTGAAATTGAATAGAAGCGTAGTGTTCCTAGTACCTCAGTGCATTGAAGCAGCACTATTAAATGGAATTGAATTTGAATATTATATTTCTTTTCCACATTTAGTTCTTATTCTGAAGTATGCCTGCTTATTTTTGTTTGGTCTCTTGAATTGGCAGTTCTCCTGAGTTTTCTAGTAATATTATGAATGGGGAGAAAAAAGTCTTATAAAAAAGATTCTAAATGGCTGTCAGAAATACTGATGCCTAAATAACTAAGGGTTCTCAGTTGATACTAAAATATATGTAGGTTGCTCTGAAAGTAATGCCTCCTATTTATTTCCGTAGAAACTACAACATACAAAAAGTATAATAGCACTATCTGATATAACAAATTCTCAGCTGCAAAACACTGTTCTTCAACATAGTTATCACCATTGGATTTGCATTTTCACCAGTTATGAACAAGAGCCTGTATGCTCTGCTCTTTTAAAAAAAGATATCTATACTAGCTGAGGTGGTCTGCATAAATGTTCAGCATTTGTCATGGAGGAATTCAGTTCCACATCTTTGCATCATATGTACTTCCATGTTATATGCCATTTTGTTAGACTGCCCCTCTGCTGTCATCTGTTGCATGACAACAAAATGGAATAATGGTGGGGAACATTCAGCCTCCACTGCTACACCACCAACATCCACCTCTGACATTGTGGGCCAATAAAATAGGAGACATTCCTTTTGGATCAGTCATCTTTCACTGAGGTGTTGTTTTGGGTCTTCTGGCTGCCTTTCTGACAGCAATTTTTTGAGGTAATAAAATTAATGGAAAGAATGATGCGATTTTTTTTTCTTTTAGACACTAATGGAACGTCGAATTAGACCGTGGATCAACAAGAAAATAATAGAATATATTGGTGAAGAGGAAGCCACACTAGTTGACTTTGTTTGTTCTAAGGTTAGTATCTTGTAGGTCCTTTTCAAAGTCTAGATTTTACTGCCAATTAAAGCTGCAGAAATGGTAGCGGTATTTGTTGTTTGAAAGCATTCTGTTCCTCTCTATAATTTATAATATTGATGAGCAGAGTTGTACTTCAGATTAGTATGTACACTAATGTTTTACAAGTTATCTCCTTGAATGGTTAAGTACAATTTGTACATGCCAGATGCTGTTTACGTTTAGCACTCTAGTCCACAAGGCTATGTGAAATGACCAGTTGACAAAAGCAGCTGTTACACGTGATTTTACCGTTTAATTTCAGATAAAAGTGTTCATGGCAAATTAAATATTTAAGTTTACAGAATAGGATGTGTGTGAATTCAGGGAAAGACAGTAGGCTGACATCACGTAAGTTTTTAATTTTAAAAAAAGTTTTTTAGTTACTGTTATTTCTTTAGTAGTAGACAAATACCAAGGTATTAGATTTAACACTAGGAGACATTCTCCCATTCCTTTTAGTCATATGTGTCACTTGTTTGAACTAAACTGTGCTTAGATTATTATTACTGAACTCCGGCGACCCTTTCCGTATTACCCTTGCACGCAGAGAACCTAAACCTGGTTCTGACCAAATACTGCACGTAGCATCAATATGATAAGCAGCAAAATGGTGTTTATTGGTAAAAGTTACAGAACTATATAGTATTTCTTATCTTTTTACTAGACTGCTCCAGAAGCTCACGCAGGCTCCTGGCCAATCATATTAAATCTCCCGCTTCTGACCTCTTACTTCCAAAAGGCCATTTACGGGGTTGTTATACACCTTGTTATGAAAACAAAGAAGGACAGCCTCTCCTGTAGATTATTCCATCAAATTAGATACCACTTTTATGGTATATTCGTAAGGGCTTGCCTCAGCTTATGTTTTACTGGCTGCAGGATTGAGTCCAGAGAATGGTGGTCAATGTTTCAGTGTCTTGATGGAGATCAGTGATGAGTGGTGTCCCCCCAGGGGTTGGTGCTGGGGCTGATACTCTGTAATAATTTCATCAGTGACATTGACAGTGGGGTTGAGTGCACCCTCAGCAAGTTTGCTGTGTGACAGCAAGCTGTGTGGTATGGTCAACATGCCAGAGGGACAAGATGCTGTTCACAGGGACCTACACAGGCTTGAGCAGTGGGCCCAGGTGAACCTCATGAGGTTCAACAGATAGAAATGCAAGATCTTGCTCCTGGATCGAGGCAACCCCCATTACCAATACAAGCCAGGGGATGAAAGGATTGAGCACAGCCCTGCCAAAAAAGACCTGGGGGGTTATAGTGGATGGGAAGCTGGACATGAGCCAGCAGTGTGCCCTTTACAGCACAGAAAGCCAACAGTATCCTGGGCTGCATCAAAAGAAGTGTGGTCTGCAAGTCGAGGGAGGTGATCCTGCCCCTCTGCTCTGGTGAGGCCTCACCTAGAGTACTGCATCCAGATGTGGAGTCCTCAGTACAGGAGAGATGTGGACCTGTTGGAGCGCTTCCAGAGAAGGGCCACAAAAATGATCTATGGAATGGAACACATCTACGAGGACAGGCTGAGAGAACTGGGGCTCTTCAGCCTGGAGAAGAGAAAGCTTGCGAAGCGGCCTAATAGTGGCCTTTCAGTATCTAAAGGGGAGCTACAGGAATGAAGGGGATGGACTCTTGAGCAGCATCTGTGGTGACAAGGGGAAATGGTTTCAAGCTCAAAGGGTAGATTTAGGTTAGATATAAGGAAAAAAATTTTATAGTGGGGTTGGTAAGGCACTGGAACGGGTTGACCGGTGATGTGGTTGATGCCCCCATCCGAGGAGACTTTCAGGGTAAGGCTGGATAAAGCCCTGGCCAACCTGATCTAGCTGTGCATGTCCCTGTTCATTGCAGAGGAGTTGGACAAGATGGCCGTCAGTGGTCCCTTACAACTCTGAGGATTCTGTGATTATGTTTGTAGGCTACTACACGAAGCAAAACGAGTGATTGTTTTGTGGCACCAGTGGTTAATAGTGAAAAACAGAAAATATTTGTCAAGTTTTGAATTATATTTAAACAGAAAGAATGCAATTTTCTAGTTTTGAAGGGCAACTTCATGATTCTAGAAAATTAAAATCCTTGAAATACTTCAAGACAGATGGAAAACTGCATTAGAATGATAAAGCAGATTTTGCTTCAGTCTTCCAGCAGGAATTCACTGTTGAGGGAAGAAGAGTTTATTCCTTAAATTAGGAGAGCTTACCAAAGGTGCCAAATAGCCAGCAAATAGAGGTTGTGTTGAATCTCTGGAGCTTGCTAGAACTTGTTCCTCAGTAACAAGCCATAAACTTGTACACACTACAATGAAATCTAATTTTGAACTTTTAATTTTGCCCTGGCTAATGAATTGGAAACACTTTTGTCTGTGCAAAGTATTAAAAATTCTTGAGAAGTAGCAATTCCCCTCCCCCCCCCCCAAAGACATTCATATGGTTTGCTTTGAGTTTTCAGACCAAAAAACCTTCATTTCTTTCAGGTTATGGCTCACAGCTCGCCACAGAGCATACTGGATGACGTTGCCATGGTAAGCAGAAATTGTGTAACTGATGTACCTTCTGCATTGCACAGAAGCTAGTAGTCAATTGTGTGAATTAGTAGGAGTCTGTAACAAATATTTGGTGTTCATAGAATGTGTAGATATGAAAGCTGTTTTGATTAAACAACTTATGCTAGCACAGACATGATTTTCTAGCTACAGCATCTAGGTAGAAAATAGTCATCTCTGGTGGGAAACTCTTTGTACTTGGAAATGCAGAACAAAGATTCTGTCCCTAGCAGTAGAGGTGAGACTTGACAATAACGGAACTGTACCAGAAGCCTGAACTTCTGTTTATTCTCTTGTAACTACATTTTCTGATTTGTTTTATGGTGAATCTGTTCCTAATTAATGGGTATATATAAGTATGTAAGTACGGTCAAGTCAGATAATAAGTGTGGGACAGACAGAATCTCTGAAAGTTTATCCAGTGCTGCACTCAGAGTGTTAACTTTGATTATATTACCTGCACTGCATAGGAATTAGGTATTAAGTGATCTTTCTTCTGGCTGCAGATTGTGTTATGTCTACTAGAATTAATCATCATTACTAGAATCCCTAATCTAAAAAATAATGTATAAAATGTGTCTCCTACAGGTACTAGATGAAGAAGCTGAAGTTTTCATAGTCAAAATGTGGAGGTTGTTGATATACGAGACAGAAGCCAAGAAGATTGGTCTAGTGAAATAAAGCACTCTCCTTGCTTCAAGGGTTCCATTTCAATTTTTGCTTTTTTTTTTTCCTCCATCATCCAAGGACTTCAAATCTTCTCTGTTCTCAGAGACTTGAGACCTGTATTTTTTTTAATGTAGAAAATGTGAATTTTTTTTTTGTCCTCTGCTTTGAGGCCCCTTCTACCCTTCTCAGTTAGATATCTGAAATCCTGCATTGGTTCTCTTTATAATTCACCAGGTACAATTACCGGTATGTTTTATAAGCTGCAGCTACTGTACATGCTCTCTGGTAATCTTATGTTACTTTGATTCTTGTAAATATTAAAAAAAAAAAAAAGCCCCCTTTTTGCAAAATATTTGCACTCAATATGGAACTATTCTCAGTTACAGATTTAAATTTAATTTAAACTAAGTGGTTAGAGCTGCTTTCACAGAACAGTTTTGTGTGTTTTCTGGTCTCCTTACCTAATTCTGGAAAAGGAGTTTCCTCAGACTTCTGATTCTGGTGTGAACCATTACTGGTCCTGGTACTTCATTGCCCATTTAGCTACCAATAAAGCTGGAAGTTGAGTTCCTGCAGATGCTCTGCTTCTTTCCTAGAAGGTGCAAATTGCGGGAAGCTTTTTATTTGCTCAGTTAAAACAAGAACAGGACCTCAGTAAGTGCTATTTATTTTTTGTTAAACCTTGCGTATCTTTTGCTCAGTTTCATTTTATCGCTTCACTGTAGTCCCTTGTCTCCAAAGTAATTGATTTTTTTTTTTAAGAAATTACTTTTAAAAACCTTTTTCAGAATGTAAGGAGGAAAGAAAACACACATGCTTGGGAAGCTTCCAAGTTGTAACTGAGTGTAGCAGTTGACAAAAACTAAACCGTAAGTTTTCAAACAAAGCTGAAGTTTTGTTTTTATCCATACTGTTAAAACTAGCCCTGACTTTTGTTTTCTACTGTGAGCAGTCTATTGTCCACAAAAAGAGGGTTGTATTTTACTGCCTTGTTTGTATGGATTTTTATAAATAGGCTGATGTGATATAAATGATGAGATGTACTGTAAACTGCATTTTTTTTATCTCATACCCAGGTAAGAAGACAAATCAATAATGCGCTATGAACTGTTTTGATTGCAGGAGGACTGTGTTCCAGGGAGCAAACTATCTCAAACACACTTTTAATTTTTAAACGAAATTCTTAATAGCAAACAAATTAAGTAAAGGTGTTCCAGTATCTCTATATTGTATTTAACTGAAGGATACAGGTTGACCTGTTCAGAAAACATAACTGTGACCTTGAGTTACTAGTTCTTTGTATCTGGAGAGGAGACTTGAAAACACTGTTCTTAACAAATGGGATCGTGTAAAGGTTCCACCATGTAAATATTTCAAATATTAAAAATGTATATATTTGATTTGAGGACTGACGTTCTGGAGTCTTGTGCAGCGTGCAATTTTTTATTTAACACTGCTTTCTGAATCAGTGAATCAACATGTGCTCACACATTAGGGTGTTGGGGTTTTTTAAATTTCCTCCTGATTTCTGTGAGGTCACTAGAAGCCTGCGAATATAGATGTGATTTCTTTGTGCTCTTTCACATCCCTGTTATATTACGCATTATGTGCTTTTTTTTAATTTGAGGTATAATGTTCAGATGATACCATTATGTTCTGCTTAAATTTGTGTGAGGCTTATGTGCTCCAACTTCCCCTTTCTCCCCATAGTTCTCCAAATTCTAAAGAAGTTCAGAACTTGCCCTCTTCCTAGCAAGTATAGAGTTGAACTTCATAAGTGGTTTTTCTTCTGCTAATACAGCATTCTGTCAGTAGTATTTAAACAAGCAAAATACAACAAATGCCCCATAATGCTACCATTATTGCCTCATGTCCTTGTTGAGATTAAGTAAAATTTCCAGTTGTGAAATGTCAGCTTATTTTCTTGTGCCCTACATTAATGTTGTATATTAGTCTATTACATTATTTATGGGATGGATGTAAGCTTGTACCCTCCCTAAGGAGACTAAAGACAGCATCTGGGTGAGGAAGATCCAGAACTTAAACTGGAATGTCAACTATCCTGTTAATTGAGATTTGCATCTGTAGTGGGAGGAAGTAGGAATGATAACTGTATTGGGTACAATGTCATAGAATCATAGAAGGGTTTAGGTTGGAAGGAACCTTAAAGCCCACCCACTTCCAACCCTGTGCCATGGACAGGGCTGCCACTTGCCAGATCAAGGTGCCCGGGGCCCCATGCAGCCTGCCCTTCAGCACCTCCATGGTTGAGGCCTATGGCTGCATATGCCACAATACATTCTGTGGTGTAAATTAAGTATTTCATGTCGTGGTGCGTAGAGGGAGAGTAGCAGTGAATCCGCAACAGAGCTGGATGTACATGGCACTGATCTGGGTTTCATTCTGGTGCTGGGCTTTTCCCCTTAACCTGCCTGCATCTTAGGAGAGCCCCTTTAACTGCCACTCAGTGCTATTTGGAATGTGTGAGTACGTCATGTAATTGAAGTACTGTTTCCATTACAGTGCACTGTTTCTTTAAACCACAAACAAATTCATTACTGAGAATGCTCTATTTTTATATTCTTGTTAATTTGAGACTTTTTGTTAGAATATTTGCATGTTCATGTACTCCTTTGCTGTTTCTCAATTAGGGCTTCCTGTCATCTCTGCACTAAAATAACATGCAGCATAGTGGCTCCACCTGTGGGCAGGGGAAGGCCACTAACTGTATGTTTAGTTTTCCATTTTCTTTCTATTTTTTATTACCAGTATTTCTCTTTGAGAAGCATTGGATTTTATGCTTTTCTTAAGGGAGTTGCTAGGTAAGTATGTGAGGAGTTGGTTACACTTAAAACGGGAGGCTGTGCCACCAGCATCGCTTCAGTGTTCTGTACCTTTTCCTTTGAAGGAGCACAGGATGTCATAATGTAAACTCGCACCCTGTGCAGCCAGGATCAGGTTCTGTAATCGGTCATTTCAGGACAGGTTAAAGCAAGCGGTGTCAGGTAGTACCCATAGGCAAGAGCCGGACGTAGCTGAGCGCAGCTGCTCTGTGCTGCTGAAGGAAACCAAGCTCGCGCCCAGCAGCACAGCTCCGTTCCCCGCGCCTCGCGGCCCCGCGCGCGGACATTCGCGCCTCCTCCCGCCTCGCGCTGCGCTGAGGAGACGCGGCCGCTCCGGCCCCGCCGAAACCCGAGCGCCGTGCCCCGCGCCGGCCCCGCTGCCGCCGTCGGAAGTGAGGTCGCGGCCCGGGCGGGGCCTGGGCCGGAAGCGAGTGGGGCCGGGTTGCGGTTGGAGAGGAGCCGGTGGCCGAGCCCGCGGAACGGGGCCGGGCAGGTCGGTGTTGGGGGCGCGTGTGGGGCCGGGCTGGGGCAGCGCCGGGCGCGCCGTGCTCTGAGGGAGAGCGGGGGGGCGGGTCCCGTCTCCCCGCGGGCTGCTCCAGCCGGCGTGCTGCAGGAAGCGGAGCGGGGCGGGCGGGCTGCGCGCACGGAGCCGGGCCGGGGTCGTCCCCCGGGGCCGTCAGGAGGTGGGCGTGAGGCCGCCGGGAGCGGGACCGGCGGCGCCGGGGCCGGTGTTTGTGCGCTCCCTGGGCCGTACGGCCGGGGCGGGGTCCCGGGCCGCTCCCCGGGCGGGGCGAGCGTGGAGTGGCTGCGCCCGCTTGGGCATAACCGGCTACGGCAGCGCTGCTCTCCCGTCTCGGTTGCGCGGTAGGGGCGGCCGGGCCGGGCCGGGTGCGCTCGGCCGGAGCGCTGCGGCGTTGGCCCGGGGGGGCTGCAGCCACCTGTTGCTGTGTGAGGCACAGAGCGGGTTAACGGCCCGCTCAGTGTTGGCTCCCCGTTCTCTCCCGGCTTGAGAAAAGGCTCTAAAGCTTGTTTGCACGTTGCGTCCAGTTATTAGGTGGCTGCATATAATACACAAAAGCTGCATTGCAAGAAAAGCTAAAGAAGCAAACAAGATTTTTTTTTTTAGACAGGTTAACTCTTCAGAAAACAGGAAGTTTTGATAAGTCACTTTTAAGTTAAACAGGTAACATCATAATTTGCTCCTGCTTGCACCCAATTTATTTCTCGATTTCATTCGTTCACGGTTAAGTTTTGAACTTGGGAGCATTCATTTAGACAAATAAAATTGTCTTTGAAGATGTCCTGAATATGTTTTCAGGCTTCTTGAGCTTTAAAAACAAATTTCTCTAGCAAAGCAGAGAGGCTTCTGGGGCCTCTTAGTGCCATTCACTCTCTGGTATTGCTTCTGGCACCACCTCCTCCTGCTGTCGCTTTTTCTCTGCCCCTCAGTAGCTGGATCCATGTTTGGTGGATTTGGGGTGGTTTCTGTCCGTACTGGCCTTTAAGTGGGACTCTGTGAGGGTTTATTTCATTGTTAGGTTTTTAAAATTATTTTTATTATTTTACCTAGTTTAGGATTTTGACGTGATGCTGTGTCTCATTCTGATAATCCACGTTTGGATAAAGACACAAGCGTTTGTAGTGGCGCTGGCACTGAGGATTTGCGCTGCTGTTAGCCTTGCTACAGCATTGTTTATATTCTGTAGTCTAACTGAAGAAGTAGAGCGAAGACTTTAAGCATAAATGCGATGCAATGCCTATTTATTTTCATCTAGTCTTACATTTCATTGCATTTTAAACTAGACGTGCTTTACTTTTAATTACAAACACGGAATAGAACCGTTCTCCTGGTGAATGCTGTGTTGGCTTTCCAAATGGTTTGATGCTCCCACTAGACCTGTTAAATTGACATTGTATCCTAAGGGCACTTCTGTGTAAGCTGCTTCCTTGCAGAAGTTGGTAACCATTGTGAACTGGTCTTGTGAGATGCTGATTTATTTTGTTTGTGAAAAATCATTTTCTGCATCTTTGCATCTATGGAGCTAAACTGAATGTCCGTTTAAGTAAAAGTGCTATCTTGTGGCTTGCTGCTGCCGAAAGTGAGAGGCCTTGCTTCATGCAGCATCCAGATGTCCTCCTTTTATAAATTTTTCTAGATCCCTCCAAGCACTGGCTGTGAACGTACTACAACAGCAGAGAAATACTGTAGTTTTCTTTCCTTGGCTTTGTTTTCTTCCATTGTAGTGAATTAAATGTACTGGAAGAAGACTGGAGAGGAAGAGCTGCTTGTGGAAGCGGGAACTGGCACTTTCCTGTTAGCAGCAGCTGCTGTTAATTCCATTCACTGTGTTTTGTGCAGCCAAACCTGTGACTTAGCTGGACCTACCTCCTGTTTCTTAAAATGGCGTTTTTTCTGAAATGTATTTAAATGACCCTTCTACCATTTTCTACTATATTTTTTTTTTGTTTTCTTTTTGTCGTGAAGCAGCTGTCTAATTCTAGTTTATTCACGTTTTCTTAGGAAAATATTAGCGTGCCATTTTTGTGTGTGTGCAGGGGTATATTAAGCTGTTAAAGCGCAGGGAACTTTCAGTTACATTAAGCTCATACTTCAAACCTACCACTAAGAGAATGCATGTGAGTTCCTGAGGCTCAGCTGAAATATTGTTTAGTGTGGTTCTTGGTTGCTTTTTGAGTATTACAGTAGTAAACGTGTCAGATTGATATTTAAAATGATCAAGTTAAATTGGATCATCCTTGCTTGAAGTTTACTGATGATTGAGCTTGGTAGTAATCCGAAAATGGAGAAAAGAAGGGATCAATCGTACTCTGAGACAAAAACATACAAATAACGCTTTGAGCAAATGTACAGTACTTCTCATTTATTGCACAAGATAGAATGGAGAACTGTTTGAATGTTTAGTTTGTGGCTGGCTGACTTCCGTGGTTGATGAACTAATTTGATAACACCCAGATACTCTTATTTTTGCTCTGGAAAATCCCTGTTATGACCTGTCTGAAAAGATGTGCTGCGGTTCAGTTTCACTGTGAAGAGAGAAAATAGTTATCTTTGGTCTGCATGAGCTCTAAGAATTGGGCTAGGGAGGGGATGGTGAATTTGGTGATATAAGAAAAAAGGCTTCTCACACATCTTTTTCCTTTCAGCATCCCAAGAGGAAAGATCCATTTTGTGTAGATATAAGTGGTTCCCAAAGGACAGCCTCAATGACAGAACTATCTGCGCATTTACCCCAGTTTCAGCATGGGCAGCTGACGGAAAACTTCCCTGATAACCACCTCAGCAACACCGTATGTAACAAACACCTTTATCACCTGGTAGCCATTAAATTAGGAAGAATAATCAGTGTGGATGAACATACAGTTCAGAACTGTAGAAATTATTTGTTGGGAGTTATTTTCTCCATCTGACCATTGTGATTAGCAGTGCTGAAAGAAATGTTCTGTGAATTTTCTGATGTCCTAAACTCATTTTTATACATGTGTAGTCTTCTCCCAGTTTGAAGTGATTCTGGAGTGACCAGACCCTCTAGAAAAATTAGAAAATGAGATGGGATGTTCTCATAGCAAACTTGGATTTCCAGGTGATGGGTTGAGCTCTGGCTCTGGTCTGCTTAATTCAGAGGTTTCAGTCGTAAAAGTTAATTTTAGTGTAAGTAGAGCTTGAGGCTTGGATTTTGTCATTATTATTACTGAAGAACTATTCTTGTGCAGAAGGAACAGCACTATCTGGTCTTAATTTTGAATAATTGTGAGGGTATTATGAGAGTTCTTGAGGTTTGGGGTGGGGGAAAAACTCAAACCTTTAACTTTGATGTCATTGCTTTGAAAGATGCAATTGTGTAGTTATTGCCAAAACTACTGCACGGTAAAACCAAATTTAAATGATCTACTTGGGTGTGGTTCTCAGGCTCTTGGGTTTGTCACGCTTAGTTCTTTGTTCCTGCTGCAGCTCTTGAGTATCGGTTTTCCTTATGACATAGAAGTGCTCTGCAATTAAGTCACTCCTAGCCCTGTTTATGGCAGTGATTCGAGACAGTATTTTGATCCTTGTTCTAATTCCGCTGTGCAGTCCAACACATTAAATAGAAATTTGAAAAATCCTTGTATTTATCTCTTGGAGCAACATTGTGCTATAAAGTAAACGTACAGACTGTTCGAGAATTAGTTTTGAAATCAAGAAGTTACAATGACTTAAGAGCTTGCTGATTATAGAAACTGTTACTAAAAATAGGAAAGCGGAAACTGTCCTGTTGCATAGGTTGTGCTTGTACTTCAGAGGGAAGGAAAAAAGTTTATTTTCATCTTTGACAGGTGGGAGATTAACCTTTATTGAGCTTTCTGGCACAGTGAAAAGGCAGAGCTCTGTCATTAGCTGTGGGCTCGCTGGCATTGCCGAATGCTTCTTGGTGCTCCTTCCCAGCAATGGGGACGGACATTTTTATTTACTTCTCACTGCTAGACTATACTGATCTATAAGTACAGCTTGTGCTTTTTTTTTTTCAATATTTATTAAGTGTAACTGAAGGTGTAGTTTCAATACTTATGTGTAGTGATTTTTCTCCCCTACATCCATCTGCTCTGTTTTTGTACATGGGCACAGAGATCATTTCTTCCTTGAGTATCCCTAGCTTCTATTGGCTAACAGCAGTATGAAAAATCTGCAAGTTAGCATCTGTCATCCCCTTTTAGCTACACACTAGGAGTTCAGCCCAGGCTTCACTGTCTGTCACTGTATAATACCTTTAAACATAAATGGTGTATGTGAGAACTAATGAACAAGTCTATACCTACTGTCAGGCAAGAGGATCTACTACCAATGTATAAATTTAGATTTGAGAAATAAAAATATTTTATCAAATAAGCTATTTTTTTATCTGTTGGTTCAGGGGCATTGATCTGGGTTTGCTATTAACTATTTTCCTGATAGGTAAAAAAGCCGATCATTTGCTTTTGATGTTGTTTATTCACCTGAAAGCGCGTAGTTCGTAACTTACGTTTGCTTACGGTATTACAACAGGTGTTACTGACTTTTTAGCTTCAGAATTTTCACTTTTAACTATGTCTGAGGAAAGTGAAGAGTCTGTTCCTTTGCTTCCACTTCAGCAAGAGTCCATGGCCTCTGCTCTGTTTAATACCAATCAGGTAGGATATGAGTGCACTTTGTTCTTTTAAGCAGAGGGGCACATGCATGTCACGTTTAGTAACGCTTTAGTTCAGTAGACAGAAAGTACAACTTTTCTCTAGTTTAATGAGAGGTTAATTCATGTAATAACTTACAGTATCTCTTTTAACGCTGTTCAGATTTTCATGCACTATGTTTTACTGTGTAAAGACATTTTGTGATTGTGTCTTGATTCCTTACTAGTGCAGGGAACAGAACGGCACATACTGGTCCAATTTCTTCAGTCTTTCTTTGAGTTAAATTCTGCAGGTTTTTGGTAGTGGTGTAGTAATGTGTAGTTGATCAGGCTTTCTCTTTGGTGGTTTTTGTGTTTGCACTGCAAATTGTAGATTTTTATTTTAGTTTCTATGTTTCTGTGCCTAAGACAGGGCTAGGTACTCCCACATGCAGAACTGCTGTTACCACAGAGAAAGAGCAGCGTATTCTACAGGTATGCAGAAACCTAAATACTAGTTCTGCTTGACTTGCAAAGTGTTCTAAGTCTCTGATCCTCTCCAGTGCAATGTTACTTGTGGTCATCTTAGGCAGTTTATTTAGACAGGTAAGCTTATTGTTTTCACATTGTAAACTGAGAGAAATTGAGCACTTTCACAGTGAAAGTGAAAAATGTTGGATTCGAGCTATAATCTGTACAGAAAGAGGTTCAGATGCAGGCAGTCTTCTGAACAATTAAAGCTTCAGAACCTTTAAAGGTTTCTTTTACTCATGTTCCAGTTTCTAGCTGGCATTCAATAACTGTACATAAGAACTTCACACAAGATACCAAGTGGTTTATAATCAGTCTTTTAATTTAGTAAGAAATAATCTTGAATCTGAAATCTTTTTTAAGGAATGCATTAAGTTAATGATACTAAATTCAGTTTAGTGCTAAAAGCTGAGTTTAAAAAGTCTGGTTGCCCACTAATTTTAATTGTGAAATTAAGACAATTCTAGTTGTTTTGTTTTCTCCTCTATACTCAGTTTCCTCTTTGAAAAATTAAAAAAAACCCAAATTTTCTTAGAGGACATTCCTTGAAAACCTGCTGAGCTTGATCTTGAGGATACCACAAAAAAAAAAAAAGTAAATAGGCAGGCATTTGGTACGTATTTCTACTGTGCAAAGTTTTGTGAAAGTGACATTTTCTTGAGTTAGGGAAGCTGTAAAGCTTCAACCAGGATTTTTGCTTTGTCAGTGTTTGCAATTCAAAGTCCAGGGACTTGTACTCCTGAATCACTTAAGTGTTTTTGAAAACCCCACAATCAGTTCCTGACTGCATGTTTAACATCATTTATAAGAGTGAGACTGAGACAATTCTGTATACAGAATCTCCAGAATAGCTATTACTTTATCAAAAAAAACTTCAGTGAATGCTGTTAAGAACAAGTAATAGGACTTTAACGTTGCATGTTTAAGGAAAAAAATTACTTGTGTAACATTTCTTAAATAGAAATACATTAGGTTATATTCTATGCCCTATCCTATGTCTAGACCAGTTTTACTAAGTTCTATTTTAAGGCATTGCAAAAGGTGTCTCTCTTCAGTTTATTGTACTTTTTTTGATGTTAAGCTTCTCTAGTGCACTGAAACTGAACTGTTTGTAAATGAAGTAATTCTGAAGTTTTAAGATTCATTTTTTTAAGGAACCAAGTCTTCGTGTTACATCTCAGTTACGTGAAGCTTCTTATGTGGTGGAAATTGGAACAGTACAGCATCAACTACAGATGATAACAGGGTGGAAAAAAAGGCTAGTCTGTATAAACTGTTGCATTTTAGGGCTTTGTTTAGAGTGACCGGTAAACATTAAAAGATTCTGTTGCTGTGTAGTCCAGAACACGTAAAATGTAGCTCACTCTTCTACTGTTTTCTCTGTATGTGCACGCACCATAAAATTCTGAATTCCCCCTTGTTAAAGAATACAGACTTGATCATTTACTCGTAGACAGTATTTTCACTCTGAATTCTACAAAAGTTGAGTTCCCGAATTATGTTTTTGCTTTTGGTTAATCTTAATTCCTCCAAGGATGATGTGGAAAGTCTCTGTCCTTGTATATGAATCATAGTTTAATCAGGAAAGCTTGGAGGCTCTTTTGTATTTGTTGAGAAGGGTGGCGAAATTTCTTCAATGCAAGCAAAGGGATTTGTCAGTAGTATCCTTGGGAAAGGAGAAGAAGAATCTGCTCGCTTAACTCATTGTACTAAAACTTTCTGATCAAATCTCAGTGTAAAGAGTAAGAATTATCTGAGTTCGATCACTGTTTATATGTTGTTCTTGCTAAGAGTGTATGAACACAATACCTTGCAAAACTCATTTTAATATACTGTAGTTGGTGTACTGTAGTGGGAGCTACGTGGCAAGGAAAGTAGAAATTTTCTTGGGAGCTTCGTGGAATAAGGATCATAAATGTCTCTAGTATTCTCTGTCTGGAAGCAGATATAATGAATTGTTGTCAGCTATGAGTAATCTGTCATGCACCCTTGTATCAGCTATAATTTGGAGAAAAGGAAAAAGCTCTACTTTGTTTAGCATTTCCTTCAATTTGAAGAAAAGATGTTATAAACTATTAGATGCAACCAGAGTTACTATCAGCCGTTGGTTTTTTTCGTATAAATGTGAAACAGTTAGTTACTCTGGTTTAGATCTTGTTTTTGACTGTAAATGTTACCTTACACGTTTTCCATCTTTAGTTTAATATATGGGAATATGATTAGGCATAGTTTCTGATAAAACTGTGTTTTATATATTGCAGAATGATAACAGTGAAAGACGACGCCATGATAATAGTGAGCGCCGAAGAAATGACAATCCTGGGTCTGAGACCAATGGGCAGCCACAGAACAACATTCAGCAAGTAGTGGATCAAGATGAAGAAGAAGATGAGGAGCTGACACTGAAATATGGGGCAAAACATGTGATTATGTTGTTTGTACCTGTCACACTTTGCATGGTGGTCGTTGTTGCAACCATCAAGTCTGTCAGCTTTTATACACGCAAGGATGGACAGCTGTATGTATCAGTTTTTTCTCTGTCTTTTCAGCGGACCCACTCAGATAATTTTCTTGAATTTCCATTTCTTCAGGACTGTAATTGCAACAGTGTGCTTCCTCTTGTCTCCATTTTCCCTCTCACCAGCCCAAAGTTAGTTTTATTTTATTACTTCTAGAAACCAAACTCTCCGTCATGGATGAACATTTGTTGGTTGTCTGGTAACCACTCAGGATGATATCTTGCTTCTTACTACTTGATTCAAATCTTGGTCCCTATTTTAAAACTGTGCTCTATGGTATTCATAAAATAAACTTGATCCCTAGCCAAAGCCATTTCAGTTGTATTCTGCTAGAATACAAAGCTTTTGGGAAGGAGGAAAACCAGTACTCGTTTAAGTGAAGTACCTTATATGCCAAATACTGGTATGTCTGTAATGCTTGAGAAAGAAATTCAAGTACAAGAGGAAGATAATGTTCTGAGGTTCACTTCTGTTGCAGTTATGGAAGCTTTCATGTAAGGTTTCCTGTATATAATATTTTTGACAAAATACTAATATTACCAAAACAATAGTTGAAAAATTATATTAAGAGAAAGGAGACAAACAAAAACCACTGAGCCTGTCAGAATCTGCAGCAAATCAATCTAAATGTTTCCCTGTAAAAACATTTAGACAAAATTATTCAAAGTGCATTTGGCTTTGAAATGTGTATACAATACAAGCACATCATAAAATGGTAGTGAAAAAGAACTTTGTCTTTTATTGAAAGAAAGGTGTTGATCAAAAATTATTTTTCTTGGGATTTTATTACTGGTAAGTATTTTTTTTTTTTCCTGTCAAGTAATAGTGTTTTTTTCTCCCCAGCTTGTTTCTGTAAGAGCTCAGTGCTCATACACTGTTTTGTTGGAGTTAGTGGGAGATACTTCATTGTAAATCCACTAGATGGTGTGTTTATGAAGGTCTAGCTGCACTAATAGTAATGATTCATAGCCTGTGAGTAATTTCATTAAGGAACGTGGATTTCTGCTTTTCTTGTTGTTTGTTTTGCAAAGCTGAAAAGCTTTGTAGTAGTAGTCTAAGCAGTGGTCTGAGAATATAGGAAAGGCAAGTCTTCTAAGAAAGAATATACTATGTTGCCTTTCAAATTTTGGCTAAGTAGAAAATATTTGTACAGCTTTGAATTGAAAGATTACCGCAATTTCATTTCATGTTGGCCTTGTGTATCAGAAACATCTATGGAATATACAGGGTATTTCAGTTGACTCTCTGTTGTTGTAGTATCTACACTCCCTTCACAGAAGAGACAGATACCATTGGACAGAGGGCCCTGAATTCAATTCTCAACGCTGCTATCATGATCAGTGTCATCATTGTCATGACCATACTCCTGGTTGTGCTTTACAAATATAGGTGCTACAAGGTGAGTGTGGTTGACTTGAGTAAATGTGCTGGTTTTGTTGGTACGGATTATCGAGGATGGAACAAAATGAAAGGTTATTAAGGGTGAGTGAGGAAAAGTAGAAGCAGTGATTTTCAGTGTTTCAAAATTTTGTGGCTTCTGTTTCCTTCAGAGAATGAGGAGACAGTGACCCAGTACTAGCACTGCTGGGTTGTTTTATCAGCTAGAATTAGGTTGGGAATTGTTTCTTATTCCTGTTAAATGTGCTGAAATCTTCCTGTGGTCAAAAACAACAAAGCACAGACCTGGTCCTACAAGTTGAAAGCTGCTGAAGAATTCTGGGACTCTTTCAGGGATCTCCTCTACCCCACCCTGCCCCTGGTACAGAAGCCTTCCGAGACTGATGTGTGCATGGCTGTACATGCCAAGGTGATATCCTTATAGCAAATGCAGACGCTCAAAGGTTCTTTTGTGAAACACTTCAACCAAATAATGATGTAATCTAGGCAAGTTCAGGCTTAGCATAAATAACTACAATATCACCTGCTTGAGAGGTATTCATGAAAATTTGTGGTTGTCTTTTGGTCTTAACGACCCATTTCACAAAGCTTGGCATAACAGAATTTCCCAGTATGCAAATAATCTCTTCAACAATTGTAAAACTGTCTATGGGATCCATGCACTGGCACAAAACTTTGCTCCAATTTATTTTGCTTTCAGGAGGGGAGGATGTTTGTGATCTTCACAGCTGTAGGTGAAATTCCTTTACAAAGTATGTGAGGAATGCCTCTGGCTATGATTTGGAGTAGTGTTTTTTAAGGTGTGGGCTACCTCTCTTACACGGTATGGTGTTAACTCTGAATTGACTCAGTTTTCTTTGTGAACGGTCACTTTTGATTATTCGAAGGCAGTACAATAACTAACGTATGTCAGGTAGGTTCCTTAACTGCCCCTCAATTCTCCTCTGCTGCTGTAGCTGTCAAGCTTTCCACATTTCTGGTTTCCCTCTTGACCTTACAAAGCACTTTTGTAATTCTCATTACAAAATAGATTATTGTAGTTAAAAATTAGACTCATTAAACAACAGAAGTTTCCCATGTTTGTATTTTATACTAATTAAAATAGACGATTATGTTTGTATAAGCCGTTACATTTTTATTTATTTAATTGCCAGCAGAGTATTTCTATGCTACTATATCAGAATGCTATAAAATTTAGTTGCCTGTGCAATTTTATTGTCATGCAGTTCTATATGTAGAATGTATCGTATATCATAAGGAATTGAACTTGTAATGAAGGAATGTTAGGGTTCCAACTGGTAGTGATAGTTTGCTTATCTTCAGGATTTCATCTGAAAACTCCTTCGAAAAAAGGAGTTTTATTACTATTTGCTTCCTGTATTTCTCCTCTACATGAGAAGTTAAGCATGATCCCAGTTAGAGCTCCTAAATCTAACCAGAAAAAAATATCTTCCTCAGTGATTGTATTTGATTAGCTTTAATTTTTAACCCATTTTATTGTCTGCATTTTGCACTGGTCTGCCTAACTATTATCTGGCTGTTGTAATTCTCCACATTCTTCAGTCCTTAGTTTTTTTTCAAGTTGTAGCAGGCAACTGACTCTGTACCAGCAATCAACAGTGTTGGAGCCATTGTCAAATGAAAAATGAAAATTCTTTGATTAGAAGACAGTAAAACTGTTGTGATATGCTGTTAGGAAAATGGTAGCTGAAACGTATCTTAGGAAGTACTTTGTCCTCTTCTCATACAAGTGATTTTTCCAATGATATAGAAAATACGCGTGCACAAATTGTTGTACATAAAATGCCAACCTAAGTCAACTGTGACAGCTGTCCTCATTAGTACCATTGATGGTAGTTATGCAAAAGCATGTAAACATTTGCTGGATTGTGGCCTTGGAGTTTGATTTTTTTTTTTAGCATTTTACAGTACTAGAATAAAATGTTTGTATTATGGTATATTCTTAGGTGGTGAGATAATTTTAAGAGCTTGGATTGAAGAACTACAAGTAGAGGTCAAGTTAATGAAAGAAATGGCTCTGCTTGTTTTACTCTTTTTTTTTTCCAAATGTTTTCAGCCAATTTTATAGAGAAATAAAGTTGCTCTCAGATGACTAGTTAGATACATAGGTAACCTTACAAGTTGTTAGAAATCTGGATTCTGTTTCAGATATCTGTCAGTCTTCAGCTTTCATGTTCTGTGTCCCTTTGGGCTCACTGATCTTCATTTTTAATTTGCACAGTAATATAGGAGACTGTTACACTCTTTCTTCAATGCAGAGTCTGAGCTGATATTATTTGCAAGTTCAAATCTGTGTGTGTCCCCTGCAAAACAAGACAGAACTGTTGCGTTTGGTTTTTTTAATTGTTGGTTTTGTGTATCTGCTGCTGTATCATATTCAGGGGTTACGTGTACAGGTAATTGGTAGAGAATGTAGAAATCCTAATATAGTCATCATCAATGAAATGACAGTTCTGAATTCTAGCAGATAAATACTGAAGGTTTTCTGTGTTTTAGCATTTAATTCTGTAGCTAAATTCTGAAAGTGACTCAGAATGAGGGCAAACTTTTTAATAGTGCAAAAGCTAATCATTTTTCCCATCTTTGTTAGTGCTGAATATTTCTGCTCTGTTACAATGCCGTTGTTATCGAAGTAGCCTTAACGTGTACAGGAAATAGTTTGCATTGTATAGAACTTCTGTTGAGACATCACAAAATGCTTAAAACTATCAAGTGTAAACTGAGACTCAATTTTGTGTAGAGGATAAATGTAAACCAAAGAGAGAGATCTGAATATCATTTTCCTGCTTTAATCAAATGGGAAAGTAGCATTAAAAGCATTTTTAAGTAGCTATTAACTTAAAAATATCAAACATGATAAAAATTTGGTGTCTTCTTTTTCCAGGTGATCCATGGTTGGCTTATCATTTCTTCTCTTTTACTGCTTTTCTTTTTTTCATTCATCTA
Organism: Numida meleagris; assembly: GCF_002078875.1. Taxonomy (NCBI): domain Eukaryota; kingdom Metazoa; phylum Chordata; class Aves; order Galliformes; family Numididae; genus Numida; species Numida meleagris. The sequence goes on along the minus strand of NC_034414.1, from coordinate 26,903,395 downwards.
TCTGGGGTAAGTGAACAGAAGCGTTATAATGTATTATTTTTCACATAAGGTATTATTTGTACGTATATATTTTAGAACTCGCCCCTGAATCTTAACTAGAATGATACCAAATAAGCTATTGCTAGTGAAGTAAAATTTTTAGTTTTAATATATGGCTTCATAGAGAGATTTATGGATTTTAGTGCATCTTAAAGTATACTGCTCATGTCATATTGATTACCTCAGTAAGGTATCTTCCACAGATTAGCTTATACTGTTATCATAATTTCTGATTATTTGATTTTTCATAAGCATGTGACCGAAGAGTAGCTCTTTGCATCATAGCTTTGGAAGTAGGAGACAGGTACGTAAGAACAGAGCGTTTTGTGTGCCTGTAAAGATCCATTATAACCTCACAAATCCTTATTTTTAAAAAAATCGTGAGCATGATTAAACTGACTGTTTATTCAGTAATGTCCTCTCCTGTCCATTTCTGGTTTGTCTGAAATGTGAATGCAGATGAAAATTTGCAGAAGGGTGAAATAATTTATATTAAGTAAGCACCGGTAAAACTGTCCCCTTTGTGAAGAATAGTTTCTAATTGAATACTAATTGGAGATACTACTTGACATTTGTGTCATTACATGGAGTAGGAAAAAAAAGGAAAAGAAAAAAAACAAAAAACCTGAAGACTTGTTTCCATTGTTTTAAGCAACTGTAGTCTATAGTCTTTTCCTTTTTCCCTTTTCTTTATTTTTTTTAGCGAAGTTTTTAAGACGTATAACGTTGCCATGGACTACATTACAGTGGCACTCATAATCTGGAACTTTGGTGTTGTGGGAATGATTTGTATTCATTGGAAGGGCCCACTTCGGCTTCAGCAGGCATATCTCATTATGATAAGCGCTCTCATGGCATTGGTGTTCATTAAGTATCTTCCTGAATGGACTGCGTGGCTTATCCTGGCTGTCATTTCAGTGTATGGTAAGAACTGGGGCAAGCCATTGGAACAGAAACTATGGCAGGGATTTCTTCTATTTCCTAATTTATCATTTTCCACTTGTCTGACCAGGCCTTAAAAAAAGAACAAGGGGGGAGGGGGATCATCCAAACTAGTAGGTAAGGTGATTACAGACCACATAAATAAAGTAATTATCTAAACCAAGATAAGTCCCCTGCAGCTATCAGCTTTGTGTGGCTGTCTGATGCCATCTTCCTTCATGTCTTCTGGACTTTATAAGTTCTCTGGGGAGGAAGAAAGGTTAGAATTTAATTGATTCTAGAAAGGAGAAGATAAGAGACCTGTGTTTGTCGTATTGTTCTTTTCTGTGAAATTGGAGAGCTTTTCTGTTTCCCATTTTACCCAGAATCCTTGGAAACGATAGTATATTCAGAATTTAGGAGTTTGTTGTTTGGATATAGTCCTATGTAGGTGCAGATCTGCCCAGCCTACAAATTACTCAAGTTTACAGACATAGGAACCACACTGTGATCCATGTCTAATAAAATGAAGAATCAAGGATTGATTAGAGGCAATTTTTATTGCTCAAAGTCATTTTACTTATAGAAGGTTGTATTTTAGAGATCTGTTTTCTTGATTTAAAAGCAAAAAGAAAATTAATTTGAATTATTGAACATTAAGCTTTTTCAGAATGGAGACTGGAAATAGAGATACCTAGATGTAGTTTTTCCATACATCTGCAGAGGGCACTGGACACTGGGAATAAAGCTGCTGGTTTTTTTTTCTCACAACATGTGCTTTGAATACCTCACAGCTTTTTCTTTTTGCAAAGCTTTGTAATCCTGTTTTTTCCTTTTCACACTTGCACTTCTTTCCTTCTTTAAGTGGAAATAAATGACCTATCATTTCTAATCCATAAAAATTATAAAACCCCCATTTACCTGTTGTCTTAAAATTTATTTTAAACTGGAGTTAAGAAAAAACCGGTAAAGAAAGCAAACCTGGGTATTTCAAAGATGTTAATTGAATCATAGTTTTTGAAAATTACTTGCTTTCAACTTGTAAATAGATATGGATGCACAGCAGCATTTGCAGTTGCATAACATGTTAAGTGAGAGATGTATATTAATAATATAATTATTTCATATTTATAATTATAATTATATACATTTTATAATTAATACATGTATTACAATCACATGTAAAATAGGTTTTATGATTGAGAATATTAATAAACTGTTTGTTTGATACAATTAATATAAGATTTCTCCAAACCTCTTCTGATTAAAGTGATGAAATTGTGGGAATGGCTGTTGTATGCTTTCTTAAAGTTGGTAAACTATCTTAACTTTTGCAGAGAAAGCTTTTGATAATCAAAAATAAGCAGCACAAAAGTAATAGTTTTGAGTATTATTTATGATTTCTGAAGCCAATACTGTAAAGTTTTATGTTCTTAGAAAGTAAAATACTTGCTCTTTCTTTCAATTACTTTTTATCTGTCAACTTCCTGATGGAGCAATGAAGTTTCACGATAAGGTATTTTTAAATTTGTCCTGGAGAACATTAGTTCACTGTTTTGTGGTCTGCAAAAGTTATGGCTTGGAAAAAAAATATACTCAGGCTTGTTGAGCCTATCCAAGCTCATCGGGAACTGCAGGTGATGGAACATCAAACTGAATGTCTGTAGTATTGCTTCTAGGTTTCAGTTAGCCATAGAACTACTTACTACTTAGGGGAAAGATCAACTACTTAAGGAAAAGTCGACATACCTAGTGGATATGAACTGGATCTATTAAATTAATTTACCACTTTAAATTTTATATGATGATCTTTATCTAACTCGTCTGCAGGCATTACAGAGACAAGAGACTAGGAACACATTCTTACATTTGTAACACATTGCCATGCAGCTAGAAAGGCTGAAACAAATGAAAAGAGAAATGAAAAAGGGGTCTGAAGAGTAACAGTGGCCTCCAGTGACGTATGTATGCTTAGACACTGCTAAATGTCAGATCAAGGCAAAAAATTAACTTTCTGTGAGGTGATGACCTCTGACTGGTCACTGCCTCTCTCAGAAGTCTGTGTTCATGGTGGCATTTTACCTTATTACCAGTCTCTGTAATTATTATACTTTAAAAAAAAAACAACAAAAAAAACACTTCTTAAAAGTATGTCAGCATTGATGTTAGATGTGTTTACTCTTCCTTCCAGATTTGGTTGCTGTCTTATGTCCTAAAGGTCCTCTTCGTATGCTAGTTGAAACAGCTCAGGAGAGAAATGAAACACTCTTCCCAGCACTTATTTACTCCTGTAAGTATACGTAGGTCGTTCCAAAGGAAATACCTCATTTTGATTTCCATGGAAACTGCAACAGATACAAAGAGCACGATAACACTATTTGATAGAGCAAATTCACAGCTATGAAGTACTGTTTTTCAGTGTAGTCACCACCATTAGCTATGCATTTTCACCAGCAATGTACAAGAGCCTGTATGCCATGCTTGTAAAAAAAAAAAAAAAAAAATCTGTACTAGAGGGAATGACCTGCTGTTGCTGTCACCACTGCTGAAGTGCACCACCTACTGCCTCTTTGTGCTCACATCCACTGTTTGGTCTTCATAAATGTTCAGTAAGTGTCGATGAATGTCAATGGGTGCAATTATTTCCGCATGGAGGAATTCACTGATACACCTTTTCTTCATATGCACTTCCATGTCAGACGCCATGTTGTCAGGCTGCCCTTCTGCTGCCGGCTGTCACACCAACAAAATGTAATGGAATATTGATGGGAATATTCAACGTCTACCGCCGTGCCACCATCTGCTTCTGATATCATAGGCCAACATAATAAAAATAGGAGGTATTGCTTTCAGAGCAACCCTCATATTTTATTAAATACGTCAAACTTAAAACCACCCACTTAGCTGAAATGATTTTCTCATTTTTCTTTGTTTTAACATGTTGTTTACCAGCTGGAATTCTCAGTCAGTTCATCTGGGTCTCAGTTTTCCTCTTGATTTTTACTCAAAAATATGAAACATCTTCTGGCTAAGATTTTCAGAATAAGAAACAGCATGTTTTGTTTTTACAAAATAGGAACAGGAAAAAAAAATGGTAGTACACCAGAGTAGTATGTCATGAAGCTGTGAATCAAGCAATTCAAAAGGAGCACTTCTTCAGCAAGTATTTATCAACTTCCTGTGCTTAAATATCCGATGTGTTGCTAAAAGAAAAGGGAGAAATTGCCACTGAGAAATTCATTGACAGAAGTGTTTTTTGCAAGGCTTGACTTTTTATATGTTGTTTCTGCTATCAGTTGCAAAAAAACAACCTACTGAACACAGGTTGCTGTTATGACGTAAATATCAGTCAGCAGATAATTTTGATATCCACAAGAATAAAACTTGTCGCTGGAACCAGCTGTGTTCCAGGTATTATTGTAACTTAATGAGAGTAGAACCGTTGCACGTAGTTACTTATATTCCGTGTTTCTAGTTAGAATCATGTGGATGATAGTGAAATGGGTTAGTCGTAAATCATGCTACTGGTGCTGAAAAAAGGTCTGCGTCCTGATGCAGTAAGTGTGTTGTGTGGTAACCTCCACACTGGCTACTTAGGGGACGAAAATACAGTGGGGAGAGGGGAGGGGCTTCTTTATCTTTCACTCTTGCTATGTTTTACTGATAGTACTCATAGTTACATGTCTTTTTTGTGGGAGGAAAGGTTAATGCTGAGAAACCGCATATAAAATGTACCATTAAAGTGTGACAGCATTTATTTATCGCAAGACTGGATAATTCTTTGTGGTGGGAGGGAACGCAGAACACTTAGCTTTGTAGAGGCAGCTTCTGATATCAAGTTACCTTTATACCAGTCTTAGTAGAACTTTTCACTTGCAGTTAGAAGAACTGATTAATGGAACAAAGTAAAGCGGTCATTGATTCAGACTTTAAGAGTGGGCCTTGTATGTAGAAGTAATGCTGCCATTTTTTTCAACATTTAGTAAGAATAAAACTTGTGTTCATCAAATTCTGTAAATGCATGTTGTAGCTGGTACTGACTGCGTTCCAGATATTACTATAATTTAATGAGAGTAAAACTGTCTCATGATGAAGACAGTTCTACCAAAAGAATAGAAAAAATAATGGATTGATGCCAACATGAGCTCAGAATTGCATGTGTTACAAGATATCATTAGCTGTACTGTTTGTTTTTAATAGCAACAATGGTGTGGCTGGTGAATATGGCTGAGGAAGATCCAGAAGGCCAACGGAAAGCTTCTAAAAACTCTACTTACGATAAACAAGGTGAATTTTTCTTTGACAAGCCTTTATAGTTGTCATTCTATATGTGTTTATGGATACGTGGTTTTTAGCTTTTTAAGTGTTTTGACTATTGTAGAAGAGTGGAAAAGCAGAAGCCTTATTAGGAATGATGAATTAATTAAGACTGAAGAAATTCCTCACTTACTGTGCAATGAATGCTCTTGCACTCATTATTCTGGAACACAGGATATTGGTGATGATATGACTCTCAGTAGACAACTATTTACTGATCTCAGTTGGTTGTCAAATTGGTTAATGTAGTATGTGCTAACTCATATTCATATTGGTATGAAACAGAAATGAGTCTAGCCCTCTTGGACATGCAACTAGTGTTTAAAATCAGAACTTGTTTACTTGAATATCTCAGAGAAGGATTTCTGAGTTTGATGTATAGTATGTAATTTTCAGAAGTGTTTTATATTCTACTGGAAAATTAGACTGTCAATTCTTTACTGACTAGAGAAGCTAGTATTAGATGGGAGTTAATTCTTTAAATTATGATCTTTGAATTAGGTCACCACAGAACTTCCAGTCTGTTATATCGAAGTACTCTTGAATACTAGAACTTGGGTGCAACTTGTAGATGCAGTGACTGCAGAGCGCATGTTGACTCCAGAGTGTTTAAAATTTAAGTATTAAAATAATGAGAATCTCTAGTAATGGTGTGTGCTAATATTAGATGTTGCTAAATCTTATGGAATACCTCTTTTTTTCCCATTGCTCTTCTATGATGTTTTATGTGGAGAGAGCGTTATGTGTTACAAGATGCATTTAAAAAAAAAAAAGATTTTAAATGCCTTTCTTCCTTTGAGCTCCGGCAAACCAGACTCAGAATGAAGATGCTGAAGCAGATGATGGTGGCTTTAGTCAGGAGTGGCAGCAACAAAGAGACAATAGAATAGGACCCATTGAATCAACACCTGAATCACGAGCTGCTGTTCAGGCTCTACCTAGTAACTCTCAAACCAGTGAAGACCCTGAAGAACGTGAGTATGGAGTACTGTCTCTGAAAGACTTAGTCGGTCTGAAGCTAGTTAATTTTAGTCATTCTGACTGCACGGATATGGTATCCTGTGACCTAATAGCAGGCTGAAGAGCTGTTCTTGCTTATGATCAGTATTGTCGTGCTTTATAGAAATAACTTGTTTTTGCTGTGAAAGTGAGGTATATTGGCCAAACTGATCCTCCATACAATACACAGATTGAAAACTTTAACAGCACAAGCTACAAAGTTGCTTTCAGACCATTATACACTCTGTTGTGTTAGCTTCTGTCTCTTTCATGCAGTCTTCTGCCCTGTATCACCTCTTTTGGATTTTAGGCCCTGTAAATATGGTCCTTAACTTTTTTAACTTTCAGACTAAATGACTATAATCTACTCTGGACAAAGCAGCATTTAAAAACCTAATTGGTGACTGAAATGAATTCAGATTGCAATGGGCTCGATTATTTCCTCCACCGCTCTGCTGAAGTGTAGTATCTTTGGAGAACGAGTGGTATCAATACTCAGATATCTGTTTTAGCAGACTCATGATTTTCAGTTGGAGTTTAAAGTAGTATTAGATTAGCAGATATCTAAATAAATAAGGGTCTGTGTGCCTAATGAACTTCTCTTCTCAGGTGGTACTGCCATATTTAGCAGGTGCACCTGCTTCATCTGATTCCCAGGTGCTCCTCTGTTTAAAAATAGAGATTTCCATTTAAGAACACTTCAGTATTTGAATTTACTTTATTCCAAAACTTCTAAACTGCAATTCCAACATCTTAGGAATTAGGTTGTTTTAGTTAGTTACCTGAATAACTAAAATTCTTGTCTGGACAGTATTATTTTTCTTCTTCCTGTATTTCTACGGGATTCCCCGTGGAATAACACGTGCAGTAATACAGCCAGACATGTTAGCCAGCATTAGCTTAGTAGAAATTTGGAGAATTTACTTGGGTGGAAGAATCTTTTCTAGCCATTTCCTTTTTACTGTTCTGTCATGCTGAAAGCAAGCATCCAAGTTTTGTCTTAGCAGTTACAGGATGTTTTAGTTCTTAACAGCTTTTTTTTGTGAATGCACTGTCATAGTGCTTGCTATGACTTTCAGTGCCTGCTGAAAGTAGCTTCCGCTCCCCCACCCTCGCCACTAAATGAGCAACCAGGCATAAACCTCTGTTTTGGTGCTCTGAGTTCTTTGTAGAACTCTGAGGGGTAAGTTTGGGTCTGGGCTGTAATCAGGTGACAAAGCAACTGACAGGCCAAACAAAAACAGCTGGTGACCTAATGTTTGGCCTGTCTGGCTTAATAACTTGGACTAAAAGCTTAGAAACTGAAGTGATGTTTGGGAAATTATCATTCTTTTATTTACAGATGTAAATGAATATTGTACTTCCAGAGTTGTTGCTATGGTGGTAATTATGATTTAAAAATAAAACACATTAACTCATCTTGGACTAAATATGTCCTTTTTTGGCTTTGATATGCTTTGCAATTATACACAGGAGCTTTGTAGAACTACCTTAGTGAGAATTCTATAGGAAAACTGACAAGGTAGCAGAATATTTTGCTGAACATCAATTTCTAACTGGCAAATAAAACACAATCTGCAAGTGACTCAGTTGCTTTCCCCCTCCCATGGCCAGTTTTTATTTTGTTTAATTATGCTTCCATGTTCTGCTGAAGAACTATGATGTAACAACCAAAAGTGGGGAAAAGAACCCCACAAACTATAATAAAAGAATTTGAGTTTGTATATACTGCAATTGTGTTTACGGTAGACTAGGAATACAGAAAAAAATCTCATTATAAAATCAGTCAGTTAAGTAGCATAATGTTCCTCAGCCACTTTGTTTCTCTAGAGTTTTTCTTCATCCCTTGATTCAAGAGTGGTACTGTTTTTTGAAAATAAAATGCTCTTATTAGTAAATGTTATTGATACTTAATGTAAATGTCTTATTCCCTGACAATTACAGATGCTTGATATTAGTAGACTGTTTGGTGGCTTAATTCTGCCAATATATTCACTTATATATTCACTTTTGCAGGAGGAGTAAAGCTAGGTTTAGGAGACTTCATTTTTTACAGTGTCCTGGTTGGCAAAGCCTCTGCAACAGCAAGCGGGGATTGGAATACAACTTTAGCATGTTTCGTAGCCATATTAATCGTAAGTATGATGTAGTAAGATGATAGTGATAGTTTCTTATGCTCATCAGGGACAAAGTCATAACTGTTATATTTTTTTCAGTTGGAATTTGTTTATTTGATGACCTGAACACAAACTAATGAGGAGTTCAGCTGTGATTTGCATTGATTGTACATCTGTCACTTAGATCTTTTAGTTCAGGAAGTTATGAAATTTGATTGTATTTGTGTGAGATTAGTTTATGTATATATATAGTCTTTTGTGTGTCAGAGTTCCCTAATCTCTCCCTATCTTTTTTTTGTTTTTCTTCTCCTCAGGGTCTGTGCCTTACACTTCTGCTTCTTGCCATCTTTAAGAAGGCCTTACCAGCTCTTCCAATCTCCATAACTTTTGGGCTAGTTTTTTACTTTGCTACAGATAACTTGGTGCAGCCCTTTATGGACCAGCTAGCATTCCATCAGTTTTATATCTAGCACGCTTGTTGCTGATATTTCATGTATATTTGTATTTGTAGCAAATCTGGGAGGAGGAGAAACATCTTTCCCTCAGTTCTCAAGTGAAACTGAAGTTTAATACTCAAGATTTCAAGCCCAAATCATTACAACTCCCTCCAGTTTTTTTTGTTTTTTTTTCTGAGACAAGTGCTGCACTGGGCACCGTATGAATTTTCCTGTGTGAAAGTGGTTTCTTCCTGATGGCTGGTCTAAACCGGGTGCTATTATATCAGAGGTGATCTGATATACATATCTCTGGCAAGGACCATCTGTGTGTAAATGGCTAATGCTTCCACCAGCAATGTGATCTCTACCACAGGTTGATTATTTTCAAAGCATTAAGGGTGCTCAGGACTTCCTTCCTGTTGACAGAGGAAGCTGACAAATCACACGGAACTTGTCCCTGTAAGCCAACTCAGCAGTGATTGCTTTGTGTAAGGGGAGAAGAACTTAGTAGCAATTCAACAAAGGGAGAGAATACTGTCACTCTCTAAGAGTGCTTCAGCACTTCATAGCCTCTGTGCCCAACTGTGCTTGATTTAGTACTTTTAAACTTGTTTTTTTCCCCCACACTGGAACTAGAGCCTATTCTGAGTTTTTTTTGCATTCTTCAAGCATGGAGTGCACCTTCTGTACACCTGCTTCATTTTATGTAGCCATTTGGACTTGGACTGAATTATATGGCAGAAGGGATCACAAAGTCCTAATTTGGATCTAAGATTCTAAAAAGTTGGTAAACTACACTGAAAGGCAATTTTAGGACTTACTGTTTGTGCTCTTGCAAATCATTTTTCTAGATCACCACTTCAAACTCTGTTGTCAAGAATAGCCACTAACAGCATAGACTGCATTGTTGTTATATGTTCATTCTATTGAGATTTTCATGAAATAAGTAGACATTCACAACAGTTCCAGATGGAGTTGAGCTTTCCAGATCTAGAGGCCAAAGTGCTATTGGTAGCACTTGTTATGTTTTGCTGAAATTTTTTTCTTCAAAAAAAAAATGTGGTTTACAGTTCTTTTGACCTGAATGTTGGTCATTCAACCATCTAAGACCAAGGTTGAGCAGGGAATTATTTTTTTTTCTGATGAAACTTAAGTTGCTTGAGACATTATGTAATGTTATGAAGGAACAAAATCTGTGGCCCTCTTCAATTTAATTACCTCTCCTGTGTGGAAAAGAAGACTGGACAAATGAAAGATGACTCAAAATTACTGAAAAGAAGATAGAAGATTTTGAACATCTTACAAGAAAAAGAATTGGTTCTAACCTTCAAACTGCTAAACTCTGTTTTCTTCTTCATTTGAAAGAACTCATGTATGCATAATTGCTTGGAAATGAGATCTGTATGAGATTAATTTTTTTTTTTTTGGCTGTAGGCTCTTAACTTTGCAAGTCTTTTTTCTTTTTTCCTGAAGGAAGCACGGGGAATTGGATACTCTTGATGGTTGTTCTGTTTTACTTGCATCTTGATGCTGGAGTCCTTGCCAGGTAGAACAACTGTTAAAATCCCGACACAAACTCTTTTTGCCCCTTTTTCTGGGGTTTTGTGTCAGTGCCTATAGATTGAAAGGACTGAGACACCACAGATGCTCACCAACCATTACCCATGTAAGGGAAGAAGGACTATGATGTATAAATTTACTTTAAAACCAAGAAAGATTTACTTTCTTTGTTCATCTTTGGAAACATCTGTCTTTTCCAGGATAAGTTGCTAACTGCAGCGTTAGCATAAAATATATTGTCTTATCTGAAGTACTTTTATTCATCTCATTTTTGTGCTGATTCATCTTGGATAGCATTAATAAAGTAACCATATGAAAATTCCTTACATTGACTTTTTAAGGCAAACTTGCTTGTGTTTTTTAGCTTAAATCACTGTTCCATATTTTGCTGAAATGAAGCCTGACTTAAAACAGGCTTCTTTTCACTTAGAAGAATCGGACGGTTTTTTTATACGATTGTAATTCGTTCTTTTCCTGAGCATTATATCTAAGAAAATTTCCCTTCTGTGTTTTACTGGGGATCTTAACTATTGCTGTATTATACAGAACAGGTTTGCTAAGAGTTGGCACCATTAGCATCTGTTTGCATATCTGAGCTGAGTCTCAGTTAAGAGTTGTTACCGAAAATCAGCAGTCATCATTATTTGTTTTTACTGTTTAAATGTATACTATTGGAGTACTGACTCCATTAAGAGATGCTTTAGAATCCATAGAAATACACAGAAGTCTTCCCACCTACTTGAATGGATTTTAGATATACAACCTGAGGAAGAGTGATAGATGTACAACGCAAGGAATCTTTGAACACTAAATTCCAGTCTTACTCTTCCCAGAGCTGTTTCTGCTATTCTGCATTCTTAATTTCTGAGCTAGTCTGATATTAGAGTGGTGGAGACTATAAAATACGTAGTAACAGAAACTGTTGTTCAAGTTTATGTATTTGAATCTCAAATTCAAAAGGGAAATCTGATTTTCAAGCCTAGACCAACATATATGTTACAGTACACTGCTTATTACTAAGCCTTACATACATTTCCAAAAAGAAATGTCAAAAGCTATTTGAAATTTTCTAGATTTGTCCCCTTATGCTGAGGCATGGTACATTGTGTTCCAAATCAGATTTTGCAACTGAAGATCATCTCAGTACTTGAGTTCATAAGGTGCAGTTAAGGAAAGTGTTTGTTCACATTTGAGTTGTTTCTGTGTTAGTGTGAAGGTTGTACCACTTTTCTCTCTTTTGTCTTAACACACCTATATAATTTGAAATCGTAAACCATTTCAACTTGTTAGCTTGGTTTAACTGAAAGAGTTCTGATATTTAGTCTGCATTTTTTAAAGAGTTGTTTGCTATTATTAAATTAGTAGGGCAATTATGTCACATCAGACTGTAGCTCTGAAAGAACTATTGTTTAACCCCAGTAGCTAAATTCATTTATTTTGTGCTGCAAGCAGACTAACTGGTAACTGCTGTGACTTCTTTCAGGAGTCGTACTTTGAAACTGAGTATCTTGATAGTTTTCTCTCCACTTTCGGCTTTAATTCATGATTAGTCTCCTTCAGCAAAGCTACTGCAAATAAATACATGAAAAAACACAGCCCTGGCAAATTACAGATTTGCCTAAAAAACAGCCACATTCATTTTGCCTTTTTTGGCACTGAGGATTTAATCTGGAGCAAAAAGATGAGAAATCCCCAGAAACTGTTACAGCAAAGGTGTTATGACGCTGTCGTATCTATGGATGGCTATTAATATGACACTCAAATTCATATGATGTATGTGAGGTGAATCTGGAAGGTACACACTTGAATATTGCAACGCATTCAGAACAGTTCTTGACTGAGCAGATAATTATTATGACTTTAAGCCAAATATTCAAGGGCTGTGCTCTACTAAAAATGGCACATCTCCTGAATGTGCAAAGTAGATTCTGACTTTTTCAGGCATAGAAGACTGGTGCTTCTTGGATATGTAGATATGTATCTGTACTTAAAAATATTGTATGCACTCTGGACCTGTAGGTAATGACTGTTCTGCCTTTACTGCAGTGAAGAATTAAGTATGGTGGACAGTAAACTTTGGGTGGACGGTACTGTATGAAGAAAATTCTCAAAATGATTTATTTTAAAAAAGTGATACTTTTGGGAGTTATGCTATTAAAATGAGTATAACTGACTGTGGAATGTGTCTGCGCTGTGAATGCATCTCAGTGGTAACTTGGTCGTTGGAAACGCTGAAACGTGAACTAGAATGGAGTTCTTTTACACTCAAAGCATTTGCTGTTTTCATTTTTACAAACACTGGTTTATACATAATCTGAATTGAATGTGAATGTTTTTTAAACACCTTTCTGGTTCTTAATAAGATACATTTTTGATAGATTACTGCAAAATTTCCTGTATTTGTTTAATTATTAAAATAAAAATTGCATGGATCCTGACTTATCTTGTATTTTAAAGCCATCATTTAATGCTGTTAGAGGCCCATTTAGTTGAGTAAGATTCTTGTTTTAGTACACTTAAGTAGTTTATTCATTTCCCAGTGGAATAGCTTCTTAAAACTGATTTCTGTATAAACACTGTGTTCTAAATGCTATCTTTCAAGTTAAACAGTTGGTCAAAACCTGTTGCAAAAGCAACTGCAAATTATGTCTAAGGCATTATAAAAGCTACTTGAGATTATATCCAAACAGTACCTTTCACAATGAAGTTTAGTGTTACCTAGGAAAAAATATGTGGGTTGTTCAGATAAAATGCTTCATGATCTGTATTGTTATTTTAGTGCTGACTTCATGTAGATGTGATAGGAGAAAGTCCTTTACCTTAGCAACATTTTTTGTTTTGTTTTGGAGAAGTAGTCACTACAAAGTTATATTTGTCCAAGTGGACTGACTGCTGTTGAAGATGTTTCTTTAGGGGATTACCTTGTAGGTAGGCTGGAAGGCTGGTATGGAAGATCACAAGACAAATCCATTCTGACATACAGAAAATCAAGCACAGGCAGTAGGAGGCCTGCATGGAAGAGCAACTCATAGCTGAGCTCAGACATAAGAAGGATATGCATAGGAGGTGAAACCAGAGGCAAATTACCCAGGAGGAGAACAGAGTTGCTGTCTGCTCTTGCAGGAATAGGATTAAGAAAACCAAGGCAAATTGAGCTGAATATGGGAAGAAGTGGGAAAGGCAACAAGAAAGGATTCTCCAACTATTCAGCAGCAAAAGGAAGACTTGAAAAAGAGAGATGCATGCCAGGATGAAGGGCTGGGGAATTTGTGACAAATGACATGGAGATAGCCATGTTGGTGCCTTATTTGCCTCAGTCTTTATTGTTAAGACTGGCCTTAAAGAATCCCATACCACTGAGACCAAAGGGGTTATCTGGAACAAGGTGGTGGAGGAAGACCAGGTTACTGAAAACGGGACAGGTTGCACACATGAATGCTGAGGGAGTTGGCTAACATCACTGCAAGATCATTGTGTTTGAATTGTCTAGACAGCTGGAGATGGTTCCTGAAGACTGGAAGACAGCAAATATCACTCGTGCCTTCAACAAGAGCAAGAAGGAATACTTAGGGAGCTACAGACTGGTCAGCCTCCCCTCAATCTCTGGGAAAGTGATGGAGAAATCATTCTGGAAAGCATTTTGAAACACATGAAGGGCTAGAAGTTGATTGGGAGTAGTTAGCTTGGACTTCAAAGGGCAAATAATGCTTGAGCAATTTCATTGCCTTCTACATTGAGGTGGCTAACTTGCTGGATGATTGGAGAGTGGTTCGTGTTACTTCAGTAAAGCTTTTGATGCTGTTTCCCATAGCGTCATCATCAGACAAGCAGACAAAGTATGGTTTAGAGAAGTAGATAGTGAGGTGGACTGAAAATTGGCAGAAAAACCAGGTCCAGAGGGATGTGATCAGCGGCACAAAGTCCAGTTGGAGACAAGTCACTAGTTGTGTACCTCAGGGCTCAATATTAGGATCAGTACTGATACATACCTTTTTTGTTGGTCTGGGCACTGGAATGGAATGCACCCTCAGCACGTTTGCAGATGATACAAAACTGGGAGGGGTGGCTGATAGAAGAGGTGACTGTGCCATTTTGAGAGCCCTCAACAACCTGAAGAGATGGACAAAAGGGGATGTCACAGAGTTCAACAAGGGGAAATGGAAGGACCTGCACCTGAGGAGGAGTAACCCAGGCACCAGTACCTGCTAGGGCATGACCAGCTGGAGAGCAGCTTGAAGGAAGGGACTTTATGAGCCAACAATGCACCCTTACAGCAAAGGAGGCTAATGATATCCTAGGGGTGGCACTGTGAGGAGATGTGTCAACAGGAGTTGATTCTTCCTGCCTGCACAGCTCTGGTTAGGCTAAATCTAGTGTAGTGTGTCCAGTCCTGAGCTCCTCAGTACAAGAAAGACAGGACTTAGCGGAGGAAATCCAGAGCAGAGCCACAAAAGTAGTTGAGGGAACTGAACATCTTTAATGTAAGGAGAGGCTGAGTGCTGGAACTGTTTAGTCTGGAGAGGAGAAGGCTCAGGGAAGATCTGACTGGTATACATAAACTCCTGATGGGAGGGAATGAAGTCAAGATAGCTACACTTTTCTCAGTAGCACTCACGGACAAGATGCAATAGGCACAAATTGAAAACCATGAAATTCAATCTAAGCATAAGAAAATACTTCTTTTGCTGTGAGTGTGAACAAACACTGGAACAGATAACCTAGAGCTGTTGTGGAATCTGTGGAGATGCTCAAAACCTAAACAATTCTATGATTCTGCATGAACATAAAATTTCCATTGTATGATAACAAGAACAGAACAATAATTGTGATTAATTTGTCCTGAATGCAACCGTTACATGATAAATAGAAAAAAGGAAGCTTGAGATTTTTTCAAATTGTATGAAGAAAAGTATTCAGTAAAAATCTGCACTTTGTAGATTGTTTCCTCAAGAAACAGAGCGAGCACTCAAAATGGAGTAGTTTTCTGCTGTAGCTGTCTTTGTTGGGTGCATTGTTCTAGCAAACAGATAAACCCTAAACTGACGTTTAAAAAAATTCATTGTTTTTAAGAGGCTTCTTCTTTTATTGTAAACTCTAAAAGCGTAGGGCTTGAGGGGTGCAGGTGCCATTGATAGCAGTGCCAAAACACATGGATTTATCCTACTGAAGTTTGAGACGTGATTCTAGTTTTCTAATTTAATTACCAATTTGTTTTCTTACTCCATTACATTTTTAATGTAATCTTTTAGGAATAGGTAGATAAATTTATGTGATTGACAGCATTAGCTTGCATGGAGAGTGTAGCTTGGTCTGAGTAGTCACCACCAAGTATTTTTTAATTACCTAAAAATTGCCTTTAAAAATATGTTTAAGGGCAAATTCTGGCCTGTAATAGTCAGGAATTTGTGAACTGCAGAGAGAAAATAATCACCCTTCATTGACTGGAGCTAACAACTCTATTTACAATAAGGAAACAATCTATTACTTCATGAGTCTGAATTTGGTCCTCTTAAAAAAAACGAAGTTCCATTTGCTGCAGGAAGATGATTTCAGCTTGGCACCAATAGATACTAATGCGTAGCACCAATGTAATTGGATTAGACTTACTTTTTCTTTGTTTTAAAATATGCTTTTAATCTACACTGACTAGAGTAATGAATAGGCTTCTGTGTTCATATTAATTTTCTGATTTCAGTAATTTCAGATAAGGATTACGTGCTTTGATCCGGGTGGTGCTGCAGTCAGAATTAAGCATTGTACTGCTTACTGTTTTTATTGTACAAGTCAGCATGAACATGCTTGGAGAATGCCTCAGAGCTCAACTAAATGTTCATAATATGCAGTAGCTGCATATCCGATTGAATCAATTGTTTATTTAGTCATACTCAACAATAAAATGCTAATTACTGATTGAGTAGCATACTCAAATGGAGGCCATCCTGTTACCCTCTGGTTATCAGCAGAATTATGCCCTAGGCACAAACTGTGCAAATGAACAAATTCTGTGTTCAGTTGTTACCTCTGAGGAAGGAGCTAATTCCAAGTGAGATGCAGTAGAATACCTGTGAGTGTCAAGGGGGTGATTTTTAAGATCAGAAATGGCTGGTGTCTGGCAGAACTGAGCATGTGGGATGGCTGTTCCCTGATGCATTCTGTTTAGTAAGGGACTTGGTTACTGTCAGGACAAGAAAAACAAGTAACACATACTACGTTGGAGCAGAAGTGAGAGAGCAATGTCTGTCCTGGTATCTATAGCAATAATCACTTCTAAAACTGTAATCACAGCCACGTGGCAGCACAGTGCCTTTTTTACCGCTATTTTTAGTGCTCAAAACAAGAGATTAAACAGCATGATAAAAATACATGTTTAAAAATAGTAGGCTGTTATAAAATATGATTTCCTTTTGGAAGACTGCATTTAGTACATGATAAATCCTACAGGGGAGAGGTACACATTTCCAGTCACTGCTAAGGTTTCAAAACTATTTTAAGAACCTGGCTGTTGTCATGGTAGCAGTAAACCTCTTAATCCCACTTCCTGTGGAGATGAAGCTGTTCTGTACTTAATCTACTTAAAGATTGTCAAGGCTGTTTGTGTGACAGAGAACTTGGGATACGGCACTGAAGAAGGTGCTACTTGTTGTAACCAGAAAGTTTAGTGCTTTTGTCTACTTGATAGCATTCAATTAGGATTTGCTGAGGGACAGATCTCATAACAAGCTAGTCGGAGGACCATCACCTGGGAAGCTAGCCTCCATTTTTAGCAGTGTACTGACACTCAATTTGTTGTCGTGGTTAAATGAAACTGTTCCTAGGTCATTTTGGACAAGAGCATGCCAATATCATTGATCTGTCATAGTTTAAAAACATCCTTTTTGAAGAAGTCCTTTCATCTTGCATGCTTCCATTCCTTAGAGTTCTTGAGGCCTCATAAACAGTGCTGAGTCTTATTTGAATACTACTGTAAAGTGTGTGATCCTTGAAAAGTTTATGCAATTAAAAATTTCTTGAAGTATTTGGATATTATAAACTGACTTGACATCGCTACTAGTTGTACATTTAAGAGAAACCTGTGGAAAACAGACAAATTTTTCAACTTTTTTGGAAGATCAGTTTAGCTAGGTAGTGAGAATTTTAAATGTCAGATCAAAATAATGATTATAACTGAATTTTGCATTTGAAAGAACAGATGATGTAAGAGATTGTTTATATGTATCTGGAACTAAAAGAGATCTTCCTTCTCACCAGGTCAAATTTCTTGGTAATTACTGAAAACTGTTCCATTGCTAATTAGTTAAGTGTAGTCTGGCTACAGTACTGGTTTACATAACCTCAACTCCTAAAATTAGAAGCAATACACTTGTTTTGTTTGAGCCAGTATTTTGTTTCATATGTACTGAATAATGGCACAGGATTTTTGTTTGTTTTCCTGAAGTCTACACATTCTGGCTAGATGGACCCTAGATGTTTCTAATTCTAGTTATTTATTTGCAAATGTAAAATAATAGATGTTTGCCCCTCTATGAAGTTTTGATGGTGGGTAATAGTTTTTTGCTCCTTCCCCTCCTTTTCAGCAGCCCTTAGTTAGTTCATCATAACATGAAGAGATGTAATAGACAAACTGTTGACTGCTACTCAGGTCTTTGTGACTGTGTATGAATTGGTGGCATTAGAAGGAGGCCAGCCAGTTACTACGGAAACTGCAATACCCTCTTGACTGAAATGCCACTGTAGTTTTAGCACTTTGGAATAACCACATACCCATTTGGTGAGTTTTGTTTGATGCCTGGTGCAGCCACTGAACTATTTGTTCAGAGTGCCTCATTCACTGAGGTACCTGGGCCATAATTTGATTCCTGTGCAATCTGATCTCCCCTTGCAGGTTTTGGCTGGCCACCACCCACAGTGAGGGATCAGGGAAGATGGTCCCTTCCTCTTTCCCCTTCTTTTCACAGTATTGGCCTCAGACACTGTGGGAAGGGAGCATTGACCACTTCCCATCTGTGGCACAAGCCAAGGGGCATGGCAGGGAATGAAATCCCCTCAGCTGGTCCTGAGTGGTCCCTTGCCCAGACCTCCACTCGCAGCCTCTGCCAGGCCCCATGCACTTCTCAGCCTCTTCTCCCATGCCTGCTTCCCTGTCCTCCTCAGAACTGGCTTAGCACAGTCACTGGTAGTGTATTCTTTGGTTCGATCTGTGGATTAAGATAGCCAAAAGAGCGATTGGAGATCAGTTTTTGAGAGGTGCTGCATAAGCTTTCATTGTGAAGGGCTGAGGCATGCAGGGGTCAGCACTGGCCTCCACAGAGATGATGTCTGCTGAAGATTACAACTGAGTTTCATTTTCTTCTTTGTGAATAGGGCTTCTCCAAGTCACTTGTAAAGCTCCATATCCATATACCCTTCTCCAGTGGCTTTGCAGAGTCTGAGCAAGAAGGCTGGCTTGCTTCATGTGTAGTGTCCTCATCACAAGATTCATAAGGTGGAATGAAGGATGTCTTCCCAGCAGAACTCTTTAGAAGGGCTTTGGAACCTTTCCCATTTGACACTCTGAATAAAGCATTTATTTTAAACCAGCTTTTATTTTAAATAATTCTTAACATTTTAAAAAATAATAATTCAGATTTTATTCAACCTGAAGATTTCAACATTTTGACCCAATTTGGAACTTCTATATTCCAAAAATCTTCAATAGTTTTTTGGCATGAGACATTTTCTTCCTTTTCTTAGGGTGATAAAAAGGCTAGTAGAGTAAGGTTTTCTGCAGTTTATAAAAGCACTCTGTCATTGTTACATATTTATTTACACTACCCAGCTGATTTCTCAGATGTGACAATTTGGGGATAACTCTGCTAAAGGTATCAATTTTTCTTTACTAAGCCATATTAAGCTAAATTAAATCTTAAATGTTTTTCTCTGAGTGGTGATGGAATGGGAAAAGTACCTCTGTATTCAGAAAATCTTTTCTGTAGACCCTTGTAATATTGAGACATCCTATTTTAATTTTGGTCAGAATTTTGTATGAGTATCGTTTTAGTGCAGTCTTTTAAGCTTGAACTTATAAATCATGTAATTTTACACTGAGCTAAACTCAACCTCTGCCAAATAGTGTGAGATATGATTAGTACTTATGATAGTTGCTAAAATTAATTTTGTGCATTAATATGAGCAGATTTTATCTGTAGTCTGTAGGCTCTATGGTGTGAGATCATTGTTATATCGGTCTCACACAGTGGAGTATTTTAACATGCATAGTAATTGTGTTTTTCTTTTCTTGGAAACAAATTGAACAGCTAGGTACAAAAGTCTCCCATTCTCTCAGTGGAACGGTCAGTGCCTCCAGGTGCTACTTGGTCTTTAGTGTTGTTTTTTTTTCTTCAAATGGTTTTACTATAATTATAGAGATGAGAGCTCTTTATGCTTAATCTTGTAATGAGTTTGTTTGCGTAATGCATTTACCCAAATGGACTTCCTAGCTGGAGAAGCACAGAGCTTATGCATACTGCACTGGCTGTGAGGCGCATTGCTGGGGATAAGCCAGGGATAAATGAAAAGGCTGCATGAGAAAACAGTGCTGAGAGCTGTAACGCTATCACTAGAGCTAGATATGCTGAATGTATTAATACAAATAGTTAAAATACTGATCACTGCTATCTGGGGATGATAAGCTTAAAACAGCTGCTATGAGACAGTACGTTGCTGTCTCCTGCTGCAGTTCTCTGATAAAAGTAGAAGCAGATAGTGTATGCCTGAGGAGATGAGGTATTGGTTTGTAGCTGTACTTCTTATTCCTCGGGGTTTATACTGAGTGGTTGCCTGTGTCAGCCCAAGCAGTAATTTAGAAGCCTTTATTGTTGGGGTTAGCAGTTTTCTCTTCCCATGTAAAAATCTAGGTTAGTGAACATTGTCCTCCTTGTGTTGCTGAGAAAACACTAGAGAGAGAGTGAGATAGGTTACTGATTTACTCTGCAAATGTTCCCAGAACCTCTCTGAAATAATCTAGAAACTGGAATGTTTGCAGTCTGCTTTCAAACAGATATTTAAAGGGTATGTTTTCTGTGTCTCCTCCTGAGAGTCTTTCGCAGGTGTGCTCATGATAGAAACCTGCATTTCTGGCTTGTGTGTTCCTCTGGGTAATAGGAATGATTGATTCTCTTTGGCCCAGAGACTTGTGAAGAAGACTCATCTCTCACTTGAACCATGCTCAGTTTGGCAACCTCATACTCTCTCACTTGCTTCTAGTGCTAAAATCAGCATAGTTGGGTATGGTATTGCAGTCAGATGTGATAGCTCCCAGTCCTTATGGGAAAGCACCAGAAGTTTCACTTCCACCAATGTTTTCTACAATTTTTCTGCCATTCACAATAGCAGGAGTGGGTGTTCCCCATGGTTGATCCTTTGTTTTGCTCTTGATTATCTCTGCCTTTCCTGCTTTTTTATATCTTGAATCCACATGCATGTGGGAATGATGGAATAGAGAAAAACATGCAAGGGCAGGCAAATAGTTTTTAGGAATGTTGTCTCTAAATGTAGTAGTCTATATTATAGCGAGAATTTGAACAGTAAGTTTTCCTGATTTCACGTAACTCTGAAATAACCAGACTGGCACCATTTGTCTGAGTGCATAGAAATCATTGGTATTTTAAGAGTGCTGAATACAGAGTCAGGCCCTTAATAATTATAGAAGCATCCTTCCAGCTGAGATGTCTTCCCTAGAATATGAAGGAACCAGGGCAAAACTGGAAAACTGTCCTAGAAATATCTTGCCATTAAGTTTTTAATCATTTTCCCTAAACCTGCTTCCTAAATTCTGCTGATTTTTTGAAATCAACATCTTCTCTGGTCACTTGTCTCAGTTTCAAACTTTTTTTTAAACCCTTATACTAAGATGTCCAGAATGAAAAATTACCTTCCTCCTCCAGTGGGGTGGAGGGAGAGAGATGCTGAAGGTACCTCATCCCTCTATGGTGCAATGTCTCTATGTAGTAGAGCCTAAGAGTGTTTAATTTTCCCCTGCTACGTTACATCGTAAATTCCCATCTGCCAGTCTGGTTATTTCCCCTCTACCTCTAGCTCTGCTGTTTGCTACATGTCATTGTGCACTGAATTCTTGTGGTTTGTATTGTTTTTCCCAGGTATGCTGTTCTGCTTTTTTCCCAGATTAATCCACTCTTGGTGTTTGCCTCTGCCTCCAGTTCTTCTACAAGTGTAGAGTCCAGCATTGACTAAAGGTAAAAAAACTACAGTTTGTGTTAGATTTTCATTATTGTTTTTCTCTAGCTTGATTTTTGCATCATTCTCAATTACAATTTAAACAAGCATGTTTTTAATTCCTGTCTTTCTTTGTCAAAGAAGATTTTGAATCAAACCAACCCTAATAACTCCTATCTTTCTTGGTCAGAAACTTGTCCTTGTTTTCATGTTACATTGCTATTTTAGTAGCGTCTCTTACCCATTTCTCTTGCCTAGATTCTGTCTGTATCCAAGGCAACTTAAATTTTGAGAGTAATATAGTGAGAAGTGGCATATCAATTACTAATATCGAAGTGAGTTACCGCTATGGCACTCCCCTTATACATCGTTGTAATTCTGCTTGATTTAAAATGTTTGGGTGCTGTGTGTACAGTTGTTTAGACAGGGAAGATTCCTCACTAATGAAGACCTGCTGTTTTGTAATGCTGCAACGTGTTCCAGCCTATTCCAGTGCCATGTGCATCACGTGGGATCTGGGCTGACAGCCAGTGCAAATGTTTCTTCAAGGGCTTTAGGACATATTCTAATTATGTTTAGATTCTCCCACTCTCTTTTCATCTGAAGGATGTCACTCTTTCTTCTCATTTCAAAGTGCAGTGCAAAACGCTCCATCTGCCAGCATGAGAGGGGCCCACTGGTGCACTTGTGTGAGAGGCAGTAGGATGGCTGGCTTTGTGAGTGACTCTTTAACCTCCAGCTGTGAGAAGTCCTAGGCCTTTGAACACTGTCAGAGCTGGCCAGTGTCCAGCAGTGCTTTCATCCAGTGCTGAAGGAGATGTAAAATTCCCGGAAGAAAAAGCTTCATTTCTTTGAGCGTAGAAAGGGGAAAAGGGGGGAATGAATTGTGAGATGAAGCATCTGAAACTCTCCATAGTTGAAAAAAATGAAATCTTTTGGTTAAAGGTCAAAGACTGGAGGAAGAAGGTATTTCTAGGAGCTATGCATGTAAACGTATATTCTCTTTCAATCTGGTAGTGGATGTATGTGATGGGGCTACAGAATCTTACCTAGGGGTCTTTTTTAAGGGAACTGGCTGCAGAACAGTAGGCAGGAATAAAGGTCCTCATGCAATACTGTGCACTGAACTGTAACTTCTGTGAGGTGAGGACAGATCCATGTCTATGTGTAACACAGGACTGCATTTCTGTGAGTATGTAGGCTCAGCCTGGAGTAAATGTTCCTGATGTGGGGAGGAAGGAGAGAAACATTGTTGTCTGGTCTTACTTTGCAAGTTATCCAAGGGCAAGCCGGTTTTCTTGTCTTTACTGTGGTGTATGCCCTCTGACCAGGCAATCAATGTTTAATTGCATGGGTTCTTTCTTAGAGAGCTACACACAATAACACCTTTTCAACTGAATTAATTTTTTCCAGGATAATATTGTTACATCAGATCTCTGAATGCATAAAACAGTCTGCATCAAACTCCTGAAAATCAGCCAGACTCTCAATCCCTTGTGGCTGCTGGGATCATCCTGCTGCCTGACATGACCTGAGTAATCAGTATATTGTCAGACTCATTCCTCAGTCCTGAGTCTCACAGGTTCACGGTAGTGTTCAACGGCAGTTTGAGACCATTGAGGGTGGCATGTGTGCCCAAGAAGAAATTTTTATGTGTTCAGGCAGCACCCAGCTATGGTTTGGAAGTATCTTGGGAAGCCCTTTGGTGTTGGTCACTTGGTATGTTACTTCTGAACCAGTGTCACAGGTAAAGTTGAAGTGACTTCAAGAGGAGTGGAACCAGAGTTTATAATCTCTAGCCTTTATGTCACTGGGAGAACACAAGCTGCTTTCAGGTGGTACACAGTCCAGCTGCTGCTGATGATAATGGCAACTGTGGTAGCCACTGACTGTCATAACCAGGAGAATAAATTTTGTGAACTCCTTCAATAAAAGATGGGGCACAGTCTGTTGTGGGGTTAGTTGCTGGATAGAGCTTCTTCTGGGGGGGGGGGGGGGGGGGAAGGATGATTGTTTGTTTTGTACCTTTCATCTCACCCAAACCCTAGGATTAGGAGAGAGGCGAAGAAACTGACACTAATTCTCTTCTTTGCCTACACTTGGCTTCTATTGCTGTAAGATTGCTTACCTCAATATATCTAAGATGAAAGACTGGCTCTACTCTTGGGACTGGGTTTGCAGGACGGGAGTAGGTGTCTGGCTTGAAGACTTTTCTTTGTACTTTAATGGGCTTCCCAAGAGAATTCTTCAGATGAAAGCTGTTTTTCTATGGGAGATCGCATAAAGTCTCATTATTGCTCTGGCTTTTGCTGCACAGCACATATGTTACTGCGGGGTTGTCAGCCCTTCTACAGCGCAATAAAAATAAGTAGATTAAGCAAGCAAAGAAGATTAGAGACACTTTGGGGAAGGAAAGGGAAGGGAGGAGGATGAGCAGAAGGCAGTATAAAAAGAGACCACAAGACTTGAGTGCTAGGCTTCCTGGTGCATGTTACACAGGGTTGCTCTCTTTATCCCTTTTGGGTTTGGGTTAGGACGACTGAATAGAACCGATCCTGACACCATGTCAAAAGAGAAACTAGAGTCACTAGTCAAGAATATGGAGATCATGCTCTCTGAGGTAGAGCAGCTGAAGATCCATTGCACCAAGCAGACAGAGGAGGTGAACCAGGTGGTACAGGAGCTGCGCCGGGAGAACAAGGAGCTGACAGAGAAGTACGAGCACATCTGTCAGGACCTGAAGGAAGCCAAGGAGGCTATTGCCCAGTTGCAGGACACCAAGTTTGCATTTGAGGCAAAGGAGCGGCAAGCACAGAAGCTCAACCGGCAGCTGTGAAGCAGTAGGAAAGAGAAGGAACCTGCTCTAAGAATAAACAGAAACCTTCAACTGCTGCAACCCAAAATCCCTGGATCGGTATTTTAAAGCAACTCTTTTCCTTCCTCCTCAGACTAAACCTGTGTGCTGGAAAAAAAAAATTTCTTTGTGGAGGCAAGATCTCAGATGCAGCTGGAGTTCTGCCCCAGAAGGCTCTTTTGTTAATAACTAAATGTCTCATTATGCTGGGAGGGAAAATTCATTCCAGAGTCCCTTGTCAGAAATCTGAGCCATAGGCATACAGCAACGGCTGCCAGGATCTGGGCACCTTCTCATGCCCTGTGGGGGTTGCACAAGGACAGAATCCAGGAAAAGAACTGTCTCTGCCGTGAGCCACTGGAGAGGGTTGTGCTGTGAGACTGTCGAGACAGAGGGAAGGATCATCGTCTTGACAGCCCCTGTTGCTCTGTTCCATTGCTAGCTTTTTTCTGTGCACAGCCAGGCTGTGATGCTGTCCTTAGATGAGTGTCAGCTTCCTTTCTGCCTGACACTGAAGGGCATCAATGAGAGCCAACATTGTGCCTCAAGCTTCCAAGTACTTGCTATCAAGGGCATGTTGGTCCAGAGGATCTTTTAATGCTATTGCAGTCGATCTTGTCTTCTTATAATTCCAAAGTGAAGTAAAGAACTGGAAAGATTTCTGTCTCAATTTCCATTTCAATAGAGCTTAAATCTTAATGAATCCATGTTCACCATGCTACAGTTAAATCTCTGCTGAATATAACACTTTTTTAACCTAAGAGCATGTTTTGGCACTGAAATTACTTTTCCTAAGCAGAAGTAATGTGTATAAGTGGACTGGAGGTTAGAAGGATAAATGTATGTGGGGCGTGGGGGTGGGAATTGCTTGTGAGAAGTTTTGCTTTCAACTTTTCTCTCTTCTGTCTTTCCTAAATGGCATTTGGTGTAGTCAGTGCCAAGTCCAGCTAAGAGCAGGTGACTTCTGACTGCACAGTGAATAGCGAGAGATCTCTGAGGGGAGTCTGGAGAGATTACTGAGAGAAAAGCTTGGATGTGTAAACAGAGAAGAGCTGGAATAGTTCCAGGAGAATCTTTCTTTATATTGGCCATGTTGTTGTCAGCTTCCTTCTTCCCTTCAAAGCTTTGCTGTACTGTTATCGCTGCTGGGCAAGCTCCCTCCTCTAACAAGGGCTGAAGTTTGTGAGAAGCAGGGATGCTGTATCTGTTTCTGAGGACTCAGGGTCTGTGTTTTATCAGGAACACAGGCACAGTGTGCTGGGGTGGGGGAGACTAACCATACGGAGAGCAGGCAGTCATCATCAAGGGGAAAGCGAAGCCTGTGTGCTTTGGTTTTTCCATGGAACTTCAGGCAGGGGCAGAACAGTTTAGCAAGACCTTTTAGGACTCAGTCCAGCACTAGTGAAAATAATTGTCATTTTGTCACTGGTTATAAAACACCAAGATTGGGCCTATATTTAGCTAGTTATTGTTCTTTCTCTGCTCTGTCCACTGCCACTTCAGTCTGGGCCTGATCCAAAGCCTTTGAAAATTAAAATCTTCAGATTAATTTGACAGAGCTCTGGTCCAGGCCTTCCAAGTAGAGGGTTGCTTTTTGTTTGGCAATCAAAGTACTGGGACATCAATGGGAACAGCTTTGTGAATCACTATGAATCACTGTAAATAGGAGCTGTGACAACAAGTTTTGTTACGTTTGTGTGCTCTAAACTTTTATTTTTGCTTTTTTGGGTGGAGTAGATTGGAATATCTGGAAAACATTTGGGAGATCGGAGTCTGTCCTTTTTGTTTTCAAATCTAATCTGAATATAAATGACCAGCCTTGACCCTTTTGCTACTTGATCATCAGTGACAGCTTGGGAAGCAAAAAAAATAATTAATCACTGTATTTGTCTGTATAAGAACTAAAACTGTTTTCTCTTTGGGAATTAATTTTCTAGCCCAAATCTGCTTACCACCTGTGCTTTCTTCTACTTTTTATATATAATTAAAATGTAAAATCAACAATAAAAAGAAAACAAACAGCTGAGGGATCATCTGTTCTGGATAAGGAATTGCTTCATTTAATGCATGTATATGTTATGTTTTGAGTGTGTGCGCATGCTTGCTAAAAATAAATTATTCTAGTGTAAATCCTCTGCAGCAATGAATGGACTAATGGGGACCCTCCAGATCTCTCTGTGTTCCCAGGTTAATCTTTCTAAATGAGATTCTCTGTGTGGCTGCCAAATTCACCCTATGTAATATTTAAATCCATGATGCAGAAAAAGAAAATGGGATTGTGGTGGTCTTATCTTAAGTTTCTTAATAATTAGTATTCTAAGTGTCTAATTTTAAGGAAAGCTGTGATTTTACGTAAATATCCTAGGATTTGAGATAAGACTTTTGAAAAACTGGATGCATTATCCAGTGATAGAAAAAATTAATATAGCCCCCTCTTCCTTTCCAGTAGACTCAGTTATGTCCTGGTTTTGCTTACACTGGTTAAACTTGGGAGTAGTTGGGCTGGTCTGAAATCAACCTAAGTCCTATTATGTGCCGGCCCTCTGATTTTATATGCAAATAACTGTATATCCAAATGCAGTCTTAGCAATGGATCAGTGCGTTTGCTTGGATCCTGAGATGCAGTATTTTGGAGTGCCTTTCAAAACAATATTTGTCTGGAGTTAGTCACAGCACTTGGAAGTTGTTTTTGTTTTTTGAACGCCAACACTGTCAGTGTGTGCTATTCTTCTTTAAATGGCCTAAGGATGAGGACCTGAAACGTGTGTGTGTGTGTGTGTGTAGCATCATCAGCGTGTTCAGAAAGTTGGCATGAATAGAAGTTCTGAATAGAAGTATTGCCTGATTTGGATGAGACTCAAGATAAATACAAAGTGACAGGCTTACCATTTCCTTCATCTTGGAAAGGGATGAAGAGAGGTATCTAATTCTTTGAATACAAAAAGCCAATTTATTTGAAGTCTGTCTCAGAGAGCACAGCACGGTAATTGGCTTAGTTGCCAGGAAGAGTCTAAGAGAAGGGGACCCAATTAGACCACGTGTCTGTGAGTTGGTCTGTTCTTGGAACAGATTATAGCAAAATATTGATGACTATTTTCACTGATCTGGGCTGTATTAAATGGAAGCGCCCAAGAAGGGAGGCTGGATAGGAATGAAGCTTATACTTTAATTACAGGAAACCTCTTCTGACACTTAGCAAGAGTGTGCTTGGGTGAGGGGGAGGGAGTTAAATGATGCCCGTGAGCACACAGGCTGATGGATAGGAATCCTTTGTTGGTAACTCACACTGAACAAGAAACCATGTTGCTGAATTGAAAGCAAAAGCTAGATGTATCCTGGGATTTTTAAGTGTATAGACGAAGAGGAGCACAAACTCGCTGGGGAGTACTTGCTTACTGAACCTTAGAGCAAGCAAAAGTGGACTGCTTCTATGCAGCCAGGAAAACATAAGGAAAACCTAGGAGTCACCTACAAGTCCCCAAAACTTCATAATTCACAGCTCTAACACTCCTTCATGAAAGAAGTGAAAGAACCCTATGTGGTACTTATTTCCTTTCATAACAGTGCTTCATGAAACTCTGCCTTTGGAAAGATCTCCAGATTTCAGAAATACAGTATCTCCTGCAGAATTTGTGCAGGTCAGCAGCTGCAGTTTAATCCTCTAGATTAAAAATCACAGGGAAATATGAAGACAGTATAGAAGGTGACTCTTCCAGAAGATTAGGTCTGTTTGTGTCCAGTTGCCTGTTTGTTTGCAGCTATCAAGGCCCTGGATTAGGGCACTCAGAGATGTGTACCAATAACCCTATGAACACTGGAGTCTGTTCTCTATGTATCTTACTACTATTTACTCTCATGCACTCTACTGGAACCTAGCACTGGCAAACCACAAAAAAAAGATCTCTGCTAGTAACAGTGCCTGTACAGAAGATATACTAGATCAGCTATTCTACTAAGTCTTGAAAGAGTTCCTGGGTGGAGGAGGGAGAGGGGATTGGATGAGTTATTACAAGAGGACGGCAGACTTTTATGCAGTTATATTGTAATACATAGCTGATTGGTGTGCAGGCTTGCAACATGCTTTCCAGCACAGGAAATCGAGCCTCTTTTCCTGAGGGATTAAGAAAGGTTTTCATTCTATATACTGAGAGGCTGTGATTCAGAGGGTTAAATGGCATACCTAACCTGTGATATTGAGTAGGAGTCTGAGAAGGACTGAGTTAATAGTACTTTATTCAGATTTGAAGAAAATTCAGATTTAATCAAATTTGATTATTCTGTCTTATCTTTAAAAGGAAAAAAAAGTGTATTAAAAAATGTGCAGTTTTCAGACCCCTGTGCATCTGATAGAAGGAATGATGTGCTGTAGTATTCCTGATAGCAGTGGACTTGGTTTGACATCCCAGAGGCCCTTCTTTCTTTCCTGTGTCATTCAGTCATCAGCACGCTTACCTGGAATGTCGGATTACAGTTCAGTGTTATCATGTGCTCAAAAGGATTTGAAGGTATGCCCTGAATAAAATGCCCTAAGGCACTAGGCTGCAGTATAGAAATGGCTGTTGGTTTCCTTTAAATAGGCTACTGCAATTATCTAAGAAACTGGGCATTAATATAAATGGAAAAAATACTTTGCCCAGCAAGTCATGAGATACTTGGGAATGGAACCTAAATCTCCTGACTTGAACCCAACTTGGTTTCCAGTTGAAGAAATGGAAATAATGCTGCTTTCAAATGAAATTTAAAAATAAAGAGCCGATGCTATAAAAGTGTTAGACATCCTTAACTAGTTAAACTGGAGCCAAGTCTGTAGAGCATGCAAATCTTTAGATATTCTTTGAAAACAGCCTCTGGCAGTAAGGAATCCTAGTGACTTGTTTCTGTGAAAGGTACTTGTGGAGCATAATAAAAAAGAAAGCCAAAGTCTTGCTGCAGACCTCTGTCTATGTAACGGCTGAAATCCCAGCACTGCAGCTCCTGTAGAGAATGCCTGCTTCTTAGCAAAAGCACTTAATTGATAAGTTTAGAAGCGATATCTTGTTCAGCAGTACCCATTTAATATGCACTCACCTCAATTCTTTCTTCTTGATGATCTCATATGTGACACCTAGATGCCATTGCCTCCAGGCTAGCCACTGAATAGAGCTGGTGGCAAGAGTGAATTGCTTATGCTCCTAAATGTATTCATTCCATAGTGAATTGTGGTTGTCTTATGAAGAGACAAGAATGGTCTTGAATAAGTGGATTATCATACTTTCACTAAATGGTAGGTGATGAAAATAAGGATTAAGGATAATGTTCTTTCTCACAGAGAAAAGGTGCACACAAAAAACATTCTTTAGAATTACAGGGCAAAGATCTGTTTACTTCATACTGCATTGTCCTTTTCCTGGTAAGGACTGGCCTTCATTTTGAATCCCACATTAATAGCTTCTGATTTTGTCATATCTCTACTGGAACTAGGAAGTATGAGCAGACTTCTTAATTTCTTTTGTTAATAAAAGGAGTTTCATCAATGTTTCATGCTGCTTAGTTCTGGAAAAAGACTGGTCACTTCTTAGTTTATTTCAACATCTTAGCAGGTTATCTATTAAGACTTTATGGGGTTAAAATAAATCTAGATGTGTTTACACGGTATCTGCTTTAGTGTAGTAGGCACAGCTGTTTTGGATGTATTCTGGCTAGATTCCAACATGAGCAGTCACATTTTCCCTGTTTCTGAACTCCTTTGTAGCTTAAACTGTCAGCAAGAACATGAGATGTGGGCAGGATGACAGTAGCCAGTGGCCAGTTGAGAGTACGAGTTAGGTAAAGAAAAAGGATAGGCTGAGATAACATCTTTCAGAAAGAAAGAAAAGCCTGCAGCTTAGCCCAAGGAAAATCTGATTCTGAAGGAGAACAACAATAATCTCTTTATTCTTAATTAGACATTAACAGTGTTCTATTATTGTTTCTTCTGACAAGGGGAACATAGATAGTCATGCATCAGCACTGGGATGTGTTGTATCTTTAAAACTTTGAGGTCCCCCTGCTTGTTGGTGGAGGTGTTGACATTTTGTGTTGGTTTTCCTCTTAGTTTATCCTGTAGACTTTGTTTATTGTGTCAGAGCTAGCTTGGACAGGAAAGTACAGGATTGTTTTTGCATGTGGAAAAGATGTGACTTTTATCTGAACTCTGTCCCACATGGGACGTGTAACTGTAGAATCTGAGTACTGTGTACCTTTTGTAGCTAGTTGCTAGACAGGGATTGACCAACAGGGATTAAAGCAGCTGTAGCCCTTGAATAAAATTACTTGCTGTAGTATTTGTGGTTCTGTGTCACCTGGAGCATTTATGATGTAGTTGGAAACTTCAGTTTGGAGCTATGGCCTATCTAGCCTTGTCAACAATTGTCAAGGTGATTGTCTCTTTTTATCAGGTAAGGCAGTGATGTGGCAAACAAGAGACCAGCAATGCCAGCCCTGGATATTTCATTGCACATCTTGGTGTCTTCCTCGTACACCCAGCACATGGAGTTACCTGAAGGCAGAAGATTCAGCTTTCCTTTTGAAAGTAGGGTTCTGTTCCTCACAGTTTCAGATGAACTACTGATGAAAAAGGACTCTCAAACTGGAAGGCAAACAAAAAGAACAACCCAAACTTAAGCTTTAAAGCTATTGTCATAATCTTGGAAACGTCTGTCATACTATTTCTTTAGGTAGGGTGAAAATACTGGCAACTGTTATAGTTGCTGGTTCAGAATCAATTTTTATAGATCAGTGATCTTTGTATTTCAATATTTTATGCTTAGCAGGGGGCAGAATCAATAGAGGGAAAAAGAATCTGTTTTCTAGATAAAACAACAGCATCATTTAAGTTGTTATGCAATGACTTCTCCAGTATCCACATGATTAACAACACAAGTTTTCCTTGTAATGCATCCAACTATATTTGTGTTCCCTCAACAGCTTTTCTATTGCTAAATTGTTCCTTCATGGGAATTTCAAGAGGGTATCTAAATTGCATGGCATTTGTTCAAGGCAAAAGTAGAGAAACCTGAGCTGCCATTGTATTTGGTTGAATTCATATCTGTATCCAAAGTAACAGTATTTTCAAATCTCAGGGATCTGCTTAACTCTGCTTATAGCCAGATCTAGCTGGTAATTGTATCAAAATTTATTTGGTCAAAATATATCTCTGAACTGTGTTTCAAGCTTTAGTTCTAAAGGATATAATTTTGGTTTAGAGTTAGGAACTTACTAAAATGAATACCAAAGTGATCTGTATCACTTTTGATATGCTGCCTACAGCTAAAATGCAACTACTTATAAAGGGCTCCACCCCTTCAGTAACTTAAGGCACAGTTTAGAGCCAACGTGTGTGCTCACGCACAGACTACAGGAGCGAGAAACAATTCCAAATCATGCATGTGTGCATGCATGCTTAGAACTCTGGCTTTCCTTAGCAAAAGAGAAAACACTTGTGAAGAAACTTGGAGGCTGAGGGGGTTAAATGAAACCCAACTCTCCTTTTCCTGTGTTGTAAGGCTTAGTAACCAAACAGAAGCTGGAGAGAAGAGCGGGTTAGGAGCCACTGTTTGAACCTGAATGATAGGAAAGTGGTTTTTGCTGCTTGGCTACAGAGCGGTGTCAGTGTCTCCAGCTTTTGCACTTATCTTTCACAGGTACACACAGAAGGTAAGAGCTGTCTTTGTGTCCTGGGCTGTCTCCTTATTCTTCCACCTGGGCATCTATTTTCTTTCAGTGCTGGTTTTTTTGTTTGTTTGTTTGTATTAAACTATCTTTTGTTTTCCACTATTGTTTCTCTTCAGTTCAAAGAACACAGGGGAGAGGAGATACCAGAGTGCATACACTGCAAAATTGGATTTTCTGGTAGAGAGGGAAGAAAACACTTAATGTGGTTGGTGAACGTTCATCCCTTTCCCTCTCAGTTAATTACACTACAATTTAATGTAATCAAAACTGTTCCTGACACTCTGAGTGAGGGGTTACAAAAGGGTAGAAGGGTCAGACACATATACATCACCAGGAAAAAAAAAAAAATATATATATATATATAGAAACCAAGACACATGTAGCAGGTATATTGACTGGAGAAACATGTTTTTTACTGGTAGAAATAAAAGCCTGCCCAGGTGCTAGGACTCTTAAATCTCCTAGCCACTATCCCTGGAGTGCTCAGCTGCTTCTATTAATGTTCTAGCAGGAGAGGGAGTGTCTCTTGATCAGTCTGCATTGCTTTCAGCTGTGTGAGGCAGGGTCCATTTTGGGGTCTGATCCCAGCTGAACAATGCTGCCTTAATCAATAGACCTGCTGGTGAAAGAGGTGGTTTGCAGGATGGGATCTCATTCTGACAGAGATCTGATATGTGAGGCAGGCCAAGAAGCTGCTTAAAGGAACAGTGCTGTTGAGGAGATGGTAATGGACTGGTGGTGACATGGTAGGGCAGTAGATTTGTCTGTTGTCTTGGTGTTCCCTGTGGGTGGTTGGGAGGAGGTAGAGGAATGTTTGCTTAATAATGAAGTTTCAAAGCTTTGATAAAGCTAATGGTCTTGAATGGAGTTCCTATTGCTGGGAATAACTAATCTTAGTACAAGAGATCAAGGAGATTTTAAGTTTCTTTGTTTCTCTGTAGGGACCCTAAAGATCACCTTATTTATTACTTTTGGAAGGGCTTCACAATGCTTAAGTATTTCTCTTACGCCTTCTGTATTGCACTTGCAGTGGCCCTTCACCAGCTTTTCTGCAAGCTTGCTTGCAACTTACATGTTTTTCTCCTGGTTTCTTAGAGACATGCTATCTTCAGTAATTCCAGAGCATTTTCCAGTGTCTGTAAATGGAGCAGCTGTGAAAAGACCATTCTTTCTCAGGTGTAGCTTGTTGATGAGCTGGTGTGCTATGCAGCCATGTGTGTTGGACAGCTTCACCCTTGGACTTTTAGGACTAATGTTCTGCTGTTAAAAGAGGTGAAGGGAAGTGTGTGATGTGTAACAGAAGTAGGTAGTGCTACGTATCTTTGGTATGTTATTAGCTTGAACTAGTGCTTGTTGAGGTTAGTGAACAGAATGAGTGATTAAAAAAAATGCAAAAATTGAAAGCATAAAGTATACTTGAGGCCTCCAGAAGTTTTGCTTTTAGCATATTTTCTTCATCCTGTGTGAGATAATTTAGGCTTCAAGTGTATTTCTGGGTTCTTGCACACCAGGGAGCATGCTGGCACTTCAGAGGTGTTTGTTTTTAAAATACTTTGTTTCATGAATGTATACACTTGATGGTTTAGGGAAGTGCTGTGTTTGGGGTAGTTACTCTGTAGCATGTGCGTATTCTCAATCTCTGTACTAGTGAACTGTCCTCTCTGACTGTAGCATTGGAGAAAGGGATTTTGACAAATGACTTGAAGGGATGTTCAAGAAAAGGCATAGGTTCTTCTTTGCTCCTCATTCTCTGTGTATGATATTAGAATAAAATAAATTAATTTGCTTTAATTTTAAGGGGAAAGAAACAATCATGGTTGTAGAAAGAATTATTTTAAATGCTGATCTTCAGTAAGTGATAATCTTCAGTTGCAAATCCTCTATCTCTGTTTTTGGGATGGAGTTCTTTCTCTGATCTAGCTTGGTAAAATATCTTAAGGGATTACTTGCCTTACAAAATTGGCACCAAGATTTGGTTGGAGTCTGTGTGAAAGACTGTGCCCTGACTTGTTGAAAAGATTTAGGAAATGGGAAAAGAAGTACTTTGTTGGTACCACCAAGAAAAACAGTTGCAAGTTTCGTTATGAGCAAATTTTTTTTAAAAGAACACTTGTGTTTCTTTAGAAAATAGAGAACCTGCAAAAAAGAAAAAGAAAAAAAGAAAAAAGGCAGTCTTGGTTGAGATCTCCTTCTGACTGCAATATAAATAAGACAAAGAAATGTTCTGTGCCCCAGAAC
Source organism: Numida meleagris (assembly GCF_002078875.1). Taxonomy (NCBI): domain Eukaryota; kingdom Metazoa; phylum Chordata; class Aves; order Galliformes; family Numididae; genus Numida; species Numida meleagris. Next base: position 26,869,010 of record NC_034414.1, on the reverse strand, counting down.
AGGTAGGGCTTAGTCTGCCAAAAGACTCTCTCTTTGTTCAGAGGAAGGTCTTAAATGCTAATTAAATGGTAACCATTTTATGATATCGTGTATGTACTTTGTGACTCACCAGTACACAGGGGGGGAAAAAAAGCTTTTTTTGGTAAGAGGATGAGAGATGCTATTTTTGTATAAGAACAACACCTAGAATACATTGGATATAATTACAGGTGTTCTCATGATTGGTATTAGAGCCTTGTCCTTAGCTGATATAAGGAGGAATTGTTCTTCTACTGGTATACTGACACTGAGTGAAGTACTGAAGAAAGAAGTTCTTTCCTTTTTGATCTTTGAGAAGCATTAAAACTGATGATAAACTCCTTGGAGTACCTACCGTAGCTGCAAAGACTAGACATTTGGATGATTGACAGATGATTGCTCTGATCTAGTACAATCATTTGCAGTTATGCCCGTGGTATGATGGACGTGTCAAAAGAACTTCTCACTGGAAATGATACTGTGCTGAGTGCAGTTTCACTGCCTTATTTTTAATCTTACTATTGGATTTGAAATAGGTTTTGTTGTGTTCCAGTATCTTGTCTTGAATGATGACTAACAAAAGTTACTAGATATGTGAGGAGAGACTTTAACATTAAGGATTTGATTGGTTAAGTAGTCGTATGCATAGTCTATGTACATCTCTGTACAAAACACTTCTCTATGTTTCCCTACACAGTAACAAGCTCAAGCTTTCCTGATGTACAGACATGATGTATGGAAATAAGTACAAATAAAAGATTGTTTACTTCTCTGCTTAACTCTGAAAGAAGTAACTAAAGGTTCTGCTTTGGGCATCTGTGAGAGAAAACAGTTTTAGAGCAAGAAGCCAATCTATATTTAGATCCCACTGTTGTAAGTTTGCTGTGATCACACAGTTGAGCATGTGCTTCCTTTCAGATTTCTCCAGGCACTGCAGTGCAATCACACTCTCCTAAGATCTTTTTTGTGAAGTTAATTTTTAGTGACAGATGAAAGATGCTTGGTTGGTGTCCTTAGAGAATCTGGCCCTATTTCCACTAGCTGAGGTTCTGCTTCCTAAGTTAGTTGAAAGTTGTGGGATTTGATTTTATTTCTTATTTTTTGCTGTATTTTAGTTCTCCTCGTGTTAATCAACTTTCTGTTGCATAGCAATGGAAATAAGCCCACAGACTGCTCTGAGGAATTTCCTGCTTCATGTCACTAAAGGTATGTCAGCATCATAGTCCACAAGGGGGTGGTTGCTTAAGGAGTAGATGTACCCACACTAGTTTGTTGTGCTTGACGTATTTGCAGCTATATGCAGGTAAAACTTAGCTTTTTTTTTTTTTTAAGTAATTATTTTAGATGTGGAGGTAGCAGCAATCAAAATGTGCTTGAGGGTCAGGGTAAATACTTTTGTTTTTCTACCAACATTGTTGTTAGTCACCAAATTAATTTAAATGTAACACGAGTGTTTGGTGAGTACACTGTTGAATGTAGTGTTAATATCTTTTCAGAGAAGAGATGTAGATCTTGCAAAGACATGGAAAACAATTTATATTTTTTTAGTTTCCTTTTCAGATAGCACTCACTATTGTATTTTTTAACCTTTTGCACAGCTCAGAAGTTTACCACGTTTATGTTTAGGATGAAATGAAGTTAAATAAAGTTGGAAGTTGTTCTCCAGCATCCCTTATCTTCCTAAGGGATTCTTCAAATTTTGAATTGGAAAAGGTTAATCTCAGTCAGCATGCTAACAGTAGAGCTCAGTGTCAGGTAATGTTTCACATCAGGCTAAATAATTCATTTAAGTGAAGTCTGTGCTACTGAGGGCAGTAGTTGACCTAGAAGGTTGTTAGCCATTCCTCTTCAGTTGTTAATATTTGGGACATTATATCCTTGTCATGCATTTCCCATAGGCAATGTGTGACTGCTTGTTGCAATATTTACTGTCTAAATTAGTCTGCACGCACTTGTCTTTATCCCTGTGTGCTCACACAATTAACAACTAAGGACGGTGAGACTACCAAAGTAGAAGGCAGAATCCTATCTTCTTATAATGAATTTCTAGCTGCAAACCCAATAGTGGAAGGCTGGATGCAGAAAATTGAATCTCAGCTGATATTAATAGGTAGATAGATAGTTGTCCTCATGAAGCACTGTATTATCTCCTGCGACAGGGAGACTGGGAAGGAAGCAGATCACCCTCTTCCCTACCCCCTGATAGGGAATGGTGTGATGTCTTACTAGGCTTTCTGTGTGTTACACAGTCTGATCTTACTCTTCCACCTGATGATTTTTCAGTTTCTGTTTTGTGTGATTGCTGTATTCCGTATAAAACTGTATGAGATGGGCTGCTATAGCTTCCGCAGGTGTTGCTGAATTTGATGTTGCTATAGGCTGGCAGTGTTTTTACAGAGGATTTCAGAGTCAGCAATGTTAAGCAATGCCCTAGTTCAGGTTTTGTGCATGTTATGAATCAGTCAGAAGGCTGAGTTGAAAGACTGTTGATACAGCATTCTAGAAGAAGTTTGTATGTTGCTATTATTCAGCTGGTGCTCTGCTGCTGTGCTCATCAGCATGTTTTCTTAACTTTTTAACTTAACGAGGTAAACTTTTAGAGTTATTCAGCTGAAAAATTAAAATGCATAATATTGCTGAAAGTACATCTCTGCAGGATTACTTTTTTGATGAGGTTTCTTTAACTCCTAGCATATATGTAGAGTGAATTAATAAATCTGTATCAGTGATAAAAATACCTCTGTAAAACCTTGACTCACTTTGTGTTTTTTTCTTTATTCTCCCTCCATTCTTGTCCCGCTAAGCACTTTCAACCAGTCTTGTATTTAAATACACATTTAATAAATGTTTATCCACTGCTTTGTATACAAACAGGTCTTTATAAATGTGGCTTGTTGTGTGGTCAAGACAAAGGAAATTCAGCATCCTCTCACTTTAACAAGCATATGCACATGGATAGTCTCATTCACCCAGCCCAAAGGGCATCTGGCCCTGAATTTTCTTTGGAAAAATATAAAAAAATAAATAAAATCATTTGGCAGGGAAGAGAACAGGTAGACACCATGTTAAGATGTATCTTGGATGTGACATCTTCTGCCAAAGGTTCCTCTGGGCTTTGTGATGTGATCCTTGCGCTTTCCCAGTGCTGCACTCAGCATCAGTAAAAGGAGTTTTTTTCCTAATTTTGATCCCTGTTCCACTGCCTCTTGTTTCTTGCCCTGCCCTTCTTAACCATATCTGTGTATTTTCCATTTTTAACACTTTCACTGAAAACTTGAAAGATACTTGCCAGTAGACAGGGGTAACAAAACAGAGAAAGATGGAACATGACAAAGCAAAGCAAAAATTCATCGTGTCTTCAGAAGAATGCAGCGAGTCTTAAAAACTTAGAGTCTTCAGTGAATGGCTAAGAAAACTGATGCCACTGGAAAACTGAACAATATAATATTCTTTCTGATTTCCCGCCTCCTTTATTAGGCTTCTAAAAATATAATAATTGAAGGAGATTTGACATATAAAGATGTGGGAGTGGGGAATGGTAGTGGAAGAAGTGGGGAGGAAATGCTGAAAATGTGCAAGTAGTAAAATCACACTGACAACTTCTACTTTAATGCCAGATGTGCTAAACTTTACAATAAGCAATTTTGATCTGTGTTGCAGTGAGCAAATATTTACTGCAGTTGCTAACCTGTGGCTCAGGTTGTGCAAAGGCAGCTTCTTTTAGGATGAGAACAGTAGATCCACACTGATCCCATCCCTGACTGGGATATGAAATTAGCCATAAGTGGCTGCTCAGGCTAGTACTGTTGGGTAGCTTTGACACTTACAGCCAGGCTGGGCTTGCAGTTATCTTGTCTGGCAACAGAAAGGTGCCCGTCCTGAAGGAGACTTTTTATCTCCTGCCTTTCAGAACGTCTCTGACCATCAAATGTGGTGTATACCTTTGCCCAAAGGGTGATTTAGAAACCATATTGGCAGGCAGAAGAAGATTGGTCTGTCTTATGTGCTAAACAGAGAAGAGCCACATAGCACTAGCTATTCAATCTGCAAAAAAAAAAAAAAAAGAGAGAGAAGCACTGGAACTAATGAAACTCATTTTCTTCTGATTTCTTAACTTGATCCTGTAGCATCTAAACAGCTTAAGCTATTGTTTAAACAATGCTGGGTTACTCATGACATCTCTTTCAAGTTTGGATTCCTTCCTACTGAAAAGAAGTCATTTTCTCTCTGACAGAAGTTAGCTTTGTGTTTTAAAACCTTGAAATTAGTTTCAAAGTTATTTTGACAGACACACACACACATATGTATGTGGTCAATGTAGGTCTTGTTTCCTAAGGAGCAAGAATGTTGAGAGGTGATTTGGAAAAGAGGTCAAGTTTAAGCAGGTGACATGATAATTTTTTGTGCTTTGGAAGGAGGATTTATACACACAAAGAAAATGTAGAAGTCATTATACTTATCCTTGATTCTCTTCAAATTGTGTCGAGCATGTTCCTGGTCTTAATGTGTGATTCTCTGATCTTGCTAAGCCTTCATGGCCCTGGATAAGACTTGTAACTAAACAAAATACAAACCAGTTCACTGTTGGCTCCACTATAGAGAAATCTCCAAGACTGCCTGACTGTCTTTTCTAGATGTTTTATTTGTTAAAGCAAAAGCTTATTTATTGAGTAGAGTCAGTGTTAAGCCCTGAAATAAGGATGCTTATCTGAAGTTACAGATGAGTTACATCCAGACGAGTTAAAAATCTAGTATCTTTTTATCTCTGCCCTGTGTTCTTTTTCCCTTCAAATGAAAGTTAACTTTTTTACTTTTGAAACCTTGAAATTAACTGGCTGTTTCAAAGTCATTTTTATGTATATACACCCACAATGTAGTTCTCGTTTCCTTGGGAACATGAACGTTGAAAGATGAGTTGTGTCCAGACTTAAAAATTCTAGCCATCACCTGTGGTACTCTGCGCCTCCTGTCCACAGTGCCAAACAGAAGCTGGCACTGTGAATGCAGTTCAGAAGGGGCACCGGAATATGCTTCATAAGTATTGTCAAAAAGAAGTTTCACAAGTTTCCACAAAATATTATTTTATTGTTATTGTTTTGGAACAGAAGTAAATGTCCTTAGTTGCTAAATTCAATTCCAAGGTTAAACTTCTCCGGTGTTAACCAGGTTTGGGTTGGCCCCTGTTGGAGAAAAGTGCTTCATAGTTCAGCTATGGACATACCCTTTTTTTGACCAAGCTTATGGATACCTGAAACCAGTCACCAGTTCCTGCCTTTTACTCATATAACCTGAGCAGTTAATAGCAGATGCAGTTGGCTAGAAAACCTGAATCTCTTCTGGTATATTGAACGGAGGTTTCAGTTGGGCCTGTCTCTAGTTCTGGCTGAAGATCCAGGTTGGTCCTTACTTATTGTGAGTTGATTCTCATACTCCCTCTTGCTGATGTAACTTCAGATTTTAGCACTGTGGCAGGAATTTTTACTTGTTAGCTTTCCAGCAGATGTTCCGTATCCGGGGTTTATAGTCACTATTTCCCCTCAGGCCCTGCTACTATTTCTGAATGAAGGGGGGGTGGAAATGCTGTTCTAACAGTGGGAAAATGTAGATGGGGAGCGTTGAAAAGAATTAAAGAAGGGCAGGAGGCACAGAGTGCGGCAGCTGCTGTTGTCACAAGTGAAAGCACTGCAAAACACTGTCCTTTTCTTTCCTTCCCCTGCGCGCTCAGGCTTTGGTGAGAAGAATGGCAAAACAAACAGAATACCATATGCTGCCATATCCCAGGTCCTGCAAGGGGTGAAAGAGCTGTTAAATCCCAAAGCATAACTTGACCATTTTTTCTTGAAGGTTTCAGAGAGATTCACAGATCCCATCTGTGTCATTTCCAGTTGGAAGTAAGGCAAAAAGGATCAATGGTGAATGCTACATCTGAGGAAGCTTTTAAAATAACGAGTTTGTTGAAGCTCACAGGATCGGCCACAAGATTTGTTTTGCAGTGGAGCATTTAATGGGCTAAAAAAGTCCCTGTTCCTCCTTCTGACCACTTTTCCTGGAATCAGTTGACTGGTTTAATAGGGCTGGATGGTCTAAACTTTGTAATGCTAAATTTGGGCCAGATGTTAGACATATGAAAGCTATTTCCATGCTCATGCAATGGCACGAAGATACAAGTGAGCATGAGAGCTATAACCTGTTTTTTTTTGCAAGGGATTGTCCCATATATTTGATGCTGTTTCTGGTCGTCTCCTCACAGAATGTCTTTACCCTGTCTGGCTAAAGCCCCCAGGATGCTCTAACTACTTGGGGATGGGTAGCACTGCCGTCTCTGCTGAGCTGCTTCTCTAGCCTCCTCTCCAGGAGCATCATGGTTTGGGCCCAGCTCCTTATCTGGCTCTAGGTTCAGATTCGGGAGTGGGCAGTACATTAGCAGCAGTGCTAGGCTGCTGTAGCAATGGATGTGATTCCCACAGCTGTCCATGTGAGCCTGAGAAGTGCCTGTAATGGAACTTATGAGAGAGGAATGCTGGGGAAGATAGATTTTTCTCTGGACAGTACCATTTAAAAAAAAAAATATGCTGGTGTAAGGACATTATAAGCTGCTTCAGAAGAGCTTTGCTGTTTTGTGTGCATAACTTGTAGCAAAAGTGTTGTTTTGCCCCATCCCTTGGAAATGTTCAAGGCTGAGTTGGATGGGGCCCTGGGCAACCAGATCTAGTGGTTGGCAACTCTCCTCACAGCAGGGGATTGGAACTAGGTAATCTTTAAGGTCCTTTCCAACCAAAGCTGTTTTATGATTCTATGATTTCTAAGTCTCTCATGGCTGTCCTACCTACCTGAAAATGTCACTGCTGGACAGGGCTATGACACAGATCTGGCTGTTTGCCTCAGCTGCATTGAGAGTGTATTCAGCCTGTTATGGAGGACAGCTCTAGATGTTTTTTTCCTTTGATTTTAATTGGAAGAGAATTAATAGCACGTGTGTGCAGTAGAGGGCACATAGTCTTTTCTCAGTTTCTTAAGAAGGCTAATCCAAAGTGAATGAAGTCTATTCGTATAAAAAGCTCCAAAAGCTTCATTTTCTTAGGAATCATATGATTGGCGTTCAGTATATAGTGACAGAAGCTTGTTTTCTCATTACATTTCCTTTGCATTTCCCTACTATTCGGCACAAGGAATTTGGTCCAGCTGGGTTTTCAGCACTTAATTTCTATACTCCAAGGGAAGAATATTAGAGAACAAGCTTTTTCATCCTCACCACTCTGAATGTTGGGAACGTCAAAATCCATGTTATATATGGATTTATGGAGCTGTAATGAGCAGAGTGGATTCAGTGAGGCATAGCACTACAAGAAAAATAGTCGCCCATCATAAAGTTACTTGAAATATCCAAATGCTATATCAAGCATGTTTCATTTTGTTTTTGGTGTGATGTTATCATGCAAGAATGATTTTATAGCAATACTAGCATTGTGATATCTGTTTACATTTTTTCTGTATTTAATAGGCCAAGCTAAAGGAGCTATATATGACATTTTAATGTTAAAAGGGGTGTCATTTATGCTTTGTTTTTATGCGTTGTGAAAAGAAGGCTTCTCCTTCTTTCATTTTCCTTTTTCCAAATTTGAAAGAAACTTGGACTAGATAAAAACTATGCTAAGAGTCTCTACTGTATATCTTCTTTCTGGGCTCAGTCAACAGGTTTTGAGAAAGGGGCCATAAGAAGTAAGCAATGTCTAGTGACCCAAGTACCATTTTTCATAGCTGTAAACTGTGGTGAATGGTGGTTGGTGTGGGTTTGGTTGCTGCAACTCGCAGGAGAAGGGACAAAGTAGCAAGAGGCAATGCGCCGGTATAATGTTGTGGTCCCAAATTAGCATAATGCCTCAATTTCATTTATTTATTTTTTGAACAATTGTATCCTGTCTTTATAGTCTGTGTGGCCCTAATCTCCTTTCTAGCTCTGCAGAGGCGCTGCAACTACAGATGGTTAAATTTAGTTATAGCTGTCAATGACAAACTGTAGCATTTTAAACAAGCAAGATCATACAAGAGACGTGAAGCTTCACCAAGCCACACAGGATGACTATAGGGCACAGAAATGTTAACTGTGGAATTTCTTACCTTGGGTTGGTCAAAGTTGTTACAATCTTAGTGTTTTATCATGTGTATATGTAAAAGGGTGGGAGAGCAGGCAAGCAGCGGCATGCACCTTCCATTGTGCCCAGGGATAGTGTTCTCATAATACCAGAGGAAAGTTCAGGGAAATATTTGCACTCGGTAATTACATTCTGGCTTTCTTTGCAGCTGTCTTAATCTGTCTGGGGAGCATAGTGAGAAAACTGCTTTTCTTCTCTCATCTTCATTTTAGTTCCACCTCACTTTTTTCCGTATGGTATCTGAGCTTTGTCACCATACAATTATAATCTTTGTGTTCCCACAGACAGAGATGAAGAACTTGCTCCTTCTGCTCCTGCTAGCAATGATGCTGCCTTCTGCATTTTCAGTAAGTAAAAGCTCTTCTGAATACCTTTACAAGAAATTATGCAAGATACTTCTGCTAAGGACTGTCAGTATCTGTAACTCAAGTGCTCTGTAGAAAGTATTATTTCCAAAAGAACTAATGGGTTGAAGTCATCAGGCCTACTGTGGTACATTATGAAAAGTCTAATGCGGCAATTAAACAAGAAAATTCTGGTAGTGCCTTTGGCTTGAGAATTGTTATCTGCAAAGCAGTAATTGCTATATCCTGCTTCAAAGCTTTAGAGAACCGTCATTGGAAGTAAGAAGAATGAATCTTTGGTTAGCTGATTTAAACCACTAAGACTACACAAAAGAGAGAAGTTGTATGGTTTAGGTTTTAAGGGGGGGATGTAATAATTATATTAAAGCAATTCAGTATTGTCAGAAAAGGAACACAGTTGTTAGGAACTCAGGTTCCAGGTTCCTCTTCCTTTCTGAGGGAAAAGTGGGACCTTTCTGAAGTAAATTAAGTTTGAGAGCGGTTTCTCTGAGTTTAACTTCAATTATTTTAATGAGTTGGACAATCTGAGGTAAAGGGTGACCTGCTGAGTAGATTTAAAGTCTTAGCAAAGGAAGAAGTGGTATGTTTATTAGATGTAAAGGATCAGAAGAGGGGGGATGGGAAGAGGTAATTATCACCTGGAGTTAAGTGTTTAGTGGGAGTTGTGAGGAATTACAAATATGCCACTAAAATTAATGAGTCCGTAACTTCTAATCTCTAGTGCAGTTATGAAATTCTGTTCCTGTATTTCGTATTTGCAAAGGCTTTGTAGGCCTTCTTTGAAGATCAGGGACAAGAGGCCAGAAATCAAGCAGTTTGTTAGCTGTCACAGACTTTTTATCTTCGAGTTGGAAATATGCTGAAGTAAGATCTTTTTATCTCACATCTGATAGAAGATTATGCTTTCTGTGAAAGAACCACAAGCAGAATATACTTTATTCTGTTCATCTGCTTGCCTGCTTGTCTGCAACCTGGTTATGTTTTGGAAGGGAAATGTCTGAAACACCCTGCAAATACAAATGCTGACATTTCTCTTGTGCATTAGTCTCTCCCCTGCATGCAATCAGTAGCTCCTCTTGAAGGCACGCTGAATGAAGGAAAAAGGTTTTGATTGGCCACTACTTTATTTCAGCTTCCCTAACATGCTGGATCTGTCCAAGCTATAAAAAGATGAGAAGATCCAACAGCACTGAGGCAGTCTGCTATGGTGATTCTCCATATTTTTTTTTCTGTGAGGGAAGAGGGAAATGGTGTTGGTTTTGAATGGGCAATTCTTTACCAGATGTGAATGTGGGGAGGCTGAACCATAGTGAGAAACAGTCAGCTTCTCAGAGCTGGAGCTGATAGGAGTGATAGTAGAGGTGACAACTCAAGTTTGTGCTAAATCAGGCTATGTACAAAAAGAACAGTGAAGCTGTGAAGACAAATCTGGAAAATCTGGAAAAGCAGTGCCTGCATGCTTCTCTTTCAGAAGTGACGTTCCTCTGCTACAGAAGAGGAGTGATAGCGCGGCTGCTATAAATGAAAATTTTGCACATATGTAGTGGAAGAAAGGAAGGGAAGGAGAGTTTGAGACTGAAAACTGATGCAGGGAGTACTTCAAGCAGGAAAAATAAGTTGGAAAATGGCTTTCTGGCTTACACCATTCTCTTCTCCTTTAGGGCTTCACTTGCAGTGGGAGGCTTACTGAAGAGAAACTTGAATTCATGTTATATAGCATTGAAAGGATCCCTTCCCTGTGCCTTCCTTTTTTAATTCCTAGAGGCAGAGGTATGAGATTGTCAAGTGGCATGGTGCAGTTCCATACACTGAAGTAGAAACTCTTCCTTTAATGTAAAGGAGCTTTTCTATAACAAAAAATAAAAATAAAATTGAGACTCTGCCACTAACTCTGCCAAATACTGGATCCAGAGAAGCCTTGCAGCTGAAATACCAGCAGCCACCTCAATTTTGGCATCAAATGAGCTGCCAGTATAACAGTGTATGGGTGGAAAGGTGGATCTCCTCCTGTTATGCAGTGAATATTGTACACTCCAGGAAGAAGGTGGTGGTGGCAGAACTGAAATCAGCGGAAAGGGTACAGACATATGTGGGTTTTATTCCAGAATGAACCATTTATCTCAGATCCATCCTATTGACTAATTCAAACAATTGCTTCTGGACACCTTTTGTCCAAGCAAGAAGGCATGAGTTTGCAAACACACAGATTGGTACTGATAATAGGAGTATAACTGTAAATGTGTGAACTGCAGCCTTACATGAAGATGGAGAAGATGAGCCCACAGGGATTCACGTCTGCTTCTGATTGAAAGCTGTAGATTGATGCCTGGTGTTTTTCTTCTCTTCTACTTCTGTTACTTTGTTGATTGTTTGGATAGGGAAAGCAGCAAGCAGAAGAAGGGGAGCTATATTGACAAGCCCAAGACTTTCAGAGCAACCGAGGCCATTGTCTACATCTGATCTAGGCTTGCAGATTGAGAGTGGATGACTTATCTTCCAGGTGCGGCAGGCAGCATTAAGGGGCAAGAGAGGGGCTCCTGCTTGTCAAAGCCACTGGCTGCTGGGAATTTCCTGCCCAGTGTCTTGGTAGGATCCACTATGCTCTTCTTCCCTTCTTTACTGCAAGAATATGGAGAAAGTCTTAGAATATAGAACAGGGAGCCCTGGGAGGTGGTGCAGTCCCCATTCCTGGAGATATTTAAGAGATGTGTGGGCAAGGCACTAAGGGACATGGTTTAATTATGGGACTTGGTAGGTCAGGTTCATAGTTGGACTTAGTGATCTTTTCCAACCTAGAAGATTCTCTGGTTATCATGCAGCATCAGTGGTGTCTGTCATTTTACACCAGGCTTTGAATGATCTAGAAAAGGAGATCATCTGTTACATGTAGCTCCTTTATTTTTTGTTGTGTGTTAGTACCTGGAAACTACAGCTGGGTGGTCAGGAGTTATGTTAGGTCAATACAGACAGAAAACTCAGAATAGTTCAGTGCACTTTCAGGTCGTTCAGACTTCGTTTCTAGGAAACTGGGAACAGTGGCAATAATGAAAAATGCCAGATTCAGGCATTTTTATCATGACTCTGTGTTTTCAGACAATGATAAAAAGATATCAAAGTAAAACTGCCTGAGCCATGTCCATTAGTGCTTCTGCTGATAGAACAGTGCTTCTGGTGATTTAGAGAAAATGAATGCTGAAGATCTTCCATGTGAATAACTCTTTTATTTTTGTTGGATGCGTATATTTAGCATGATTGTGTATGTATATTGTATAATTTGGAGTCACTTTCTGATTTGTAAATATGATATTCATCAGATTTCTCTGCCTCAATTTCTTTCTTCCTTTTTTTTTTTTAACAAGTGTGATTTTGTGTCGGCAAATTTTTGTAGCTAGAATTCCTTCTTTCTGGATTGGAAACATCTTATCCACACTTACTGTGGTACTGTTTCAAGGGAAGAGTTTGATTTAATGTTTTATGATCCATATGCATCAGCTGGTAGATAATGCCAAATACTTACATTTGTTCCTAGATTGCACTGACGGTATGCTTAAAGTGAAAGCTGGTTTGAAGCATGGATGAAAATCATAGTGAAATGATTTTCATCTGGACAGTATTATTTTCTATAGGTCTGTATTTCTTGGTTAAAATACTAGTTTTAATTTATTCTGGAGCAATTAACATTGTTATTGTTCAAACACTGTTTATTAAACTTCTAAAACTTCTAGATCTGACAGAAAGGTCAGAAGGTACAGATGGACCTCAAAGTTGAGGTAATACAAAAAGAGTGAAAATTACTTGAAGAGGGAGGAAGGGAAAGAGATTTTATTAATATTCTTATTGGTAGAAAGTGAGAAAAAATGGCATAGGAATAATTGTACTGTGTAGAACCAAAGGTTTGTTTTGCCATATATTCTGTCTCCAGCTACATCATAAGCAAATGTCTAGAAAAATGGTACATATGTTCAGTTTTCCTCAGTATGCTTCCACTGATTTATGAACCCTCTGGGCTGGAGTCATCTCTATTTCTCTTCCCTAAACTTTTTCATTGTCTCCTTGAAGCAATCTAGACCTCTAACAGCACAGCATTTCTATCAAAACCAAGATTCCACTCCTTAATGTTAGTGATTAAATCATATGTCATCACAGTATTTGTTAGGATAGGATTTATCTTTTTTCCTGTGCATCACTTAAGTTATGTATGTGAAATCTCAATTTTCATTTCAGTAATGAAGTTACCCGTCACTCAAACTGTCATGTCTTTCTGTAGTTCTTTGCAGTCTGTCTCTTGTTCTTTGTGTTTTATTACCTTTATCATTCATCTTTGTTATTTCCATATTTATGCTGTAACTTGTGACTGTGTTGAGCGGTTCATGTTCCTTACAGAATTCTGCTGCTAATGTCAATCTTTGCAGTGAACGGAGATTTCACTTCTACATTTGTTTTTGTCTTCTGGCCACCTGTTTATTATCCATGCAAGGATGTTCCTTCTGGCTACTTAGCTTCCTTCAAAGCTTTAGGTGAAGGATTTTGTTGAAAGGTTTTTGGAAATCTGAATGTATCAGGCAAGATTACCTTCGTTGAAATGTTTACAAATCTCTCAGAGAACTGCAATAGCCTTAGAAGGACTTGTATTTAAAAAAGCCTAGTTGACTCTTTCCCAAGTATATTTATCCAGGTATCTGCTAATTCTGTTCTCTGTTATAGTTTCTATTAATTTATTTAGTAGACGCCAGTTTTATAGTATGTGGGTGTATAATTCCTTGGGCTCTTCTGGGACCCATTTGTAAATTGGTGTCAGACTTTCCACTTCTCAGTAATCACATACTGAAGCAGTTTTAGCTGCAAGAGTTGTCTGCCAGTATGTAATCATTTATCTGTTTCAACCTTGAGTTCCTGTTATTTCACTTGGATAAACAATTTCTAGTGACTTCATTCTGTTTGTTTTGACCACTTTTCCAAAATAAGTCTGTGGTCATAAAATGTTCTCACAATCTTCTTCTTTGTGGAGCTTTCTGAATGTCTCCTGTTTCTTCCTCAGGGATTCTGGTAATTAATTTAACTTCTCTGCAGTGGCTGTGTCTTTTTAGCTTGCTCTTCTTATACTCTAGTCAGCTTCAGGCCACCCAGGGCCTCAGGAAGGCTTTCCCTTTCTGAAAAGTAGCAACTACCTGCTCTGCCCACTAGCCAATAGATGAGCATAGTCCAGTGAGGCAGCACCTACCTGGTTCTGCAGTAGCTGAGGCAGATGCTACGCTCTGTCTAGCTGACAGAAAAGCAGGGAATGTGGAAAGAGCAAGCTATATTGTGCTAGAGCCCTTAATGGGGTAGAAAGAGTGAGGTGTTCTGAGGGGGTAAGCATAGAGAAAGTGGGAATGAGTTGGGAGCTATAAGGGAGTGGGTTAAGTACTCTAGGAAGAACCTGAAGCATCTGGAGGAGCTGAAGTTGTAGGGGTACTGATGGATTTTAGTGGGTTTGTTAGAGGGGATATGCTAACAAGCCTGGGCTAGGGTGGTAGAGGTGAATGGAAGATGTACACAGGGAGTGCAAACCTCAAGCCATTCAAACTGTTAAAGCCTTGGTTTTTTTCTTCTTCTCTTCGAGAAACAGTTTTTCTTAATAAGGTGCTCTCTTCTTCTGTATCATTTTGTGTTTCACTTCCTGCTGTCACCATCTTGTTCTCTCTCTTTTTTTTCCTAGGTTTGTTCAAATGCAATTCTTTGATTGCTTATTCATTATTCATAAAAATGGTACTTGGCATTCTTCACCTTCAAAGCTCTTTGCAAGCCTGCTGTGTCTGAGCCAAGATCAATGGTTAAGAGGGAATTATAAAAAGTGCTTTGTTCGTGTAGTTCTGATTCATTCGCCTATTTTTTGTTGCATTTGAGGCTAATAGCATAGCTTGCATCTATTGGAATAGTAGCATACATTATGAATGTCTGAGATATACTGAATGTTCTCAGCCCCCTGGCAGGTGCGAACGCTAAATGCCACATCTTTCAGGGCTTAGGTGTTTGGAAATATTTTGAGTGGTCATCATCATAGTACAGGGCAGGTCTTCTGAATGTAGAAAGCTCACATCCTGAAGAGCATGTGGTTTAAGCATACATTCCAGGTGTGTTGTTTTTCAGAGCCTTGAGGGCATTGCTAGGCTTTACTGGCCCTGACCAGCCTCCTTCCACCTTGCCCAGAGTCTGGGACATCATTTAGGCCCTCAGACTTGTCAACCCTACAGCAGCGACACCACAGCAGGGCCTGTTCCCATCCCTAGGGAGGTGCTTGATGCCTGGGGACAGCCATGAGACAGACTTGGCTTTTTTTTTTTTTTTTTTTTTTTAAGTCTATCTCATTAAAATTTCTGTAAGCAATTAACTCTTTCTAAGCAATTATTATTCAAACTTAGTAAAGACGCATTTTTCCACAGAGACTTCCTAGTAGTCCGATCTTTGGCAATGAAACCATTATGGAATAAATGGCTGCAGTGGTAACTTCCTTTTGTAAAACATTTGGTTTCCACCCTTCTTTCATAGATGTTTCAACAGTGAGGATACTGAATTGTATGTGTTAAGGTGTGTTAAGACAAACTTTATTTCAGAACATATAAACCCCAGAAAGTTAGTGTTTATCCACATAAGTAGTGTTATTTGAGAAACACTGTGAAAGATTAAAGAGAAATGCTCTGGTTTTAACTGAAGTTTTACACCACAGAAGTTCTGTATAAAATGACAATTACTTCTGGGGAATCAACTTTGCATTACTCATGTTATCGTTGGCAGCTGTATCTATATTCAGTGGGTAACAATTGTACAGAGCCTTGTACTTCCAATGTAAAGAATTTCCAGTGTAAACTTACAACGTCAATTTCCCACCAGTCTCGATGTTGGCACTGAGATGTTACTGGATTTGAATGGAATTTCTTAACTATGTGATGCAGCTTCAGAAGTCAAAATAACAACTTTTCAGCATCCAGAAAGATCCTTTAATTGCAGCTCAGTGGAACAAAGATATGTGACCTGCTGAGCTAAAATTGAGCAGTATTCTTGTCCAAAACTGAGCATGATTGTTGGAGTGATATAACGTGGTGTCTTATTGCTGCTTGCCTGTTTGGAAAGGCAGCGGAAAGAATCATGGAATAATTAAGGTTGAGTAGGCAATCAAAGGTGCCCAATGAGTAAGGAAACACTAGATGGAAGATTTTGACTGGAATTTAGTTTGTTTGAACCTGTGATTGCAGATCTTCACTGCTCGCTTTGGACTGTATAGTAAATTTGTTTGCTTTCATAGCTTATTAGTAATATTAGAGTTGTGTCAGGGCACTAGAAAAATACTTAAGTTGACTCAGTAATCCATATTAAGTTACATGAACTTTGTAGATCATTGCATCCCTACAATGCACATCTGGGATGCACCACCTGCCTGTGCATAGTTTCCTATCCATCTCATCAAACTGATTGAGAAGTGTTTCAAGGACCCTCTTTAAGTTGTTCCTACATACTGCCAGCATTTTCAGGCTTTCTGAGTCACGTACCATTCATAGCTTCTTTTCCAGTGCGTGTTTCATATGTAGAAGTATATATTATATGATATATATTAAACTATCAACTGCCATTTCCCAGAATTATCTTATTGTGTGTGTGTCTGATAAATACTGAAATTCTCTTTAAAGATGAAGACTGCAGCTGTAGTGACTCAGAGACATAGCTCTTCTCTTTGCTTGTTTCATCAGAATCAGTTGGCCTGCTAAAGCAGGTGCTCCAACTACATCACTAATGCATCTGTCAAGGAATTGATGAAAGCAATGCACTGTCCATAAAAATGAAATCACTGACCTTCTAAACTTTTGGACCACTGCAGCTTGCTTACCAGTGAGCACTGAGAGCATGTGGTGCCAGGGTCATGTTTTCTTCATCAGTGTCGCCAGAAGATAAACATTCCCATTGTTTTAACAGGCAATAGAACTAGACAGAGTAGCTAGGCATTAACTGTCCTTTCTGGAGTTTTCAGAAGAAAGGTGGTTGTATACTTTCTCTGGCTTTTCCTGAAACATTATTTATTTACTGCAGATAGAGGATCTACGTTCTTGAATGCATGCAAAACTGAAGCAAGGGGAGAATGGAGCCAACTGAATTAACAGCAGTGATGAAGTTGTTAGGCCTTTAGTTCCAGGGTCCAGCAGGGTCTGAGATTTAGTCATTCTGGCTGACAATAGAGAAAAGCATTCTGGAGTCAGAGCAGAGCATAAAGAGGCTTTGGGGACAGAAATTAGCTGATAGCATCTTAAAACATCTTGTTATCAGATTACATAATAATAGATTCCTTATTTATTATGTTACTTTATATTTGCACATGCATGCATGCATGCAGTCACTGGCATAATGAGGGAGTTGTGTTCCCATTAAAATGTTTCTAACACCGTATGGCTTTGGAAGGATTCTTCTGGCTGATGCTCCTTTTGGGGTGTATATAAATGGAGTGATACTGAGAAAATGATTGTTCCTGCTCTCTGCAGATGTATAAGCCTTACAACAAAGAGTCCCTGCAGATTTTGCTCTCTGTGGAAGGAATAAAGAATGCTACTTTTGTAGGAGGGATATTGGAATATTTATCACGTTGGTGTGTGTGTGTCAAGGAAGGGTTTTCTGTCCTAATTGCCTTCCAGTAATCTGACTTTCAAATGCTCCTCCTTTGGATTTTTATCTACATGTTTTCTTCACTCTTATGCTGACTGAAAGGTTCCTTGTTTCCAGGGTGAGCTAACACTGCTCCTAAATCAGCCAGCTGATATAGAGGAATAAGACTGCAGAGAATCAGGGCGGTAGTATGTTTCATTCTCTTGGGAGTAAGGGAAGAGGGATTACAGGGGGCAGAATTAGGTGCCTGAAAGAAACACTTGGGAAAATAAGATGCTTTTCTGAAAGCTAAAACTCTATTGATGGGATTGCTCCCAGGAAGGCAAATGAGAATGCCAAAGACAAACACTGAGTTGAATATTTGGAACTGAACAATGGTAGCTAGGTTTGGCAAATGGTCAGAGAGATGGTGTCTTGGCAGACAGAAAATATGTGGAAGTGGCTGTAACCTGGGTGGTGCAATCAAGTGAGTAGAGTGAAGGTAAACAGAGTTAGTCTGAACTGGAAGAGCTGTCCTGAAGGATTTTGCTTGCAGAGGTATTAGGAAGAATTGCACAAAAACTTACATGAAGAAAATCAAATAGCATAGACCAAGGAAAATGTGCTTCACGTTAAAGCAGTAGAGGCAGGAAGAAAACTTAGTGACTCTGGAGAATGATAGTTGTGGGTGTGGTCGTAGCAACTGCATAAATATGGTAAGATGTCTCTGACTGCGTTCCTCTGTCTGTAGCAGGGAATTATTCCTTAAAAATGGCTGAGAGGAAGAAAGAAAAACAAGACTATAACTCAAGAACTTGCAGTCAGGCAGGGAGTATGTGCAGAAAATTACAAAACCTGTTTACATGACAAGGGAGGATTAACTCATGCATCTTGCCCAAGTTGAATTCATTGGATATTTTATTAGGATAGATCCTATTTCTAGCAGAGATTTGTATGTCTTATGTAAAAATGATTAACTGAAGTGAAAAATATGTTCAAGAAGTGAGGAGCTCGTGCCTTCTCTGTAGGCCCTGGAAAGCGACCCTGGTGGGTGCAAAGTGTGAACTGAGTGGGGTAATATCCCTGTAATAGTGAAATTCTCCATCTCTAGCATGTTCCTCCACTACAGCAGAAAACCCTTACAACGACACCAGCTGGTTCATCACCAGGGAGTAATTTACATGAGAATGCAGGAGGGATAACAGGAAGGGATGATAACAGAACACAAGCAGGGAGATGTGGAGGATGAGGCTGTGGGGTGTAGCAATCTAGTCACAAAAGGGGCTCTGTGAATCTAGGGGATAGGCTGGGAGCCAGACCCAGAGGTTATGTAGATTTGGAATACAGTGTGGGTGAAAGAGAATTAGACTAAGTCTCTTTTTTTTTTTTTTTAACCTTTTGTTTTCAATAATGGATTGTAATTGCACACCAGAATAACAGGCTTAATCTGAATTAGCCAAGTTAGCACTGGCCTGAATGAACCAGCAAGCAGTGAAACTGCACTGCAAAAAGATAATGACATCGTGAAGTGATGCCTGCTTGCAATACTCAGCTCTCAGAAGGAGCTGCTCCTCATTGTGCAAGAGAGGCCTGGACCTACCAAAGACTGCCAGTCTCACTGCACAGAATTTAAATAGGATTCTAATGTCTTTCAGTGCATGAATAATCGGCTGATTAGATTAGATTATCACATGAACTCTCATTTGAAGTAATAGGTATAGATAGAAAATGTATTAGTGTTCACCTATCTTCATAATCCTTCTACCAAAGCAGAAATATGGCTTGTTGTAGTCCATGTCTTGTGTTCTAGAATAATAAACCTCAAGCAACAGCTACTGTGGATCCTCGTATGTTGCTGAATGAATTTGCAGGCTATTAAGATGAGAGGGAAAAGGAAATGGAGATTGTAAAGATATAATTTCTGACTCCTTTTGAGTCTTTCTCTGCCTTTCTTCTCCACATTAAGCCAAATACCTAAATGCCCATACGGTGTGTATTACCTTATCAACTGTATAATATGTATGTTAACAGCCCAGCAGGTGCAGCTGCTCAGCAAATCCTGTCTTTACAGAGTCAGTCCTTGAGTAACCCTTCATTTACTGTTTTTTAGCAAACATTGCATGCTGCAATTACTTTTATTTTCAGGATGTTGCTATTCTTCCCACTAAATCACAGAATCATAGAATCCTTGGAGTTGGAAGGGACCTCCAAAGGCCATCTAGTCCAACTCCCCTGCAATGAACGGGGACACCATGTTCTGCTGTGTTCAGATCCTGTCAGCTGCAGTAGGCCTTCTTTCCTGAAAACTTATTTTGTATGCTTCTAGAACAATGTATTTTGTGTGGTACTATTGCAATTGTGACATCTTATCCACGTTATTGTGCTGATTTCTCTCAACATCAGTATTCAGAACAACTTTCTCAAACAGAATGAGTTAAGGCTATAGCTAGTGATGGCCCATGCCTTAACACGGACAATGTTGTGCAGCTGAAAAATGTCCATGTGCAGATTTTTTTTCCCCCTGCCTTAAGAACTGTGTTCTAGGGGTTTACTTACTGCTTCCTTCATTTTCTCTAAGTATCTGGCTTGGAGGAAAGGATTTGGAGTTAAGGGGCAGTGTTTATCTGGTCTGGAGTGACAGTGGTCACAGCTCCTGAATTAACGATTTGTCTCTACTACCTTGCTGAAAGAGAATTGTTATCATCTTTCAGAGGATTATTCCGAAGTATGGAGATTATGAAGTTGGAAGTGCTGTATGTCTTCAGGAAACTAGTACTTCTAGTTACTAGTGGCTTGGCTTTTCTGATGTATTGTTCTCTGCCACCTTTCATACTAGGAATACAAGCCAGCAACACAGTCTATTTTGCAGGAGAACAAATAGGAGTTCTGCTTCATTGTGTTTGTTTGTTTGTTGTTTTGCTTATGTTGCCATGTCTGTTTGATATGTTTGTGTTTTGTGTTATTTACAGGGCCATAGGATGAAGCGACAGGCTGGTGTTTGGGGAAGCTGGGGTGAATGGGGCAAGTGCAGTCGGAGCTGTGGTGGTGGAGTCAGTGTTCGGCAACGGCACTGCTATTTCCAAAGGTGAGATCTAACTTCCATTTTTCTTTCTTTAAATGTGTTCTTCTGTCACCAAACTCCTGTATGTATGGTCCAATACCCATTCAGAACCAAAATGGCATAATTCCATAGGAAAAGGTCATCTGAGTCCACTTTGACATGATCCCTAGCTTTAGTCTCGTCACTGCTCTTTTGAAGAAGACTGTCTTTCACATGTCTTTACTTTGACTCCTTTGCTTGAATACAGTGATATCTCTTTGAGATCTGAGGCTGTACAATGAGGTGACCGGTATGGCAGCATCTATTCAATCAGGTCTAGTTTGGGAGACCTGGGGGAGTGGGAGGAGAGTTCAGAGCATTTGGTTGCTCTCCCAGGAGCCATTGACTATGCCAAGGTTTTCTCAGGCTTATGATTTCCAGGAAGATAAATTGTCCCAGTGAGTGCTGCAGAAATAGAGTTGGCTTAAGTAGTGATAATGCAGTGCCATCTCATTTGCAACTGGGTCAGATTAGTGATGACAATGACTAGAAGCGTACTTGTTGAGGAACCTGAGAGGTCCTGTTGGATAAAAAGCAAGAAAAGGAGGAAAAAAAAAATAACCTCCAGCCTCCATAACATCCTGGAAAAAAACCCTACCTCTTTATATATAGAGAATTAGATGGGTGGTTTTTTTTTTTTTTTTTTTAAATAAAGACTCAAATGCTATAATGCTATTCAACACTCCTTGACCCCACCCAGATTAAAGAAAGATCTCCTTTGAAGGCTGTCACGGTATACATCCATGTCTTGCCCAGTCAGAATTCTTGGGGACTTGTCTCTCCATTTTAGAAGTGCTGAGATACTATACTTTTGTTGACTTTTCAGATCAATATCCTCCATAGCTGTTATTATCCATAATTCTCAGCTGGAAACATTTGACTGGAACCAGAGGGTTGCGCACCTTTCATGGGCATCTTTAGCTCTCCTAGCTAATGGTCTTAGAGTGCATATAAATAGCACAGTAAGCGACGTGTGTACCTATTCTGAATTAGCCACTACTGTCTTTCTCGGAATATGTGTCTGGGTCTGGTAAGGATATGTCAGCTATATGCTAGTGGATAAAGGACAGAAATGCTCTGCTTCCATTACTTAGTGAAAACATAACCCTGAAGAGCTATCCTGCAATTGTTCTTAGTTTATGTTTCATTCATTACAGATCACAGTCCATAGCAGAAAATAGCACTAGAAAATGCAAACTTGCCTTAGTAGGAAAAAAAAAGTGCTTTTTCCTTATTTTGCTGCTTCAGGAGACTGTGTAAATATGAGATGCTCTATGTGAAGGTTATTTGGGATATCTACCATGAGATGATTTTTTTTCTGTGTTCAGACAGCTTAATGGTTTTTTTTTTTGGTCTTTCAGGACAGAAAGTGCTTCCAGTTGCATTGGACCAACTCGAAGCTATCGCTCATGCAATATTCAGGTAGAGTATAGCGTTTGTACTCTGTTTTTTGTTTTTGCTTTCCTGCTGCTCCTTTCCCAAGACAAATCATTCATGTTCAGAAGTAATATGCTATTTTTAGATTCTCTTTCTCTGGCATTACTGATTAATGCTGTTCATCAATGGTACCTCTTCAAAAGGATATTGATCCCAGACAAGAATTTATCCTAAGATTTTATATGTGAGTCAGAAGGGACAGTTTTTAGTTGCACACTTAATTCTCCTCCTTTTCCTAATGGCCTGGTGCAAATGTTTTCTTCTCCAAACAGAGCTGTCCGGAAGGCTCCAGAGATTTCCGGGCAGAGCAGTGTGCAGAGTTTGATGGGACAGAATTTCAAGGAAAGAAATACAAGTGGCTTCCGTATTATGGAGGTAATAATAAGTCTTACAAAGTAGGGTCACTCTTCATTCTTGACTATCAGCAGTATGTTTTGAAGTGACTATAGTGTTTTTGACTGCATTCTTATAGTAGATACTTCCCTAACTGGAGTAGCAAGAGGATTTGGGGCATGGAAATAATCTTTTTGTCAGCAGCAAAGCATTGCTGACATGACGATGCTGGATATGTAGGCAAAGAGACATCTACCTCAGCAGCAGTACATAATTGTCTCTTGTAACAACTGTTCTTTCAGGAACATTGCTCAAGAAAACTGGAACTGGCTGCAGCTAGATCATAAAGTATTAAAGAAGCTGCAGCTCTGGTGTATTTTACAGTATTTGTGAAAGAATACTAGCAAGACACATGAGAAATAAATGCATGTAATTAATAAGTCCTTCAGAAAACATGACATATTTGCAAGTGGCCCACACTTTCTTGAGAAACCACTTCAGAAGGCAGGTTTAGGAACTGGAGTTCCTCACTTTGATTTTTGCTGTCATTCACAGTGGCTTAACAAGTTATGAGGGATTTAGAGTTGGATTTAAAATTTTGCTTGCTGTCTGTTAAAAGAACAGCTCTCTTGTGTTCTGTACAAACACTTATTCTCTTTCCAAAAAGCTTTGTACTCACTCCACGGGGCATAGGAAGAGTTCTACTAAGGAACAACCAAATATCCCCATGGCCCAACACGACCTCTCTAGCATCCGCCAACCAGGATGCCTGAGGAAAGGGATGCATACAGTGAGGCTTTCCCAGTGTACTTTTCCATCATCCAGCAGTTTGTGACCCAGAAATCTACTCAATATCTACCACTTAATGTCAGTCCACTCCTCTTTCTGCTTCTGTGATCTAAAACCAGGACTCTGATGCATTAGCAAGCTATTAGCCATGGTACACACTGTTTTTTTTTCCTCTCCTACCAGCACCCAATAAGTGTGAGTTAAACTGTATTCCAAAGGGAGAAAACTTCTACTACAGACACAAGGAAACTGTGATAGATGGGACTACTTGTGAACCTGGCAAGCGGGATATCTGTGTAGAGGGAGTTTGTCAAGTGAGTCATCCTTTTGCTTCTTTCCTTTACCGTTGTGTCTGTTAGTCTTTCAGGTTCTTCCCTTTTTAATAATATCTGAAAGGTGGATTCATTCAGTTTCTGAGGTGCTGAGGAGGATATCAACAGCATTTGTCTCTCTGTCTCTGGAAGTGGAAGGGAAGATGTCAGCTCTGTCCTTCTCTTGACAACAGCTTTCCTGCCTTCTGACTTCCCACACTCCCTAGATTCAGGTTTTCTCATAGGAACAGTCCATCATTTAGCCATTTTGTCTTTCTCTCCCTTGTCATTAAGGTTTATTCATATTGCTGCCCCTATGCCCTGACAGGTTGTTGGCTGTGATAACATACTAGAATCTACCAAGAAGGAGGACAAGTGCTTGCAGTGCGGAGGAGATGGCAGCACCTGCTATGGTGTGAAGGGCACTTTTGATGTGCCCAACCTCCCCAAAGGTACAAATGATCTGTATAGTTCAGGCAGGTGAAAAGAGGAGGGTTAAACCTAAACTCATGTGGCTCTTCAGCCACTTCAGTATTTACCCTGAGAATCATTTTCTCAATCTCAGAACAATCAAATGTACTTGCAGTGCTGCTGGTGTCTTTCCCTGTTCAGTCTTCAGCAGGTGCTATAAATGTACCATGTGAATATAGCTCTATACCATTTTCATAAGACTATCTCCATGCACAGTATCTTGAAAGCCCTACTAGAATTTCTGCAAGGCTAGAAATGGAACTGAATCTTCTGCATTTGGCCCATTTTGAGTCATTTCAAGACAATTGTGCTGTGATCAAATCTTAGTCAAGACCCAATATACTAGTTACTGAAATCCTAGATTTTAAAACCTAAAAAACAAATGACTTTGCACTGATCCCTGTGCTTACTTTTCTGAGGTGTAGTTGCAACTGTATGCCCATGGACTGTCATCTGAAGAGTTTTGGGTGAAGCTATTCAGAATGCAGATAAAGTGACAGCTGAAATGCTTTGAGCCACCATCACAAAGCTCATCTAGTTGTTCAGATACCAATAAAATTGGAAGAATCATTGATGCAGAAATATGACTGTGTACTATCAACAGATAGATATTGAATAATCCTCTTTATTTTTCTTTAGGGTACAATCAAATCTTCATCATCCCTGTGGGAGCTACCAGTATCCAAATCAAGGAGGTTATGCCCAGCAGGAACTTCATGGGTAAGACTGATATCAGAACATGTTTTTCAGTCCATTTGGATTCCAGCCATTGCATTAAAATTTGGTTTTCTGGTACACTGGGATTTGGGAGGGTTGCCTTGATAGCTTGATCTGGCAGAGGGAAAAACTCTGAAAATCAGGATCTAAATACTGAGTATCTTTAAAGTATTTGTGATGCTCAACTCTGGGCTTCACATCTACATCATTTTCGCTGAAGAAGGTAAAGTCAGGACAGGAATAAGTTGGAGGGATTTGGCTGTGCTTCCTCCGCAGCAAAACTGGCAAGAACTGTCCGAATATAGAGCAGCTTCTGGCAAGGAAGTGCTAGGCGGGTCCAGCATTGGTGGAGGATAATGTTCACTTTTATTTGCCACACCTGTGATGCAGAATTAAGTGGAAATGGGAGCATCCCTGTTTAATTCTTATTGTTCATTTTAATATAAGAATTTTTGCTATGGTGGTAGGTGCTGCCATATTAGTTTGTCACTCCACTTAAGAGGATTGCAATATTAATGCAAAGACATGGTGCTCAAATGATGACGCTGAGAGCTCCGTGGGTTGCCAGTACCTTGAAAATCTAGAACAGGTACTGTCTTGCAGTAACTAGAACCAGATTTCAAATCATAAGTGTGTTAATTTATTTCCTTTTCTTCTCTGGCATGTGGGTTTATCCAGCTGTCAAGAATGTGCAAGGGGATTATTATCTGAATGGGCATTGGACAATTGACTTCAGCCGCACGCTGCACATAGCTAGCACAGTTATGCACTATGATCGCGGCTCAGAAGGTGATCTGGCCCCAGAGCTTCTCCATGCCAGAGGTCCCACTACAGAGCCCTTAGTCATTGAGGTAAGTGGCTGTGCCTGCCTCCACTGATACTGTCTTACTTTGCATAGCAGTCCTCACTTTGTGCAGTGGGAGTGCATTGGTGGAGACCAGATGGGAAATACTCTTGAAGGATAACTGGGCCTCCAGGACTCTGACGAGGCTGTGGGCCATTAATCTAGACCAAGGTGTTTTTCTTGCAGAAAACACAGTGTTATGCTCTGGTTCTGTGGCCCAGAAAGGAGCGGAGCAATGCTTGATGTATTCCTTTGAGCTCTGACTGTAAGAGACAAGTCTGCACAGAATGGATTTGGTGCAGGGGCAGGCTCTAGAGTACTGCGTGTTACAGTGTACTGTAGGCCGTGTCAAGGTATTACTGTGACAGATGAGGTAGATTTTCTGTCTATGAGAGAGATGAATGCACCCTTTTCTGAAAAATGATACTCCCTAGATAATCACAGAAAGCAAGGAGAAAATACAGTCTAGAGAAAAAGACCTCTTTGAACTGGAGGGAACAAGTCAGCTAAAACCCTCAGACACAGAGGGGAAATGCTGTGAAGGGGAGAAGTGCTGCTGCTATTTTCATGACTTTATCCCATGTTTTCGTAGCTCATCAGTCAGGAGCCAAACCCAGGAGTACAGTATGAATACTACCTGCCTGTGCACGAACAGACCTCAGGTTACAGCTGGAGCTACAGTTCCTGGAGTGAGTGCAGCTCTGAGTGTGGAGGAGGTAAGGGGGCAAGACCTGGTCTCTGGCAATGTCGTTCAAGGTTTATATCCATATCCTGAAGACACAGTGTGACTGCGTGCTGCCCTCTGCAGCTGCTTCTCAGCAGTCTCCTGCTGGAAGACAACACAGATATCTGCCGGTGGCAGCCAAGGTTTTCTCAAGGGAGTCACATATGGAATCACAAGAGGACTGTGCTCCTTGCATTGTCCTGTCTTATTTTACATGTCTTAGTCCCCAGACTTGTTTCTAGGATCTGTTAAGGCTCTTCATAGGATGCCTTTGTTTTATTTTGTCCTACCTCAGTTCTTAATGTCCTTTGCAGGCCTTTTCAACCTCTTTAAACCATTTTCCAATCTGACCTGGTCTACAAAACTGGGTTGTATCACACTTCTATACTTCTACCATCACCTGTAAGATTCCTGAACAGGGAGATTGTCAGATTCCATGGGGTGTCACAGAGTGTTCAGTTTGCATCAACAAAACTATTGATTTTAAACTAAAAGAACAATGAAAAAAAAATGGCAATCAAAGAAAAACCTCCATCTGACTATAGAGTTTCTGTCTGTCTCTTATGGTCTTCTGCACTGATGGCCATTTCAGTAGCTCTTGCCATACTGTGGTTGTGGGAGCTGATACTCTCAACCTGTAAGAAACATGACGCGTTACAACATCTAGTCTTCATAAGACTGACCTTCTGGGTCTAACAGCACACACCAAGCCAGGTTCCTTGATAAGCAATGTATGGATATGGCATCTCCCTTGTGGCTCTTAACCCACTCAAACAAAAGGAAAAGGTCCCTCAGCTCTACAGAATTATTCTGTCTCTCTTTTATTTCCTGTAGACTTGTATACTGTGACAAAGGCATCATTCATACATATGGTGACAGACCAAGAGCTGCACTTGGCTCTTCCAGGCTGGTGGGTTGCAGATGTGGATTCAGTGCTGCTTCAGAACCTTGTCTTAGCAATGCCACTGCATTTCAAACACCAGTGCATTGTCCTAGGTGGCTTACATTGATCAGTATACTTTCTTGTTTCACCTTTAGGTTTCCAATCCCGTTTGGTGTTTTGTACCATAGACAATGAAATTTATCCAGACTATATGTGCAGGAACAAACCACAGCCAGACAATAACCGGACATGTGGCCATCAGACTTGTCCCCAGACAAAACGGTAAGATTTCCTTTCCTCTTCTGAGCTCTGCCTTCCTCCTGAGGTGATTTTGGAGCCAGGAAAATGGAAGGCTCTCTCAATAGTGCCCTCCAGCATGGTGCTTTCCAAGAAAATGTTTCACTTCTTAGAGAAAGCCCAAGACAACTGTGGGGATGATAACAATATGACAAGCATTCTTATGTGCACAAGGAATGGACTTGATATGTCCTGTGTTCATTTTTTAGATCAATTATGTTTTCTTTCTAACATGATTGGGGAAGATAGTCTTTTAGCCCCTGTAGAAGGTAGGAAATAGTCTGGGTTTTTTTGTTCTCTTCAACTGGAGCCTGCAAAAAAAAGAAGAGTAGGTCTGAGCTGGTCTAGTTTTTATGTCATTTCTGCACTCTCAGCGTCCTTGCTCTTTGAAATAGATGAATCCTGGAATCTTTTCTATTATTTTCAGACCCATTTACTCAATCATTTCCCCCTTGTCCCTTGCTTACGCAGCCTTGCAATTGGCTTAAATTGGCTCTTACAAGCATCCAGAACTGCAACCAGAGCCTTAACTGCACATCTCACTGTGTATCTGATTGGTATAGTGGAGACCTTTAAGAGTGCTGTTGTGAGCCAGAGGGTACCTGGAAAACTGGGAACATTTCTGTTCCCGTAGCTACTTGCTTTAAGTTCTTTAAATTCTTTGTTCTGTGTATAAAGGACTTCTTACATCTCTCCGCCACGAGCCTGGAGCCACGGTGGAGCACGGAACTCTCAGATGAAGAGGTAACAGTGAGGAGACTACAGGAAGGCGGCTGCTATCTTCTGCTCTCCACCTACTTGCCCACTGGAGCCTTGTGGGGACATGGGGGCTTTCCTTTGGCACTGATGGTAGCAGTGGGCAGTGCTTTGCTTTTGATTCTTGGCAATGAGATTGATGGTGGAGGGTGCTAGCTGGCAGCTTCGCTCAGGTGATTTTGAGTGTTGCTGGTAACTTGACTCCTATGGTATTGAGGAGGAGACAGTTTCTTCATAGCTTTTGGCTTGATAATTATTGCTTTAGGCTAGAGTGGTAGAGGCATGTTTTGTTAGATTTTTGTTTGGTTAATCAAGGTAAAAAACAGGGAAAGAAAACATGATGGACTAGGTCTATTGAATTATTGACCAGGACTCCAGAGTGCCATACCAAAAGCCTCAGAGTTCCTCAAAAGCCCTTCTTTGTTTGGCCTGGGTCCTATATCAGGCAGAAAATTGCTTACATACTGTGGTGAGTGCAAGGTTGTGACAGATACTATACTTAGAATGTCCACTGAGGTATTAGAAGTAAAAAAGAACAGAAGCAAAACAAGTGTTCCCAGCATACTGCTAATAGCTTAGGACTTGCCTCTTAATGGTCCCATCATTATGATCGTTCTTTCCATATAAAGGACATGAAACAAGTGTCAGAGATGTCTTGACTTGCAGTTAAAGGAATCTGTAGGTGAGTCCATCCAGTTGATACAACCTTTCTAAAACTGCATGCTTGCTTCACAGGAGGCAAAATACTCCTGTTTTTATACCCTGTGGAACGTTTGTAAAAGCTTGATCAATTAATTTATTTTGAGCTCAGTAGCCACACTGCTCTAAGTGGCTTCTGTTTGCTGTAATTTTTCACTTTCTAAAGGGAATATCTTATTTTGTGGTAAATGGTATTCAGTTTTAGGCTATCTGCTTCTTTAGTAGCAGAAAAAAGTGCCTTAAGGAGATGAACATGTCTTCTCTGGCTGAGTCTGCTGTAGAGTTTCTGATAGGATATGAATGTGAATTGGTTGGCTGAAACTCAGTGGTGAGGGCAGACCAGGGGAAGCAACTGGAAGGCTAGGGGAGAAAACATGAACTGCCTTTACTCCCTGGCTCGGGCTTATATGTCTGAAAGAGGGGGTAGTAGATCACCGTGATACACCCCCTGCATCACCAGTGCCTTTTAACTCCTCCCACTCCGTGCTGGAGTCTGAAATCCCTGAAGTCAGGCCATGCAAGCTGTGCTCCCAGCTGCCTGGGCAGCTGCACATTTCCCCTTCTGCTAGCAGGGATGTAACATTTCTGTGACAGCTTCAGCAACCAAATGCAAAATCTCTTTGAAGTTTTTTTACTTTTTTGTGTGCTTCTGTCAGATAATTTAGCCAATGAGAGGAATAAACCATCTTTCGGTTGGTCTGTCAATTAGAAGTTTGTAAGCGCTTCTGAGAGTGTTGGGCATAGTTTGCAGACAGATTGAGATCTCAGTTTAGTAATGTCTTCTGTTTTGGGTAGTGGCTGGAGCATAATGGATTGTTAAGCTTGTGAGCTACTTTTCTTTTAGCTGATCTGGATTGTTTTCTTTTTTGTTTGTTTGTTTTTGTGTGGTTTTTTTCTTCCCCTTTAGTGTACTATTCCAGGCATAATATTTTTGCAGATGGTAGGAGACCAAAAGCCATGAAAATAAATCCTTCCTCTGAGAGAGAGCTCTGCATTTCCAGAGTAACAAGTGTTTCATAGCTGGGGATTTGCCTTTGGAGTGGGACTCACGCTTTGCATTGCCAGTCAAGCTGGGCAGCGCTTGGTGAAATAGGAACTTGTCTTTGACTCCGTTCTGCAAAGAGATGTTTTCCTTGTCTGACTGTAACAGGGACACAGCACTGACCTCTGGGCTATTTAGCTGGGCCATCATTTGTTTGCTTGATTCTGTGACCTGCAGGTGGAAAACAGGGGAGTGGGGACCCTGCTCAGCTACCTGTGGTGGAGGCACGCAGACTCGCTCTGTTTACTGTGTAGCATTTGATGGTCAGAGCTCCCAAGGTGTTGTGGACAATGCTGAATGTATGGCCTTTGCACAGCAGCCTCACAGCAGTCAGCCCTGCAACAGGAGACAGTGTGCAACCTGGAGCACAGGACCCTGGTCAGAGGTGAGTTTGTGTGAGAAGCAGCTGCCATGTGGCATCCGCTGAAGGAGGATCTGCCAAAGCTTGAGGGTGAAAAGCCAGGCACCTTCTCTGGGACTATATAAGGTGTGTGTCCATAGCTAGGTGCAGAGGTATAATAATATTTGTTTCTGCAGTTCTCTGAAGAAGTTCTCCAGACAGCATCTATGCCTTTTGATAAATGTATTCCTGTTCCTCATAGCTGATCGTGAGTCCGCACCCATGTTCCTTTCACCACACGCTCTCTCTGTATTTTTATCAGGTCCACCAGACCTTGCCACTGTCTGAGTTTCTGAGCCAGGCCTGGTGGAGGGCAGGCTGAGAGCTGCTGTCCTGAAGCTGATCTTGTGCACTAACACTCCCCTCTGTAACATAGGAGCTCATGGCTTCCACTTGTGCTGCTTATTTCCGTGCATATTGCTGCCCCAGCATTACTAGCCCCTGAATGGCAGTACTAAATCACAACAATCAGTAAGCAAGATGCCAGTGAACTGCTGGTGACCTGATGTTTACTGTAGGCTGTGTGTCAGTGCAGGGCTTCTCTGGACAGCTGCAGTGTGCATTTACCCTCCAAACTACATGTAGTAAGTGCCAGCCAGGCACTTAGAAGGCATCTTATGTTCAAAAGTCCTAGAAAGTAAGGATAGTAAATATAATTGAATCGCATCTACTCAGTACCTAAAGCACAAGTGAATTTTCTGCTTTTGAAATAAGTGTGTTGCGTGCTTGCAACATTTGATTTACAATCTTGTGGTCTTTCTTTGCCTGAGTGATGAAGCAGCAGCATGAAATGCAACTTTGAGGCGTGATAAACAGGACTGTAAAGTTTTTTGTTGTTGTTTTTATACTCTCATGAGATGTGAGGTGTGAATACTGAGATGAATTCAGGGTTGTGGAATGAGAGCACTGTCTAGGAAAGGCACGAGGCACAAAGTGACATGTTCTTACAAATTGATTCCTAAGTGATTCATTCTGGGGTTACAAAAAATGACTATGCTTCACGTATGTGTTACTGGAGATAAAAGGTCACTCTAGTAAATAAGTAGTAGAAACGCTGCTGGAAACTCAAAGTCGTTCAGACAGCTCCCAGGTCATCTCCTATGTAGGAGTCTTCTGCAGTTCCCAGAGAACTGAGCTGGATTCCAGGCAAAACCACTGTGAATTTAACAGAGGATTGGAAAAGGCCATTTACATGCATAGAAAGCAGCTGTCTCACAGCTCCACACCATAAAATGGAGCATGAAGTCTTCAAGAAAAAGTCATGAGAAATGCAAGAACCTTGTTTTTTATCTTCCCCTGAATTCTTTACCTCGAGCTGGTTTTTATCAGGAGTAATGTTAGTTTGCAGGTCTCTCCAGCCATTTACAAACATCCTGTTCTGAATGTATTCTGTTGTACTGGTGTTTTTTTCCAAAACCATCCATTCTCCTTGTCGTCTTTGATAGAGAGCAAGAGAAGTTACGTAACTAGACCAGAATCATCCAGTGAGCTCCAGACCTCCCAGATCCTATCCACCATGCCATATTGTCTCTTCTACAGCACAAACTACACTGCTCATTCCCATCCAAGAAGATGGTTTTAATAGTGGTTGCGTGTTTGAGATGTTCTTAAAATGGAACTCTGCCTTGATGTTTGAACCACATCCTGGAAATGCAAGTGTAAAGTAGGTGCTTCCTTTTCACTGTTGTTCTCTGTTCCACAGTGCTCGGCCAGCTGTGGGGAAGGTGTCCAGACCCGGACTGTCACCTGCAGAACGCAGCAGGGCTCTCAGGCTCAGGACTTTGCTTGTTTAATGGAGCCAAAGCCACCAGCCACCCAGCCCTGCCTTAAGGAGAACTGCATCCAGGAAGTCGGCTGGCACATTGGAGACTGGGGCCTGGTGAGCATCGTGCTTTCATGCATCGGAAATAATTGATTATATTGCTGTGTTCCTTGCAAACAAGCTTTAATCAGTGCAGCCTGCAATTGGCTGAAGCAGGGAGCATGTACTGCTTCATTACCAGTCCCTTGGCTCACAGTTGCATTGTAACTGGCACTAGTAATGCTCCAGTTAATCTGTTGCTTGCTTTGTTTGCAGCTGCTACAGAAATAAATCCTTCTTGGAGGAGGGAGACTATAGTTTCAGTGACAGTGGCAAAATGCAGCCAATATACTGAAACAATCCACTCCTGCTGCTTATTCCCATTTCTTTGCTCTATTATTGTGAATAGCAAAGCTGCTCACGGGCTGGATATGGCTTAGAGCTTCAGGACTGGTCATTTTGTTTGGTGAAATGATTTAAACTATGTTTTTGTAATTGTTCAGTTAAACTGTTCTTCAGCTGGATTAATCTTGTCTTTGTGGAGGGAGACAGGCTGTTTTCAGCCTGGGAAATGTACCCAGGGGAGGAGATGGGGGAGATCCAATCTATCACGTGACTTCCAAGCACACTTGTTTCCCTTCCATGCTAGCCAGACCAGCTTGTTCTGAGTTAAAACATGTTGCATCTGGTTCTTTGTGTGATGTAGCTGAGTTTTAATAACAGCAAAGAAAGCTGCATACCTTAATCTGATCTTTCCTGGCCTCAGGCTTTCCAGTATCAGAGGGCTTCTGCTTGCATCTGAATAAAAGAAAGAAATACTTTCTCAATGTCTATAAAACTTGCTATGAACAGGTTGGTTCTCGTCCTCTCCACTGCCCTCTCCACCCGGAGCTGCTGCTCGTTGCTCCCTCTTCACTCACGGCTTCCAGTGAGAGGAACTCGTTAGCTGCTTACAAGAAAGCTATCCATTTGCTTTCCTGTTGTGAAGTGCTGCCTGTTGTTTTTGAATTCAGAGTTCAAAACTGACCCTTTAACAACTGGTGGATCCCTGTAGTGCTGAGGTGCCTTCAGGCCAGGCTGGAACAATTCACTCCTGCTGCTTATTCCAGCTCCTTGCCACACCACTGTCCTTGGCAGAGCAGCAAATCTAGATGTTAGAGAGTAAGCATAGCTTGGAGCCTAATGCTTAAGGGCTGGGTGCAACATTTGGCAAAATGATTTAGAGTATCTCTGTTCTGATGAATCCAGCTGAACTGTTGTTTGCCTTATCTTGGTGGAGGAAGCTGTGCTTGGCCTGCAGCTAATCACAGCTGTTCCACACTCCTGGTCTGTGGTGTTTCTGCATTCTGACTCTGATTCCTGCTCACTTGCCTTGTCTCTGTGCTAAAGTGTTCGAAGAGCTGCAATTCAGGCATCCGGACACGCCAAGTTATTTGCGCTGATGGTGACTCCAAATTCTACAGTGCTGATATATGCAAAGCCATCCAACCACAGAAGCCAGCCACCCTGGGTAGCTGCAACATGCAGCCTTGCTACCTGCCACAGCGTGAGTTGATTTGATAGACACCCAACATTTTCTAAGTTGCTTCTGTTGCAATTTCTGTAGAAATTGCCAAGTCTCTGCAAAAGCTTGTGTTCTCAGCTCCCTGCTTACCTGTCTCCATCCTGTGCTTTTGCACATATAACCATAGCATCTTCAGAGTCCCTGTAGGTGTGCTGTTTGAAGCACATGTAACAGATTTGGGAGCAATATTGGCATGTGTCCATTCTGAATTCAGTGTTTTGACTTGTCTCTGCCCCAGTCTGTACCGTAGACTGACACCAGGACTCACATGGCTGAGGACTGACACGCTGGACAGGCTCAGTAGTTAGAAACCATAGCCAGCTCTCATCCCTTTGTAGACTAGCTGTAAACTGTTTGGAGATTTTACTTGCTGTCTGTATTTAGTCTTCATGCCAGAGCTGAAATGGTGACTTCTGTCTGCCTACCTGTTGCAGGTAGCTGTCTTCACAGGCCAGTTGAATCCAATTGCTGATCAGCAGCTGTTTCAGGAGAAGAAATAAGTTTTTGCCAACCACAGTCTCTTGTTGATTTTTCTGATGCATTTGTAATTATTTGAACATAGCTGGACTAACTGTGCTTACTTTTATATATGTCTCTCTTTGCAGAGGTCCCCAGTATGCAGGACACTACGGGATATGATGTCAGTCGACAGTCTTTGCTGACGCGTTACAACCCAAACAGCCCTGCCCCAGGTTCAGAATTTTGTTTGTTTGGGTTTTTGATGATGGTGGGCTTGAAACAGGGTGTGGTAGGGAGAAGGATCCTCCTTTTCTTCCTTTCTATTGTTCTTTTCATGGACTTCTAGTATTCTTGGAGCCAGGGATAAATTATAGATTCGTTACACCAGTGGAGAACTATATCTGAGTCTGTGCATGTAGCAGACTGTACAGACATCCCAGGTTCTGGCAGTATGACATAAATGCTAGCTGAGAAAAAATGCCGCCTAAAGGTGATTATAGGTAGAAAAAAGGTTCGTGTGTCCTGCTACAAGGGGACTAAAGCAATGTGACAGGTAATTTCTTATGGGTCAGCAGGATGAATGCTTAGGGCAATGAGCAGAAGAGCCTCAGAGCAATCAAATTCAGAAGGAAGGGCCAGAAGACACGTATTCAGGTGAAACCTTGGTACAGAAAACCTTGCCTTGTAGCTTTGAGTGGGTAAAAGAGAGCAGATGCTCACCTGTATGCTGTAAGGAGTTATCTCCACAGATTCTGGTGATGGAAGGTTGCTCCCTGGCAGCTCTGCAGTCCACAGCACCTCTGGGAATCACCATATCCATTCCACTGAGGACCACGGCATCAACTTGTTGCCTGTTCGCTGGGAACCCCAGTCACGCTCATCAAGTTCCCATCAGCTCAGCATCTCTCAGTACTCCACTGCAGGGACTGGTTCTCAGAACTGTTATCGGAGCCCACATGGCTGCTGTCCAGATGGACACACTCCAGCTTCAGGCCCTTTGGGGAGAGGTTGTTCCTTCAACACCTGTCACCAAAACAGGTAGCTGTGAGTAGATAGGCCTGAGCAGGGAGGCACTGCCTTTCCTGGAGGCTTACTGGAATTTACAGCCTGTGCCCATTGAACCAAGCAGGTCAGATATTGCTGTAGCCTTCCTGCCCTCTGCCTGTAGGTATGGATGCTGTCCTGATGGAGTATCAGCTGCCCGAGGTCCAAACAACATGGGATGCCCACAGTATGACAGTGATGTTCATATGAGAAGAAATCAGCCTGCTGCAGCTGTTCTAACAGTAAGTACAAAAACCCTTTGGGTTTTAGCTGTCCATCACATGTGAAGGTTCAGTTTTGACCCTGATGATTCAGACTGTGTGTTTCTGTTTACTTCGTCTCTCCCAGTAATGCTGGAGGACCAGTACTACATGTATGGCATCAGGCCCTTTGGTGTGCTTCATTCCTGTTTAGTCTGGGGCATCTGCTTGTGATCCTTTGTAAGCAGGGGATGGAGGGAGTGATTGGGAATTGTCTGAGAAGGAGAGAAGCATCTTGAGTAGAACTGGTTGAATAAGCCTGAGTAATGAAATTTCTATCTGTCAGAAACTTGCCATCCAATTTCTGGGAGGAAAAAAAAAAAAGAACAGGAAAAATATTGCCACTAACAATTGTCCTTGTGTGTCATCTCTGCAGGTTAATTGAGGATAAAATATTTAGGGAGGAAATTCCTCTGAAATAGCTTGGGGTATCTGGTGGGGCCATTAGAAAAAACTGATCTGCTGTTGGGCTGGCTAGGTGTGTTTTGCAGAGAAGTGCAGCACTGGCTTCATGGCTAAGAGCCAAGTTTCCCGTCCCTTGCCAGCATGAAAGCCTCTAGGAGGCAAACAAACGAACAGTGATTCCTCTAGCAGCTGTCCTCCTGCAGCCGACAGCTTGGACACGGTGCTTTGCATGTGCTACTGCTCTCATGTATGCATGATAACTTTTGGCTTTCAATTCCTGTCTCTAAGGCAAGCCAAGCCTTGTCCCAGCAGCACCCCTCTGGCGAGTGCCGCAGTTCAGTGTACGGCTGCTGTTTTGACAATGTCGCTTCGGCTTCAGGTCCTGAAGGGGAAGGATGTCTCAATAGGCCCAACTACCGTAAGTGATGCTTTGACTTCTTTGATTAGAAGCATAGAAAAAGTCACACAGAAATCAGTACCGTCTGGAAACGTCCTGTGTAGAAGTTCTGCTCTCTGGAAATTGTAGTGAATGGTCTCCTTGAATACAAACCCTCCTAGTGGCTGGGATAGGGAAGGTTGAAGGGAATGCAGAGAAGCTGCTAAATGGCTCAGTTAGCTACCGCAGAAGTTCTTATTCTCCTCTTTTGATGTTTGGACAGAACTGTGTGTAACCTCCGTCAGTCTGTAGGGAGCTGTTTCACCCTGGGAAGACAACCTGGTATAGCCTTGTTCTCCAAATTCATTGCCTGGGTTTAGGTGTAGTAGGCCCTTCTCTGAGGAACTGAGGCCACGCTCTGTCTTCAGACAACCCCATTTGGGCAGAGGTGGAATAAGAACTACAACTAAGGATGGAGGTGCTGCTTAGGGCTCTGTGGAGGCTTTCAGCCAGCAGAGATCAATGGGGAACGGTGCCTGCTATGCTACAAGGGTGCTAGAGGTGCTGGGCAAAAGCATCTCTGCTCCTGTAGTTCCCAGCTGTATCCTCTTCAGGCAGGTTGCTGCTGCATTACTTTCCCCTTTTGCTGCAGCATAGGGATTGCGTGGTCACCGGCCC
This sequence comes from Numida meleagris, assembly GCF_002078875.1. Lineage (NCBI taxonomy): Eukaryota > Metazoa > Chordata > Aves > Galliformes > Numididae > Numida > Numida meleagris. Next base: position 26,832,477 of record NC_034414.1, on the reverse strand, counting down.
TGTGAGACTGCCCTGGGGAAGGGGAAAGGTCTGCCTGCCCTCTCTGCTTGGCCTCAGCTCAGCAAAGGGCCTCTCAGTCAGAGCCCTGCATCAATTTGTCAGCATGTGACTGTGATACTTGTGACTCAGAGCACAGGAGAAAGCAGACACCTTTGGCCGTGCTCCTCTTTATTTGCAGGGGTGTTCAGTAATGCATGAATCTTAACAACTGGGTCTAATCCACTTGTGCTGTGGGCTGGAGATGTGCAAATGACAGCCACGTGCCCCTTGTGGAAGAAGTCCCAGGACCGACCTTACAGCTGCAGAATTCCCTGGAAAGGCCATAAGTATCTAGACTCAAAAATGTCTCTGAGATGGGTTCTCTTCCCTCCGTCTTAGTTTTCCTGCTAGCAGAAAACATCAGAACAGTTGTCCTATTCCAAAGCAGAGCCGGGTGCAAAACTCAGGTGTCCCAGATTTCCACCAGCACTCTGCCCACAAGGCCCATCATTTAGGCAGGTGGTTTGGAGCACTCAGACCTTTGTGTTTCACGACCCTCACATGCCCTTCTGTTCTGCTCTTTTTGGCAGCATATCCTGTCATGTGCCTGCTGCCCAGTGCTCACGGCCCCTGTGCGAACTGGACCACTCGCTGGTACTTTGTGACTGTTGTTGGCAAGTGCAACCGGTTTTGGTACGGCGGCTGCCATGGCAATAAAAACAGATTTGCCTCAGAGGAGGAGTGCATGAGAGTGTGTCATAGCTCAGTGGGGGTTAGTACTCTAGAGCACCAGCCCTCTTCTGGCACAGGAACGCTGCAACAGCAGGACACCAGCTCTCGCTCTCATATGGGCACTTCTCAGGGTAAGCAGCAGCCCCTGCCAAGAGAGTCTTCAAGTCATGGCCAAGAAGGAACAGCCTACAGGGCTTCACACCCCACACAGAACAGACATGGAGAGAACAGCTGGAGAAGTGAGGTGCTGCCAGAGGCTTTGCAAAGGTCTGGTGTGCTAGAGAGCCAGCAGTGGGGCACCCAGCAAAGTAGATTGAAAAGCCTGAGCCAGCTGCACTTGACAGGGGAAACAGCAGTGCCTGGGCCCTCCCAGAAGCAGAGTAGCAGGGGCCAGCAGGTGCTGCTACATGAAGGCAAGCAATGGCAGAAGGCTTCTGGAACAGATGCTTCCATGACAGAAGGCTTTGGGCACCAGGTGTCTGCAGACTCCTTCCCAGCACAGAGTCTGCACAGGTGATTGTATTTTATTTTTTGGTCTTTTCTGCCTGCTCATTGTGAAGCATCAGTGCAGCTTCCTCTGCAGTGGAAGCATAGGTGCAGCCCAACTGACCCTGCAACAGATTGGCTATATATTAGCTTTGGTAAATCACATTATCCAGGCCTTGGAGTAAACTACTTTCTCATTCCTTGCACTCTCATTACGCTCTGACAGCACTGAAAATAGTGTGAGAAGACTGCAGGATGCTGGGACCCTTGTTCGAGAGGCATACTGTAAATGAAAATCCATAGGTGGTTTGCCTGTTCTGACCGGTAAATATAGCTGACTCTGGCTTTGGAGCCTTTATCTCCGCGCTGCATGGAGAAGCAGTGGGTTGTTCTGGGAAAGACTTTAAAATGCAGAGTTTGAGTCAGGATCAAGACAATGACACAGCGAAAATCAAGATTGTGAGGAGCTAGATATGTGTGTCTGGATCTATGTCAATCTGCTGAGCTGAGCCTTATTCTCACAACAGAGAGTTACATAGCTATGGCTGCCTCCTTGGATTTCTTATAGTACTCTATCTATCCAGACCAGCCTCTGCCATGTAGGAGAAGGCTTGCCATATTACATGGTGCCTCTGCTCGGAGCTAAATGGGCAGCCAGTCCCGCTTTGCACTGTGGTTGTCCATAGTCACATCGGAAGACCCCAAGGAGAGAAGGGAAGCTGAGTTGTCACTGGAATCGCTTTCTCTTTCAGAGCCATTCTGGAGGAAGCCAAGCCCTCTCTTGTGACAGCAGTCATGGGACAAAATATCCAACTGGTCTGCAAAGCAAGCATATCCCCTTTCTCCAGGGTGGAGTGGATGAAGGATGGCAGGCCAGTCTCCTCTGACAGGTGAGCTCGGCTCCCTTCATTACAGAGCAGTTCATGGTCCTTGCTGAACAGGGTGCCAAATACGCTTGCCCACTTTCTCTGTAATCTCATTGGTAAATTTCTTTGGGGGGGTGGGGAGGAAAGGATTAGTAAATAAACAAGCTCATGTATTAACCTAAGAACACGCCTGAAAATGAGCTTTCCATCTGGCCTGTAAACAGCAGAAACGGATACACTCTGCAACTGTTACTGAGGCACTGGATAGCATTATGGGACAGAATGGGTGCTGCCCCAAAACAAGGCACCAGTGGGAACTGATGTGTGGGCAGTTATGCAGAAGAATGTTGGCTATGTAGGATTTTTCTTGAGATACTACTTAACTAGTCCAGGATGAAGCTCATGGCCAAGCAAGTCAGGAGTTCCCCTGGCTAGAAGTTTCTGGCACCATCTAAGCCGCAATGCTTTTAAAATTATTTTTAAAGCCTGCTTTTCATGGGAAGTCTGTTTCCTGCAACAGTTTGGATCCAGAGAGTCATTTTTTGTTATGAAAATCACAGTTGTTAAGAAAAGCTCGGTTCTGCTTTTCTGTTTGCAAATGACTGCTGGGGCTCAGGCTCCTGCCTGGAAGGGCAGTTTGCCTGCTCATGGGAGAGGATTGTTGAAAGCAGTTCCCTGTTTTCCCATTCCACTCTGTTCCTGACCTCCTTTCTGTTGCAGTTATTTCCCCTGCCTGTGACCCTGCTGTGGTCAACAGGGTTTTGTTTTTTTTTTTTCCTAAGCTGGGGAGGGCACTGCATGGTGGTGGTTTATGTAACATCAGCAGGAAGGGCTGCTTTGCCTTGACCAGTTGCTGTCCTTGGCCAGGCAGAGGCAGTTGATTCCTGCTCCTGTTGCAGGCACATCTACCAGTCCGACAGCTCCTTAGTTATCAGCCACGTCAAACTGGAGGATGCTGGGACTTACACATGCCTCATTTCTGATGGGAGGACAGAGAGACGGCGGCAGATTCAGTTACAGATCATAGGTAATTTATTTTCCACTTAAACCTTAAATCTTCCACTACCTCTTCTACCAATGAGGTAGCTCAGCACTCCTCATTAACAGATACTGACAACAAGGGCAAAACTCCTCTGCTGCTACACTGTGCAAGCAGCATTGCCTTCACTCCATAGCAGTGATGTTCCTAGGGAAAGTCACAGCAGCAGATCTCCTCTGCAGTGCAGGAGCCAAGAGGGAGTGTGGAGGTAGTAGGGCTTCTTCCAGTGTAACATTATGATAAAGCCTTTACCCTAAAGCACTTCCTGCCTGCAGTGCCACCACGTACCCAGAATTGTCACTCATCTGTAACCTGTACCATTTCTACCTTAGCAAGCATGTTGTCCTCCCTGAGAGCCATCAGCTGACTCTGGTCCCAGGCAGGAGGCTCCAAAAAAGGGGTTTCCTATACCCTCCAACTCACAGTACGGTATGACCGGTTCATGCTGGTGCATTTATGTTTTGTGTTTTGCCCAAACAAGACCACCTAGGTAACAAATTATTCCCTGTTTCAAAAAACATGCCATATTTAAGAAGCAAATCCAGAAAAATACAAAAGATTAGTCTAAGAAGATGGACCAGCAAGCCACTCTTGGTGGCCTTAAGTCTCTGAGATGTACTTTGTCACAGCAGTGGCACACGGGGCAGAAGGCAGTGTGGCCTAAGGAATACTGCAACATATTCACTAACAGAGGAGAGAAAAGAGTCTAAAATTGCTTGCCTGCAGGTCTATGACTCTCATTAGTCGGCAGCACAGGCTTACTGCACCAGTCAGTCAGAAAACAGATGGCTGAAGGGCTCTTTGGCTCCAGTTCAGTGAGCTCTCCCAAGCTCACAGAAAACCCTATGCAAGAGGTCACAGTAAGAACGGTCTTTTTATTCACATATGGCATTTTATTTTGAATAGAGTACCAGAGTGCTGTTCTGGCAGAGGGTGAGAGAGGTCAGGTCCTTCACAAGGAAAATCAGCAGCACCGAGAGCTACCCAGAGGCGGGAAGGTTGTACAGGCAGCCGGTTCCTCTGTGCAACAGCAATTCACATATAGGTAAGTTCACATACAGCAACAGTTTGTCCACCGTGCCCAGCTGATGAACCATATGGCATCTCTTCATGTAGAAAAACTGAAGCTTGGAAAGGTCCTGGGTCAGCTGTTCTGGGCATGGTTGGGAGGTGAGGAATACTGAACTGCTGACAATAGGAGCAGGCAAAAATCCCAGTTGCAAGCTGCCTGCTGTTCTCCCAAGGGTCCCTTGAAAGAAGCATATCCTGAGCAAAGATATCCAAGGAGGCTGACAACAAAGCGTCCAGGTTCCAACAAATATAAAAATGCCAGGGGAACTGTCCTTAGCTGTTCAAGTTAGTGTAGTCAGAAAGAGAAACCCATTCAGGAAAAAAGCAAAGCAAATGGGAACTGCTTAATTAGTACAAAATAGACATATGTATATTAAAAAACAAAAACAAAAAAACAACAACAAAACAACCCTTCAGATACTTTAGTCCCTGCCCATTTATTTTAAGTATTTTGTGAACAAAGCACTTTGACTTAAAACTATCTTCTCATGTACTGCTTGGCATATTTTGTAGTTTCTTGCATATTTCTCTGGTACTTCTAGGCCTTGCAGAAATAAAAGGTTAAAAGCTGTTTTCACTTTAAATGCGGAATGCTGGGGCTCTAGACTAAATGGGACTATGATCTGATCTCTCTCTCCTTTTGAGTTCAGAGCCTAAAACCCAGCCAATTTGCTGAATCTCCAGCAACCCCCTTAGCTGCTTCTGCCTAAATGCAGAAAGAAGTGTTTCATTGAATTATAAAAGCACTGAATTAAGGCTCTTTGGTTTTGTTTTTTGAGATCAAGAATTCAGGTCAGAGAATGGGGGTGGGGGAGATGATGTTTTCTTTGACTCTGGGAACATCATGGTTTAGTTCTCTTCTGAAATGGTGTTTATCTGTAGCCAAAAGAGAGCAAAGAGCACAAGAGGATGGATGGTATAAGAGCCCATGCCCAGCCTTTCTGCAGTGTGCAGTGGATGCCCTTGCACGCAGTCAGGCTGATGATTGCAGTGGACTCTTCGCGGTCCAAAAAAAATATTTGCTATCTGCACCTTGGGAGAAGCTTACTTGGTGTCCTGTTCTCCAGGGCTTTGGGCCATTTGCTGTGCATTTATGTTGCTAACACTTAGGGTTTTAGCAGAGGGATGTTATAAGTAACAGGGATGCTCTGAGTTGCTGTCTCTGAAGGGTTAAGCTGTCTGGCAGGAGTGCAGCACCACGCTGTGCTGATCTGTAGCAGGATTTGATAGACGCTGCTTTTTTCTGAGGAGAGTGAATGTTGTTAATGGCAAATTCTGATGGGAGCACAGAGACCGCCCTTTCCCATTGGAGGCAAAAAATAAGGCTTGTGATTAAGAAGGCCTTGTGCTGAAGGTCAGAGACTGAACAAGGATGTTGCTGTATTGTTTGCTGTGCTTGTGGACTTTGCAGGTTGAGAATGGACAAGAGCGAGCCCTCAGTAGTGGAGGCCAAAGTGGGGGAGAGAGTCAGACTGCCCTGCACAGTAGAAGCATCTCCAGCTCTCACCATTGAGTGGCAGAAAGATGGGCAGCCCCTCTCCCCTCCCAGGTGAGCTCCCAGCTGGCTCTACTATTCCTGCAGCAGGCTGTGGGGAAAAGAGCCCCCTTCTCACCTTGCCTTTCTTGTTTCCTCTCTGAGGGAACACTGTTGCTGGTCAGTGCAAATAGGATCTGTTCTGCTTTGTGCTGGGCAGCTTCTGTCAGGGCTAGACAATGCTGTCCTACTGCCATAGCTTCAGTCACAGGCCAGAGCCTGGACACTGAGCTCTCACATGAACGGCTGTGATACAGAGTCTACATACCAGAGACTGTGTTGTGGATTGAACTGAGCTGCTGCTAAACCTTTGCTTAGTGTTACTGCAAAGTTGCGCATAAGGCTCGGATTTGTTTCTGGTTGCTGGAATCACACTGTGGCTCAAACACAGGCTGAGGGGATTTCTGGTTTTGTCCCTCAGACATAGACAGCAGTCAGACGGGGCCCTGGTGATCAGCCGGGTCAGCTCCGAGGACGCCGGCTTCTTTACCTGCATTGCCTCGAATGGACGTGACCAGGACCAGCGCCAGGTCCTGCTCCGGCCTCTAGGTACTGGGCGGGTGGCAGTGTTGCATGTCTGTGCACCCAAATGTGAAACGGGAAGGGCTGGTCGGAGTGGATTTCTCCTCTGGCCATGCCTTTTAACTTCACACCACATGTTTAACAGGCAACTTGTGGGTAAGGGAAAAGTGAGTTGGTTTTCCCAATGGTAATCTCATGCTCTTAGTAGGTCATGGTGCTGTAGACAGCTGAGGTGGGACTGCTAGCACAATGAGAGTATCTTTTGAGTCTCATTTCTGGCATGGTACAGGTATGGTAGTAGCGGGAGGCAATAACGAGGCAGTTCTTTGCATATGATGTACTTCTGTCTAACTGGAGGGAAGAACTTTGAAAAATCCATTACTTGCCCTGGCTTGGGCTAAAGCACTTAGGAAATATGACATTCCCTGTAGCAACAGCTACCATAGCTCCCAAATATGCCAGTTCAAGGCCTAGAAGCTTCTTTTACCAGGGGCAGCATAGAATTTTATTCTTGTTAGTAATTATTTCCTTCTGTTTTAGGAGGGCTGAGGATTACTGGTCTTCTGCCAAGCATCAAGGTATCTGAAGGAGAAACTGCTCAACTTCATTGCACAGTGACTGGCAACAATGTGAATATAAGGTGGTCAAGGTGAGCAAAAATGAGACAGAACTTCTCTCTCGTCTCTTCTTGAACCTCATCACGTATCCTCCAAATAGTAATGCAGGATACCTCCTAGGCAAGGGAGAGAGCTGTGGTTCACAGCTCCAACTGCCATCATCTAACCTTTCCTAATCCACTTGATGGTTAACCTAAAAATCCTAGGCAAAATCTCTGTGGGGAGTGGTCACCAAGTTTGCATTCCAGTCAAATGAGGAGAAAGGCAAACTTTAAGGTAAGATTTCACGGAGTTCAGAAGAGCTCCATGCTAGCAAGCTAATGACATTAAAATACCAAAATTTAAAGTGATTAACCAGAGGGTGACTTATGGCTGGTCTTCAGAAAACTCTCTGTGACTAACCCTAGCAAACATTTTAGCCCCTACAATAACAGCATCTGTTCTCCCAGCTTTGTGCTGTGACAGTTCTCTCCCTTTATTGCCAGATGGCAGTGAATGGCAATTCAAAGTGTTTTGGTAACAGTAAGAGAGAGTCTTCTCGTGATGTTTTAATAGTTAAACCAAACTTGTCCAAGTATGTGGTGGTTTTGGTGGGGTATTTTTTCTCCCATTTGAAAATAATCAGTTCCATTTTGGAGCTTTCTTGCAAAGGATCCATAGACATGGATTGGCAATTGTTTCAATCCCTCTGCTCCAAGGGGTTGGACTGAAGTGGGCCATCTCACAAAGACAGCTATTCTTCCATATGGAAGTTTGGTATTTGAGTCAACAAAATGAAGTATCAGACTATGAATGAAGCTCTTTTCAGTGAACGAAGTTTACTTTCCTTGGTAACTATAAGTTCATAATTCAGGCAGTTTTCTTGCCACGCACAGGGTATTCCAGGAAGAACAGAACAGTTACGATCTTGCTGATATTTTAACATTTTTTAAACAGGCTTTTAAGGGAAAAAGGTTGCATTGCTCACTACCCCATATGTTCCTCAAGCAATGTGCGTAGCTACCAATGCCAGCCAAACAAGACTGCCAGACCACAACCTGGAGAGAAGGAAAGGCACTCTGGCTTTTCTTTTAGTTCCTCAAACCTCAAAAATGTGTCATACTGGAAAGGGCAAAGTCAATACACGGAGCACACAGCTAGCTACCTCCCACGGAGGCAGTGGACTAATGGAGGTAGACTTGCTCACGTTCATATTACTGTGTAATTGTAGAGCCACGTTATGGCAAAAGAAGACTTCTTCCTTTGTGCTGAATTTGTACTAATTGACCCCTTTCATGGAGCATCAGTTTCCAAGGAGTACAGAGAGCTCCTTTAGTTAGCGGGTGTGGGAACAGTGGTACAAAATGCTTTTCCTTACAGAAATGGAGTCCCAGTGCGGGCAGATGGGCGCCGTATCCACCTGTCCCAGGATGGAAGCCTGACCATAAGCAATGTTCAGTTGGCTGACGAGGGATCCTACACATGCAGCGCCTACAGCAGCAGCAACTCTGTCAGTGCCAGCACGGAGGTGAAAGTGTTGAGGAGCAGGCCCAGCAGTGAGTATGACTTGTCCTCCCCGCTTCTCCTGGCACAGAGCTGCCTCTTGGCCGTTACTAGAAGGTTGCCCATCGTGTGCCCATCATCCACCAGTCCCGGGCTTTGGGGAGCAGCAGGAGCCTCTGGATGGATGTGAGAGCAGGGTGGTGGAAACAGCCCCCCACCAGGGCACCGGGAATCGGTCCCAGAAACTGCCTTCTCTTTATCTAACCAGAGTTGTCAGTTTCTCTCTCTGGTCCTTGATTTGGACTGTAATTAAACAAACCCCCTTAGAACTGGGAGGATGGAAAAAACATGAACCTGCTGTGGTTTTTGGGAGGGAAAAGAAGCCTGGGGACAAGCCCTGGCAGTGTTTTCAGCTGGCTTTACCTTTTACTTGGCTGCAGCAACTGTGAATCACGTTGTGGACCTGAGCAGAGAATGCGTGGACCAGCCGCACCTCGCCAACTGTGGCCTGATCATGCAGGCCCAGCTCTGCGGTAACGAGTACTACGCCAGCTTCTGCTGCGCCAGCTGCTCTCACTACCAACCGCACGCCAGCCCTCCCCATCACAGTGGGTGACCGGCACCACCAAGGCCGCATGGAACAGCAGGTGACAAGACAGGAACTTTGAACTCTGTCCTTCTACTGCATGAAACTGTTCTGGGAGCTCTGCTCTGCTTGAAAGCTCAAGAGAGTGGATTTCATGGTGTAGTGGGTGTAATTGCCAAAAGGTGCGAGAACCACCATCTTCAGGTTTATTGCAGACTTCTTTCCCCTGACCCCTGTATGCCTTGCAATAGCTTATCCATGTCTCCACGTAATGGTAGTTGCTGCTTTTCACAGCAGGAAGTGACACTGGGAATGCAAGGGCTCTGTGACTCTAGAGAGAGCAAACCAGAATGAAAGATTCTTCACATAAGAGAATAGCTCAAAAAAGCGCCATAGTCTGAAGGGTCTGAAGGTGGGCCTGAACTGTCTTAACAAGAGCACTTATGACCGAGGAACATTTGTAATGCTGAGGAGCACGTTCCATCTAAATGCAAAGGAATCTGGCCACGACAAACAGCTTGATGCATACAAAATTAGCATTAGAGTCCTGTGAGACAGCCAGCTCTAGGGATGCAGCTGTGATGTCACCTACTGAAGCTATGTAATGTAGCTGTTTTATTACAGTGCTCTGAAGTAGAATTTATCTTTGGGCCAGTTTGGTTTCCACTTGGATGTACTCAGCTTTTGGATTGAAATGCAGAAGCAATGTTCTGCAGAAAGCTTTGGACAAAATGGAAGAATATGTTTAGCCCTTTCTGAATGGTGGGAATCATCTAGGTTAACGTAATAACAAACACTACAGTATGTTCTGAGATGCTGCAGATTAAGTATCAGTATCTCTCAGAAGTATTATGAGGTTAGTTTGGTTTTTCCAGAGCCAGACCATGCTGTTGAATTTAATGCAAATATGGGCTCTTGGTAGTACTGTGCTGGGTATTAGCTTGGAGAGGAGAGTAATATACACATGGAAATAGGTGTAGGGATACTTGTCTTGCTGGAATAAATTTCCCAATGATCTTCTGTGGTGTCAGTAAACTCCAGAAACACCTGGGTCTGCATGTGGCCTGGGCTGATTCTTGCTGTTACGTGCTAACAAATAGGGATTTCCAGATACAGAGGCAGAGCAGCTAGTAAAGAGCTGAAAAGCATCCCTCCTGTCTGGACTAACACAGAACACAGAGTGGCAGCTAGCATGCATGAGGCACTGAAAGAGAAATCCCCAGGGATTAAGATATGTGTGTATGTGTGTGTATGATTGATAGTGTAGGATGGTTTGTTGACCCAGCAAAGGCACATGGCATCTTCAGTATCTCGAAACAGAATTAGACCTTCCAAGCAAAACCTTTTTTTTTTTTACAGCCTCAATATTGTTTGCTGCAGTGTTGGCCCTAGCAGCAGCCTCATTCTGCACTACCTTCTGAGACTTGGGGTGGGTCACTGACGTTAATTAGCACAATTTATTGTACCTATAGATGTAGCTATGCTTCTGTGCTGGTAGGCTGATGTGTAGTGTTGGTGCTGATGTGTGCAGGTGGGGAGTAAGGATTGGTTTTTGTGATAGCTTTTTTAGTGTGGGGGGGGTGTTTTTAGTTTGTTTTTCTTCTTTCTACTTCTGTTTCTCTAATTTAAGGCTTCTATGGAAGGAAGCTAATTCTGGACTATGATCACACCGCTCTCCTCTCCCTCAGACCGGAACCAGCACTCAGGGCAGCAGTAATATGTGGGCATAAATCCCCAGGCTTGGCAGCCTAAGGCTGGTCTGGATTCTAAATCCAGTAAATCAGTTCAGCTGCATCTAAAAATAAGAGTTACCAACCTAATGACTGCCCTCTCTTCAGCACAGGTATGGCTTCAGGATTGGACAAAGTGCTTTAAGATGTGAACAAACTAGAAGCAATCCAGTAAAGGAGCAAGAGGTTACAGACAGTTAAAAAGCTTTTCTTTTTTTTTTTTTTTTTTTTTTTTTTTGAGGTCAGTGATAGATTCTGCTTGCTAGAAAAGACCAAAAGCCTTATTTTGCAGCAAAAGACTCTTCAATTTGGTAATTAAGAAAAGCTTTCTCTACCATAAGTCACGGAATGTTACAGTGAGAGATTGTGAAGTTGCACTCACTATTTAAGGACCAGACTCCTGAGATAAATTCCAATTGTTTGTACATAAATTTGCAGAATGGCACTTCTGTGTTTTTAGGTACAGGATGTTTTACAATATGGTATGACTGCCTTTCGAGACCACGGAACGATCACAAGCTGTGTAAGTTCCAGTCCCATGGGGCAGGCACAGAGGGCAGCATGGGGCTGTGAGCCTCCCCAAGAAGATGGCTGGTTCCAAGTGGACGATGGCTGTACAAGATGCCTTTCTCTTTGTGTCAGAGGCCCTGTTTTCTAACAGTTAAATAGTACGTGCAGTCAGCTTCCGTTTAAGCTGTATGATTAGACACAATGTGGTCAGGGAGCTCTGTCTCTAGCCTGGTGAGAGCTGTGGTGGGCACCTGTGTTCTGACAGCCTGGACTTTAACACTGAAGGTACTTTCTTATTTTTTTCCTCTCATTTATTCCCTGACCTCCTTTCAGATGTGTAACCATGGTAATAAGGACAGGATCTGAAGGCAGTTCGTTGCTTTAAATACATGCCACGGCTCTAATAGTTAACTAAGGCAGTGTATTTATATTTTCCTATTTGGCAAGCAGAGAATTTTCTTCTGTGTAGTATCACTTAACTTCCTAACCGAATGTTTGTATTTGATTTGAGAATCAAGATAGTGGCTTTCTTCTCTAAACAAAGGATCGTAGGAAGGTCATCTCTATCCCCTTTACCCTTATCTCCCAGGCAGAGGAAGGGTGCAGCTATTTCCATCTGATCTCTGGGCACTGCTCTGACAGACTGAGGAACTAGGAGGAGAAAGGAAAAAAAAAACCTGACCAAAAACTGCAAACCCAACCATGTATAACATTCTATTATAAACGTTGGATCTCTGAGCATATAATTAAAGTATTTGCTAGCTTTCTGAAAGTTAAATAAGCAGGGATACCAAGTCCAACAGCATAGAGCGTGCTGGGGATTACTGTTGGTGCTGTACAGGTACGCTTAAGGTAAGAAATAACCTGTAAGGAAAAAATCCCCCATTTTCTAGCCTGTCCCTGTACTTGCCTGGAAATGGAAGCTGCTGGCAAGCTCAAATACGAAGGCCAATGCAAGGCAGCATTTCTCTCAGGTTGCAAAGTCTGACTTGTTTTTTTTCATGTCTAACATTACTTCATGCATGTAAGCATGCAGTGAAAAACAACCACGCTGGTAGGATGGGTATCAGCCTCCTGGGAGAACAGAAAGGAGTGAAAATACAGTGTCATCCCATGCAGCTTTTAGGAACTTCACTCCTTTTAATAGCAAACGAGAAGAAAACCAAAGTGAGTATTCCTTTTACCTGTTTTTGAATGCTTGTGTTTTCATCTTTGAAAATGTTCAATGTTAGAAAATTCAGTGTTGCAAACCCAGAATCCAGAGTTTTCCATAGAAGCCTCCTTTGCAGAGCTTTACATAGCTACAGGTAAAATGGATATTTGCAAGTTCAGTCTTAAAGTTCAAGGTAACATAGTGTGGGCTACAAAATGAGAAGTGTTAAAATACCAATAGCCAGAAGGGCAAATCCTGAAAAGCAAACAGGGAGAGGGGAAATAAAGCTTTCACAGACGGTGCTTCTACCACCAACATTTATTTCTGTTAAAGCAGATTATAAATCGTCAGTACAAATATATATAACTTACATTTGCTTGTAAGGCCAAAGTTTAAAAGTAAAGTTAAAATGAGATGGATTTCACAAGTCACCAGAGGCAGAACCTGGACGAGCTGCAGCCTTACCACAAGGTTTCACAAATCCGTGGAAAAAATAAAAACAAAAGTTAAAAAAAAAAAAAAAAAACCAACCTCTAAGATCTATTGACAGACAAACAAAAAAACGGGTTCCTAGGCAGCCCCAGGATGTTAGATATGGTTACAGTAACTTTGTCACAGTAGTGTTAGAACCAATAGATTAAGACAAGAAAACTGCAGCAATACATGAAAGGAAGAAATGTACTATATATAATATGTAGCTTGATTCCAATAAAAAACCAGTTAATTTTCCCCATGGTTTTCAGACCATGACAACACTGTTCTTTAATTTTCATTATTTAAAACTACGATGTAATGACTTATTGGTTGTGATTGTTGTTGCAATATGCTACTTACAATGAACAGGTACAAGAACAAGCTAGAGCCCCTTTTTCCACCCCCCCAGCGTTACTTACAATAAGAATCAGAGATAAATCAATCTTATGTACAATTTCTTACATTCACCCCCCCATTTTTTTTAAACCTTTGGCAAGATTACTTACAACTCATACATCTTTTAATATCCACTATTTAAAATATTCTAAATGCATAAAAATAAAGATTTTGGCTTTACTTTAGTCTTTACATATAATATTCACTTTGTTACTCAAAATGGAAGCTCATCTTTTTCCACAGACCTAGCTTCTGCTAAGCAGGTGACAACCTCCTTCCTTACTTTCCACCCCCCAACCCCGTTTCTTCCCTGAGGGGGAACGTCCAGGACTCACGGGGCCTCGGAAGGACGCGGGTACGAGCTCTGCCGTCCTTTCTGAGAGAGACGTGATGCTTCTGCTGGACCGGGCGCCCATCTCCGCTGTGTAACTTCCAGCTTTCCAAGTGAAGAGGGAATGCGGACTGAGGCGGCTCCAGGGTTCATTTTGAGAACTGCACGTGAAATTCTGTGTACGTTTAAATCCTCCCCATCATTGCTCCCTCTTTCTAACCCATTTTCATTTGAAGGGACCTTTGGGATTATCAAAGCAAACGGATGAGAAACAGTCCCCTCTGCTCCCTTTATCCCTCTAGCCTAATGTACAAGTTATCCACCCCCTCACAGGGCCGCTTAAAGTTCAATCTCAAATGTCTTCTGTAAATCACTCGAGAAGGGGTTGGTTGGGGAGGGATTCGTGCGCTGCTTTGCCTTGCTCTCCAGTGCCGCCCACTGTGCTTCAAATGGGTCTACCTGCGGAGCGGCCGCAGGAGGCTGGGGGTGCTTGTCCTCTGCAGCCCATTTGCCACCGTCAACGCCATTGAAAGCCGCGGAGCCGTTGTGCTGCGCAGGCGGATTGAAGAAGGGGCTGGCCGTAGCGCTGCCGGCCTCGTACTGAGGGAACGTCTGCTGTTTGACGAGGCTGGGGGACTGGTGCGGATGGGCGGCTGGAGTGTGGCTCGCCGTGCCAAAGACGTTGGCTACCATCTGGGAAGGCGTGATTCCCACCACAGGTACGCTCGGGGCTGCCGCGTAGGTCATCCCATTTGCTACAGCGTAGGGCTGAGCCGGAATAAAGGGTGGCTGCATGGGCGGTACCACGCCAACCGGCACAGGCTGAGGCGCGATGAAGGTGCTCACGGGGTAGGCGGCTGCTGCTGCCTGGGAAGCAGCCGGAGGGGGCTGCAGCGGCGGCTGCGCGGCGGGGGCTGGCTGCTGCTGGGCGCGGACAGTCTTTGAGACCTCTTCCAACCAGCGGTCCGCCTCCGAGGGAGTACGTCTGTGATTTCCTTGGAAGAGACTTGGTGAGGCCGTGCCTGGGGTGCTGCTGTTCCATTCGGTGCCTGGGGAGGAAAGCACGGGGAAGTCAGCAGTGGTTCCATTCCTCACCCTTTTATCAGCGAGACAGACCGGAGGATGCACAGCGGCAGCCAGGCCTCTGCCCTCCTCAGCTGAGACCACTGCTAGCAGCAGAAGTGTCTTTTTGCATCCAGTGTACTGCTCCGTTTACAGGAAGATGTTGGTCAAGAAGGGATAGAAAGTTTCCTCACTAAGGAGATTTTCATTTTGAGGGTTTTGTTTTCTTTTGTTTTTTTAAATAGCGGGCATCTGAAACTTTTGCGCAGGCCTTTATTGCTCAGTGGCAACGATCTAGGCCGCAGCCTGGAACTCCTCTAACAGGGAAGTATCAGTTTCCACCATTCCTGAGCTGTGCATTCAGACTGTTAGAAAACCAAGCTTTAAAGAAAGTGTTTTTAAGGTTCACTTCCCTTATTTATTATTTCCTAAATTAAGGCTTTACCCTTTCATAGTACTGCCATGCTATAGTACAGGAAGTTCAAGGCAACGTTCATTTCTCTGTCCCAAACACGCTGAAGCAGAGTGCGAGTACCACTGCTATACACGTGAATGTTTAAGGCAGCACATCTCATCAAATCATTTTGTAATTTGTAGACTGTACTTACTATGACTTCTTGTTTACTTTCTTCTTCCTTCTCCGTTCTTGCCTTCCTCTTTCTATAACTCAGGCCGATAACCCTCTCAAATTCTTTTGCAATCCCCAACTCCTAATGTTTCAAATTTTTCTATTATAAATGCAGCTCTATTTAACTCATTTATCTTCAGTGATTAAAAAAAAAAACCATCATTTCCCTTCCTCTTCCACTCTCAAAACCATCCTCCATTGGTTGAATGCTTCAGTCTTCTTTCTCCCTGTGGTTTTAAACTCTCTTTCCTTCCTATAGGACCTCACCAACTTTCCAACGTGATGAGAAAAGCAGTTATTCAGTGTTTTGGAGAAGCAGAAAACTGCTCAGTGCTCTGCATTTGGCCTAACTGTCGCAACTAGTTAAAACTCCCTCAGTTCTCTGCTATTTTTACCGTGGTAACTCCCAGAGGCAGAGCTTACTGTCTCTTTCTTATGGGAGAAGGCTTACTGCTACCAGCTCTGGTACTTCTTACAAGGGCAAACACAACCCGCTTCATTAGCAGGGCTGGGTTTTTTTTTTCTGGTGGAGCTTACACCGGGAAATGATGCTTGCTTGTAGCTTCCTAGCATACTTGTCCACATGGATGACAGCCATTTAAATCACAACCTCACACTGGATATGAATGTAGACAACGACAACTGGACAGACAAACTAAAACTTACTAGACAATAAATTAATTTCTAAAGCTTTTAAGCACCAAACTTAATCTCTCTGTTACTAGAACCAATGCACAAAAATCATTTGGGGGTGCACGTACAGACCTCTTCATCCTCAAACACACGCTATTTTAATGAAAATAAAATAGCTTCCTTTTAAAGCATCGGCTTTTCTAAAACGCTGCCAAAATAAGAAACCGTCTAGCTGATAGACCCAGAACCTACGAGTTCATAGCTTCCCTCCATCCACTTGTGCAAAAGGCTACTACTTCCAGCTTTTGTCACTGTTCCTTCCCTTTGTCATCAAGGGGCACAGACAGGCGTCTCAGGGGCTCAATTACGCTTTTGATCCAAGCTCTCATAGCAACGCACAGGATCTACTTCCAGTCTTACCGGAGACCATGGCTGCAGCTCCAGTATTAGCAGCAGGAGCATGAGCCCAGGGATTGGTTTCGCGAACTGGCATAGCTGTGGACACTACAGCAGCTTGGGATGGTTTAGCAGCAAGCACACAGAAGGCTGAGGCAGTGCCATTAACTAAAATGGGAGCAGACAACATCAGTGCAATTAATTCATGCAAGGCATGCACATGACTGGAGTATTAGTGGGCCATGTCATAACCATTAACATACAACAATTTTAAACACTTCCACATGACAGCAGTTTGCGTAAATTAGCCAAATTGGACTGACAGTTGATGAGGCACATAAATTCCATTTCACCAAGCCAACTCTTGTTAACAGTTGTGGGATGGTGGATTTTTATTTAGTTGATGAGATCATCGGCGCTGATATCTAAAGTTAAATTTGTTGGGTTTTTACAGAAAAGAGATATGGCTCACCAGAAGTTACTGCGTGATTAAATTTAGATTCCAAAGAACAGCAGATTTTGGAAGCAAAATAGTAATTACATTTAACAAGGAGAGGTTCTTCTTCCACACTATTTGCATAAAACAGCATCAGTGGAATGAAGGTTAGAGGCTACCAGGAGCGCTACGGTTTGCATCTCCACATCTTATTCAGGAGTTTGTGTGAAAAATGGTAATCAGGTGGCACATCATCTCCTTCCCTTGCAGGATTCAATTCCTGTGACAAACCATTGTTCAGATTTCTGCAGCTCAGGAGGCAGACCGGCAAAAAATAGCCATGACCTCAAAGCCAGTCCCTTTTACAGGTAACCATCGTGTGGTAGGTGCACAAACTTTTGTTAAAAACAAAACCACATAAAAACTAAACAGACGGGATGAATAAAACAAGATGCATTATCCCAAAATACTGATACAGGACTTACACAAGAAATTAAGGCCATGTGTTACTGGAAAGCAACATTATGTGCACTCAAGCCTCGTCCAGCACAACCACAGCAAGCAAAGAAATCACAGACCTTGAAAGGCAGGAGACTGCGGGGCAACCACTGTCACAGGTTTTGTCATGGGCGCTGAAGAGAAAGGGTCCTCCGACGGCGTGCTGAACGCACTGGTGATCTGCGAGCACAGGGCACTAATGCTGTCCGCTTCCCCTTCCACCTCCGGGACTGCAATGCCAACAAAATTGGTTAAATGAAGTTTAAGGCATACAGAAACTGAAATATAATTTATTTCTCTCTTAGATGTTCCTACTACTGACGTGCACGACAGCTTTTATGGTTCGGTTTGGTTTTTAAATCGGGTGTTGAAGACGCAACAGTAGAAACATAAAGCCATTAGTGTATTTTGTGACTTAGGAAGAGATCAGTGTTCCAAATTTCAAGTCAGTTATCGCTGCTTCTCTGTGTTAATGCAAGAGAATGTTCATTTCAGAACATAAAAGGTTTTTCTATAGCTTTAACAGAGTTCTAAAACTTTCTGTATTAAGCGCTAAAAATAGGAAGGATTTGGCACTAATGTTTGGCATTGCGAGAAATGAAGATAGTTGCGAAAGGTTTAACTCTTCCAACAACATACATCCCCAGGAACTAGACGAAGGATAAACATGTTGCCAGCACTACAGAGTGGCAAGTTAAGCCTGGAGTTGGAACGTTGCTAGCTGCAGGTCAGTGGCAGCTGAAAGCCCCAACTCCCGTGTTAAAGTTCTGAAAAACAAACGCTGTTTGCTCGAGTGAAATGGACGCCGGGCTGTAAGCCAGTACCAGCACAGCGCAGACAAAGTACCACTTGGAGTAAAACCACTGATGGACCAGATGTGCCCATCGTTTCTAATTGCACTGCTCTTCAAAACTACTGATCATCAGTTCCTCGTTGCAGTAAACTGACTTGTGTAGGCAAAATTAAGCAGAAACAGTATAAAAACCATAGGATGGCTGGATACGGCAAGGACAATATGGAAAACTTAAGGAGGGGGCATTCCCAAAAACTGATTGTTTGAGGAATATTCCAATACAGCACCTGCAGCGTGACAGCAGGCTGTATATGTACATGCTGCAAATGCTCTGAATCAGGAAGAATTCAGACTGTCCATGCACAGCTAGCCTGAATCCAGTGAGCAGTGCCCTGTTACTGTTAACTGATAAAACTCAGTGCTGGTCTTAAAGCACAGGTCACCAAGCAAGTATTGTAGGAGAAATCAGATTAGGTATTTTTGTTGTTTTCTTCTTTGCCACAGAGATTTGAATGTTAAAGCTTAGAACTCTAAAACTAGCTCTGCTGCCAAGTGAGAGTGCAGCTGCCCCGCAGGATAACCTAAAGGGATTCTAGAATGATATGCAAGGTACTGGTCACCCCAGCTGTTTATTTTGGGATGACTATAAAACCCCAACTTTGTCATCTGAAAACCGTATCACACGTTACTGATGCAGCCAGTCGTACTGCCTGAACAGAAACGTTTCCTGTAACGAAAGGTGAAAATTAGCTTCATTCGTCTCAACAAAGAGAGGAATTCAGAAGGGCAGAAGCACAGACTGCAGAAAAATGTCAAGTGATCCCACGACCTGCAGTTAAGGCCTTGACCAGGTTTGAATCCCTAGCTGCCCTGGCATGAAGCGCAGGAACTGGTTCAGTGACTCAAGAGGGAAAAGCAGTACCTACTGATGCACCACCACTTGTTCCTGCACACTTCAAGCTTTGTTCAGTATTTCAGATAATGATTACAGCTGCTTATCTTCTGCTTATGAATACTGCATTTGAAATTCTTGCATATTCCAGAAGTAGAAGTTTTCTGACCTGATGATGTTAGCTCATGAGAAATAAGTTACATGAGGAAGGAAGAAGGATTAACTGTAAAATACTGAGTTACTGGAATCCACAGACAAGGAAAGGAGGAAGAGACAACTTAAGGTAATGTTTCACTGGAACTACTTGGTTTTACCTGAGTTTTTCATGGGGAAATCCGTCTTCCTTTGCACCGTTGAAGGCAGTTCATTTATTCGCAAGGACAACTGGCGCTTAAAAGGAGACATCTTTTGACTGAGGGCAGGGAAGCCCCTGAAAGAGCCTTGCCTGGCAAGCTGCTCTATAGGGGCGTGCCTCCGTGGGATGGCATGGGGGTTGCTCATTTCCTTCTCCACAGAGGCAGCGACCTCAGCAGTAGGAGAGGCTGGTGAGCCAGGAGAGGGGGCAGTAGTGGTTGGAGCGGCACCTGGTGCTGCTGTCTTCACTTCTGTTTCAGCTGTTGGAGGAAACAGGTTGAGGTTAGAAGAGTAAAGCAACATATTGTTCAGCTGCCTGCCCCTTGCTCCTCTTTGTTCTGTAAAGTGAAACTGCGTAACTAGTACTCTTCCAGCAAACAGGTTTCTAATACCATTGCAGAAAATCCTTTTCTTTCTCCCTTCATAGTCTTCACCACACACACCACTTTACGTACACCCAACCCCCAAAGCACAGCTTGCGAAGGCCAGCCGCCTCATAGAAATGATGGCCTTACGTATGTAGTTTTTCCTCACAGCTCCTGAGAACGCTGCTCTGGAAACACCCGCAATTCATTTATGATTAAGACTGAAAAGCGCACTGTGTGTTTGAGACCTTTATTTTGCCTCCCACATAACTGTAAAAACAGATCCAAGGCCAAAATATTACTACTACCTGTAGTCAGTTAACGAGCACGGTACCGCTCAGCAGCTGCAGGGAACAGAACAGAGCTCTAGGACCTTCTTTTAAAGCCCCCCCACCCCCCCACCCCTGCAGAAGCAGCAGCAGCAGCCAAACAGCCCACACAAGCTCCAGCAGGCCAGAGGGAGCACTTAACAGGTTAGGCAGCATTCAGCACTCAAACAGCAGCACCCCAGCAACTCCAGGGAATACACTGCAGAGCTGGAAGCGTGCTGCAAGGCAGAGCCCGCCTCTGAGCTGACAGGCCTTGCTAGGCACCAGCCGCATTTTGAAGACTTTCTAAACTTCATACAAAAAACAGTGACTATTTTTGGTTGATGGATCAACAGAGTAACTAGAAGTCTGGAAAAAGAAGAGTCACAGTAGGCATTTTTGAGGAGCTGGAACAGTCAGAGGAACTAATTATGTTGTCTTGCAAGCTTCAGTACCCATGAGCTGCAGCTGCTCATTCAAGTGAAACTTTTCTAATCAGTCTTTCTTGGAAAGGATTTCACACACCTTCATTGAGTCAAGACTTTGACTCATGCCCTCAAGTAACAAAGGCCTCGTGTTTAAGCTTCATTTAACACATTCTAAAACTAACGTATGGGAACAAGCAGATGGATGATGAAAACGAAGATTCAAGTTTTGCAAGAGTGGCAGTACAAAACCTGCTGTGGAACCCTCTGAAAGAAAAGCCCAACTTCACTGTAAAGAGAGCTATGGGTAACATTTCTAACACTTATTTTTTTGCTAGTTGTACAATGCTATCGCTGGTAACAAAACTTGGGTAAGAAGTTCTACTTTCATCTGAATTTGAGAACACTTACAAGTTTTAAATGGCTTAGTAGTAAAAACCACTCCTCTCAAATCAACCGGTTACCATTTTTGAATGTAACTGATGTGGGTTTTGGTGGTTTGTGTTTTTTCAGTTTTTGATTGCCCTGTTCTTCCCTCAAGCAACGTAACTATATGTAAACTCTGTAACATGCCTTAAAAATGAAAATAAAACCACACTGTTTTCTAAGAAAAACACACAATTTTCTGTTCATTTACAATAATCTCTAGATGACAGAAAGGACTGCTTGAAGTCCAGCAATCTGCTTACATTTTAGTAACGTGTTTCTAATAAGGCCTTTTGTTTTAGTATGTGCCTATGGCGTTCTCTGCAGTCCAGCAGGCTGACACAGCAGAGCAGGAGCAGCTCTGTTCAGCTGCTTTCACACATAAAGCCTCTTGCACTTTTTCTTAAAGAATTGGAGAAAATGCCCCATGAGTAAATCTAGAAGCGTTTTTCATCTTGAAAATTAACAAGAGTCTGGAAATACGATTTGTACGTAGCAAGGTTCAAGAGAGGGAATTTTGGATGGATATTAAGCCGCAATCCCTGCTGGGTCTCCACTTCAACCCCAGTGCTGGTTCTGCTCACTGTGGATGACTGTGTGCACCCTTACCTTTAGCATCCGGCATCTGTCTCATAATTTCCTCTCTTTCTGCTTGTTCAGTAGCTGTAGTGACCCTGAATGACCCCTCTCTAGTGAATGTGGTTCTGCTGGCATCAAAGGTGGCAGTGACTCCACACTCCTTCTCTCGCTTCTGCTTTCGCTCCAGGCACGCTGCAAACGCACAGCCCACGGCATGACTCAACCTTTCCCCCTGCAAAAGACAACATTGCATCATATGGTGAGTGGAACAGAAACATCCGTGTACTTCAAGCACTGCAAACTGGTAACTCGCCTTTACAAGAGGACTCTAATTAAGACATTAAAAAGAGCTACTGTAACTGGCCAGCTTGTATGGCTCTAAAACTAAACCTAATGTATAAAGACTCACGACTACCGGTGCACAAGCATGAAGGCTGCCCAGAAATGAAAGACTGTCAGACAATCTGTTTAGCTTAACCGCTACTACGATAGCAGTGCGATAACGTGCCTGCACCGATCCCTCCTCGCCTCCGGATGCGTTTGTGCACAAAAAAATGCTTGTGGAGCCATCTTAGCAGGTTTAAGTCCTGAGGGATAGATCAGCGCTATTCTCAAATGGAAGAGAGCGTGCAGGGAGACAATACTGTTGTGTGCAAATGTGAAATCTAAAAGCAGAACTGACTACTAATACCTCTTAATGGCTCTGACCAAATGCACAAATCAGTATTGAGTGCCTTCCAGAAGGCACTTCCACTATTAACCAGTGAGGTCAAAAGGATCCACTGCCCAGTGACTGCAATCAGGAAGTGAAATTCAAGTCGGTGGAAGTCTGGCACTCCAGCTGATCCGGAGGCTGCAGCTGAGTCACAAGTGCTATTACTACAGCAGCTCCACTCATCTGTTATCACCGGTAAATGAACTGACCTGCATACACAGCAGAGCATAGCTCTGACATGAGTTTAAATGGGAATGTCTAACATCACTGTTTCTCTTTAAAGAAACACAACAAATTAACAAGTGTAGTTGCTTTCAACACACAGCTACGTGGAGTTATCTCATTGGATTTGCATGAGGTTTCAAGCCCTTGTGTAATATATGGGCAGGATTCAACAAAAAGCCCAAAGGAGAAGGCTGGATCGGTGAGTTAGATGACTTAGGTCTACAAAGCAAAAGACTGATAGAAAAAACTTGATTACAAACCTTCTACTGCAAAAAAATCTTAACGTTTAGAAGCAAACAGGACCCTAACTTAATGCATTTTAGCTCCATCCCTTAGCACTCAGATGACTTTCCATTCAAGAGAGCATTTGCATACAAGAGGCTACGTTCACACCCAGCCTGCTATTCATACCCTACTCACTATGATCTTATCCTGGAAAAACCGCCAGTGCTGTTCCAGTTTTTGGCTGTATACATTTTCAGATGAGAATATCTTCTGTCTATTTTTAGAAGAGTAGTTCCCTTCTGCTACCCATATCTGAGGCTGACTGCATTCCACTTACACACCATGCCGTGCACCGCTTCTCTGCGCAAAGAGACATCACAGAGGGACGGCAACTAATTCAGATATAAAGAATTAGGACTAAAATAGTTTTTAAGGAAAAAGTAGTATTTTAGCTGAAGTTAAAATGCACTGCAGTGTTCTGTGTAATTAAATTTTCTCAGCTTAAGTTCCAGCTAGAAGCAGGAGGAGCCGACACACCTTGCGGCCCACTCACCGTGTCCTTCACGGCCATGAAGCAGTGGCAGATCCAGCGCCTGGTGGTGCCATCGCGGCAGATGTAGGAGAACGCCCGGTCAAAGTTCCGGTCTGGCGCGCAGAAAGAAACCTTCTCTATTGTCTGATCAACTATAAGATCCTAGAGGGGAAAGAATCCATTCCAGCCCCCACAAAAAAAAAAAAAAAAACAACAACAAAAAAGACGTGAGGAAACGTGGAGAAACAATTACACAAGTCATTTCCAGTGGTAGCCGCAGGACGCATTATATTAAAAAGAAGGTAAGCTGATTTGGCTGTAATCCTCTATCAAGTCAATTTGCCATTCAGAAACCGTTCCCAGTGTGAAATGAAAATGGCAGCCACCACCTTCCAGCAGCCATCCCTGGCAGGAGCCAGACAAGGTGCCCAGTTCAGAATTCAGGGACACGAACAATTCCTAGCATCTCTGCTCTAGACTATGGATCTATCATGGTGAAAAAGGGAAGTTTGGTTTTATTTTTACTGCAGTCTAGCAATCAAAAAATCTTTACTGTGAAGAAATCTGCTTGCGTGAGAAGCCTGAGCAGCTGCTGCACAAAAAGCAACAGCTCATGTGGCACCAAGCTAAGCAAGGATGGAATAGAAAAGCACCAGCAGTGCCGGCGCTATCAAACACTCCTGGTTTGTTTCTACAAATGGAAGTGTTTCTAAAAAGGAGACAGTACAGTTTAATAACTACGCTGTCCTCGTTACTTTTTTTTTCCCCAATGTTTTTCAGAATATTTTTTTGGTTGGTGTTTACTCCTTGGCTCCTGTGCTACTGTGCTCAACCACCAGGAGGCAATATCATATTCCCTTCTTAAACACCGTTCCTTTGATTACCTCTACGGTCTGCAAAAGTTATTAAAATTCATTTTAATGAATTAAATATATGTATGCATAATTTAATAATGCACATTAAATACACTTCTATGTATGTATACGTATACTTGTTCATTATTCTTTTTAAGGCACTCAGCAGACTGAATTCACCTGCATCTGTATGTTCGTATTAAACACTGAATTCTTGCAGACGTTAACTTCAGTGCAGGCAAAGCACCCTGACATCAGCCCTGGAGATGTCTATCCCCACAGCAGGCATTCATCACACAACCACACTGCAGAGGGACGCTTTTCTCTACCCATTCCTCAGTGCTGGCTTGCAGAAAACATTTTTTACGTCGACAAGATATACATTAAGTTACATACATACAAAACTAATTAATTTTACACTAATTACAGTAAAAATTGTTCTGCTAGCTGTGGCATCTTCTAAAATGCTAGTAACTTTATAGAGACAAGCATAAAGCTCTCATTTGTAATTGCCTACATCCAGCTGAACACACAAATTGTTTGCTCTTACCTACGCACAGGCGCCTTCATGCTACGCACTGTGCTACCTCACAATAAAACCCTGTAAAACAATCTAGAAGGAAGCCATGAATGCACTCGTCTTCCATTTGAAACCAACAGCTTAGAATTACAAATTACAGAATTTGATGCCCAGTAACTATTTCTCTTAAATTTGAAGGAAGTTTAAGATGTTTAAGGGAAACGACCCTATTTCATTGATTCCCTTCATCAAGCTTTCGGAAGCCAGCTTTTGTTCCTTCAGGCCTATTCTGGGATTGGCACGCACTGAAAATGACATGGATTAACAGGAGTTTCCTCGTGTATTACTCTCACAGCCCTCTGTGGTCATACAGGACAAAAGTCAAGGGACACTGCGAGGTCAGTGTCAGCAGGGCCTGTTGGGAAAAGGTGTTTCTTCTGGCAAATGCTAGGTAGCTTCTGCTACCTGCCTCGTTTTATCAAGTACTGTGGCATTCATAAAGAAAAATAATAAGCATGCATACGTTTTATAAGGAAGATATGATTAAACCAATCAGATGCTTAAATCTTTCTTTCAAATACCAACATTTACATTAAGATAGAGTCTAGTTAAAGTCATAGCACGCGCGTTATTATTATAGAGAAACTCTGAACTTTTGTCAATGGAAATCTAACCTTGGTTTTCTCATCTACAACTCGGAGTCCATCAGCAGACACCCACAGGACCGCTTTAACCGCCTTCTTCCCAGTCTTTCAGAAAAGAGAAAAACAGGAAAAAAAAAAACAGCTTTGCGTTAACGGTGTCAGACTGCACCCATCCCCCCTTTCCAAGAATCACAACATTAAGTGCAGATGAAGTCCACGTTCAGTAAGGTGCCCAAAGCCAGAGAACTCAATCCAAGTTGCAAAACACTCAGAGAACCAAGCCAGAGCCAGTATTCCAGAAAGAGCGTATCATGGGCATGGGGAGCGGGCACGGAACAGGTGGAGTCATAAATAGGGTGTACATCCATGTACAGTAAAGAATTCAAGACTGACCAAGGGGGTGAAGAATTCCACCAAAGAATCAGGTAACACTAATTCATAAGGAGTTACACCCCAGGTAGCTTCTTGAGCGCAATTTTAAATGCGGGAAAATTCTTACCTGGTATTTCCACCACTCCCACCCTCAGCCCCAATGTGGTCGCCCCATTCTGATCGCCCCCACGTGGCAGAATCGTGGCATCACCTTAAACCAGTGTTAAAAGCACCCAGAAGCCATTGGTTACGGTGTTACGGGCTTAACGCTAAGATCGAGCATCTAAACACGTCTTACAAATTGACTAAGAGCGGAATGTCACCGGGCGGAAGAGAGGCAGAAGAATATGGCTTATGAACCATTTGATGTGTGGCTTGACAAGCACCGTGCGGCACAGTGCAGCAGTGGGGGAGCGCCCTGGCTTTCCTCCAAGATGTGACTGTGGGAACTTTCAGCTGCCACGAGCTGAGGCTGAGCAAAAGTGGGAAACATGGGAAGGCTTTGGGAGCCATGTCAACCACGGACTCTTTTTAAGCTGTTTACTTTCTAAAGGACAGTCGCAGAAAACAGTTTACACACAAGACGATATTCTTCTGAAACGAAACCAATCAAACAGAAAATAGGTGCAACGTCACCATAATTTTACGAGAACTACTACTACAAAACAAACCAAAACACTATTTTTAATGCATTACTTCGATTCACAAGTCCTGTACTCTATTCTTTTACCTTTGAGGCAGCTTAGAAACTATTCTCCCCATAGCTTTTCTGAAGCACTGCTTTTACTCAGTGTGTGGCTGCTGTCGGCAGCTGCCACACACCACTGCAGGAAGAGAGGAGAACAACAAAAGCAACAAAAGGTGGGAGGGGGAGCGGGGCGGGGTGTATCAGCTCGTGGCTTTGTGCAAGAATTGCGTTTCATTTTTAATAACTCAGTACGGATAATTAATGTTCATATGGCAAGTATCTGTGCGAGGACACATTCTGGCATCAGCTACCGCATGTTCCAAATTAGCAACTCTGATTTTAACATTGTAAGGATGAAGCGTATTTTTTATCTCGGCCTGATAAGCCACCTGCTGTATCACATTGGCTGCACTCTCAGAGAAGTCAGAAAGCGTGAAGAAAACCAGCCTGGCAGGACTTGTGCTGGTTTTGGGGGAGGAACTATCTGTCCCGATTTCTGAAGCAGCGATGACAACCAGAGCACTCTCAGAACGCTTGGGGAGACCAGAGAATGGCACTGACTTGTACAGAACAACGAGCAAAGGTGAGAAGAACAAAAATAAGCACGGCATGAAAGCAAGCTACTGAAGTGCTGGCGGAAACAAGTTTGTAGAAGTCCATCCAGCCTGTTCAATATCCCAGAAGGACTGAAGTAAAACTTGCAGATTCTGGAATGCCTAATGGTAAGAGTATTATTCACAGAGGAAGACGTATTCAAAGTTAGCATCATATGCATTAAAAAAATACTGCAGCATTTAAAAGGTGCCTCTCGTTTCTGATCTTAGAAGGAAGTCAATATAAATGCACACAAAATATAGTCTGTATTTTCAGTGCCCACTTAGCTTTCACAGCCTAAAAATCACTATCAATCTCAACAAGAGATGGCCTGCAGAGAATTGTCTCAAACATTTTGCAGGTGTGCCAATTTCTTAAAAGCCATTAGCAGTCTTAAAATCTTCACTTCAAGCAAATAAGAAAAATCAAGAGAAGACAATGCCTGTGATAAGTGCTTGCTGTAGACTATCATTATAGAAACTAGGATGCGTCTTCTTCCAGCAAACCATAACAACCTTCTTTCCGTAGAGTCAAATGCTGAACGGTTCCTGAAGTTTGTATTAATCAGCGTGGGTTTAACTCAGGTTGATACTTCGTAAAGCAGTGCTGACATGCAGCAGAGCTGGTCCTCATCTGCTATAAACAGATGAACCACAGAACCTCACGTTTCTCAGAACAAAAAGAAAAGCCTGAAGGGCTGAATATCCCACTGGACAAGTAAGCTTCCTCAAGCAAGATAACCAAATACAGATTTGCTACTCTAAGAGAAAAACAAAACACAGCTATCTCCCAATCCTTACTTCTAGATTTACTGTGGATGCAATGCTTAGAACAAGTAAGTTCTTATAGTCTGTACAGACTACAAGGTATAGAATACCATGATTAGAAAGTAGATCTGCTTTCGCTCCAGACATACAGTGGGCAGGACATAAAATTACTGCATGCGAAGTGATCTCCAGTGCAGGACCACAGTGTCTGACAGACAGACGTGACTTCAAACAAAAAATGTTTAAAGCAAATGGATGGTATCCATTGGAATAGCGTGGTCTTAAACTCCACTACTAAGGGACTCATCCAGATTTCTGTATCAGTAGCTTGCCTTCACATTCAAGAGCTCTTGGATGACAGCACTGCTGGAGGGGAGCCACTCATGGCACAGACTCCCAGGAGCCCGATTTGTCAGTGCTGAATCTGCCGTGACAGAAAGTTCACTTCTTAGCACTTTCTAGGAGGCTGGTAATCTGCTCCAGCACAACGCTTGTTTTCTTGACTCATTTCAGAGGCCTCAGAAGCCTCCTGGAGGGCAGGTGAGGCACCCTGGAGAACAGAAGGCAAGGCTGAAAACAAAGCACATAGGAAACCTCTCAGACAAGCAGGTGCCCTTGACACAGACATCACAGAAAAGAAAATGAAGTTGATTAAAGCTGAAATACATCCCTCCTGAGCAACAGTGCTGGTCCTGCTGACTAGGTTGTTAGAAGCGATAGCAATACGGAATTAGGTAACAACCGTACTGTAAGGTGGAACGTAAAGGTTTAAGGATAACCAAACAGAATGAACATTGCATAATAATGTAGTTTTAAATACTTCTAATTTGTTTCTAGTCTTTCAGCTGATTGCAGATTTCTCAGTATCTGCCTATTTTTATTCTTTTCAGGGTCTTAAAAACAATTGTGCGATGTATCTGGAGCCTGAGACGTACAAGAACATGAATTTCTTCTCAGTTTCTGTACAAAACGTTACACATCAAGAAATACATGTATTTGATAGAAGCAAAAGATGAGAAAGATCTGTACTACTATTTGTTAACACACAAAAGGCTTAGTTTTAAAATATGAAGAGCTACCCAAAAAGGCAGTTGGTTCAGCTACATTCTGCAAATAAAATAAGGCAGCAAAAGCCTAACCCAGAGCTAGCAACAGACATCTTGTTTTTATTTAAAGTTGAAGATAAAGTATTTTCTATGTCAGGCTGTGACTAAGCTCTAAAACACTTCCTGACACAAATAAGTCAGATTTACCTTTCTAGGGGAAAAAAAAACGGACAGGAAAAGAAGCAAACCTGTCTAGACAGGCTTTTTGAGAACAAGTAGCAAGTTAAGTTAAAACAACACAGGTTTGGAGTATTATATTGATCCCAGAACAAGATATCCAGGGAGAAATTATAGATGTTACAGGGACATATAAACACTGTGGATTTCAGCAGTCTCAGTGCTAACTAATCTAACTTTGCTGGCTGGAGCAGATCTTTTTTTCCAACAAAACATCATAATAAAAAGGAAAGCAAGTCTACAAGGTTGAAACAAATTATTGGAGTTCATTAAAAAGCAATGCAAATGTAATGGGCTAGGTACGTTATAGAACCTCAGAACATCTCAAGTTGGAAGGAAATCACAAGGGTCACTGAATCCAATTCCTGGCTCCACGCTGGACCACCCAAAACTCAAACCAGGTTTCTGAGAGTGCTGTTCAAACACTCCTTGAACTGCAGCATCTTGGGGCCGTGCCCACTGCCCAGGAGATCCTGTTCCAGGGCCCGACCTCCCTCTGGTAAAGAACATTGCCCTACCTCCCCTCCCCTGACACAGCTCCACGCCATTCCTTCAGGCCCTGTCGCTGCCACCAGAGAGCAGAGCTCAGTGCTGCCCCTCAGCTCCCTGCAAGGAGCTGTAGGCCACCATGAGGCCTCCCCTCTGCTCCGGGCTGAGCAAACCAAGGGACATCAACTACCCCTCGTGCAGCTTTCCCTCTAGACCCTTCACCATCTTTGGCTGCCAGGGCACGCTACTGACTCACATTCAACTTGCTATCAGCCAGAACCCTCAGAATCCTTTCTGAAGGGCTGCTCTTCAGCCTCTAGTCCTCTAACTTCTACACATAGCCAAGGTTGCTTTACCCCAGGTGCAGAATCCAGCACTTGCTCTTGTAATAGTTCGTAAGATTGGTGACTGCCCAGTCCTCTAATTTGTCAAGATCTCTCTGCCCTCGAGGGAGTCACCAGCTCCCCCCAGTTTAGTGCTATCTGGGAGCCTTCTCAGTGTACCTTCAAATCCTATATCCAAGTCATTGATAAAAACATTGAAGAGAACGGGCCCTAAAATGGAGCACTGTGGAACTCCACAACTGACTGGCTGACAGTCTGCTGTAACTCCATTTACTATAACCCTCTGAATCCAACTTGTAAGCCAATTGTTCACCCATCGTGTTATGTTTTGTCTAGCTGTGTGCTGGACATTTTGTCCAGAATGACACTGTGAGAAACAGAAATTTTGCTGAAATCCAGAAAAATTACATCAACTAGCTTCCTTTAGTCAACTAGGTGGGCAATGTTGTCATAAAAAAGAAATCAAGTTCATTGAACAGAACTTTGCCTTCATAAATTCATATTGGCTCTGACCAATGACTGCGCTGTCCTTCAGGTGTTTTTCAGTAACTCCCAAAATAACTTTCTCCAACATTTTGCCAGGCACTCGAGTGAGACTGACAGACCTGTAATTTCCAGGGTCTTCTTTTTTTGCACTTTTTGAAATCTGGGACAATTGTGTGTAAGCTTCCAGTTGACCTGGACCACTCCAGATTCCCAAGACCATTGAAAAATAATTGAGACATCTCATGTTGACATCAGCCAGCTCTTTCAGTACCGGGGGATGAATGCCATCAGGCCCCATGGACTTATCTGCACCCAGCTGGAGCAGCAAATCCCACACAAGCATGGCCTTTGACTGGGAGTTTGCTGTTACCAGTCATAGCTCTCCATCTCAAGGCTCCAGGTGTCCCCGAGTCCATTATCGGCGTTGAAGACAAAGGCAAAGAAGGCAATAAACATCCTTGCTTTGTCTGTGATCCCATCTGTGAGGTGACCATCTTTATCAAGTAACCGATCAATGTTACCTCTGGTCCTCCTTTTGCTGTTAACATATTTAAAAAAAAAACATTTTATTGTCTGCCACAGTACTGTCCACCTTCAACTGTAATTGAGCTTTGACTGCATAAATTTTCTCCCTATGATAATGAACAGAATCTCTGTAGTCCTCCCATGTCACCAGACCTCGCTTCTAGTGGCCACATGCTTTTTTCCACCTAGGCCTTAGAAGATCTCTGCTCATTCAAGCTGACCTTCTGCCTCATCCGCATGACTTCTGACATTTTTGAACTGCCCATTCCTGTGCTCTTAAAGAGGTTATGTTTAAAAAATGACCAGTGAGGGACCTCAGTGCCTTCAAAAGCAGTTTCCATGGGATCAAACTAACTAGCTCTCAGAACAGCCTGAAGTTTTACCCTTATCACTAAACATTTTTAAACTCTAGGACTTCATGCTCACTATGGCCAAGATGGCCATCAATTGCCATTTCATCAAGGAGAACATTTCTGTTTACAAGCAACAACTATTCCTAGTTGGCTCTCTTAGTACCTGTACTCAGAAATTATCAAGCTATTTCAGGAATCTCCTGGCCTGTTTGTGTCGGCTGTGTAGTATCTCTAGTTAACATGTGGCAAATTGAAGTGATCCATAAGGAGAAGGGAGCTGATCCAGAGGTATCTCTTAGTTTCCCAAAGGATAAATCATCTGTATCATCATCTTGGCCAGATGGCCTACAGTAACTCTGACCACAACATTCGCTTTATTTGCTTGTCCCTTCTCATCCTTACCCTGAGACTCCCAACTGTGTCACTGTCAGCTGTGAGCTCTGCACAGCCCAGTCCCTCCCTCACACACAGCACTCCCACTTCACCTGCCCTGCCTGTCCCTGCTGAAGGGCCTAGAACTTTCCATTGTGACGCACTCTCTCAGGACTCTTCCCAGGTTTTGCTTGTGCCAATGATGTGGCTCTGGGACTGACCGAAGGCTTCTCGTTTCTCTTGACTGTAGTGTGAGGAACATTCACTAGTGTGTGAATACTCCAAACGTGCCTCACTCTGCCTGGGTGCACCTCCTACAGGCACAGATGAATGCCAGTAAAGAAAAAGGAAACTGATGTATCGTTTTGATCAGGTTGAGGTGAGTCTTTTATGTTGGTTTTAAACAAATTCCAGAACTTAGCGCATTGCGCAGCAAATAGCATGTTTCACTCCAATCTTTGGAGATTCCAGCCTTTAAGTTCATTTACACACAGGAATGCTTTGATTAAACTGGCAGATCTCCTCCATATAGCATTTTGACCCCTAGAAAAAGAGCTTCTTCCTTCACTATCACTACACTCACTTCACTGGTGAGCTTTCCCACATCATGGGAAGAAAGGTGAACTGGGGAAATAGCTGTCCCTTGACGACATGCACTACAGTGTGAGTGTGAAGTGACACAGGTGCAGCTGAAAAAAGCTTTATTTACTCCCTAAGTAAAGCCAAGACAAATGCGTGACCAGAAAATCATCTGCTCTTAAAGATTTTGTGATGCGAGTTGCAAACTTGTTAGTTTCTAGTTAAACCATGATTCAGCGTGTAGTACGATCCCTGAAAAGCAGCATCTTAAATTTATTCCATAGGAAAACTAAACACAAGTGTTTTACAAGAATTTTAAATGCAGAGGCAGTCAACAGATGGGAGATAAAAGATTTCTTTTAGAGGTTTACAAACACTGTCTTATGGAGATGGAGACAGCAGGAATTTAAAAAAAAAACACCCCAATCCAGTCTCCAGTACAGCACATTCTTAGTAAGGACAAACAATTGCTTCCCTTAACAACACCGTCCTCAGGAAAACAAGAACAACAGTGAACAGCAAAGTTTTCTCCTACACATTAGAACTGCAATTAAAAAACAAATAGCAGGTAAATGCCTGGTCTCATCTTCATGCATCTTTGAATTTGGACCATGCTCAAAAAAAAAAAGGTTTAGGAGATGGTACGCGTAGGCTCACTGCTTTCTCCCCACACTAACAAATGGGCAAGCTCATGGTGCTAGGTGGCTGCCAATCCAGCAGTGCTTACAAGTACAGACCCCAACTGTTCCATAGGTGTTTGCCCAGGTGATGTAGGTTGGCACAAGTTTAAGGGATTTAAAGGGAAAAAAAAGTCACATTTTTTCCAGGAAGACTAAATCATTTCAGAACACTGGATTTCTGATACAGTCCATATGGAGTTCAGTTTCTGTTTCAGGTTACTTTTTTAACCATAGTCTTTATTTCATCAACATATTTCCAAGTCTGGGAAGAATTAGATTTTAGAAGTAAATATTCTGAAATAGATAAAGGGATTCTCAACATCCTAATTTTACAGCAGTGCTATACCAGGGATGTAACTCCTTATAGTGCAAGCACAAATGAGGCATTAAACTTACTTTTCCAAAGAAGCCTTTGAAGAACTTCCTTTCCTGGAGGAACAGGGGGGACAAGTCGAGCGCTATTACTGAAGGTAGCTAAAATGTCCCAGGGTTTCAAACCAACAAGCACACACAAGAATAGGGTTTGGAGGGAAAGGAAGGGGTTTTTAGAGTTATCCACGAGAAGGTGCGACAGGCAAATGTGAAAATAATCCCATGAAAATGCAGATCAAAGGGCACACACAATTCTAATAAGCTACTGCCCTGAAATTGGTGGAAAGAAGAGAACCTTGGCCCCAATTTCATGCAAAGTGGTTACTTCATTGTCACTCTCCCTCGTTTAGTTCCCTTCAGTTAGGTTATAAACCAAACTTGGCAGCAGATGCGGTGCTTGAACGATTAAAATACTGTATGGGCACTTGAGAAATGCAAAGTTCTAACTTCAGAGTTATAGTCAAATTTGCTCTGTATTGACCATTTTTTCCCCAAAGCAATTGCTCCATACGCTGGAGAAGGAGATACGGTGGCTGGCATAATACAGGATTAAAAGCTGAAAAAGCATTTTTTGTGCTTCATTTTATTCCATTCATTTATTGTTTTGGCTTATGTGCTGCTCTTACTTTGCATCTTATACAGTTGTCTTTGGCCAGTAAGGGATTTCCTCTGACCTAAACTAAACCACAACTGAGATCTCTTCCTCTTCCACAGTATACAACTACTAAATATTCATTCCACAACTCTGGATTAACAGATTGAAGAAGATCCCCTTTAAAGTCTCCTCTGAGAGGGAGAAAAGTTAGACCAAGCCAGAGGCACAGACACAAAAAGCTGAACTACATGTTCCTGAATGTCTTCAGCCTGGAAGTGATTACACTGATTGCCCAATTCACATTAACACAAAAGCAGAACACAATTTTAAGCATATTTGCATGCCGTTTGTACTGGCTTTGTTTTGTTACAGATTGTAAAAAGAAAACTGCAAAATCTGCCTGATCTGATGCAAGGATATTCCCCGGGCCTGATGTCCTGCATGCACAGCTACGTGCTGCTCAGTACCTGGAGGAAGCTGGCTCTGAAGCATATCCCTGCTCTTGCTATCTTTCTGAATTATTTAACTTGCAAGTAAACTGGTACTGCAGTAACAGGGAGATCGTGGAGAATCCACATGAGACTAAGTACGGGTTTCTGACAGCCACTGACCCCAAATTACCACCACGTTGACAACAATGCTATATCAAAAATATTATTACAAATATCCTGAGGCAGTGCCTCCAGAATTGATTGATATACAAGGTTATATTTAAAACAAAGCTATGGTTCTGACGTAAGCCAACAAAAGCCAGGAAACAAAGCTAAGAAGGGAGTGTCAATCTCAACTCTACATTTCCTGACTTTTGCTCCTGAGCGCGTCTCTCTGCCCGATGTCCTTCCACAGAGCCTTTCAACAAGTATCTGTAAGATGTTTATGTCAGCCCAAGCACTATATAAGAACATCTCTACGTGCAGACAGCTGAAAGGCTTAATAGCTTTTAGCAGCAAGAACGGTCATGTATTTGGACAAGATATGCTGAACACTGGGAGGGGAACTAATGGATTAATCACAGCGTTGTGCACATAATGAGAAGGGGCTGGATGCTGCTGCCAAGTTGAGCAATGACTGTTGCATTACACTAAATAACAGCCTTTTAAAGATAGCAAAAGCTAAAAGAGATTCACCAGAAGCTACCTCATTTTTAGGTGATGGTTAATTTTGCCCTCAGCAAAATGCTTGTTAAACAAGATCTATGTTTTTTAATAAGCTAGACATGTTAATGGAAAGGCATCATGCAAAATGGATTTTAAACGACACTAAGTTAATGTAGGTAGTTTAGAGATAACTAATGCATGTTTTAAAATATTAAATTATGTCTCTTTACCTGCTAAAACAAGAACATATATTAAAACAAATGCATCATTTAAAACAAGAAGTGGCAAGTTAGAAACCAATACTACACACTAAAGCTGATTTAAAAATCAAAACACGATACGAGAGCATAGTTTTGTCTTTATACCATTTCCCCATACCTGCATTAAATAAAAGCTACCTTACAGGGTCCTCAGAAAGCCGTTTTCCAGTCTGCACTAAAAGTTAACTCATGGAAATGGTTTTGGAGAAACCTCTCAATGCTTTGTATCCAAGTCTGAGGATCCAAAGTTAGTAATATATCCCTACTAAGGGAAAAATGTATGCTCCTTTGGTAACACTTGAGTAATGGACAGCGATATGTGAACACATAGGTTTCTGATCTATCAGTGAAACTGCTGTGCCATATCATCAGCCAGAAAACAGAGACATTAGTTTCTCTTCATTCATCGCAAGAAAAATTGTAACCTGCACATTATAGTGATGTCTGGGTTGGTATGCAGTTTCAGAGCTTGAAAACTGTTCTCTAGCTAAAAAATGGCTTCTTTTACTCAGCTGTCAATTAAAGAATTCCTGAACAAAATGCTTACCATCATTCGGTTTTAATTTCTGCAAGATGTGCTCTAAAATAATTATGGCGTATTAAACCAGCAGATAAAGGACCTGGAAGGATATTTCCCCACAATAACGAGATAAAAGAATTTGTTTGCATCTTTTCTTTCAAAAGCAGGAATTAAGAAATTCCTAAAATGAAGATTCAACTTTTGTATTTTTCTTGACAAATCTCAAAAGGTTTTAAAGTCCAATAGTCAACCCTAAAAAAAGAACATATTTCCATTCCCCAAATAAACAGCCAACTGTTGGAGAATAAGAATTAAGAGGAAAACACATCTATTAAAATAAGTAAGACAGACAGAACTTAGTTTTAGAAGTTACAAGTATTTCAACAATTCTGCCTCTAAGAGAACTGAACTATTACTCAGACTGGATTCATAAGCACTATACAATAGCTGCAAAGAAAACAAAGATTAAAATAGGCCACGTACACTTGTATGTAGTTTAACTATAGGAAGAATAAAGCTCAATTTTCATAAAGCTGGTCTTTCCCTTTGAGCATTGCTCAAACTTGAAGTTCTTTCGAGACCAAGAGAAAGCCCATCAAAATAACCAAGCACTGTAAAAGGAAGAGACTACCAAAGGAACAAATTGCTTTCTTACTGCATTCCTTTTATGCTGAAACAACACTGAGTGGTATGGCTTTTCCTTGTTAAGAGAATATACTGTACAGAAAAGAGCTTTCAACAATGGAAGAATCCTAAAGAAATGCTCCCGGTTTAAAACCCACACACTCAGGGTGGGGATCGGAGAACAGGGGCAAGGTTTGAATTGCAATGAGCAGCTTCAGACGAAGCTTGGGTCTGATGGAGTCTAGCAACTCAAGTACACAAAGCAGTTTCAGTAATCTGAATATTCCTCTCGGGACCCAATGAGAATTCCACATCCGCTTCTCCATTTCCAGCACTGACAAATGAGATAAAGCAAGCAGAAATCCTAAGACACACACCTGTGTCCAATTTGAACATAAACATGAAAAGCTTCAAACAGCAGAAGAAATAAAATTTATCTGAATAAAAACATTGAATTTATGAGAACGGGCAATATGTTGATGCCGTTCAGAATTTAGAATAATCATAAAGCACAGAACAGAGAAATGAAGTTGCTTCTAGGGAACGCACTGTAGAAGTTAGATGTCTTACATTTGAATCAATAATTCAGATAATCAAGAATCACAATCCTAGGATTATCTGGACTCCTGAGGAAACTGGGTGCTACGGTTTTACTGTGTCTCATTATTTATAAGCTTAACTACACTTAATTGGCTCGTGGACTCAAAGTTTATAAAAAAAAACCTAGAGAGCAAATACTTCACAGCACAGCTCCTCAGAGAAGATGATGAGAGAAGCTGCAAAAAGGAGATACTGGAACATTATTTGGTGTACTAATAGAAAGTATCCTGATACAATGAAAACCGGAACAGGACAAAAATGGATGCAACTCATTATGTGGTCAGTACGTGCATTTTTAGCTGCATAAACTAAATCCACAGAACAAAAACTAATTTACATTTTGTGTGGTCCTTTTTAATAAAAATCAAGACACCAATCACTGCTGGACTGAATGGGAACAGATGGGATGCGGCTTGAACAGGTTGCTAGACACTGGCCGAGAGAGAAAAGAATGAAAAGACTCTATTTTAATCAGAGCAGTAAAGCAATTCAGAAACTTTGCAGCACAACAGAAGGAAGATAACCTATAATCTTCTGTTGTGTGCTAGGAAGAACAGGTTTATTTGGAAGACATTTGAGTTCTCACATTTGGTGAGGAGAAAAAGATCATATCCAGTCAAAGATATCTTAAGGTAGCAAAGATGCAGTAGAAGTGTGTGAT
Organism: Numida meleagris; assembly: GCF_002078875.1. NCBI lineage: Eukaryota > Metazoa > Chordata > Aves > Galliformes > Numididae > Numida > Numida meleagris. The sequence goes on along the minus strand of NC_034414.1, from coordinate 26,795,198 downwards.
TTACTTCCAGTAATTCTGGCTGAGCTAGAAGGATATGAGAATTTCTTCTGGTAAAGGCATTACTGAAGACTGTTCTACAGCTAGGACACAAGAGAAGCAATGAAAAGGACAGCAGTTCTCCATCTTCAACCAGACTTTACATTCTAACATTATCTCTCCTCCTCCTCAGTGCTGTTTTAGCCTCAGATTCTTAACATGTTGATCACCGACTTTCTACAGGGAAGAGATGACAAGACCTTGAAATGAGCCGTAGGAATATCAAGAGCTTTGAACGAGTGCCATTTACAGGAGCAAACGTTCACAGAAGCCAAACTAAGAGCAGCCCACTTCACGACATACCAGAATTAGGCAGCCTTCAGGCAGGCCACTTCCAGCGGATGCAAGCCAGATTATTTCATGCATGACTACAATGTTGCAGTGCATTAGAAAAAAAAGCAGCCTAAATCAAATAATATTTTGTATAATAAAGGTGAATTAAGTCACTATTGAAGTGGCAGGCAACAGAGGGAGAGGGAGAGGGAGAGAGAGAGAGAGAGAAAGAGAAAGGAGAAGAGAGGGAAAAAGACCTGTTAAAAAACAATGGTTGAAGCCCATATGGGTACCAACTTAGTCTGAAAGGTCACAGAGGATTTTTACGCATTTGTTTTGCAAATAGTTTCTGCCAGTAGAAAGAACAGTTGTAACTCTCTCCCTCTCATCATCAGATTAGCACGTCCCCCTAACCGCAGCAGTGCTCTCACACCAGCTCTCACACTGCTCCCCTAAAATGGGTCAAAAGTTCAGGCTTTAGCTGGAGCACTGCTGCCGAACGGACCTTTTAGAGTAACGCTCACAACCCCAAAGCCAGCTTTTTCGTGAAACAGGTTACATACAGATTTCAGTCTCTTCACAGCATCTTCACAGATATGCATTCCTCTGGATTCATCCACTTCGACATGTCCCAAGTACTGTGGGAACAAGAATAGGAAGGTAAGAAGCGTAACAGCTTTAAAAACTACGCATTTTCTGCATATTTATTGTCACGGACTACTTAAAACCATACTAAACAGAAATTGCAAGTTGCAAAGTTTTTTAATTAACAACATGACCAAGCATAACATTGGGCTACAGAGGAAGAAATTTCAAAAAAATACACTGGAGCGTAGTGTCTCAGGAAACCGCATACTTGCATATTATACTCTGGAAAAATAAAAGTTCCTCTTGTTTTCCATTTTCCCCTCTACCTTTCCTAATCACAGCTCTTTTTGATAGGGGAAGGAAACATTCTCTCGGAAACATTCACATCCTTACTCAAAGTACTTGACTCTTGAGGAAAACCATGGAAACTATTAGACAAAAAGTAGAAGTCAGAGAGCTTTTATTATAAAACTTCAAAGAAGTTTATCCTGATTTACGTGACATTGTAAGAACTGTATGCAAGTCAGTATTTATATTGGAGCAGGCAGAGAGGGAAGAAAGGGTCTTAAAACTTCAGAATCGATATTTGTGGCACGATGAAGCAGTAAACCAAGGTTTAATCATCTATGGAGATGTTCCATACCACCACAGAACATTCTCCCAGTATTTGTTCCAGTAATTACGATATCAAGCTTAATTAGCTCAACAAAGAAAGATTTTGTTCCAAATTGAAGTGCTCTGCCATAATAACAACATATGAGATTCGGCTTGATGGACGAACTCAGAAAGATCGTTTAAGGATTTAATAGCAAATGGAAAGGCGTGCTGTTATTTTGGTTTAAGGTGACAGTTTTAAGCGCGAGGCATGATACTTGAAGAAGGCTGTCAGCATATCAACACCCTTATCATTAAACAGCTGAGAGTTAAAAGACCTTAAATGCTAGAGGGTTTAACGTTAAGTCTCACTATCTGGCATTTTTAAAATAGAATAACTCTGGATGGAACAATTCTGAAAGAACTTCACTTAAACCACCCCATACAGCCACAGAACAGTTTGAAAAATACGCTGCACAGAAGCTACATGGTAAATAAAGATCTAACACCTTACAGCTTTTCCAAAGTGAGCTCTGCGAGCCTGAAGCCCTAAAATTGAACACCAGAGCTGCCAAAACAATGACTGTATTCCATTAGCTGAACTTTCTGCACACTTGCACAAGATGTTCATTTCTCCATAACACTAAGGGAACAATTTTAATCCTAAAACTACACAAACAGCAATCATTGAAGATGCATTTACTATGTGTCCAGAAGCACACATTTGTATCCACACCTATGACGGGTGCATCTGCAGTTCTGCCACGTCTACGCTGGAAGTTCCAGAGACACAGAAATATTGTGAATCTATCATGAGAAAATCTTGGTTTTAGGAGCCCAAGAAAGTTTGTCAACTGAAAAAAAAAAAAAGGATAACATAAACAGGAATAAGGCTGAGGTCTAGAGAAGATGAGTAAAACAAAGATATACGCATGGAACGAGCCATCTAGTTTGCATTACAATTAGGTACAACTTTTGGATTTCCAGAGCTAACAGCACATCTCTTTTACCCAAGTGTAGGCAAAATGTTTCCAACTGAAGATCCAAACCATTCAGTCCCTGTACTTGGCAACCTGCCTTTTGCTTGGAAAAGGGAGAAACAGAGCAGGGTAAATATTGCCTCTTGTCACACTCCAAACCAGACAACCGCTTCCCCGTGTGTTGCCAAACCTCTATTCAAGTCACATGCTCCAACCTTCAGCAATCACTCATGGCACTGCTGCTAGAGACAGCAAGTTTAGCTGCAGTTTTCAATACTGCTTCCACTCCAATGAATGGGGACATTATTGCACATATCAAGTGCATCTATCCACAGCAAAAGGGTACAATCCCCAGACCTCACTGAGCATCAATCAATTCTGAATTATAAAAGAAATTATGCTGCCACACAATACTTCTTTATGATGAGTACAAAAGGTGCTTTGTTTGCACTTACACTTTACACTTAAAGCCCTTCATCAAAAAAACTTATTCTTCCCAATGCACCACTACTGCAGAAGCTAGCTGCCACAGCCATCAAGAACTGTGGCCTTGTACATTATATGGGCAGTTTCCAAAGTCTTCCTGAACACTGTTTGGATGGTTCTTTGACTTTTTTTTCCAGGTTTGAGTTCTCACTACGTCCAAACATATTTAAGTTTCTTTCTCCTACAAATAACTGTCAACTGCACAATGAGAACGCTACTGTCCTCTCTTTTTGCTACATCAATTTAAGCCTTCCTTAAGCAGCAAGTCCTTTTCCATGTCTTCAGGTTTATTTCCAAAATGCTTTCTCCCCCATCAGGCTACCGTAGATATACCGGCCTCCTGTATTGAAGCAGTGCTACACAACTTGTACTTATCCAACTTTTAGCCGGTAGGAAACAAAGGCCCAAGTATTTCTTCAAGATACTTGGCAGCTGGCTCTGCTATAGACTGAAGCCTTTCCAGCTGCCTTACATTTTTAATGAGAAGCATAACATTGTAGTTATATCACTTCCTAACCTTAAATTTGAAGCATCAGCTCAACTTGCTATTATCACAGCACATTATGAATGGCATTTCAACATTTAATAGAATAAGAAAAATATGGCTGCTAGTTAGATTATGAACTCCGGTGTTTAGCTTCCATTCAGCAAAAAAAACAAACCAAATTCTGATATTCTGCCATGTCAAAGAGAGGCACGGAAGCCACTCTAAAAAGCAGATACATACAACCCATGCTTCTAGACAATTTTTCAACATCTCAAAAGAAATTTCCCATTCAAACTAAAGGATAAGAAACATAATGCAAAGTGCCTGGGCAGAGATAGGCCATACATAACGTAAAAGCTCTTACAAATCCATCAAGGCATGCCACCACGAAGAAATGCAGTGACTGGGACATAGGATAACAGTGGCACAAAGCTACACAAGGCATACTGTGGTGGCCGGAGACTTCACAGAACAGTAAGACTATTTGCAGAGAGATATCTTCATCACAAGCATCACGCAATCTAACATGCCTGGAGAAAGCAAGCACATTTCCATCATGGAAGTGCAAATAATGGGAATGCAGTATTAATATTGAATGCATTCCTACTTAATTTCCATAGCAACCACTTAGTGATAGCCACGACATCAGCAATTCTCAGCCATAAGATGTTCTGTGGAAGATTTAATCACTACACCAGAAGCCAGCTAACGCTGCTTCTACAGAAAGTGAAAAATCCTTTAGGGCAGAGTCCACATAAAGACTATCACAAAATACAAGTTCTGAATAGAATAAAATACCTTCAAGAGTTGTCGGGGGAGCCCCTTAACAAACGTTTTTAAAGAAAGGCATTGCTTATTTTAGCGTTTTCAGAAAAGATTATACGATGGTACAGCAGGTCATAAAAAATCTTCCCTCTTCACCTCAAGGCAACAAACTTTGTTTTCACAGATGAACCACCTCCTCCTGAGGTGCTGGCTGTCACTCTTCAGCCACACACTACAAAGCAATCGACACAGGAACAAGTCAAACTGGCACACAGCAAAATGTCCTTGGAACTTGAACAACTTCATTCTTTTTCAATATTTTAACCCTTTTCCGATTTCATCTAAAAGCATGCAATTGATCACAGCCAGTATTTTTGGTGAAGCTGTCCCAGTGCCTTCCCCAAACATACACTTATGAAAGTGTTCCTAAAAAAAACATCACAGGCTGATGTTTTATGGCAGTAATATAGCCGGGCAGCAGTGAAACCACTCTACCACTTGTGTCCTAGTACAAGAAATACCACCTTGATCATCTTTGTTTTCTTTCATAAATACTCGGCTATCTTAGTTTTTCAAAAAAGCAAAGTTCAACAGCATTGATTCAGCAGCTGCTGGCCAAAAGGAAGGACCTTCACCAGAACTCCTTCCACCATTTGCAGTTACTGGAACACAGGAATACGCTGTTACAGTCTCTCTTCCAAACAGAGGCAGATAAACAAATTACTGAAATTTTCTCTGTATCAGCAGATGTTCACTTGGACTGTTCTATTTGCAGTAACAGATTAGGCTTTTCAGATTACATTTTAAACTAGACAGACACAAGAAAAGAGCTTACCAGAAGTCTTGGCCAAGGTGTCCCATGTTAGTGAGCTAACTGCCAGAGAGCAGCAACCCACCATTCCCTTAATACTTTTCCTAGAAAAATAGGAATGTCCCTATGTCTAGATGTAAATGTTAAAAATAATATCCCAATTGTAAGACTGAATACTTGGAATCTGCATGGGTAGATATGCTTCTAGAAAAGGTGTCGCTCAAGAATTAAAGCCTTAACTCCATAGTGTCATGGTGAAACACTGTCTTGTAACTAGACACAAGCTTAAATCCAAGAAGCCTGACGTGTCTAGAAGCTGAGCTACATTTCCACTGACCTGAGATTTACATATTCAAATTCATGCTGCTACTCTTTAATTTATTAATTTGAAACATGTTTTCTTACAGCTGTAGAAGTACAATGACAAAAGCTCCATAATTAATCATCACTAGACAAACTTAGTAAATTCTCCTTAATCAAAACTACAGGTTAATTACGATGCTATACATTTCCTCAGGGTCCAACTTCTTCCACTGCCCTAAATCACCAGAATAGAAAGATGTCTCGTTGATTTGTTACCCCCCTCTGCTGTTACAGCATCTCGGTGTGACCACACATCACACCCATCTGTGAGTCACACTCTGCATTTCACTTACCGATTCTCACACTGTAATTACTGGCGTGAAGAGAAACAACACAGAATAAAAAAAACACTTCCGACTACTGAAGATGAAGTAATAAAGTTCAGTTTGGATATATGAATGCTCTACTCTTTGTAGTCTCACCAATCCCTAAAACGTGGCTGAGAAGAAACTCGGAGGTTATGTAGGAGACCACCTGCCTCAAGGCAGGATCTTCTTCCACGTCTACACCAGAGAAGACAGCCTGGTACTATTACAACAATTCTGTAACTGGAGATCAATAGGGTACACCACCTATCCTATAGCTTCTAACTGCCATACAGTTAGAAAAAAGGGGGGGGGTTGTTTTCCTGAGTTACTGTGAATGTCCGTCCTAACTTTCTCTTGGTGACCTTACACTGACCACTCCACCCAGCCCACTTACACCTTCACACATGTTCTGTCAGACTTAGGTTTTCAGCTGCTCACTCTGGTGTGCAGTTCCTTTGTGTATGTGGAAAAAGAAGGAAAAAAAGAAAAGTGTCGATAACAGTTTTATAAACACAATGCACAGGTGCACATTGCAACTTTCATTCAAGTTCTACAAAAAAGGAGTTTCCATTTATGACCCTGGAAACCTTCTGGTTTAGGAAAATTGTAAAGAATGTAACACCAATTTTTTTTTTTATATATATATATATTTTTTTTTTTTACTTCCAACACCTAAATTACATTTAAAAGAAATTTCTACAAGGGCATCTAAATCGTTTTTATGGCTCTAGACATGAATACTCATATCTTTGAAACTAGTTGAAGTTTATTAAACAATTTAACAATTTGACCTTCGTCAAAGACAAGAGGGTTTTTAAATTAAGAAGCTTCATTTAAAACTTCTTGTTTGCAAGCTATTCAGACAAAACTAAGAGGTCTTTTAAAATGTAAAAAGTCTAAATATTAGGGATTGAATTACTCTCCTTTAATCATGACAAAAATACATAGGACTTTAAATAAAGTAACCTTCTGTTATACACACACCTGCAGTTATAATCACCTTCTGTCATAATTAGTTGTCTTCTTCCTGCGATCTCAAATGCTGCAGGAGTTTAAAAATTTACATTTGCTTGCTGCTGGGTTAGCATTCCGTAGGAATGGTCAGTGTTCATTGCTAACATCAGTTCATTCCATAAGAGGTAGGGATTTGGAGTGTTTCACATGTAAGGCTCTGCAACATTTCAGAAAGCAGCAAATTTGCCACTTTAATGTCTTAAAAATGCTTAACATAGTTCCCAAGGACTGTTCAAGCACCTCAAGATTTCACAGTCAAAAATATCACATGCCTAACTTAAGGGCACTTCAGCATTACATGCTGCTTAAATTCTTCACAGCTATTATGATTTCAAACAACTGGAAGCACATTTAGTAACACGCAACAGTCACCTATGCTGACTACTAGTCTTTCTGATCTGGAAGAACAGAATGGTACACAAACTGTGTTTATAAACTAATTAAAAACAACTACCAGAAAAAGAGATTTATATATTAGACATTATGCAATGAGGTGCAATATGTAAATTCCAGAACTAAAGAGGAGAAGGGGGCAACTACAAGTGGTGTGAGAGCAGGCAGCAAAGGGGCAGGCAGCGGCCTATTCTCTGCTGCTAGTGGTTCTGGTGGGCCACGTACATGCTAATTATACAAGCCACTTCTCAGTCACAGGAATCCCAGAGACAGGAGCTTATTAATTCATATAAAGTAATACACAGCCTTCCAAACATTTCCCAAAGCAAGAAAGAGAAACAAAACAGTTGAAGAGTGTTGATCTGAAATGTTAGTTCTTGCACACGTGACTGTACAACTCTATCCATACAGCTTTTATTTGTCAATACTAACAGAGAAAAATCAAGATTCAGTGGAGAGGCTAATTCACATGATATCATACATCCAGCAGCAAACCCTAGACTTGAGATTCAGAACCACAGATGTGTACGTTACCCCCCCCCCATGGACTTATTTCATTGATAACTTTAGTCTTCCATTTGGAATAAATGGACTGAAATACATACACAAGTAAACTTGCAGGTGACAGGCAACATTAAAGACAACAGAGACAGACCCCCAAAAACTTTAAAGTGACAATAAAACTAATTAAATCACTCACAACCACGGCTAGTTGTTGCATCCTTCAGAAGCACAGGTAGGAATCAGCTGTAAACGTTCTAACATGTCTGGCTGGTTAGAAGAACCAAGAACTTGGAAGTGCTTTTTTTTTTATTCTGTTAAGTAGACCGAAGTGACCTATTTTATCTGATACAAATTTAACAGGCCAGTTACTCTACAGATTATCTGTACGGACAAAAACTACTTACCCAGAGCGACATTTGAAAAGGCATTTCAGACAAAAGAAGCCCCAGTGTCAAATATTTTAGTCATTAAAACATAGAACAGCTGCATGTTCTCAGTGAGGTAGTGTCTGAAGCAAGAACCCAAGTTTGAGAATGGGTATGTCAGTGCACTTCATTTTTGACAATTATGATTTATAAAGACTGTATAAAGATAAATCACAGTACCAATAAGAGCGGCATTAACATCTGTTAGAATAATCTTCTTCTGAATAGTTGTAAATACCTAAATCCCTTATACATTACATCTATCTGGCACAGTTTTCTCCCCCCCCAGAGGTTTCCCTACTGAAACAGTTACTTTTTCAATTGCTAGGACTATGGAAGATGATTGTCATCTCTGAAAATACATTTCTGTACAGATGTCTCAGCAGTTTTAACAGTTCCACACTTAAAGAGATGGGTCTGAGTACACCTATAAAAGATGCAATGCATCATGTCTCCACACCACAAGAGTCAGGAGAGCCTTAAAATTATTACCTAACGGGGTAGTAGAAGTCTGCAAGCTACCCTTGTCTAAACATAACTCTAATACCCTTCTGTACCTTTGCTGATAGAGAGGCACCTGTCTCCCTGCTGATGCAGTGGAGTGCAGAAAGCCATTCAGTTATACCTTCTAGTACAAAGGCTCTTTTTTTCAGTGCAACTGCAGCCAATTCAAAGGAGGACAGATGAAAGAGCAGAGCAGGCAGGTCGCTAACTGTTCCAAGACCCTGTTTTGAATGTGTCAGATTACCTCCTCGGACATGGTTAGGTTCAAAATACAGCCAAAGGCTAGCTGTAAGATCCTTCACACGCTTGGACGTTTGAAAAAACATGATCAGCAGCTTGTTGCATGCAACACAGATATGCTGAAAACTGTGGATAAACACAGATTGTAAAAACAAGGTGTTATTACCTAAAAGTAACAGTATGATCCCAGGATTATCAGAAGCTCCAAATTTATGAGCACAGCACTGAACAAACTATGCATCAAATCTACCTCCCTGAATTTTAAGGCAACAACGTCACAGGAATTTTACCAATACTTTCCATGGAGCACCTTCACTACCAAAATGCAGATGTACAAGAGATGCATCAGAGTTGCTCAAAATCTACTATCACGCTTGCAGTCTGTAATTAACAGTCAGGATCAGCTGTGGATACAGCACAGGAAGAACTCCAATAGCAGTACTGATGTAAAACAACATTAAACTTGTTTGCAATACAGCATCCTCAAAGCACAATGAATGAACAGCCAGTGGAGTCCTGTCCAACACTAACAGAACAGAGCCCGGAGGCAAGAAGAAATCCTATTTGCAACATGACTTTCAGAGCGGTTCCACATGCTCTCTAAAATCTAAAAAAGGATAAATCTGTGCTAGCACTCTACAAACACCCCAACTCTGGGCCAAAAAAATGCCTGAAGGCAAGAAGTTAAATACACCAACTTAACGCTATTTTAAGAGAGTGATATATCTTTCTCACATCAAACTTTCAAGATCTCTTTTACAAGAGAAACTAAGAGCAAACATTCCCCAGTTTGCTTGCACTAATCTTCTCTCTCAAAAAAAAATTCCTACGTAAACAAGTTAGCAAGCATCAGAAGAAACAAAGCCCTGACCATGGCTTCTATTCCGTTACTTCTCTGTATTTTCCTTTCATACAAAAAAACCTAGAAGACAGCTATAGAATATTTGTTAACACTTCTTGGGTCTTCACCAGCTAAAATCTTAGACATCGCTTCAGAAGTCAGACTTTGATCTTGCTATCAGCTATGTTCTCAGCTTTTAAGAATTAGGGCAGATGATTTTCAGAGAGCGCAGGCAAGGCAGAACATAAAGAGTAAGGACGGATTAATCCCCACAGACACACGCTGAACAGTGGTTGAGAAGCTACAGGCGACTACAGCACCATGCTAGAATGCTAAACAGGGATTCACAAAAAAGGTATTTTTCCCTGTATTTCAGATTTGAATGCATTCCTATTAGTTAACTATTCTTAGCAAGATATCTCATTTTACTCTGCTCCATTGGGGAACATCAGGAAGAAAAGACACTCCATCAGATATTTAAAGACGCAGGCAACAGCCCACTTTTCCAGGAATACATACACTTCTGAATAATACCCAAGAACTATGTAACAGGATACTCTCCTTCAATAGCACAAAGTTCTATTCTTTTTGTGAGCAAAACGCAGTACCACCCACTAAACCTCTGACTCTACATCTGGTTTATCTTGTTCACTCACAATGCTATACTTCCTGCCTGTATCTACAAAACACCAGCTAACACCCACTTTGCATCTCAACCCTCCTAGCACTTTCCATGACTGCCCATCTCAGGTCTCAGAACTTTCAATGGTACGTTCACATCGAAAAAACAAAAACATCTCAGTGTCCAATGGTTCTAAGCTTTCATCTAACTACAAGATCGTCAGATATAAGCGTCAAGCATTCTGACGGAATCAAGAAACACAAGTAAAGTCGTATTTACTCCAGAGTTATTTTTCCAGCGACCTAATTAACTCAGTGAATTCTAATACAAAGCAGGCAAATAGGGCTAAACAAGTTCCAGTACCAGGACAGGATGCAACGGCTCATCCATCTCTATGCCTTTTCACCACTGAATGGTCCAAAACCTTTTTCAGCTTTGGATGCATGTGCCCAGAATAGATGAATGCTTCATTTAAATACAGGAAGCATTTGTCATTGTAAGTGCAAGTCTTGACCAGGACTTTAAAGACTGACTTGTGTTGTTGTTTTTTTTTTTCTTTAAAGTTCCTTTATGTTCAGTCAACAACTGAAAATACTTTCAGTTAAACTAAATGCTTAAATATTAAGAATTTAATATTTTAGCTTTAGCATGTTTGTAAGACTATAGTTTATTGCTAGACTTTAAAATGACGATCCTCAAGCTCACAATTCTTTTCCCTCCTAGACAGCATTAACATTTTGAAAAGCTTAGTCTAAGTTCAAGCTTCCACAAAGCAGTTACTCGGTTCCAAAGCTCTGGCAAAACACCATCTCTCTTTAGTATTAGATTACAATTCCTTCATTCTAGCAGAAAACTAACATAAGACAGAGATAAATGAGCAGGCAGGCAACCATAACAAACTAGAAAGTTAGCTTGCACATTATCTATCCTAGAGAATGCATTGAAAGCACACACAAGCAACTATAACAAGATAAAATAGGACATGAACGTAGTATGGAAATTATTCCATATTTGTGGAGCACCTGTACATACCCACAGCTTTACAAAAACATGCAACAGCCAACTTCAAGAGTTCCATCTAGCAACAAAACCTGTTTAATAACTGTACATAATTATTACACAGGTAATAAAAGATTCTCAAGTGTCAGTACCACAGACAGCATTTTCCTCATGCATAGATATTTAAGCTGTTACTTCTAAATAAATATTATCTGTTTACAATCTACTATAGAAATAGTATTAGTATGCCTTCAGGAGGAAGCTTTTGAACACGAGCTGAGCATATGCAGCAAGACACCTTAAATTCCTTCCTTATTTCTTCTTAGTAACATTAAATATTATAAAATAAACATTAAAATTGTGTTGTTTCTTGGAAAAGGTGGAAGAATAAATGAAAAAACCTACTTATAGTACTGAGAATTTAGAGTGAGTTCAAGGAATCAATCAGCTTCACACACATGAATAGTCTGTAGCATACACCAAAAAATAGCAGAAGACATTCAAAATTAGTAAGTGCTTATACCTCAAGCACTGGAAGGAAAATGGGGCGCTTCTTTGCAATATTTTCAATTATCAAAAGGGAGGGGTTATACTTTTCAAGTATAAGCCACCACTTACCTTACAAGCAAAACTGTAACCATAACTTTAACAGATAGAATCTAGTACTTTTTCCACGCAATCCATGAGGTGTATCATTTCTGCTCTTCCAGAGAAACGAAGACAAATTACATTACTCCTCTGCCTAGCTACATGATTTATTTCAACTAAATAATAATGTAGGATACATCAGACAATGACTTTCCAAAGCATTTGTTAAGATGATTCATCTGGCTTTAAAAAAGCCACATCCTCTGCAATGAAGGCTGACTGTAAAATAGGTCAATGTGCAATGAAGCATACTTCTGGCTCTTGCTTGCCAAAAAAAACCCAAATAATTCATGGCAAAAGTACCTCATGGATACTCAAAAGAAAGGCAGAAATTCTTACCTTAACGGGGAAGCTGCACTTGCCAGTACGAACACCTTCTTCATCAGTCTGCCACTGATGAGGCCTACTGGCCTCTGGCACGTAGACATCTTTCTTTCTCCTAAAGCTTTGCCGTAATTTATTCATTTCTCAGATGTTGATGTCCTAAAAGAAGAAGAGAATTATTGCAAATAGGCACCAAGCACATTTAGCTGCTTCAGGTTAACTAACATCACCACTAACATCCTTTTGAAACTTTTGAGTTTCTGCAAATATGAATAGAGATCCCTGTGAAAGGGAAATGCTTTGGATGAAGGTTCAGAGAAAGGGGGATAAATATTCTCTCCAAAGCAGAAGACAAATCCACATTACTTAACATCTTTCTGCAGCAACTGAAGCATCAGATCCAGAAATAACTGTTACTCCGAGCACAAAATTACCTAAAATAGCTGACAGAGAAGCTCTGAAGAGTGATGGGCTTGAAATCCTGCCTCCTTGAATTTATACACCTAGAGCAACCAAGCAGGGAATAGGTAGCATAAGTTTCTAAGGCACCCATGCAAGACAAAGATTCGTAGCCTTGAAAGGTCCCCAAAAATTAACTGCTTGTACTGCTCTTTAAGTATGGATGATAGGCTCATTGAGGTAGATGATGCCAGCTTTTAAGCAGTAAAAAAGCAAGCACTTCTGTTCAGAAGAGAACTGGAATTCACTGCTCTTGGATCACACAAGACAAATTGTCAGTTTCTACCAGCAGCAGACCGCTCAGCAATCAAGGTACAGAGCTGGGAGCATCAATACTTCTGTTTTCTCTACAAGCACCATGTGTCAGTGTATACGCGTAAAGGAAACCAAAAACTCAAGGAATGATGACCCAAATCTGTAGCAACAACAAGTAGGGAGTAGTAGATTAAAGCCCAGGTTTTGAGGGGCATGTTCCAGGCCCAACTTATTCTACAGGTGGAAGTTCTTATTAAAATGAGAGAGACATTTGAGAAAAGCACTGAAAAATCTCAAAACAATTATCACTTCAAAAGGAGGAAGGCAGTTCTATAATTACACTCCCAAAGCCTTTGCTCAAGATGCTTTTTTATACACTATTCGCTTCTATGTCAGTTTTTGTATACTAAATTTTACAGACATGCTCACTCTTACTACACTCAAACTACAATTAGCAAAGAAGCTATCAGAGTAGTAGCTAATAAATAATAACTAATAAAAAGACTTAATGTCCAGCTACAGAAGTAAAATGATATGGCATACAATGTGGAAAATAGAGAAAACATGCCAAGAGGCTTTTTGAGCTATTACTCTTCTTTCCTGGAGAAAAAACACTTTCTTACAAACACCACATCTCATTTTGGTACAACGAAGATGCTGCAGAATGCAAGGCAGCAAAAGCTAATTTGATTATATATGCTTATTTCCCATTACATTAACTAATCTGCAGAATACAGATGTTCATGGGTGACAATGGGTAGACTTGGAACGAAAGCAGCTTTAAAATCACTTTGAACGCTATTTCAAGCCCTAAAAAGAACCGAGTCACTTTCCAGTTACAACTGCTTGATGCAGGTGAGAAAAATCTGCATTCTTGTTCACAGTAACTGACATTTAAGAAGCTTAAATTCAAGATGTAACAACAGCAAAACTGAACAGAAGCCAGAAATGAAAGCTATTATAGAAAACCAATGCCTGCTGACCAGCTCCATTAAAAACAGTCAGTTGTTTTCACATCTCCTTAAGCACTTAACTATTTCAAGTAACAAACAGATAGGAGCACAGGTAAAGAACAGCACAGTATCATTAAAATCAGGACATTTAAGTGTGGCAAAGTTAATATCTGAAGTCGCGAGTAAGCGTGCTGCTTATGTTCAAGAGTTTAGTGATCAATGCAATGCTACCTGGACCTGTAGCATTGTGGGAGATTGTTTAGCACATGGAATAATTCACCACATATTTCTACATTAGTAAACAGGCAAAGCAAACTTGAACCTTTGCAGCAGCGACATGTGCTCAGAGCTGCTTCTCTCACACAGCACAGCATTTGCCCATGAGACCAGGACACTATCAGCCAGTTACTCTGATCAGGAACCTCGCTCCATAGAGAAGCCTGAGAATAAGAGTTCCTGAACTATATATACTTCCTATGATAAGCTGAAGTGGCATTTTGCCCGAAGTACTTCCTTTTTACTAAAAACCAAGCCCATTTTCCTCCTTGTTCTAATTTTGCAGTCACGCTGGCAACAAGCGCTTTAAAAATAGCTTTCCTATTTAATAGAAGTGCTGACAAACGGCAAGATTAACTTCTGGTCAGGTGACCAGCGAGCTTTCTCCAGCCGCCACACTCCTATTTCCTGAGACGTCAGAATGTTGTGAGTGGGTTGTGAAATAATTTGCCCCCAGAACAACTCTCTTGTTGGCAGCACGGACGTCATCCTAGTACAACTGGACCCGTCACTTGATGCAAAAGCATTAAGTCACACATTTCACACAGGATGCACATTTGAGGATTCAGGAGAGAAGCACATGCACTGCTGCATTTAAAAGCTGAAATCCTTACTAAATCTATCTGGAGCTCAAAGTCATTGCCCAGCATTTGCAGAAAACACCCAGACCAGCATTGTCTGCTTCAGTTCTCTGCAGTGCACTTTGTATTTTCAGAGAAATACAGCGTGTATTTCTGCGGGTACGACAGATGCCAACAGAGCCTGCAATAGGCTAGCAGGGTATCTTCTACCAAAAGAGACAGCACTACTGACATTACCAAGTTTTGTACTCAGTCTTTGGATTATAAAGGCTGGAAAAATCAGTGACAGAGTTTTTGTGTACAGAAATTCATTTTTGCCATATTATTAAAAATACTTCTAAAATGCACAAAATAAACAAAAACAACTTTAAAAAAAAATCTATTTCCTTTCCGCTTGTACAACCCAAAATCCAGGTTGGGTGAAGAGAAAGGACAATGGATAAATAGTAACTGAAGACAAACCTGGCCAACAAGCAAGATGAGGAACTCAAAATCTAATTAAAATAAAAAAGCAGAGTCTTATGGGAGTCTAACAAATCAAGATTGAAGGCAGTGAAGTTCTGGAGAGATGAAGACACAGACCCACTTTGGGTCTGAAGGCTGTCTTCACGAGGGGGCTCACTGTAGGCTGCCCAGCACTTGAATGGGCACATCCCTTACAAAAACAACTTCCACCACTTTAGCTATTTAAGAGATTACAATGTGAGACTAAACATTAGACTAGTTCCCAAAGCATCATACAAGCATCTCCACAGGCATGGAAAAAAAAATCAAATTATTCACACCCTAAGTTTTACATTTGTTGACATTTACCTGTAATTCAAAATGATATATACTTAACACTCTGAAAAAACAGCTACAAAGCTCTTTTTCTGTAGTAATCACAACATCAGGAGAGCTTTAGTACTGTTATACTCTCCACCACCTCTAAAGGTCTTATTCCAACCCAGCTCAGTTCACTGACAACTAAGAGGGAGCACAGAGACGGAAACACTGAGAAAAGTGCATGCTGGATGAAATATTCTTGGCTTCATGGCCTTGTGCATCACCAGGTAATGGCTGCAGGACAAATTACTGCACGACAGACATACATGTTTATTCATGCCTTATCAGCTACTCTGCTTTACCAATGTGTTTACTTTTATCCTCCAAGAAATGCAAACCAACAATTTACCCTTAAGAGCAAGATAGGTAAGCTTGTACAGTAACTGAAGCTGGATCACATGCGAGTTGCTGATGATCAAATCTGGAGCTTGGCTTGCCTTGCACAAGTTAACTCATGTAGCCATGCCTTCAGATAAGCACTTCATTTACATTCTGTATAGATGTTCCTTTCAGAGCAGTTGCTGCTACAAGTTGATTTAAACTACAGCATCTGGAGGCAAAACAACTATTTAGTACTGGTACCTGAGCTGCATTCACAAAATTAAATGGTTGGATTTTAGGCTAGCAGTACTAGCTAGTACAGATTTTCACACTTGAAGCAACCAGTTGCAGTTTCAACAAAGAGGACAACAAAACCAATACAAATCCATTTAATGTTCTTCTTAGCTCCAGCTTTAATAAAGGTTATTTAATCTGCGGTTGTTAGATTGTGACTTTTGTTTGTGGTGGAAAGAGATAAAAACTGATTTTAAGCAATTCCTCAGTTCAGTCAGGTGTTTTTTGAAACCAGGTGGTTTGAGATTGATTGCTGTGCTCTCTGAGAACCAAGTACTGTTTCCTATTTAATTAATCAAATAAAAAAAGTCATGGGTCAAATAAGGGCAAAGCACTCCTGACAGTCTGCAAGAAATGGAGTAGCCAAGGCTGGGGAGATAGCACCAGCCCTGCAGTCCTCCTGCTTTGTAGTTCAGGTCCTCCTGCAAGCACAAAGCATGACAAGCAGACTGAATCCACACATTTACAGAACTCCTGGAAGTACACATTCCAAATAGCAGAAAAATCTGGACTTAAGAGCAATGTGTTTAGATATCACCCTAATGTTAAAGATAACTCATATAGCTTCCACATAAAATGAATTTAATAAACATGTTACAATCAGACTATTCAGAAGAATGCCTCCCTCACTTCCCTCAGCCACAAAACTATCAGCCCCTATGGGCTTCTTCCCAGAGAAACGCACCCTCTGTTGCAAATACAAAGGTCCAAATCAAACAGAGCTCCAAACCCAAAACAACAGGATTACTGTCTTTAAAACATTTTTGTCATTACATCAAAGGATTGTGAAAAAGAATCTCCCAAATTTACTTGATATTTCAGACCCAAGATAACATTTAAGTTATCTTGATATCATAAAAGAAAATACGCTTGCTTAACTCAGTTCCTAGAGCTACACATGCGAAACACTCCTCCACATGGCTGTGAAGATTTGGATCCTCAGAAAATTCTGTGGCTTTGAGCTTTTGTGTGAGTGCATCCTGGTCACACCTGTCCTAAGACTCACATCCAACACCTACCTTTTAGCATTATGAAAACTTGAATTTTATTATGAAATTCGTAGAATCCCACCTATACCAGTAAGTACAAATAGCCCTGACTTTCGCATTTCAGAATAATGTTGTGCATTGCTGCTTCTTGCAAAGTTCAGTAAGTTGTTGATACTTTAGCCTTATTGGAAACCTTGGTTGTAACTGGGATGCGATGACATCCATAAGGAAACACGCTTATTTCAAGTCTTGTGACAAGACTTAGTTTTGGCAGGCATATCTGTCTGGAGGAGAAGCACAAATACAATGATTCAAAACGTTAAGATCAATTCTGCTTTCTAATGCACAGTTCAGATGATTGCATGAGAATATTTCACTTATAAGAAGCAAGGTAGACAAGTACACGTACTGCAGCCAAGGTAAATAGAGTGTTCAAGACTATTATAAAGCTGCAAGAGTGAAGTTTTATTTCTCTGAAAAATCCTTATTAAGCATTGCTGCTAAACAAATGTTCTCCTCTCCTCTCCCACTTACACCGCACAATAACGTGTAATGCCCTATCTCTTCAAACCCTACCATAAAGGTTAGCCAAATCTTGCTGCAACAGCTTCACTGCAATTATTCACCAGCACGAGAACACAGAGTACCTTTATCTTCTAAGGAAGAAAAGGTCATTCCACATGTCAGGCTTTGAATACAGAACGCCGAGCCTTTTTGTAAGTTTAGATCCCATAAAATCTAATTAAATCCAGCACTGTCACACTAAAGCAAATGAAGGCATGTAACCATATGAGCATTCTCAGTAAAATGTTAACAGTCCAGTTTACGCAATCCAATATGACTAAACCACATTGTTCACCACATGGCTTTCCAAACCATTTACCCTTTCATTACCCAATTAAGATCAAATAATGTAATACAAGTAAGCATTCGAAGGCACCAAAATACACAAAGATGAAGTATGAGCTCATCATAAATACATTTCATTACTGCTATTAATTAGTGCTTGAGTTTAAGATACTTTCCTTGTTGCAGAGAAATAAAGTGTTTGGTAATTAAAAAAATCACTAAAATAAGCACATCAGCTGGAGAATATTGCACGTCACAGTCTGGGAAATTTAGGATTGTTTCTGGTGACACACCTTCCAGCTGTGAAAGTAATGTTTGGACCACGTTTGAAAATACAGCAGAAACTGCAGCCTTCAGCTACTTATACAAGTCCAAAGGGATCAGGGCTCTAATGACAACATCCATTTATCTGATAGCATTCTTAGAAACTGATGTTCTGACATCATATGAGTCGAGGTACTGGCTATCTGCGGAAAGCTGACATCTGTCATTGAGGTGCAGAAGTTGGCACCTTTAAGACAGTCAGTCTGATCACTTCAGAAACAGCTGTAGTCAGTAAAGATGTCTGTAGCTATCAGGCTGTGCTCTCTCACACCTGAGCAAAGGTAACTGATCATATGAGCACTCTACAGCTGCTTCCAAGCACTCTTTTTTTTTTTGCATCACAGCTGAGGGTGGGAAAAAAAGAGAAAAGAACATTAAAACAACAAAAAACTCTGGCAAAAAGCAGAGTTAAAAACTGCACACAGCTTATGAAATACCAGGAAATGAAATCATGGATTGTACTCCAACGCACTATTAACAACTGGGGGCTAAAACATCCAGCTACCACACATCCTGACCTAAAGCTCAGAATATGATACACCAGCCTGTTCAAACAGCTATCCACACGCAGCAGCAACAAAACACAGTGCTCAGTGCTCCGCAACAGTATGCAACAGAAGTACCAGCACAGCAACCCCCCTTTTCCAGACTCTTAAACTGACAGAGAAATACAAGTTTGATCATTGTAAGACTGAAGTTATTCCCAAGACGTCATGTTCTTTCTGTCAGCCAAACAAGCCACTTGCTCCTCCTTGTGCAGAAATTCAACAAATACAAGAAAAACAATCCTCATTTTCTCCAGTAGTGACTATTGTAAACCAAGTGTCCCAATTCAGACTCCACTGCCAATGCAAGCTCTGACTACAGCCGCAGACAATAGGCTTCTAGGTTTTGGTGCAGAGGTACAAGGCAGCAATCCTTTTGTTACAGGTGATCGCACTGCAACTGACTGTCAACCTACAGCAAAAAGCACACCTCCTTAGCATTCTACATGACACAAAGCTAGTTGAATTATACCACCTAAAACAAGTGAAAATAAGCACAAGTTTTCTAAAACACTAGCTGTGCCTTGTGGAAAGCAGTTCAGGCAATTCTGCTCTGCAGCTCATCTGGATGCATGTGACGAATGCTAACTAACCGAGCCATTCCTCTTCCAAGTGAATCATTTACATTTAGGGCAGCTAATTCTTGGATTTCAAAACAGTTTTGAAAAAAGAACATTCCAGGTTTAAAAACCATCTTTGCAAATACATGTCAAACTTAGAAAATTTAGAAAAATATTTTTCTTTTTGTTGTTGTTTGGTTTGTTTCTAGAGTTTTTTGTTTTTAAGAACAGAAAGGTCTGAAACAATGGGACAAGATTTCATTTAATGATGCAAGTCCAGGATCCAAAGTCTGAAATTAAGTGTCAGCACCAACAAATATAAATGCATTTTCACAACTCAAAGAAAGTATCGCTCACAAGCAAAATAAGCCTACTTTGTTGGTAAATAGGTCACAAATCTAAGGTTTTACACTGGAGTTACTTCAGTAGTACCAGAGAGTATTTCACAACCATGCAATCAATGTTTGAATAGACAGAGTTTTAACCAGTATGGCAAACATCTCCTACTTTTAAGTAGAAAAGGTCAAATAATAAATGATACTTCTGCACTACTGACCTGATCATTACCTACTTACTGTTAGGGCAGCAACACATGAAAGCACAAATTCTTTTGGTTCCGGATGTAAGGTGACAGCAGAAATTGCAAAAAAATAAAACGAACCACAGATCCAGGGTACATTTCAGAAACCAATGCTAAACCAGATTACTTGGAGGATCTATTTCACTGAGGTAAAAAAAAAAAAAGGCACACCCGTACTGAGGCTTTACGCAACGTTTTCTATAGAATGGATGTGCTCACCACGAAGGTGAAAGCCACAGCATTTTGGAGAAGTGGTCTAGCAATAATGCTCTGCGCCGCCTGAAGTCCAGTCCATCCGTCCGCACAGCCCACATTCTGAGCGTACTCAGAACAATAAGCTATACATTTTTATTGGCTTTACAAGACAACAGTGGGAATGGATCACAGTGTTGACAAATCTGTCAGCAAGAATGGCAGGTATAGAAAGGTTGGTAAATCAAGCCAGGTAAATCTACAAGAATAGCAGCATGCTGGGATGCAGAACAGGAAGCTACACAGGGATCTCTGCTGGAAACAGTGATTTTTATTTGCTTTTGAGAGCATATACGAATAAAATAATTAAGTGACTTTTTGGTTGATGCAAAATGTTCTGGAGTAGATTAATTTAAACTGACTGTAGAGATGACAAGAGCATCTCATAAGAAGGAACTACTGTGATAAAAACAGCAGAGTAAAGCACATGGAAAAAAGAGAATGACACAACTGTAAGTAACAGTGAATACGAATTCAGCAATAACTATTGTTTACAAAAGATCACGAGTCACACGTTTAGTCCTCTAAAAATAGATAATGTAATACCGTTCGCTTACTTGACAGTTACAAGTTATTATAACAGGAATAGAACAAAACCAGAAGGGTGCCACCACAAAAAAAAACAGGCCGCACTCATCTTTAATGCTGCATAGATCTTGTAGTCACTCCATCCTTCCTGAAATAACACCAAAAGGTTCAAAAGGGTAACAAGAATTAAAACTACATAACTTCTTCCGGACAAGGAGAGGTTAGGTACAAAGGTCTTTCCCATTTGTTTTCTGACACTACCCTTTCCATAGCTCTTCCCACTAGCAAGCTGCTTTTCAGAGCTAACAATGACTTTTGCAGTTCTTACTTTCTAAAAACTGGGGACAAACAACTGAATTCTACAGCAGCCCAGGTTTCAAAATAAGAGTACTTCTTACATGATATGCAATTAACTTGCACTATTCCCTACCCTGAGATGTTTTGCAAACAAACAACGTAACAGATTTTAAAAGAATAATTGTTTGATCAGAAATTCCAAAGGCTATTAGCAATGACAACAGAAATGCCCATTCAGGAAAGCGCCCAGTCCAATCCAACACGCTGGGAAGGCTTATTTCACATCTGCCTTACCCTTAACCCTCCCTGGGAGCTGATGCCATCATCAGCATCAGCTGTTGATGGCATCAGCTCAAAGAATACTGGAACACTGAGCTGCACAGCCCTTGTTCCGAGCCAGCCCAGCTCAAGAGCCCATCTCCGTACACCACAAACTCAGCTAGCCACACTCCTGTGCTACTTCTTTCACAGCATCATACCAGAGTTGTTGCTATTTGGCCACAGTGAGACCAACAGGAGCAGGCTCACTGCATGCGTTAAGAACTTGTCTTTCCCAAGCCTATAGAAGCAGAAGTTTCCACAGCTGAACACATCTAAAAAAAAACAGCACAGGAATTTGTGTATTACAGATAGCTCACCAAATCTGAATTAGTATGGCAACAAGCCACGGGTGCACTAGTCAGTCTCAATTAGAAAAATCGAAGTTTGCTTAAACTACCATGAAGTACGTATGAGGAAAAACTGAGCTTTAAGTAAGTTCACAAGATGACAGAAGACGCCATTTTATCCTGTCACTGCAGCAGGCACAAGCACTCAAACCCATCACCGCTTGGCAGCTCTTGCATGGCAATTCAAGTCACTTTACTTGCTCCCATCCTCCAGCAGTTGAGTAAATGTAACTAAGATCCTTTCATCTCTACATTTTCTTCAGTTTCTTCACACTAAATCAGCCATGCTTTTGTCTGCAGCCAATGCAACAAGAAGATTAACTGTTACCAAAGGCGTTTTTAATATTAATTTAAAACTCAAAGTGAAATTCTGAAGGTCTTTGTCAAGCGTTTGTGGAAAATGGTGGCTTTTGATAACAAAAATGACCCCACAGAAACGATACGGTCACTGTGTCTGGCAGTCAGAACTTTTGATCACCCTTTAATAAGGCTCCTAAGAACAAATCTTTCTTCACCAGAAATACAGTTCGTATTTAGTATGTTAGGAATTCCTGTCAACATTTGTACACCTGTCCAGTGCAAGTCTGAGTTGTTTCATAACTGTTTTCTCATAATAGCTCTTTGCAAAACATCGTCTGGAACTAATAGCATTATTTCCCAAATCTGTTTGCTTTACACAGATGTAATCAAATCAGAAGCTAGCTTAATTAAATCAGATATGAACTAGAATCCATGTTCTTTTAAGCACACAGGATGCAGTGTTTTCTGAGTTCTTCTCCTGGTATTAATGACAGAACCAGTGAAGTCACAACCAGTTAAATATGTTTAAAAATATTCTGCATCCTCTCTAGATTCTAATACAACGCATATGCTCCTTTGCCAAGAACTCACAAGCTGCCTGAGAAATCTGTCACCGTAGTCCCTATTCCAAGTGTCTAATCAGGATTCTTCAACACAATACCAGCTTTTCAGTACCATTTTGTCCATACACAATTTGTATTCCTTATGATTACACAGCACATAAAACTTCATTTCATGCCTCATGTTTCTCACATCTGCCTACTGTGAGAACTGTAAGAAGATCCAAGCACAGCTTCGATGGCTTGCTTACACAGTGATTTTGGAAAATCAGATGTAACAACAGAAGTGAGGAAAGATGGTAGATTTCGAAAGGATTTATCTTCAAAAAATCCAGTTTATATAATTTGTGACAAAACAAATTCCTTAACCTCAAGTACCACAGAATCAAAGTTACCAGAATGCATCTTTCATGAAGTAGCAAGAATATGTTGACTTGATGACTTACGTTTTTTTCCTCAGGTCCACCAGTAATATTTCTCTTAAAACTCCTCTTGCAAAATTCTTCTCTTGGAGCTATAACCTTGACTCCATGGATACGGGAGAAGATGTGAACCTATGGGCTGAGAAAAGAAAACAAACATAGAAAAGATCAAGTTAGGCCCAATATGGGCTAAAAATGCTAATGGGGCAATCTAGGAGTAGGGTGTTGGCCAGAAAGCACTAAGGGATAGAAAGACTGCATTTAAGGGTTTTTTGATTGTTGATTCGTTTTTTTTAAATATTAAAAAACCCTTCACATCAAGGTTTTCAGACTGGCTGTTATGAACAGATGCATCCCCTCCCTATTTCTAGCCATTTACGGCCCTTTCCTGGTAAGGATACTAATGTTTGTGTTTATGGATGTCGAGGACAGGAATTTAACTGCTATTACTACAAAAGCCACAGTGGCACTACTGTTTGAACTACTGATAGCACAATCAGACATTTCCTTTCACAGAAGTTACCAGTTTTATTACGATCACTAAAATCAGTATCACATTATTGCTAATACGCACTGATACTGTGATCTGTAATTAAACTACCACTGAAAATCATCAAGACAGCTTGAGACGTCGTTAAATCCAGGGGTACACATCCAACTGGTTATTCAGAGCCCCTTTAGTCTCAGTAGAGAGAAAAAAACAGGTTGAAGTCATACACAACTATTTTAAGCATACTTAAAAATGAAAATATTTTCATCTAAGCAGACAAACATTACCAGATAGTTTCTGATTTTTATGCGCAATAACAAATTAATACTTATAAAATTCTTCCATGATAGTGAAGTGGGTATTTTTGTCTTTTTTTGGGAAAAGAAAACATTAATCATGAAATAGGAGCAACAGGAGTGCCTAACAATTTAGTCAAAATTCTTGTCCTTCCCAGCATCACAAGAGCTTAATTCCAGCCTGCAGACCACATTTAAACCAGTTAGTCCATTATGACAGCCTCTGGAAGAGAAAGGGGGAGAATAAAATCCCCTTTCATTATCTGAGACAACTGCTTCAAAGTAATAAAACTGCCTTGCCTACCAAGTGCACTGCAACAGCTTGCATCAGCATTTCAACTTCCAATAAGAACTGAATCTGTAGTAAATTTGTATAGAAGCCAAGTCTTTGGCTTAGCCTTAAAGAGTAAGGGAATCATCCCTGCTGCACTACCTTCCCAGTCCTAAGACACTGGAGTCTTCAGTTTTTTTCTGTTAGCTTTCTGTTCCCCATATTAATTCCATTTAACATCCAAGCTTTATTATCTCTCAAAATCAGCACAGACTTTGTGTTACAATACAGACAATTACTGTAAACAAACGTATCAAAAGCCAGAGCAAGTCTTTGTATGTTTGTTTTCCTCACATGTTGTACTTGCATCCAAATGGATTTTAAGACAAGGCTATAATATGACTCCTGACACCAACAGTTTAAATTAACCTTCACATAATAAACAACTTGCACTGAAACTGCCTGCAAGATCTAGAGATTAACAAAAACGTTACCACATTCTTAGTTCAGAGAGACTCTGAGCACACGACAGTGACATGAAAGTTAACCAACAGCAATGTAGCAGTTGGTCAATCACATGTTCAAAAGAAAGTAAGAACATGCAGCTCGAAATGCTACAGCTCACTTTCAGTTTCCTGGTGTATTCACGTAAGCAGCTGAGATCCATCCACCAACGCTGCAATGCCTGAGCCATGGATGCTCACAAAGCTCCTGGGTCATCACGACACATCAACTGCTCTCCCATTTAGAAGATTCTAAATCAGTGTGTTTATTTTGGCACTGACAGACCAATAGATGGCAAACTTAAAAACAACAGTAGAAGAGCATAAAGTGCTATTTATTCAGCAAAATCGTCAAACAAAAGGATAATTACAAGCAATATCTGCTGAAGTAAGTTAGAAATATCTTGAGCCATCAGTAAAGCAGATTCTGTCAGCTATGATCAGGTGAGAGCTACAGAAATATTGCCTATTGGACTGCAACTGAGCACCTACCAATTTTATTTAAAATGCCGTGCTTCCTTAAGATACAATGCTGGCTGAGACAGGAACAAAGAAAGTCTTCAGAGAAGCAAGATGAACTTCTGCAGTTTTGTTGTTCTTTTTCTCTCTTACTTGATGCTAATTAAATAAAGGTATAGGGCCTGGCCTAGCCTGTTACTTGGGAGAAGTGGTAAACTGGGTGCAGCTATCAGCATTATAATTGCCTGATGTTTCAGGCCTTGGCAATTACTGATGAACTTAAAGGAGATACCACAGGCCTGAGTAAAAGCTGACTGAAAATCAGACGTCTAATTACTCATAAAGCAGCTACAATGATCTACTGCAACACACATAGCTCCCACCCTCTGCAGCGCAGGGCCTGGTGGCACAGTACGCCACAGAGGGCACAGCCCACAAGTAATGCATGCGGGTCATCATCTGGCTGCTGCAGCCTCTTGAATCATAGAGATAGCTGTCATCTTCTCAGCTCTAAGTTGCTTGGCAGAGGAGGATGGAAAGCCAAACAGGAAACACCCAGGAAAATTGCCTTCCCTTCTCACTCTGCCTCACGCTCATTAGAGCGATCGATGAAGCTTCAGTCCCAACACAGACAGAAATATCACCTGGCCAGCACCCAGCAGCTGCCTCCCCACAGCCACAGCACAGCTCATTGCTACCTACCAGACCTCCCTAAGGCCCAGCAGAGCACTGAGCAAGTAGTCAATTCACTACTCTCAGAAGCTTCCTCCGAGTACCTGAGCATTCAGATTCTACCATCACCACATCGCATGCTGCCTGAGGATGAATAACTGCAGCAGCAAGCAACAGATTTCACTTCTGGTACTAAGACATTTGAAACAGAAGCAGCACAGGCTTCACTCTGCTGTGAGGTAGGATGCAGCGTCACTGCCTGCTCTCAGCACCATGCCAGCCACACCAAACCTTACTTCCACAGCAGACAGCTGCTTCCTGGGGTGGCAGCTGAGTTGGGGGACAAACCAGGATAAGCAGGAGAGCAGGCTAAAAACACGTGCAATGTGACAGTCAGCACCCAGCAGCAGGCAGGCACAATGGCGACTAAGTGCATGCTGCCAGATCCAAACCAACAGAGAAGTCAGAACTGTATTGCCTCCACCAGTGACTAGCCACAGAGTCCACTGATTTGTGCAGCACATTGAATAAACTCAATTATTCCGACAGATGACCCTAGTATAACTACTCTATTCATAGATCACTATTCTCAACAGTGCCTTCTGTTCTCCTTTTCTAAGTCTGGAAACCATGAAAAACAGTCTGTTCCTTACAGAACATGCAATTGTCCTTTGCATGTTAGGCAGCGCACAGGGCACCGCTAACAAGCATAGCACCAACTAGAATGGTATTACAGTTACGTGGGAGACAACACCGTCTCCCTTCACAGGGAATCACAACTATGCATTCCTCAATTATCCTATAATTCCTCTATGTACGTTACACTTTACCTTACTAGATTCAAGGAGTGAAATTCAGAGCAGGGAATGCACACACATAGCAACACAGGTATGGAATCAAAAGTCAGCTTCTTCCACTCTGGCAAAAATCAGATCTTCTAAATTGCTGGCAAAATCCATTCTTGCCAGCAAGTTCCACACAAGTTCATCTTCGCCACAGACCCAGGTGAACAAGCATCACCTCACCTCCCTTTGACGCTACATATCACTTGGTCTGAAAACATAAGCATACACAGCAAAAACTACACCCAAATTGCACTGCTGTTGACCCCAGCATGGCCCCAATTCATGTCAACTACTGTCTTGTAAGCACATGTAGCCAAAGCACCAAGTGAAAACAAAAGCTGACTACATCAGACTTGGTAGGCTCTCTCCAAGAGCATTTCCTAGCACAGACAGGTGCACTTCCAAAAGAATAACTTTCACTGCATCAAAGGTTGACTGCCTACCAAGCACCAGATAGCTGTATTACAGTGCCATCCTACTCTGCTCTGCGTTGGTTGTTTCTTCTCAGCTCAAACAGCCACCTGGTTCAGCAGCAGTATACCATCCAAGCTGATTGCTGGCGCACAGCTCCAAACCTGAAGACACAGCTGTGTGTCTGAATTTTGTGTCCAAGCTGCATGTTCATCTGCTGACTTTGGGTACTTCACCTCCTGAGTTCCTCTGCACAGCAACACCTTCCCTGCAGCCTTCCAGAGCCAGGCACATCGCACCAGACAGCTACCACTGCTTGAGGCAGCACTCCCCTCCAGCAGTGCTTATTTCTGTGGAGAGCAACGGTGCTCAGATGTGAACTGCAGAGCTTCTCATCTCCTAAAATAGGTTTCTTCCGACATTTGTAGCAGCCTGGCTTTCCACTGCAGACAGAGATGCCAAAGGCTTATATTTACAAGGGAAGGCTTTACATAAATTCCATTTTATCACACTAATTTCCCAGCATCAAGACTGAGAAGTTGGAAACCTACTCAGAAAAAAAGCAGCACCAGTCAGGTGGCAAAAATTAGGAGGAGAAGATCTAAACATCTATTTTATGTTTCTTTGGCCAACTTAACCTCATGACAGTAAAATTATGCAAGTGACTACGGGCATTTGAATTGCATGCCTCAAGACGACTGTTGGAAGCCACAAACTACTTTTACTCAGATTTCAGACCAAGGACATTTCAGAGTTACGTCAAACTGTTTTTTTCCAGTGGTTAAGCAAAGTGTGCAAACTTATAAATATTACACAGAAAGATCATTCATTCATGCAATAACATGCTTTTCAGTTATTTACACTCAACATTTTACCGCACAAATAAATTTCATGAAAGAAGCCTTAACTGCAAAATAAGTAAGGTTAGAATTTGCAAGGGCAGCCTAGTTTAGTCACTCACAATTTTTTTTGCTACTAAAGAGCTTACATTATTGAATGAGTTTTCTATTTTGTTGTTCCCTCACTATCTATGACAAAAAACTCTATAAAGGCAAAGGCCACATGGGCAAACATCGTACTCTCCTCTTCCATCCTCCTCTCTTTCTCATGAAGTAAGACCACAGGAAGCTGACCTTCAGCACTGTTAATGCGAGGATTATGTAGAAACATTTCTATAAAGTACACAGTGTCTGACAACACAAACGTTCTTAGCTTTTGCAAGTCTTGAGTTTGAGTGATGCCAGCACTACTAAGTAAGTGACAACAGTTTCCAGCATAGTCATGCCCATGTTTCCTGTTGGGAATTCCCTTTTTCCGTGCTCACTCCTCATTTTCCCCTCTCATATCTAGTCCTGCATTCAATTTTAACTCACAGCTCGGTTCTATACTGGCCGATAAATTTGCAGTTCAGAAGTTTCTCAAGGCTCAACATTTGCAATGGCTGAAAGCAGACCATACATCCTAATATTCTAAAATGAAGCCTCCTTAATCCTGAACCACACCAGAGAAAATACCATGACTAGGATTCTAAACCATGAAGCTGAAAAACAACCACAGTTATGTCCAAGACCATTTTTTTTCTACCCACCATGATATTTAAAAGAAAGCAAACCACAGTGAGGTGTTTCTTACTACTCGTGTAACTTCTCTCTCTCAAATCTTACAAAAAAAAAACCTTAAAGATGAAGGTCACCAAAATTTCAGTCTGGAATGAAAGGCTTTTCATAGTTTTTCAGAGCCCATAATGTGAACCTCTAGACTTTGATGAGCTGCTGTAACAATGCCAAGATAACCGAGGCTACCCTGGATTGTGCTACAACCACACCCAGGAATGCAACACATGCCAAAACTCAACAGTTGCTCGCTGACATAGGCACAACAGGAATCATAGTGTGCATCCAGTCAGTTTCTCACCACTGGAGTCATGTACTTCAGCCAACTTGCTATGAACACCTAGTTCTGTACATACAGGAGATTGGAGCCATATGCAAGAGACCCAGCTGATAAATGCACAAAGTTAGAGCAGTATATAATTAAGGAAGAGGAGAAGATATGGGAAACAGCCTACTTCTAGTTCTGCACACTCAGAATGCCACAGAGAGATGCCCAATAGCTAGATAAGGCTGTGAAAGAAATCTGGGGTTAGGGCTGCAGGCAAATTTTCCCATGTATCACATATTAATGCATGCTATCCTGCTGCTGAATTCATCTTTTCCAGACAGAAATAGTACTTGTGGGGAAGAAAAAAAAAAAACACAGAAAACCACATGAAAGCAGATTGCCTTGTAAGTCAAGGCACAAGGACGTGCTTGACAAGGCTGTCAAGGCTATGGAGCACCAGCAGCCTGCCCTGAGCTCTGTCTTTATGCTACAAACCTGCATCTGCTGCAAACGGCAAATCCATGTTTTCTGTGCCAGAGAGTGGCTGTAAATGCAGCAGCTGCTCCACCTCATTCCCACCCTGCTTCTGTAGTAAAAAGAAATCCTAATATAGATTACTAACTTGATAAAGCACTCAGAGTCCACACATCTTATTAAAATGAACATCTACAAGTCCATTTCCAAAATAACTGAGCTTAATCTTCAAAAGCTTTCAAACAGCATGAGTTAAAACTCAATTTGAACACCACTGTTGAGCAGATAAAGCAATTCTACCCTTTCGTATTTGTCTAATAAAGCAAAGCATTCAAAAAGATTTGAGCGACCTTCTTATCCAGAACCAAGTCCTCCAGCTCCAGTTCTCCTCATATAATTATTTTGGGAGTGGGGAAGAAAGGAAACAAAGTGCTTTTTGAATTTCTAGAACATAGATTATCCATGGATTATGGGAGCAGCCAACGTGTGTACTATTGACTTCACATTATCTCCTAGGTCTGGGGAGAAAAACCTACAGAAATATGGACAAGAGTAAAACTAGTTCATAGCTAGCACAGCTGTTGCTAAACGGCACCTTAAACAGCTTCAAAGTGGCTAACTACTGACAGACATCACAAAGAAATGGATTTGAAATATGAACAGAATTATGGATTAGTGTAATGAATGTATTCTGTGATGGTCAAAATCCAAGGCCAAGCTTTCTAACTTGACAAACATTCAACCCTACTAAACACAACGTTAAAAGAAAAATTGTTTATTTAATACATTTCAAAGATTCAAACTGTTTCAATGTATCAGTACCTAGAAACTGATTTTCTGACTACACTGTAAGTGGTAAAAGATTCCCACTACAAATACAATTAACTTCTATTTAATGATCTCACTGAATTAAGTTTTCAGTAGAGATATTTCAGATAAAAAGCCAAGCTCCTCAGCTACACTAAGATGCCCATTTAAAATAAGGTATAAACTTCCTCAGAGTGCCTAGAAATTCATGTACAATCAATCTTCCGGAGAAGCTAGTTTTAGAACTCCCACAAAATAGGTCATTCAGTTTTTCAGAAATGAAGGAGAAGTTCACAAACTTCGGTAGGAGAATCAGCAGTGCTTAACTGGTCAAAGACAGCTGAACAGAGTACATGGTTATAACTAGTTCAGCCAGAAGGGCTAACAAATATCTTAATGATTTGAATCCAGTACACCCAGGCTTTGAGAAGAAAAACCTCCTACAAACTCTCACTTTACCGGCTTTTATTTGTGTGTAGTGCAACCAGCCAAGTCTGCGTGGGGAGTAATCGCTGGAGTTCTTAAAACAACAGGCACTTTTCACATGGTAAGTTAAGCACTGTGGAAACCAGTGACTTAATTTTAGAGGTAATGTAATCCTCAGCATTCACAGCAAAAAACAGCTAGAGCAAAATGCGAGAACACAGCCATGACACACTGTGCCGGACAGCCTGAGACACTCCCTTTGAATTCCCCACACCACCCACACCCCTTCATGCTAGGTGCACAGAAGCAGCACACAACAGGAAGGGCCTTCCCGGTCCTCCTTCTGGGTCAGGTTCCCTGAAATAGTTCTGGGAAGCCTAAACAAGCTGGATGTGACCTCGGGTCAAAATAAAAGCTACACTGACAGGCTGTAGCTAGTCATAGCTGGCAGCACAATCTCACATTCCAAGATACCATGATACACACAAACCAAAGCAGCCATCAGCCGTTTGCTTTTACCTAGATTTTGGTAGCATTCGCACCAGTTATAAGAGACCCTACTCACAAGCAAACATTTTCTAAGGCACTGTTACAATCACAATCCATTAGGATGCCTATTAGAAGCAGAAGCTATCCCGTGCCACGAAAACTAGCACAGAATACAGCGACTGCCATTCACAACATACCATCAGAAGTAGCATTTACATAGTCTGTACAGCATTAAAAATATATTACATTATATCCATGTTTTTGTTTTGCAGTACACGTGCTCATAAACTCCATTCTTCTGTGATGGAGAAAGGAAACCAGTCATTTTTAGCAGGCAACAGTCCTCGAGTACAATGACCTATGCAAGGCCTTCAGTGCCACCACGCCTTTTCTGCAATGCGACGACCACGACATAAGCAGAGAAGCAAGTTACCTGCTCCTCTACACCACAGCACCTTATTTCCCACTGTCTTTTGAGTTATGAGCAAGATTTAGTCTTGCAACCTTGAAAACAACTGGCAAGCATTATTCAAAAATCCTTTCATCTGCGATATTCAGTTTTGTTGTACTGATAAAGCTACTTTATTGTTCAGCACAAACCTACAGAAATAACTGTGCAGAAGAAAGGATATCCGAGTGTACTAATAAGACCTATAAGCCAAAACAACAAGAAGCTTCAGACTACTCCAGCAGAGCATAATAGTTAATACAAGCACAGAAGCATACAATTACCCAGTTAGGTCCTAAAGTACGTTTATCTTCACAAGATTACACTTGAAAAAAAAAGAAAAGCACCTATACTGAAAAGGAAAGAAGTCAAAAGGCAGAAAAGAGACTAAGACAGCAGGATAAGTCAGGAGCAGTCCCAAAATTTCTCACAACAATCCTGAATACAAAAGTCAGTTGTGTTTTTTGTCACATCCCTGCCACGTTCCAGCCTCCAACAAATGTTCCTTCAACATTGCTTTCCTAAACAGCAAAGACTGGAGCAAGTTGGAGCAAGTATCTAGACTAAATTGTCTCTGGGAAAGGTTCCGCAACATCCACAGAATTTACAAAGGCTCGTTCCAATGCCAGATATAATTTCTAGAAGTAACTTGTAAGATTGTTCAGCGTTGGTATAAGTCAACCTTTGCATTTTCGTTCAGTTTTCTTGATCTTATTCCATTATACCAGATGCACACTAAGGCCTGTACAATGGATTGCAAGCAAAACAGTAGATCCCTGTATGAACATACGAGCCCTCCAAGAGCTGTTCAAGTATGAGAAGAGTAGATGCCTAACAGAAACCCAAACACTGCTGGTTTTAGAGACAAGTAATACCATGGAAGAGCTGGAACACTATCAGAATATCTACCTGAAGATTAGAGCACTCACCCTGCTGTAAAGAGCTCGCTTCACCAAGAGGAGCAGAAGAGCGAGGACGGCCATGCAGCAGCTCATACTACTGCAGGAAGCAACATACTGCTACCATCCTCTGAAAATATGCTTCACCCTTACTGACAAACACACTGTAAACACAGAAAAAATACACAGAAGAGAGCTATGCGATGCGTCCTTTTTCTGTAAGATATCCCATCCCTTTTCAATTGCACATGCAATTATTTGACAAGAGCGCTTCCCTGAATTACTACCTCTCACACTGAAGTATTATGTAGACCCACATCTGCAGAACAGTACAGCTATAGATGAAGAACTGATTTTGCCTTGTAATCGTATCAAAGCTAAACTTTGGTAAGGATCTTTAAAAACAAAATGAGGTATTGAATTTAAGTAAAGATTACGACTCCAGTCTTGCACTGAACAATGAATGCCTTTTTTTTTTAAACAAAAAACATCTTATAGGTTCCAAATTCTGCACACTTATCTGCAGAAGAGTAGCAGTCATAAACTTAAACCCATACATAAAAATTGGGAAGTACTTTTAAGCAGCATTACATTAGATGATAAACAGCATCTGAAATCTCAGGCCCTTTGAGAGCGTTCTCAGTATCAAAAAGTAACAAGACACCATTCAGAGTGGATCATCAACAGTTTGGGTTGAGGGCATGTTGGGGAGTTGTTTTTGATTCTATATCCACAGCTGTTAAGTTCATTAGCCACCATCTACTGTATACTTCACATCTGGTTCATTTGACCTGCTCACTTTACTGGCTGGTACAGGCAGCTTTCTCATCTCTGCACCCATTCCTGCATGGAGGAGGTACATCTTTATCTAAACAGAGCTAAGCAGGATGAATGAGATTAAAAAGGAAACATTACTCAGTCTTCCTGGTATTTTATCTTTCAAGATCTCTTAAACAGACATCTGAAGTTTATCATGGCATCTGCTTAACCATATCAAAAGACTGGTAATCCACCTTAAAAAAAAACTGACGTGTTTCTGTGAAAACCCAATGCAAGCCCAATAGGCATTTTTGCTACATTAGGAAGGAGTGTGAGAAGCAAAACAAGTACCTCCTTCAGTTCAGATACAGGGGGGGAAGGGGGAGAGAACAACATTTTTCTCTGGTATCAGTGCTTTAACTTTCTGTCAGTGGCACAGAAGTACATACAAGCACCAGATTAATCTTTAAACTGAAGAACATTTATATCATACATCCATAATATCATAAAGATCATATAGGAATAAAAAAATTCGCAACTCTCGAGGGAAAAAAATGCTTCCCATTGGATTCACACAATGATCACTGCCACAGGCACAGAGGAAGGAACCCGACCAACCTGAAATGACATTTTTAAACTTGCACTGAAATGTACTATGCTACTTACATACAGACTTAATTGTGTTTGCCAAGCAGGGGGAATGTTAGCAAGTATTCTTTAATTTGAGAATACAAAATTAACTCTTCCAGTTATAGAAGTCAAATCAGGTTTTAGACACCACAGTGGGACCAATTCCCAAAAGGTGGGGAGGTGGAGGCAATGATTCCAAGACAACACACATGCAGCACACAGAACACACATTCCAGTACATATTCTATATTTACACACCAAAACAAGATGCCATTACGCACATAACATCCCTGTCAACATACCACATTTAGATGGACACTGAAATACCTTTAAAACATTTTTAAGATAACTGAACTCAGTCTAATCTGGAGTTGGTATTTCCTGACCACTGGTGACTAACTCTTCTTAACCACTATTAGATATCAGGAAATACCCACCCCCATCATCAATTAGAATTTAAACATTTATCAAATCATTATGCTTTGAACACATTCACTCATTGCAAAGAATCCATATAACCTATAGGCAAATGCGGGATAAAATAATTTCATGCCAGACTCGAGGTAAACCAAGTATAAAATGAAGTCCTAGTACTAACAGTGAAAGGTACATTGGGGCCAGTACCTCACTTCACTTGTAACCTCAAGTTGCACTGCAGAATAATGCTGAGCTCTCGCAATGTTATCTCACTTCCTTCACCCACACATTACGAAGCTGCCTGAACTAAATCAACCCACATTGCTATCATACTTGGGATTACAGGTTACAGAGGAATTTGGACTGGGACTGTACGTTCATCACAGCGATGACAAAGGTCTTCGGAGCCCCAGGGCTGGCAGCAGAGGCTGTGCTGTGCCCTCGTGCCTCAGTGCGGCACCTCAGTGACCACGCGAGGAGATGCAGCGCACAGGGCCTCCACGCACACTCAGAGTGCAAGAAAATTCATTTCTTCTTTGCTCCGCTTTCCCGTCCATTAAAAATTGCAGGGAATAAAAAGCCTTTCCTAGCTAAAAATAAAGAAATAAATTGAAATGGTATCAATGCAGCAAGTGAAAGACAACACCACAGTTATATTCAGAAAGGCTCAGTTGTGAACAATCCTCTTCATTTCTGTACAAACCAAAATTAAAAACTTGGTAGGAAAGCCACAGTTACAATCCTCCCTTCCCCATCTCCCTGAAGGTACTCACAGAAATTTTCCATGCCAGCAGCCAACACATCACTATGCTGCGAATCTTAAAAGCAATTCCAATCGCAACACGCCCCATCACCCAGGGCTCCCTCTGCCGTCCTTCTCCACTTCCCTTGAAAGGGAAAAGATCTGCTTTACAGCAGCCAGGAGAGCACCAGAAGTATTTCTACTTTACTTAGAATTACTTGCAAATTCACGACAATCCCTGCTGAAGTTACTAGCCATTATTAGATTCTCCATCATTTTTCTATGACAGTTCTATAAACTCAGCTGAGGCTGCATGTGGTTTTCTCAAAGTCAGCAGCTCAATTGAATCCCAAATTCCTAGTAAGCATCAATACTCAAAACTTTTGCTTTGAAGCAAGTTGCTAACTTTATATGAACAATGATTTTATGCTTCAAAGGACACAACTGTCTACTTTTTGAGTACAGCAGGTATCTTCCCTCCAAGAAAAACCTAACCTCTTATGAAAACTGATATTCAATCACAACACCACACCCAGAAGAGCTAACCACTTATCAAAATACAATTAGATATTCTTACAGCTCTTAGTTGTAATCAGCTCTCCGATTTACATACAGATTTTAAAGGGGAAAAAAAAAACAGCAGAACAATTCCTCACAAAGCTTCGCCACTTCATTTTAATTCGCCAAAATGGCTCCTTCTCATCATCTGAAAGACTATTGTATGTCACAGGTAAAATAGGATCCATATTTTTTGGAAAATAGTTTCAGGACAGATTTTCTCATCTAACACCCCCAAAGCAGAATGCTACATGTAGGAAAAGCCATTCAGCTGTTGGTTCAGAGAGCAGTGTGCAGATGCGTGAGCAAATATGTTTGATGTTCATTAGCTGGCACAATACTTACTGCCTGCATTCCCTGTGCCCAGTAGTTCTTGAAATGCTACACCCATGTCACCGAAATTAAAGCAGCGACACTCCTTCAAATTGAGAAACCTATGCAATAAACAGCAGTAATCCACGTAATCCAGCAGCAGCACCTGCCTAGCACCAGCGCACACCCCCATAAAGATAAAAGACAGGAGGTGCTCAGCAGCAGTAAATTTGCAGTGAGTTTCAGCAGAAAACATTACCTTTAAAAGCAAAATATACGAAACCTTTAATTCTACTATGAGGTTGTTTACTAATCTATAAAGACATGAGAGATGTTAGCTGTGATTGGAAAAAAACTAATCAACATTAGTCTTGCTACTTCTAAAATGGCTGTGTAAATCAGCCTGCTAAACTATATCTGTAAAGCAAAGGTAGAGTTTCAAACTGACTTGTACAAAGGTCTGCAAGAAATCAAGCTTCCACAAATTACAGCTCTGCATGCACTCCAGATTACAAAGTGGACTTTGTAAAGATTTGAGACCTTCGGAGTGACGTGTTTCTGAGTAAACAACAATATGAGGAAGTGTCCTAGCTGATACCGCTCTTCTCTTTGGGCAAGCACATATCAAAGGTGCATCATTGTTTAAAATGGCTCCAGTTCTTAAGGATGAAGATCCGTTCCCTGTCCTGCCTTGACCCAAAGGGAGGGACACACTGTCCTTCAAAACATCCTGTCAGGAAAGCAGTAACAAGCACTCAAATTCGGAGATAGGCATAATAAATGCAGTATATTATATATATATATTTAGCTTTATATACATATATATATATAAAGCTAAATAAGTAACTAGCAGAATATATATATACACACATACACACACACACAAATTATTGCCTAATGGAGGCTTTTCTAACCAAGTACTGCCCATTTCAGAAAACCCAGTGAACACGTCAGCTCCAAGAAACTACAAGCAATAAGATTATTAAGCTCTGTATAAGATGTTATTGTGTGAAAGCTTTCATTTGTTATATCCATTCTGTTTTGAAGCAACACGTTTCCTGAAACTGGCTTACCAGGTCAAAATATTTATTTGCTATTTCTTCCAACATAGAGATTTAGAGTTTACCAGAATATAACCCTGGTCTGCTCACTACGAAAACTCATTCTTTTGCTTAGGAAAGATGGGATGACTGATGCTCTTATAGCTTTCAATGGGTCTTTTTTTGTTTTGTTATTAGGACCAGGTCCCCAAACCTGCAAGGAGATGACTACGACATAAGGAACAAATCAGCTCATCTTTCCTGTTCCTGAGGACTGGCACCAAGTCCTGAGAGAACAAGCTGTTCAGCAAGTCAATAACAAACTGCAGAGCTCCTAAGTGAGCTTTACCAATTCCTACCTCTACATAAAATTACTGCTTTACTGGTCAAAATTCTGTCTTCTTAAGTATGCCGTTGACATAAAGACTGGTCCCAACTACTTGACTGCCTAAGTCACACAGTTTCACGGCTTTTAGTTCTTAGACCTTGACATTTAGTTACCATTTCTCCCCAAGGTGAAGCACTGATCTCCATATTTTTCCTCAAAGCTTATGCAAATGGACAGCATTGAGCAAATGTGCAACATAACAATCTCCTCTTAGGAAAACTACTGCTGAAAACCACATAAAAGCCTCATTCAGTGAGATTTGTTTTAATGCTATCAGCCCTTAAAAATGTTTACTTGAATGAGACGGTTGGATAAGCCTGCTCTTGTATTTAGTTCAATTACCAAGTGTCAGCAATCCGTTTGTATTTCTAGATAGTTGTATTTGAAACTGAGATAGGGAAGGAAAAAAGCCAGTATATGAGACCGCAAAGTTTGTACTTTTTTTCCAGTTCAAGTTTTTTAATGAATTCAATAAAACACATTATCTCTGTTCTCAAGTCAGATGAAATAACAGCTATGAATTCTTGAGAGACAGAATATCGTTTTATCAGATAACAAAGAATATTGTGGAAATGACAGCAAAACACAGAATTTACCAAGTCAAACTTGAGCTTGCTTATATTAAAGCCTAATTCGAACTGTGAAGTGCACTTACATATTGTACTTTTCAGACAACGACAAAGCAAATAACAATCTAGACTGAATAAATCAGATGTCAATATTTACAGATTCCTTTTAAATTTCTCATAAAATGTATACTCTTTACTATAAAGAAAAGCAGAAAAAAAGATCTGTTTTTCAGAAACTAAAATTGCCACATTCACAAATGTGAATGTGAACAGTGATAAAAGGTTAGTATACGAGAAGATTCATACATGAAGTTTTTAGAAAATGCTATAATAAAGTACAAGCCACTACATCGGCTTTGTACAAACTTGTAGCAACAACAAAAAAAATCACTTCTTCAAAGAGTTGTTAGAAAACTGTTTTGCTCTCATTACGCTTAGGGTTCTGTTTAAATTGTACTCAGCAAGATCCAAGGGCAAAATTTAGGACCAATTTCAGGTTGAACAAAGTTTATCAAAAACCTTCAATTTTTATCGCCTCCTGGACCACTTACCCACTTGCGATGTGATGCTATGGGGTTCACACACAACACTGGCATCATTACTCCTATTTTAAAGGAAAAACCATCTCTTAAGATCTAGTTAACTACACTGTAACTTCAAAATGTTCAGCAAAGTACACGGCAGCCACTCTGCTGCCCGTACTGGGGAGCTGACTGACTGCAATGCCTTTAATAGTAAAATCAACCCTATTTCATTCCCGCTTGGATCTGGACATCTGGAATCAAGTACCTTTCTGAGTAAGAACCATACAGCTGCAACTGTACAAATATTTTTCTTATCAACTCCTCGCCAAAAGCATCTCAAAATTCAAAGATCAATTTCACAGAAAAAAAAACACAACAAAATGAAGGTCACGCAGTCAGACTGCCTCCTGACATCCAGGTCCCCAAATCCTGGTTAAGTGAGAGGTATTCCAGCACCAACACATTAGTCATCTTAGATCAAGTTCTCCAGATTGTTTCCCTTCGAGTTTTTTGGGTGGAACCTGTGTCTCCTTAAATTGGCAGAATGATTATCGCTGATTTTATCGTAAGAATTTCTGGCATCCACTTCAAATAACAATCCAGCAGACAGCACACACTCCAGCTTGCATTACTAGGATTAAAACAGGAACCTCTTTCCATTCACGCATTCCTCCAGACAAGGATTATTTAAGAAATTGCCAAACTGATTGCAATTGATTGCAGTATGATGTGTATTGACACTTAAGCGTATTTGTCAACAGAAAATGCTGCAGTATATTTAAGTCTTCAGAAGTTTGGATTTTAAATAAGCTTGAGAACATGCCTTAAAATGCGGCTGTAAAACAGCGCCTTAGAATCCACACAGTCCACGGAACATCATTTTAAGATCCAGAACACTAATGGAGATATAATTGTTTCGCTCAATCTCCAGCCAGCCTTGCTTCTGCCTTCTCATACAAACCCACCACACTGCGCAACTTCATTACCTAACTGAATGCAAGTGGAGGTTAACACTGATGCACCGTTAAAATCCACTCTTACCTGTCATAAATCTGCCAGGCAACCATGAGTAAAAAGATATCCACAAAGCCCACAAAGGTGTTCCACGTATAGATGAATATCTTCAAGTACTAGTGGCAGCCAGTTCACATTTCTTTTTGCCTAAACAAGGAAGCTGTATTTCTGTATGAAGCTTGTGGCAGCAGGGCTGATTGTACCAAGAAAGCAAAATACATTGTAGGTTCAGCAACACAGGGCCAGACAGTAGCAACCCTGTAGAATTTTCAGCTTGCAAATCTACACGAGATGCGCATTGGGTACTTTCACATTCCTTCATTTACTCAACTTTAGCATCAAGTTTCATTTTAATACTTGTTTAGAGCTGAGAAAATTATTTCCTCAACACTTGAAAATAATAAAACACGTATTTAAGGGTATCACGTTCTTCTCTAGGACTTTGATAGCTCTCTACAAACAGTTTTGCATATTTTTAGCCTAGTCACCATGTTTAAATGGCTCTATGTTGTCCAAGTTTGAGTACAAGCAGTCTGCCAACAGCAGGCAATGGTAAGAACAGTGAAGTACAAGGATGACAGTGCTGGTATGCAGGCACCTGCTAGTAGATTTGCTTGCCGAGGCTTGATGAACATAAGGTTCCCATCAACCCATTCCTTCAGTTTGTCAAGGTCCTTCCAAATGGCAGGCAACCATCTGTTTGTCATCCATTCCTCTCAATTTTGTATTATCTGCAAATTTGCTGAGGGTGCGTTCTGTCCCATTGTTTAGACTATTACTAAGGATGTTAAACAGCCCATGCTCTACTAGAAACCCCTAGGGTAACACCAGTAGTCCAGGGCCTCTGGCTGGACTTGACGCCAACAGTCGCAACTCCCTGAGCACAGCAGTTCAGTCTGCTTGCAATCCACCTCACCACTTACCTAACCTGTACTTGATCAGTTTGTAGACAAGGGCAGAAAATATCATAAGTCAATGTCAAAATCAAAGTGTTACCTGTTCTCTCCACACACACAACCTCACCACTGCAAGGCGGGCCAAGCACGATTCCCCCTTCATAAACCTATGCTGACTACTCTTAATCACGTTCTAGTACTTAATACATTTGGACACATTTTCCAGAGGACCTCTTTCCATCACTTTCCCACAGATCACAGAATGGTTTACATTAGAAGGAACCTCTGGAGATTGTCTGGTACCACCACTCCTGCTCAAGCAAAGGGAGGCTAATCAATCAGTAAGTCCCCAAACTCTCTCGTACTTCTTGAAAACAAGACTAACATTTGCTTTTTTTCCCAGACCTCAGAAATATTAACCAATTGCCACGATAATTCAAAGGTAGTCAAGAATAGGTTTAATAGGTTTGCAATGACATCAGACAGTTACTTCAGCACTCTAGGTCCAGGTTCCATGGACTTGCATAATTTGTTCAAACGCTCCCTTACCCGGTCCTTCTCTACCAAGGCTGTCTTCACTGCTCCAGACTTTCCCACTAGTACCAGAGGCCTAAGATTCCTGAAGGTAAGTCTTACCAGTAAAGACCAAGGCAAAAAGGCATTAAGTACATGTCCTACATTTCCCCTAGTCTTCCTTTGACTGCTGATATACTGCAGCAGCCCTTCTCAGTGCCCTTTGTGCCCCTTTCCAAATTCATCTTAGTGGGCTCTGACTTTCTTAGCCTCATCTCTGCATACCTAGACAGCATCTTGATACTTCCCCACGTCATCATTAGCAGTTTGCAGAACAATAGGGTTTTATAGCACTGATCCAGTATAATTTTAAGTTCTGCTCCAGTAGTCCAGTAAAAATGACAATTCTGATACTACCTGAGACAGAATAGTAGCAAGCAAGGAGTCTGCATTCTACATGAGCCTTTAAAATACTGAAACAAATGAATTGCTAGCATAAAGTTACAAATAATAAAATACTTCAGAATCTGATCTAGGAGATAAAAACATGACTGTTAACACTCTGCTCTTCTTCCTTGGTTATCAAACACTCAGTGGAACAAATTCAGGACATAAAACGTTCACCCAACTCCGTTATCCAAAAGTGACTGCAGTCTAACACCTTTAAATCAAGCTGGCCTCTGAGAAAACAGTACTCATTCTTCATTCCAGCTGTTAGTTTCTACCTGCACCACTTTTTAGGTACTAGCAGCTATACCATTTGTGTGGTTGCACAGTGGAAATGAAAAGGAACACTGCCCAGCTACAAAGTAACTCTCCAGTGGCTTAGTACAAAGGCAATGAACAGAAAACTGCTTTTACCAGGAGCACTACTAGCTCAAATGCATTTCAAAATCACTACCTAAGGCTCTTCCTTGTGTGATCTTAGAATATTTAGGAAAATAAACATGAAGTTAGACTACCATACACATTTTAGAATACTTTCACATTAAGTAAATCCAGCCTTAAATACTCATATGGTCCTCTGGATATACAAATACTTTCCATCTACTTCAGTGACCTCTTCTGATCTGCAACTGACTTACTGCTTGGTTTGAAGAGGATTATTTCACCTCACATTTCATTTAAATGGATGCCTCCAGGCACTAACATAATATAGTCTTACTATCTTGTGTACTAATTTCTATTTTAAGTTAACTGTTGCTTAGGGTTGCCTTGCTTATGTAGGTCACTCCAAAAGTAATCCCTCCTATGTAGTTTCCATGGAAACTACAACAGATACAAAGAGCACAATAACCCCTATTTGGTAACTGCACCAGCAGGGGTACCATCTGTCACACAGCAACAAAATGTAACGGAATATTGGAGGAAGGGTTCAACCTCTACTGCCTTACCTCCTACATCTGCCTCGGATGTACTGGGCCAACATAATAAAATAGGAAATATTTCTGGAGCAGACCTTGTATGCCAAAGCACCAATGCATTCTGCTCTTGCAACTACACTATACATATCCACCATAAGAGGACAGGAAAAGAGCTGCAGAAGTACTCATCTTTCTTCTGGGGACATAATGCAGTATTAAGTTACCCCAATAAAAGTGCACAAACATGCAATTGATGATCTGCAAGAAGCTTAAGACAGACTTGTAATTAGCGCAGTGTGATGGAAGCACAAAAGCAAGTCTTGCTCTAACATCCCCCAACCCCAGAAAGTGTCCCTTAATCATTTGCCCGCTGATCTCTTGGCAAGGGGTGGCAGCATGATATTACTCAACATGAGTTATACTTCCTTCCCTTCAATAACCTGCA
Organism: Numida meleagris; assembly: GCF_002078875.1. NCBI lineage: Eukaryota > Metazoa > Chordata > Aves > Galliformes > Numididae > Numida > Numida meleagris. The sequence goes on along the minus strand of NC_034414.1, from coordinate 26,752,613 downwards.
GCAACACAACAGTTACCTGAATACGAAGGTCCAAAGTCGTTGCCAACCACACCTTTTCCACATTACTACCACTCCTCCCATGTGCCCGAGTAGGAGGTGCAGCTAAGTTCAGATTCAAAAAGAACACGGTAGGGGAAATGATATTTCTTCCTGAAAACCTCCTTAATTGGTGCATTTAACCTTTTAAATGCAATACAAAGCAAGGAAGCCTTAACCAACTGCTTAGAATTAGCTGCAAATTGTCTCTCTCCCCTGCTTAACCTTACAACACAAGACTCATGCTAATGATGGCTAAGTTTGCTCCTGCAGTCAAAAATAGAGAGCCTGATTGACAGCTGCGATACACATTGGAATGAACGTGAGCAGACAGGGAGACAGCTGTCTCCTCAACAGCAACACAACTTCCCTGTTTATAACTGTAATGAAAGTGAATTCTTACTTTCAGGAAACTGAAATGATGCATCCCCATGGTTACAGATGTTGGTATTTCAGAACACACAGCTCTTTCATCTTAGTTATGAGCTCACACCTTACAGCCTGCCCCATGTTTCTAGGGCGCAGCATCATCACACGCGTCAGGAGGTGTAATGTCAGAACAAATAATATAAACAACTCACTAGGTCTGGACAGTATGCTTTAAAAAACTCTGACTGTAAAGAACAAATGACCGAACTACTAGTATGCACGTACAGAAGCCAGCTTCTATGCCAGAGGGTAGTAAATACTGCACTCGCATTTAAAGGGTGATAGGAGCAGTTCTAAGAACAACTTGTGACCAGTAATTTAGGATAAGGTCATTCAAACAAGGAGTTGTGAACAAACAACAGCACTGAGAGCTTCAGCGACGCACAGGATAGCTGATATTAATTGGTTGATATCTGTCAAGACAGTTGAAAATGAGAACATCTTTACAATTATAGAAAATAACCTATTGCCAAATTTTAGTTTCTTGAAATAAATTTTGACCCTCCTAAGTAGGACAAAAAAATTCCAGATATACTTCAGCTATCCATCAGAATTTGTCAACTATGTTTAGCTGAGTTGTTTAAAGCTGATAGAAGTATGTGGATTTTCAGCAAGCCTCTGACAAAGGCTGACAGGAAGTGCCATGTATCAGAAGCTAATTCTCAGGGTACCAATCAGCGGCTGCAGGACTCCACACTAGAAGCTTTCCTTTCTCAAGCTCGCAAGTAACCCCTCCACACATGTGCACTTGACTTTCACTAATCAACACAACATGCATGTTCCTCTGCTACAACTCATCTTCTTCTTATAAGTAGGTATGTGTTGTGCCACCCTGCTACTGCTCCCTGGGACAATCCTTTAACTGTGAGTCTGGCGGTCTTTGTTAAAGGCACAAGGAATTTAAAGGCCTATAGAAACAGCAACAAAAAAGGCAAAGAAAAGAGGAAGAACAGTGCATCTTTAACTGGCTTCCTACAAATCAGCATCTCCCAAACAGATTTAACAAGTTAACCAAAAAAGCCTTTGAACAAAATTTTAATTAACTCTGTTCCAAAACAAGCAACCATCTTGACTCAATGCTCTAGGTAAAACTCTGATGTATTTACAATTATAATTAGTTCAGTACAGTCCTCCCTATTTCCAACCAAAGTACTGCTATTTGTGTTTGACCCTAAACCACACTAAAACTGAAACAGCCAGCACGCAGCTGCTCCATCTTCAACTAATTTCCACAATCAGATGAACAGAAGTAGCATGCCAGATGAAGAAATGTTGGGAGTGGTACCCTCAGAAACAATTTAGTGCATTTTTGTGCCTGCTTAATTGTGCTACTGAATACATTAAGTTTGAGCAAATATTTTCACCAGTGAAAATGCATTATCTGCACTTTTTTTTTTCAGCTCATCATATTCAAGATACCAAAAACAAATGAAGAAAGAAAAATGAGGTTCTACATAAATTAATATCACTTAAAGTGAATGAAGAAGTTTGCACTGATCCCATTCATTGCCATGCATTCAAAAAGCATAATCATTACTCGATAAAAGAAGTGAAGATCCAGCTACTAACAGGAAACCCGGGACATCTCAAGCCTACCTAATGACCAGTACACTCAAAATTGTGTTCGTATCAACACCATTTTGATCAAGTGTTTGAAAATCTGACTTGAAACATGACTATGGATCCCAACACTCAACATTTCCTATGGCTAAAGCAGGCATTTGAGCACAGAAAGCAGATTCATTTGTACCACTAAAAGTCCGTTCCACACGCACCCAAAGGAGAAAGTGCTACTCACTAAAAAGAATCACTTCATTAAAAATATTTTTAGAAAAACCTCTTTCCTCCAGCAGCTAGTAGCACGCAGCAATTTAGTACATACACAGCTCTACTGGAGTTGCAGTAGCTCCTTAGCAAAACATCATTCAGAAAAGGCTTCACCACAGTGAAGCAGAACGCTTTTACCAGTGATCCATGAGACAGACAGCGCTCATGAGACAGCTCCACCCAGTCCTGCCTGGACATCTAAAGAAATGGCATTTAGCTTGCAAAACTGCGAAGGCCAGATTAACTAGCATAAGTGATCATTTCTGTGCTGTGGACCATTTCACAGAATTACATCTCTTTCCCAGACAAAATCTCCACATCTGTTATCAGATCTCACCCTACTTAATGGCCACTGCTGACAATCATCAACAAAAAAAAATGTTTTGTACAATTTCTTTTTGCTACGGGGGTCTGAAGAAAAATCAAAGGACCTTCAGTTTGGGGAATCCTTTTCCTGCTATTTGTTTTTAATTACAGTACTCCCAAAAAAACAGAACTGAGCTCAATAGCTGACAGCTCTACCAATAGTTTCTTATTCTGTCTTGCAATGATCAGTCTGTATAAGGTAAAGAAATACACTCTTAATAAGGAATTTCTCTCCAGGGCTGGAAATACCATAGGTCAGTCTTCAATATGAAAGTCAGCAACAAGCTCAACCCGGCTCTCCCGAGCACTGACAGGGAGCTGCGCCAGCCCAATTTCTCAGAGGGCTCACAGACATTGTGCTTTCAGAAATAATTGCTACAACCAGAACATTGCTACTAAATGTTACAGTTTAAGTCCCCGTAAGGGCATCTGTCTATGTTACATTGAACACAAGTGTACTACAACCCGTACGCACAACAGGTCTTCATCTGCTGAATACTGGAATTTTTTTTGCTAGCTTTTCTCAAGCATACACTGGTTTCATTAGTTTCACAGTTTGAAATGTCAAGACTGATGTAAGGCTTGGAAAGGATAACATTGAAACTATTCCCCCAAAACACAGATTGCAAACAAAAAGAAGGAACTACAACGCAAATACGTGCATTTCACATTATGCTGGTTACCACTGAACAAGAAAAACTGGTTTGCCCATATGGACAAAAGAAAGCAAGACATGCTCAATGTGAGCTTCCCTTACCCAGCTTTACTGAAGTGAACAAAACATTCAGTCTATTCCAGAGGAAAACTCAATGACTTCAAGTTCACTATAGCTTCTCTGAGCATGCAAAAGGCAGATAACGCAAACAGTGGTTAAGCAACATAGACTATGACAATGGATTAAATGGAAAAGCCATAATGCTAGTGTATCATTAAACGTGTGAACTTAATGCAGCTAAAAGGTTTATGTGATAGCTGAGTATTTGAAACCCTTTGGCTACACCAATAGTTTCTACAAGTAGCAAGAGCCACCACAACACAACACTTCTCCACTGGAGCTGAACCCCACGTAAGCATCTCTGAACATCCAGGTCAATCTCAGAAAACATTTACCAACTTGGGCTCCTCTTTTTTTTTTTTTTATTTTTTTTTTTAATATCTGCCATCACTTAAAAAGCTATGTCTGAAGGCTGCCAGATGCCTTTCGTTATCAACTTACTAGTTGTTTTGTGTTTCAGAAGTTTGGTAACTAGGGATAATAGCTACAACTATAAAGACATTCATGGACAAGAATTTCCAGTGACTAAGAAAAGACAGCCAGAAACCTTGCTCCATGGGAATGCGTGCGATCTTTCCCCCTCTTTCTCCAAGGAGTATCTAAGGAGTTCACTCATTTTGAAATTAACCGTTTGTGATTCAACGGTGCTGATCCAAGAACTGCAGGACGTGTTACAAAATGGTTTTGTGTCCCTGAAAACCACAGACACTAAACCTGAGAAACAGCAACATGCATAAAGGAACAGGAACACCTCTCCTTGTTTCAGAGGTGACATTTTCTATTTTCTTCTAACAAGCATTAAACCCACTTTCTATTGTTAGCATTACATAAAATTTCCAGAGAATTAGAAAATTAATATTACTGTTTATGCTTAATTTTTAGGCTACTTTGGCAATGAAAATTCATCTGATTTATTTTGGTTGTGGGGTTTTTGTTTTCCCCTTCCATTTCTCAGTTCTCACTCCAGAGATTCAACTTCTCAGCCTTGTGTTAAACTCCACAGGGAAATGTGTTTAAAAGAAATTCATTCTCGCTTTATGAAAACACTTGCTTAAATACTAGTCCTAAACCACTTTAATATCTATTTAAAGGAGAACTTCATTTTTCACATACCTTTCAAAAATAAAAAGTAGCCCAAAGATGAATCAAGCTTTTTAATTACTCTGTATGTTTATATACAAACAGAGGGAGAGGAGAAGAGCTACTATCTGGTTTAGAAGCAACCACACACAAAATTCCAAAGCTGTTCACACAAGGCCTCTTGTGTCTGCAGAATGCAGAGCACCCTTGTACCTCATTACCGGGGTTCTGAACACAACAACACTAACAAGAATCCACCGAAGTACCAGCTCATGGCACATAACCATCTTTATTTTCAGGTATGGTGCACCCACAGCTATAAGTTTAACAAGGACAACGTACATTAACAAACTAATGATTGCACGGTTCTTCCACAAAACCTCATGCAACAGACTAAGACCTTTTATTAATAACATGGACCAAGTTCCCATTTGCTACAAACAGTGCCTCAGAGTAGTTTGCCTCACTATCACTCACCTGTATAAGTGGTTTATATATGCATCTCTATACTTTCATTTTAATGTTTATTTTCTATATTTAACTGAACATCCTAACATCCCTCTCAGGATGGAGAAAAGCAGTACACACACCCCGAGCAGCACACTCAGCTGGCACGGCAAGCGTTTCTCAGCTCTGCTGGGTAATGGTTACAAAGGTCTGGGCAGTTCACTTCCTAGAAGCTGATTCCAAAGCTCAACTATAGTTGCTCTTATTTCAATACAAAAACGGAGCTCTCTAATTCTGCCTATTTCTGCAGCCTGAATTTATGCTTTACATCAAACTCAAACTCAAGTTACAGTTTCAGAGGTCGGCATGCGTACAGCATTTCTGTCTCCAAAAAGCAGACGGAGAGAGACAAAAGCTCCCGAGTGGGAGGAAGCTACAGAGAAAGAGAGGAATGTACCAGCTTGCCAAAAATGTGCCACAGCCTCTACAATACAATGTTAATAATTCTGGCTAATGCAAACGCAGTAAAGGTCAGCACTTTATATCCAGAGTCAATCCCTTTTCCTATTATGAGACAAAAAGGACTATAGATTACTTCTTTTTTTTTTTTAAGCATGAGTCATTTTACTATCCCTTTAAATTGAAGGGTGCCACCTGAGGTTTCTAACAACATTTTTCATAAACTGCTTTCAGATGTATGGAGTGGAATATTCTTTAAAAGATTCTGGTTTGCTGTTCCTGGCTTCCTTTCCAAAAGTTTGGACAGCACTTTGCACTAAATAGCAGTTAAGTGCAATAGGTTTTTCAGCTTCTTTGGAAAAAATGAGCGTGTTTAAACATTCCAAGGCAGTACTAAATTCCATCTTCCTAAGAACTACTTTAAGGGAAGTTAATCTAAACAACTTAAAATAGACTAACTTGAAACATATCCTATGCATTATTTCAAATAAATATACATCAGCTCATGTTTGGTAGAGACCAAAGAACAAGTCTTGACTTGCATAATTCAGTCAGATCCACAGTACAGAAATGATTGTACATCCTGCTTCTTCTCCTGTACATTCTACTACATTCAGAAAATACAATATTTTGAAGAAATACTCCACAGATTTTCATGTTTGCTTCACATTTTGGAAGCTCTTCGACAGCAGAGCAGCTATTCAGAGAATTAAAGGAAGTACTCTGGAGCTCATTTATTATGGTTTCTTATATTACTCATTTGGAAATGAATCAGATCATATAGTAATCAAATCCTTCTTTTCTCTGCATTCAGAAGTGCCCTCATTGCTGTAACACAAATATTTAACGAATAAAAAAAAAAATGAAGTGCAGTCTCACTATTTCTGCCACAAGCATCACCATCATCACAAGTGTCACAGTTACAGAAAGGTACCTACTACTCATAAAATTTAGCTGCATCATCTCTAATTCTAGTGGGTTACATGTTTACTTGCACGCCCAACTAATTGGATTAGAAGGTAAACAGGAGCCCACTAGGGAAAGGGAAAAACGGCGCTTCTATTTGTGTGCAGCCCAGATTAGCTTCCAGCTTAACACTGCTTCTACCATACTTATGCCTGGGCCCAAGCAATTAATGGCAAAATCTGCAAATATTAGCAACTGACAAGCTCAGAGGTAATAAAGGCCTAGTCACGGCAACAGATACCTCCTAACAGTGATTTGATTTCAATATGCAATATGGCAAACCAAAAGTAAGATCACATACAGACAAGAAGGAGTATGAAAGTCTATATCCATCACTGGGACTACCCTGGCTGCTAGTTATGCCAAGAAGAGAGCAGAGCACTCTGTGAGCTACAAAAGACAGAAGAGGGGATGTGTGAACAGGGGCAGAGCCACCAGCAGCACACTCACCCTCACGCTTATCACCAAAGCCTTGCCCACAGTTCCAGCACCCGCATTTTAAAACAAGCTTTGTAGTGTCACAAGCCCATCCTGCCCACCCTCCCCCCCAGACATAAACATACATATTGAGTTCTTATACTCAGTACAATCGACTTCTGAAATACATAACAGAAAATTAAACAACAACTTGCTCATAACCTAAATTACAAAGACTTCAAACTTCTTTTCATCTTTTGCTTTTTTTCCTGCTAGATCAAGTAGCTGTTATTTGATACTAGACTAAGATTTGCATCCTCCTAGCCACTGGAATAATTTGCCAGGGCATATGAGGAAAATCCAACTTCTGAAGTTTAAAAAAAAAGTATGGAAAATTCAATTAACAGCATAAGCTATAGTTCAAACAAAACACAGCCTTGTTAATTTAGGTCTGCTTTCTGTAAGCTTTTGTCACAGTATCTAACTTGTAACTACAACATCCTAGTAAAGGGTACACAATTAGACTTACCTGGTTTAGTTTGAAATGCTGCCATAAGTAAAGAAAACAAGGAAAACAGATGCTCAATGCAGACATGATCTAAACACTGCACAGGTAAATGCAGAAGCAGGAGAAGATGTCTGCACCCCAGGGATTAGACTGGCTGCATCTCAGAGCTGCCATCCTTCTCCTTCCTAGTGGGGCTGGGGGGCAGACCCAGGCTGAAATAACACACTCAGTGCCTGAAGCCTCTGGCCAAATCAGGTCACCATTCAGCATAGTAAGCCCTTCTATAAGCTAAGGCACCTTGTCTAACTTTTCTTCTCTCTAAGCAATTATCAAGCATTTATCCTCGAGACAAAGTCTCGGTCCTATCCCTGGCCAGGCTCTTTAAGGACATCTACCCAAACACTCGGACCTTCCAGATAAGCACACTTACCCTACAAGCGTCAGAGTCCTTATTCCAGGCAATGAGGCAACTCCACACTTTACCATCTTGATAAGAAATTTCATGAAGGCCAGCAGGTGAGGTGTGCTTCATGCAGGCAAAGGGCACATGCACCCCAGCCTCAATCACAAACATCTGAGACTACAAGGGAGGCACCAGCTGCACTGAATTTTAACAGATCAGTACTCCAGGTCCTGTAAATCTTTTCTTTAAACAGTTTTACCTGTGACTCAAATTCTGGACTAGGAGACACTTCACTGAAAGTCTGAGGATTTGTCTTCATTGCCTTTTTTTTCTTTCCTCAATAAAAAAGCTTTGGAGTATACTAGAAGCAGATTAATTTAACTGGAGATGTGCTAAAGTATGTATTTCACACCAGAGAGTTTTACAGAACTATGGGAATGAATGCTGTGCTCCACTGTTAAGAAGATATTATTCCTTTCTAACCCTGTCCCTCGGGATGAACAGGAGACATCACAATGCAAAGTTTGTTTTGCTTTCTCCAAACAGAGAAGAGAAAAAGAGTTACAGCAGCTGCAGTACCTAAGAGTGGATAACTCAGTCAACTCGGGACCCAATTTTACACAGCCCACTGTTTGCAGTCTGAATCAATACAAAGAGACAGACTCCCATTACCTAGGACAAAGGCAGGCTGAGCTACAGCAGCATTATCCCTTGCAACAAAGCCTGGGACCCACCCAAGGAGAATCAGCTCAGAGCTCCTGCCCTTAACATCAGGGAGCCTCGGAACCAGAACCTCCTCGTAACCTTCCTCCTGCCTTGGGCCCAGCATAGCCCAGTGCTGAGCAGTGACGCAGAGCTAGCCAGGGCCCAGTGCTTGTGCAATACCTCTTGCTTCCCCCACCTCCTGCGAAAAGCCCAGTGAAAAGACACAGTGCGAGCAGCTCTGAAAAACGCAGCATCTCTGTGACAGGCCCGGAGCTGCACAGCAGAGCAGTACTCACATCTGCTCTGTGCAGAACCAGCTCTGGGTGGAAACTAATTCTGCATGGAGCTTGAGAGCAGCTGCGCTGCCTCCTCAGCTCAGCTGGGACCTGCAAGCATCACTGGTTTGGAGGCACAGTAACATGCACCAGCTAATAGGCCTTGCAGGATGTGAGTTGACTTTGCATCTATGCATCTATTGCTCAGCAACCCAGAGAAAATCCCCAAAGAAAAGTACTGACCATATTTAGGCATTACAAAGGGCCAGAAAAAAAAGAAAAACACCACACAAAACAATTAATAGAGAGAAATCTGTCTTAAAGGCAAATTTGGACCCTACGCTAAGAGCTGGCTATCTTTGATACAGCCAACAGGCTTCAAAGTACAGCAGCTACCAATAGCTTAACAATAACTCAGCTGAAGTTTTTTTTTTTTTTCCCCCCCAGATAGCATAGAGGACAACCTACAGTCTGCAAGCTCAGACTTCCACTCCACTGCACCAAAAATATGTTAGTACTGCTGGTAGAGCGAACAAAATCTGGATTTTCACAGCTTGTCAGTGCAGACAAACTCTTTTCCACCTGGAACCTTGTGTTTCACTATAAGGTGCGCTAACACTAAGCACTGGCAAGAGGTTAACTGCAATACTGCTAATGCTAGGAATTGTTTCTGCAGACCTATATAAACTCTTGGGGGACAAATGTTAAATGACAAAAGGCTGCCTTCATTTGTCCATTTTGTGACTGTACTAGCACCAATGGTTTTTCCTAATACCAGTAGATTTTCTACTAGGTAGACTTTACTAACGAAGTCTAACGCATTACATCAATAACCATAAACCACATTTCACAACTTCCTTTGTACTTTGGCAACATTCTCCCGTTATTATTTGTCAATAGAAAAAATCTTTGAAAGACATGAACCACTATGCAGAGTTTCACAGCAACTGATGTCTGTCTTCCTTAAGATAATTAAGGCAGAAAAGCAGTAGAGACTGCTTTAATACAGCTTTAAGTGAACATCTGTACACAACTGGACCTTAGTACTTTTGTGTTATTAGTAATTACTAGACCTTGTCTCAGTTCTTCATTTGAATATACATTGTAAAGAACATCTAGTTTAATAAAGAAAAGGAAACCTGTGAGAAACTTAGCCTTTTCTGTTCTTGGTACCCAAATTACCTTCAAGTTTAGAAGCACAATAGAAAATGAATAAATACAGTCAGTTTTTCACTTCATTGGTGAAATACATCTCAGCTATTTTACAAACTGCGCATTTGTGAAGAACAATCTGCCTCCACAACCAGTTACTCCAAAAGCAAGGAGACCCTCCTTTGCAAGTCTACAGGACTTCTAGACTCAAATTTTACTAGTAAACCTATCTTGTGAAGAACTGCTTATTCCAAAAGCGCTAGGTGCAAAGACATGAAACACTGTTCTGTTTCATATTTGTATACCACCCAATTTCCAGACACATCTACTCTTCCCACTACTGCTAGTATTTTTTATTTCATTTCAAGTTCTATTCTGTCGCTAAAAGCTGTATGAGGAATAATACAGATGTTGGTTACAAAGTACATCTAGAGAAACAGACTTCATGTTTGTTTGCTAGTACTATTAAGACAAATTCTGATCTCTAAAATGATCTTACTCAACAAAGAAGAAAGCCCTTGATGTTGTTTACTAGTAGGCTAGCCCTCAAGGCTGCCAATAAATACATTCTCTTGAGAGCACCAGCTTGCATTCATTCTCTTAGTCAGAATTGAAAAATAATCACCACATACCTTTTAAGCATTTTAGATTGGCACTTGCGGTTAACACTGCCACAGCCCCAGCAGAGAAACTGGAAATGGCCATTTTTCCATCTCTGCCACTACCGGTCGACCCAAGGTTCTCCTAGCAACTGCACGGAAATTGCCTTTAGAGGAAGGGCTGCTACAGTCAAGGCTTCACAATTTAAGGTCTGTGAGTTGAAAAGCACTACCCATTTTCAGTCACTGTTATTTACCAGCTCACCCAGCATCCAAGAATCACGATGTCTGGTTCATCTTCACCCTCGGCAAAGCTGCAGTACAGGGGATTTCTGGGTGTTAAAGTCCAGGTACTTCAAAACAAATTCAAATTGTTAGATTAACTATGAACACTGCTAAATTTACAAGCCTATAAAGCTTCAGTCGGCATGACAGAACTAATTGCAAAATGAAGCTACAGACTTGTGACTTACCCTAACTGTGAGATCCTTCCCTTGTTTCTGTATCCGGAACTGATTTCAAAAGCATCTAGGTAGACCTTATGACTCCAGCATCCATAGAGAAAAAAACCACATAAGCTTTGCAAGTTACTTCTATTTAAATAGATGGTCCTCACTGCCTACTTGTAACATCTAATTACTTAATTTCTTTTATTTTTTCCCCTCCTTGATGTGTCTTTCAGACACGCCTTTCACCTTGAAGAACGTACTCTTTAACACCTGAAAATTAATAAAGATCAAACTTAAAGTAAGATCGTGGGAGGAAGAAAAAGGTTGTGTTACATATGCCTGCTCCAGGATCGTTGCTTAAGTAAGCGCAGGCCCTAAGAGCTAGAAGGTAAAACATACCTTGAACAGCAGTATGTCTACTGCTGATACTTCTTTGGTGCAGACATTACTCCTGCACTAATAAAATAAACCACTACAACAAAAACCAACTGTGCACTGAGAAAACCCAGTCCTCCAATGCTTTTGCAGGAAGATCTTCACCAGCACAATCTAATCTGAGGCTGCCACAGCCTCTGGCTTATCAATTGCCCTGAAACCAGCACCTGAGCTTCGACCCACAGCAGCAGTAAGCCCTTCCAAAAGCACCTGTGGGACAAAAACCAGAAGGCGTATCTAGGCAGAAGTTTTCTCTTAAGTTTTATTTGTTCTTTGCGAGCCTTTCCAATGAGGAAACAAGGAGGAAACGTTGTTTCATCTACTCAGTATTAAAGCATGGCTTTCCAGGGTAAGAACTTCCCTTTCAAGTTTTTCAGAAGTTCCTAACTCTTAAGCTTTCCCATTTGAAGAATAACGGAAAATTGGGTTTGACAAGGAGAAAATGAATTTTATTCATGCTCAAGTTTTATGAAACGATTAGAAAAGCATCTTTCAATGTCAACTTCAAGAAGGCAGACTTGATCCAAACTATTTCAGAATCAATCAGAAAAGGCTCTCCAAGAGCCTTCAAACAGTGTTTCTGCTAATACACATTCTCACTTTGAAGACTCTCAGCCTTTTTCCTAGTTTAATTTCTATTAGAAACTTCACTTTGAAACAAACCTGTTCACATTCATAGTGAACAGCTTGTTCTGAGAGAGGGAGCATCAAAACAAATTGCCATGTTAGAATCTGAATAACTGCTATCAGAGCTAAACAAATTGGAAAACTAGCTGGACCAAAGGCAGCTTGCAGGAAGCAACTCATTCTCACTATAATTCAAGAAAGTTAGAGGAGTTACATAAGTAATCACTGCAGGAGGGAGGATGTCACAGCAAATAACCTGGATTATCAATCGCTTTCGTTACCATAACACCTCCTTTAAGTCAAACAGTGCTCAAATACATCCATTATTTATCGCCCTCCCCAGGCTCAGATGTCTCTGCAGCTACCCCAAGGTCTATCTGCAGGTCTATCTGAACAGCAGTCTCACACCTCACTGGGAGGCAGCTCACGCCAGCACCTATGAAGAGTGCCCCAGTGCCCGTGTCCAATCTATTTTGCAAAGACGAGGGCATCAAGGCACATTAAAAATAAAATTAAAAGAAAAAACAGTTTCACAAAACAATGCAAGTGCTACCTGCCAAATACAAAAAGAGCTTTGATCTTTGTCTCCAGCAAAACGGGGACAGGATAATGGATTCTGCTTTGCTTGGGATTGATACAGCCTCTGATATACAGAGATTCATAAGCCGTTAGAAAAACAGGTAGAGCTTTTGTAGAAACACCATAACGTCCACTTTTGAAGACATCATTGTACACATAACCCTCATTACTCCTGGCACAAAATAATATTTATCCAATACGTATTCAGGGGATCTCCTTTACAGTATTAACATACAGGAAGGCAGACAACTCCACTAAGCAAAAAAGAGCCAATTCACTGCTCATTGCTGCGCCAGAGCAAACCAACGGCTCCCTTGGTGCCATGTGCCAGAACTAAGGGGCGGGCAGAAAAGCATATGCTCCCTTCTCTAAATTGATCATTGCTACCGCAACTCAAGCTCAAATAATGTCCTATCAGTAAGTTACGAGTACTAACAAATTTAGAGGCTTTTATAGCACAGAGCAAGAATAAATGGCTGTGTTTAAACAGCAAGAGCACATGGACTTCGTAATGGCATATATAGTTGCCATCTAATGGTGCGCACAGGGAAACTGAACCTACAACAGTTACGCTGGGAAGTTTGGGGCAAAACCAGACTCCTAATAAAAACAAAGTGTCTATTATCCAATTTTTTTTTTCCTACATCAGCCATCCTCATAAAGCTAAACAAACTGAGAAACCACATATTTTCAACTCTGCTATTTGCTGCCTATTTGGAAAGTCAGGATTGCACTCAGCAACGCTCAATCACCACTCTTTAAAGAAAATGAGTGCCAACAAACAGAGGGAAAATTCCACGCAAATGTTAAGGATCAAGCGCTGAAGTATAGCTGAGTAAACACAGTAGCCGTCTTCACCAGGAAAACAGTCAAAGTGCACTTAATATTCAGTTTCTTCTGCTAAGTCACAGGTATAACGCAGGTTTACTTGGAAATAACTTTTAAAAGCAATGATTCAACTTGGCATTTGGCAGCATGGCGCATTACAGAAAGTTGGCGGGAGCAGACTGAAATTAAACACTTCCTCCTTCCCAAATAAACGTTTCTGAGTCTATAATCATACCACATTGCTTTCATGGCTAAAATTCTTCAGCTCTTCCACAAATACAAAGGCGTTTACCTCGTAATAACCAGTGGATGCAAAGTATTTTTAAACTGAATTGAGCTCAGCTGTACTTCAGGTCTCCTTGCACAGGTTGGTTCAAGTTCATTTTGTCAGGAATTTTGTACTCTGAGCAGAATTGCTCTGGGGACTCAGCCCTGACAAAACTCCCAGTCCCAGTGTGGCTCCTGGCACTGCTACAGCCTTTTGCCAGAAAGGTAAGTAGGGCTCACCTTCTCACTTGGACTTGGCACCTCAGTAGCACTAAAAACACTGAGTTGCTTGAATACAACAGACAGGCAATCTGAGCAGTTTCCCACCCTTCGGAAGTAAAACACTGGATTTTATAGGTTGTACCGATTAGTTACATCAAGTGGCTGCACCTGCATGCACAGTATCTCAGCATTCGAAGCACAGAAATACAAATCCTATCAGATCTGATTCAGTCTTTCTGAAAACAGGAGCTGATTAAATAAAAAAAATTCAAACACACATACATATAAAGCACTTGTTTCCATTACAACATGTCTCAAAAATCAATGCTCATTGAGCTTGGCATTTTAAGAAGCAGTTCCTGAAATAAATGAGGTTTCCAAGGCACACAGACAAAAGGCTCTCCCATCTCTTTAGAAGCACAGAGACGACAAGCAGCAATGAGGGGAGATGAACACATTAAGGAGCAGCAAGCTATAACTTCCTTCCTCTCATGGCCTAGGTTTGCCACTGCTAGAGGTTTTGTGTAACACAAGTTCTCTAAGCTGCTTGTTTCCATGCAAGCCCCCGGCTTGCTGGCTTCAGCCATGGCTGAACAGGTGTGGCACCTGGCCAATCTCCTCAACACTGGTAGCTGCCCACCACCACCCTCCTAACATCCCTGTGACTGAGGAAGCCACAGTCAAAACCAAAACTCTGCATGCCAAGGAACAGAATTATAACCGCACATAAAAAAGACCACAAAAAAGCCCCTACCCAGTCCTCAAGTCAGTCCCCAGGACCACCGCGTTCCTTCCCTCTGTCAGAAGGGTGCCCTGACAGCTTGAAGGCCACACTTGCCCCCTCCCACCTCTGAAGTCCAGCGAATTCTGTGCTATTTTCTGCAATGAGGAACATCCTCAAAACGATGACATAAAACACTTCCTCCTCATGAAAAGCTGAAATACGGACCGTTTCCACAGGCAATTCCTTCTTTGTTTGCAGCTTTGCACAACTTCCCTCCCAGAACACAAACAACCTTCTCACACTCCTAGCATCCTCAAAATCCACAGCACGCCAACTCTACATAGGAAGGAGAGCCAGCTTTAACCACCAGCTGCAAGCAAACTTCTTGATTCAACTCACCACACGAGCACAAAAGATTTGCTTTTTTCCCAGTTTAGTTTCCTGATGGTTGAAAGAACGGTTATGGTTTACCAAGGAGTCAAACACAAAGATGCCGCAGAAGCACACAATAAGCAAAGAGATCACTTCCTTAGCAGTGGCAAATAGGTTAAAAATATATGAGCTAACCAAGGGCACCCTTGGACGTCATCAATAACATCACTGCCAGGATAAGATGTATTTGTTCACCAACTGAACTTGCTGGGGAAATTCAATTTTCAGCTTACAGCTCACATCCGGGCTGTTCCTGTGAATGTCACACTACTGCCTTGTGCAGAGGCTCCTACGCCACCTCCTTCAGTGGTATTTTAGAAAGAACAACCTGTGAACCACAGAAAGGTTATAAACTTCAAATGAGGTTTGCAACCATAAATTCCACGGATTATAAGCATCTTGCAGCTTAGCGTGGGACCTTAACCACAGCAAGTAAGGTTTCGAGAATTGTCTCTATTTCATTTGCTATGCTGAGCAGTAAATATCCTTTTCAATGACATTCTTGCATGCATAACTTTCCATTATGCATCAAAACAAAAAGACAAAGCGTGACTCTCAACTCTTGAGTCTACCATGCCAGGAACCTAAAAGTTAACGTCAGAAGCACTTGTGATTTTCTTCAAAGTTTTTACACAATGTTCACGTTCTTCTTGAACATTCTTCACAATAACTCAATTTTGAATCAGAGCTACACATTGGATTTATTTAACTGATCAAACAAAATTACACAGTCTGTTCCTGTTCTCTCTCTCCTACTGCTTAACTTGGATTTTAGTTATCAAGATGTTCTACTAGTCACAGCTAAAGAACAGTTCTGCTACTTGCTTAAAGGCCATGAAGAGTGAGTACAAAATAAAGCAGAATTTCAAGCATGTTAAAAGGAAATGCTGTGACACCTTTCAGATAAACAGCAAATGATACTTTGGTTCCCAGGAAATGAGTCATAAAAAAATTTACATGTATGTGAAGAGGTTCCTTAACTTTGCTCTGGACAAGACAGAGCATAAAGAACCATGTTACAGTCTAATCAGCCACTGAACACATTTTCCAAGTATCTGACCTTAAATGATCCCAACTTCATTAGAGAACTGTAAGCAACATACATATATTAGTGACATTTCTCTTAGTTAAATCTTTTGCAAACGTCACTGGGTCTCATAAGGGTGGTGAGGGGACATGAGTTCTTTTCCTTAGAAAGGAGTAAGAATTCACAAATTGTATGGAACAAAAATAATTAGGATTAAAATCCAGGAACACCTGTAACTGAAACTTAACACAGAAGATAATTAGACCTCCCAAATAACCATAGAACTACAAAATACCTAATTTAACAAAATAATGCAGTTTGCTTTAGCACCTAAGCGTGAATGAGATTAATGCCTGTACACTCCAGACCAGAATTACTAGGAGAACACTACATCCTTAAAAAATAAATAAATAGAGAAGCGCACAAAACCAACTAGACTTTGTTGAACAATACTCGTTAGCAACACCTGACATAGTGACTATTCTGCACTTGCAAAGGAGAAAAACCCCTGACGTGGTACTCTGCAGAAGAAAACATGCCAAAGAAACCAACCACAGTCCTTGCTACTTTCCTACATTAATAATTGTTTTCAATCACTCTGATGTACCTATAAAGAGTGGAGAGCTAAGACCAGGATTCAACAAACTGCTTCAGTCACGCTTTAAAAAGCTATTAAGTGCTGAGTGGAAGAGCTAGTCACAGTTCCGTGAAAACAGCTGCCTGGGAGAAGCAATTCCCAGCATACTTCATACGGGCACCATTCCCCACTTTCTGTAAACAGTATGTCCCAAGAATTACGCCTATAGCTTTAGGATAGTATTGTTGCAGGTCCTGCCAGCCGTACCTCCCTAGCAAACACTGCACCACACGGTAAACCAAGGAACATCCAGTGCCAAAAACAAAAACAAAAAACACTATAGTTTTGTGATATTCCGAAGTGTAACCAAGTATATCTGAAAACAAGCCCTGGAAGATGGAAGTAATGCCAATCAGAATTTCCAAGCACAGCAGCTACAGCTATTTTACACCTAACACAAAACAGCAGTTCTCAGGATGTGGGGGTGATATGACGTAAGGCTGGCAGATGCCAGTCCCTTCCCACTGAAAAAACTGGGACAGCAATTCACAGCAGATTGATCTAGTATCTCTTTGCACAGAACTAGTCCGGATGTAATACTCTCTCAGATAGATGAGTAAACAAATCATTAGTTATTTCACAAAGCTAAAAGGCACACAGTTGCAACCAGTTTTTATCCATATGATAGGTCTTACAGCAGAACGACGTGCATTAGGAAAGCTGAAAGACCATCTCTGAAAGGAGAAGGGGAGCTTATGTAGTATTTACCCAAACCAAACACCAAAGCAGTAAACTGAGTAGCAAGCAATCGTTTATGTAAAAGGCACATTAAAGAGATTGGAATAAGCATGTCTGTACATTTCCAGATATAACTGGAGCTAGAAGCAATCATGTATATGTGAGGAAAAAAAAATAAAAAAAATCAACCCCGTCACCTGGCTCCTTTAAGAAATGCACTTTCCATTCATTGTTGGAGATCTAAAGGTAGGAAGATCGGGAGACCAGCTTTTTCTCCCCTGCTATAGTAACATTATCATTAGCAAGGTATAACTGTATCATCACAATCACCAATTATCTTATCATTTGCCTATACTCTGTCTACTCCAACCGGTTCCATTTCCCATGTGATCTAATGCTGTAAAAAAAAAAAACACAAGACATTCATGCAATTACTACTATTCACTTGTGGGCAGACAAGTGCACAACCTTTACTTACAGAAATCCCAACTTCTAACGCTATTATGCAAGTCGATAGATTGCGATACACTGTAGTGGGAACAAAGAGTAAGGCTAACAACAGAACCCCGCTAGTTCAGATAACATCTTGCTATTTACTAGTAACAAGTATGATAATGGTGTAGTCATGAACACTATAGTAATTTTATGAGATGTGTTTTCAGCAATGAAACCTATGTCCTACGGCAAGACAACCAGTAGTTGGTTGCCCACAAGAACAGAGCTACAGACCCCTCTCTACTGAAGAGGCACACAGCCTTCATTACCTGTACCAAGTTATCAGTGGCCTCTCTCTTACGCAGGCATCACTTATGCATTTGGAAGAAACTCCAAGGGAAGAGCTCCTGAACGCAGTCTTCACCTCCGGTGGACCCTGGTGAGGGTGAGGCAGGCAGGACCACTTCCAGAAGGAGCCAGCTCACAGCCCCATGGGCAGTACGCACCGGATCCGTGTCACTTCCTTTTAGCAACAGCACAGCCCCTCCGTGCTGTCTCCCCCACCCACAGCTCCAGTACTAGTGCTTGCAGAAGTGGAAACAGGGAACTGATCCTGTTGAAAACAAACCTGGAAAAAAAAAAAAAAACATTTTTTATTAAGCTGAGTTCCTACAACTCACATGCACAAAGGAACAGCCCTGATGTGGGTCCTTACTAATTACTCAGGGCCTTACCTTACAAGAGCAGAGTGAGAACTAACCACCAAAACAAAACAAAAAAAAAAATGACGTGGAAAGCAAACCGGGCTGAAGCAACAGAGAGACATTCTGGACAAGAATTGTTTCAAGAAAGGATTCCAGGACTGATCTGAGTTATGCTCCAAAGTGGTAATCCAGCTGAGCAAGCAGCTCAGCCGTCAGCAAGTGAGACCAGAGATGAGCCACAGTCCAGCATCTTGGACAATTCCAGCATAAATCACAACTCCTAGGTTTCCTAACTCTGCAGCTAAGTATTTTTTTCTGAAACGTAGGAGATGAAAGGGTAATAAACTGTCCAATCGGCCAAATTCCTGCAGATCAGACACACCGTTCAATAGGAGAAGGCAAGCTGTTTTGGGGAAAATCTGTCTCCTACCAAGCAAACACGCTGGTTCCTAGCAAAGCACTGCAGTTCATTATTAGGAAATTAAGACAGGAAATTGAGGAATAAGGAAATTAAGACCGACTCAGATTTTTTTGCCCTGGATTTCATTAAACAAAACCACATTGTTTTGATCAACTTATTTATCATCCTTAGCAGTTGTGTGACAAGAGTAACACTTTGCAGGACCTCATGGCATTCAGTGCATCTGTATGCCTCAGCACCGCCTGCCTCAAACAGAAGGAGGGAAGAAGTAAATCTACAGCATTAAAACACTAATTTCACAACCACTAAATTGCAGTGTGCTAGAGCCAAATTGTTTTTCACTTGGATGACAACTATTGTTTACCCTATAAGATGCGCAGAAATGGGTCCTCAGCTAAAAGTCAACAAATAGTGCAGGCAGACGTTGTATTTCCAGTTTGCATGCAGGCAAAATACCACAGCCTGTCTGGGTGCTCGAACTACATCGGGAAGGACCTCCTGTACGCAAAGCAAATGAAGACCAAAACAAGGATTACTCAGAGCAAAACGGATCACATCCCGAAATAAAATTGAAGTACAGAACCATGGCAGAAATGTGAGGTAACCAACATAAAACTGTATTACACTTATGTCAACAGCTAACGAAGATGGCACATTCAAACAAAAACTACCAGTTCTGAGGCACAAACTCTGTACTTGAAAGAATGAGGAAAACTGTCACATAATGCTACACACACACCTCTCTTTAAAGGGGCATATCCTACCTCACTGGGCAGCAAATAAATATATATTTTGGCTGTTAAAGTGTGTGCCAAAACCAGTCTCACAAGCTCTTCTTTTATGCCTTTGAGCAGCCACAAACTTTCATATTGCGGTGTCGATGAAAAGAAAAATCAGGGTGATGTTATCCAGAAGGCGCTTGGACTTTGAGCACTCCTTATGAAAATCAAAGTCACGAAGCTTTCAGGTTGGTAAAGGGCCAAGGGAAATCCTAGAAGTCCTCGACGTGTCACTGCTCCTGGTGACAGCGCAGCAATGACCTAGCGCAGAGATCATCCCACTCCTCCCAAACTGGTAGAGAAACCCCGAGGCCATCTCAGAATTTACCCAAACAAATCAAAGGCTAAAGAGAAGATTGATCCAGCATAACCCTATTACAGACACGCAAACAGAATGATAAGCAGTCCAGATTTTACAGTAACGCAAGGCATTTAACCAAAGGGCATCCAGAGAGTTTCACATAGGACTCAGACTGCCTTCTTTTTGCTGACTGCATATATTAAATCCAAAACACAGCCTAAATGTAGAATACATAATCAAATACGAGAAGGATGTTATAACGACAAGTACTTCATAGAAGGATATAGATTAACACCTGGACAAAAAGACAGGCTGAATAAGCTGCAGCCCTTCACCTGCCTGCATGAGGCTGACTCTCCGCTGGGCTGACCAGCTGCACAGACCTAGTGGCTTTTTTACAGGCTTTCCTTACACAGGAAAATCCATGCATGGTACATGGTTGAAAGGCACTTGAAATGAACAAACTGCCCCTCCATCACCCTGCCCGGCACAAAATGATAGTAACAACAAAAAAATAAACAGCCAGTAATCCCAATGTGTAAATAAATACTAGGCATACATGCATGACACTTTCACAGCCGCCCCACATAAATCTAGTTAACGAAAGCACGCAGCTTTCGTTAATCGTTCTCACACAGATATGGCAACCCATACAGAAACACCAGCATTTAGAGGCACAAGCAAATCTGAACATTTAATATTCATTAACTTCTGATAACATTCAAGGACAGTTAACAGAAGACACTGAACAATTAAATCTAACCATTAACAAGACTACTGATAATTCACTACTGGGCAGCAGAAAGATCACATCAAGCGGTCTTTGACAACAAAATAACCAGCCTTACAAAAAGAAGTATATACTTAAAAGTACATTAGTAAAGCTCTCCACATATCCACACGAGGGGAAAAGGCTGCAAAATCATCCCTCTCCTTGCTGAGATGGCTCGGCAGCAGTTACAGGGATTGGCACTAATCAGGCGGGCACCACCCGGTGTCTGACGAGCAGGAGCACCCCATGACCATTATCCACAGAACTACGGTTGGTAGTTTGAGCAAGAAACAAATATTAGAGCAAAAAGCCAAGGAAGCAGTACAATTTCTGCAAAATAAACTGTCTGAGCTCCAGAGAAAAACATCCAAGAACAAGATTGGGAGATTTCTGTACCGTCCTTCTAATGTGCTTACCATACTTTCTTTCCTCTCATATCATGCATGCAAAGCAAACCACAAGCCCAATGCTTTTACCATTAGTTTAGAAGTTTAGAAGTGGCTGACTGGAACTGTTAACCTGGCTTCGATCCGTGCCGTTTCCCTGTACCGGGAACCAACTCCCACTCCCCCCCAGATTTTCACTTTAACAGTTGATGAATTAATGCCTTTGAAAGCAGACTATCCTCACTCAAAACCTGAAATCAACGCAGAGCTATCAGCTAACCCAAGACCCAGGAGTTTAACAGCCACGAAGCGCTTGCTCGCAAGGCAAAGCGAGTAACTCCGAGCTTGGCAGCCACGCATGCAGTGCCCATCCGCCAACTGCAAGCCTTGGGAACCTCAAAGCGTCTCGGAGACAAGATTTTTTAAACACGCTAAAATCAGTTCACTGCTCAGAGTAAAGCCCAGACTGGAACTGAGTTAATCATGCCTGAACAACATTAAAAGAAGAAGAGAGACCCTTCAGGTTTTTGGTTTTCCTCCTCCTTAGGAAAAAAATAAACTGAATCGAAGTGGTCATATTCAGAATAAGAACAGTTAGCATACAGCAGAAGCATTTCTGGCCAGGTATATCAGTGTATGTTTTGTTTGGTTTTCTTCCTTGAGAGCCTTGGTATCTCCTAGATCTGTGTCCAGTAAAGAAGCACAAGCCACTGACCAAGTACGCACAAAAGGCCACTCTGATTCATCTTTGTGTGCACCCCGGGATTTTATTAACAAGTACTGCTCTCACAATCCAATTCATCAAGAATTGCTAGATGGATGTTTCCTAAAGAAGGAGCAACTGGAAAAGAAATCCGAACACTACAGTCCGAACTTTAAAACACTTGAAAACAGTAATTCACTTAGAAGGCTAAGAACTTTGGGCCTGGCTTCAGCATCAAAACCCAAGAATCCTACAGCTTTTGCACTCAAGGAAGCCAAGAACTTGCTCCTGACCCTCAAACTCTGATATGCGTAGCTCCACTTTTTCTTCAAGAGAACCTTCACAATTTGGCATCTCCAGCCAATGCCTCATATACAAATCATTTGTCCTGACACCCTTTCATCCACAACACTGCACAAACAGAAGATGTATACGCATAAACCACTACCAGAAACAACAGGTTTGGTAACCATGGAACACCACAACTCTGCAACAAATGGTTCAGCAAAGACAAACGCTGAACAAAGCCACTGCAAATCTTGCAGATCTACCTCCTCCAACACAGTTAAAAGGATTCTGGATGGACGTGTAACAGCAGTTAACATGACATGATGCCGTTTGTACTTCCAGATTGATGGCACTCTATTAATGCTTGCGAGTTTATCAAAACAAGTCTTAGTCAATGAAAAAAGGAAAAAGAGCACTGCCTCCTGCACAGTGGAATAATCCTCCTGATCTTGTTAGGAAAGTTCTTGTTCCTGATGCAACATCTGCCTTGACTACATGCTGTAAAGAACATCAGTTCAAAATGGATATTTGATGGATCCCACAGCTGGGATGAGCACATCCTCTCCCAGACACAGCTGTGTCACTCTGAGGCTGCTGCCCTTCCCCTTGCTGCTGCTGCCGCCCACACTAACGTGTCACTGGGAAAAATGGAAGAACTTCTTCCTGTTTGAGTTTTCACCAGCCAAGCCAACATAAAGCAATTTGCTATGGGCCTTTGCTAATCCAGGTGATTTTTTGGAGCTGTGCCCTTCCATCAAAAAAAAAACACCCTCAAGCAAATTTAAATCAAGTCACAGTCCCACCTCCCACCACCATCCTCACCAACCTAATGGTCGGAAACACGATCCTGCCAAAACCTAACAAAGCAAGAAGCAATTCATTATGCCAGCTTGATTTAACTCCCGGACTTGAACTCCTAGACACAAAGACTCCTGTGCCAGCAAGGAAAGATGCACAGACAGGAAGGAGGCTGAACCACTGCAGCCCCAGTTTAAACTGCCAAGTTTCTAGATGAGCTTAGGCAAACCTAAGAGAGTTGCTTCAGAGAAGAGGTCACAACCTCCTCCCCCATACAGGCAGTAACATTTGCACAACCATGCAGTCAGTCTGTTCAGGCAGCTGATCCAAGTGAAGTTGAATATTCTTCTGTACCACCATTTTCAGCTAGATCAGCCAAGAGGGAGTGACAAAAGAATAACTTTTCGGTGAAAGTACCTCCACAGACATCTGCTCTGGTGGCAATGCCCTGGAGGATGCATTAGAAGCTTCAGTGTGATTGAGTTCACGCTTGGTCTTCTGCAGAAAAAGAAAGGCAACAGGCTCTGATGTCACTCAGCAAAATCAAGATCCCTGGATTGAACAAGTATCTATAATTGCAATGCGTTCACTGATCAAGGAACTTCAAAAGCAAAATTAAAGCCCTAATTTCACATAAGATTAAACCAAGCTTGCTTAATAAACTGTTTTAATAAATAACATCTAATCTACTCTAAAAAAGAAAAACATACCAGGTCAGAGTGTCAGATGAGCACAATTGCATGAGCTCAGGCTGCAACAAGAATCTCTCACCGTCAAGGTTCTGCAGAACACCTTTTCCAGAGTTAGAAGACTTATTTTTCTATAACATTAGGCCAATTTGGTGCCTTGTTGGGTTTTTTTTTTTGTTGTTTTGTTTCTATATTATGCAGCTCCACCGATATTAGTAGCAGAATAAAGCCAGCTACAGGCAGAATTCAAGAACCCTGTGGAGAGCTGAAGCAAGCTGTTAAGAGCACATGATTAAAGCTGCACAACAGTATGTATTCCTTCTAGCCCCTATTACTGGAGAGGTTAAGTACTTTTCCATGGATTTTCACTGTTATTTCAGCAAGCTTTTCACCCACCACTCCCATTATTGTAGGAAAGAAAAGTACTTAAAGATCATTCCAACACCACGCAGCTAAACCATGCTACAAAACATAATGCTGGGAGAGTTCTGAGAGCCCAGGGTGGCTTGTTGGTTTGTTTTTCTTCTTCCTAAATGCATAATGCTGTCAGATACCAATGCAATACCAGAGGACTCCACAGCACCAAAGTAAGACGACAAATTTGTCTACTCTGCCTAGTTTACATGCACCTTCATCTTCCACGCATTTGAGAGCAGTAATAAGTGCAGGGAAATCATTCCCAGGCTCAAAAATAAATTTTCAGCTAATAAGGATTTAAATGTTTTATTTGAATTGTATTTCTTCTTTAGGCTTTAGAAAGGAAAAAAAAAAAGTTCTTTGATGTGTTATGTTTGGAGCTGTACACATCAGAGTTTTCACTGAGGCTTAAAACCAGCACCTCACTCAGCTAGAGATGAAACAGTTTACCGTCACATAACCCAGGCTATCAAAACAACTTAAGAATCATGGGCAAGGATGAACACATCTCAGACTCATTCTTTTGGACTTTGCTCACGTTATTTTTTTGTATTCCTTCCACGAGATTTTTGCTAGAGAGAGAAAGAAAAAAGCAACTTTTCCACAGAGAATTGCCAAGAGATGAAGAAATGGAAAACACACTAATGAGCAGAAAAACAATACTGTCCCTCTATGGTAACTATTAACTTCTGCATAATCGTAGAAAGCGTGTTAGCAGTAACCATAGATCAATAAGTCAAACAGAAGTGATGAGTCAGAAATCCATTTAAATATTTACACTTTTTCTACAAGCCATAGCTAGGGTAGTACTCTCGCCAAACGGAATGACTGTGCCTTCCGTCTCACTCTCCCATGCCGGACCCTATCTGGAGAGGCAAGAAAGCCAAAAATGAAAACCACAAAACCAACCCCACCAACGTTACAGCCGGATGCTGCGGTGGTTAGAAGCAGCTCCCAGTCCAGACAGATGGATCAAGAAGCACCGACAAGACCCTTGATAACACAATAAGAGGAATCAGAGCAAGAGCTCCCTGATCATTTTGCGAAGCACTAATGAGCAGGTTACATAAATGCACCGGACTGAGGGAGCTTCAGAGCAGGGCTGCCGCGAGGCAGGAGCTCTCCTCTGAGGGATGCACCACGTCGCTCGCCAAGACGGCTCGCTTCCACCGGTGCAATAAAATGAGTTAAGCGCATTCCAAACAGAAACCGCGCTTAACCCTTCCTCAGCTCCCAGAAACGAAGCTGGGCTGCGTCTGCCCGCGGTGCGGGCTCCCTCCGGCCCCAGCCGCACGCTGTTGCTCGCCCATCCCCGCCGCCTTCTGCCCGACAGCAGCTCCCATTGTGCAGCTGCTCCACGCAGGAAGGCGAAGCCGAGAGCCGCGCTCTCAGGTGGAAAAGACACGATCCTCACCTCAGGGGCCGCTCCAACAGCTCCACCGAGTATCGAACCGAGCGGCGAGTGCCTCGGCCCCGCAGGATTCCCCCACGGTGAGGGCACCCCGCCGGGCGGGGGCTGAGGGCTGCTCCTCCGCAGCGGGGCCGCTATAAAGCGGCGCGGGCCGGGCGGCACCGGGGGACCCTCGGCCGTGCGCGGGGCCTGGAAGAGGGCTCGGGCAGCGGAGGAGCAGGAAGCGCCGGGGCCGCTTCGCGGGGCCGGGGGCTCCGGGGTCTCCCCGCCCGCAGCCGGGCCCTCGCGGCCGCCCCCGCCGGCTCCACCTGCGCCGCGCTCGGCGTCCCACCCCGGGCCCGACCCGACGCCCCCTGCCCCAGGGCGGGCGCCGCAGGGCGTCGCCGCCTCCCCCGGCCCCTCACGTACTTCCCCGGGGCGCCACCGCCCGCGCCCCCCCACCGATCCCCTCAGGCTCCGCCGCCCCGCGCTCGTAACCTCACCCCAGGCGCCGCGGCCCCTCGCCTGCCGCGGCTTCGGCCCGGCCTCACCCCGCCCCGCGGCCCACAGGCGCTCACCTGCCGGCCGCAGCCGCCTCCCTCCGGCGCCTCCTCAGCCGCCCGTCGCCACTGAGCAGCGCCGCCGCCCCCCCTCCCTCCCCGCAGCAGCTCCGGCCCCCGCCACGCCCATCCCGGCCGCCCATTGGCCACCCTTCCCGTCGCTCTGCCCTGGGATGGCCGCGCGGCGCTTCCCGTCAAAGCTCCGGCCCCGCCCCTCTCCGCCCACGGGCCCCCGAGTGTTTTATTCACTCAGGGGCTTTGGCGCCCCCACTCCATTTCTGCCGTTCCTGATTGGATGAAGCGGTCGAAAGGGAGAGCCGCGATAGGCTGCCGGAGGTGCCAGCTGCGGCTGTGGGCCCGCCTCCCCGCTCAGCGTTAGGCCGCGTTAGGGGCTGGGGGCAGCTGGGGTGCGTGCAGGCCGGGCGGGCGCTGTCCTGGCAGTGGCGGCGGCTTCCCTGCAGCGGCCCGGGCAGAAATCTGCTTCCTTCCCCCGAGCCGAGGCCTGGAGACCCTCCGGGCGGTGTGGCCGCCGCACAAGCAGGGCCCTGCCTTCCACAGAACAGCTCCGTAGTTTCGCTGTGCCTTCGGCTTCCTTCCCTCCCTACAAAAGCAGTCACCCCTGCGGGCAGATGTCGGCTGCGGCAGCCGTGGAAACGCGCGGAGCTGTGCGGGAGGGAGGGCCAAGGAGCGTGCTGCCAGAAGCATCCTTCACTCGCTGTCGAGGGTTTTCCACAGGTCGGGTGCCTTCTCCGTGTGAGGGCTGTGAAAGGCCCTCGCAGGGGAGGCCCCAGCCCGCCGGCAGGGGAGGCTGAGTGCTGGCCGATGAGGAGGAGCAGTGCTCCTGTGGGGAACACGGTCCGCACGCGGTGGAGCCTGGTGTCATCCCCGGGGCCCGGTGCTACCTCCGTTACCTTCGGTCAGCCGCCTCTAAGAATCGCTTCCTTCCACACAGGCTGCAGTAAAATGTGCCATTTTCTGCGGAGGCGTCTTCCATCAGCTGAAGGCTGGGTTATAGGGAAAATGTGAGCAGTCCACATAAAGGCCCAAAATACTGTCCCCCAGCCTCTTTCCCCAGTGCCAAGTGCAGGCATGCCTCTGTTTTCAAAGCAGGGAGGCTGCACCTCGCAGAGCAGACATCCCAGGGCCTGACTGTGCTTACTGGGCTGGGTTGAGGCATTTTTCCTGGGTTACCGGTCCCCAGCTGCTGTCTCCTCTAACCAGGCATTCAAACAGCTACTTGATTCACAATGCAAGCTGAAATAGTTCCTGGAGCATGCAGCTGGAAAATAAACAAATAAATAAAAATAAACCAACAAACACAACACCTCAGGAAATTGAAATATAAAGATTACGTAAGGTTTCTCTGTATCATTATCTTGTTATCTCCACTATCTCCTCTCTGCATGCACCAGTACCCCTTGCTTCTCTTTGTTCCTGAATCAAGCAAAGAAAGAGAGCGACAAAGAGTATGGACTATAATGTGAACTGGCATGCACCCGGAACAGAACATAAAGGAACAGGAATCAGTGCTCATTTCAAAACATGGTGTGCAAAAATCATTTACCATATTTACATCGGAGGTGCTGGGACAGAAGCAGGAGGATGACACAAACTCTGTGTTTCAGACTGATGCTCTCTCCCCCCCAAGGCACCATGTTTGACAATTAAACTACGAAGAAAAAAAATTATTCTCACATCACTCTGCTCAGAAAGCAAAACCAAAGCAGATAGCAGCTCTCCTTCTCACAGCTGCCTCTGTTACTTTCAGAGTGCTGCTCTCATACAGCAGCACAATGCAGCTATGTTCAGCCAGTGTCCCAGAATGACTAGGCAGACATTTCTATCTGCCCTGAGATCTCTTCTGTTGTTATAAAACCTGGAGTCGTTTCTGACCTGGCATAGCTCTTAAAATGTTGCATTCCCCATGACTTTGGTTTAACGCTTCATAATATGCGCTACCTCTGGACTGTGACAACATTTTTGATAAAGCATGATGCCTTACACTTTAATTTCTAAGCAATTTCTTAGCATCTTTGTATTATGAAGACACTGTGCTCTCAAATGAGAATTATCTGAGGACAGGTAAAGAAAAGAATAGGGCATCCTATTGTAACTAAAGTTCCTGTATATGCTTCAGCTATACGTAGCTTTTACAAATATTTATTAATTTGATTTGTTGCTATACAACTTGTCTGGTCAGTTATTTGTATCTCCCCAACTCCCCATATAGTTAGTGGTGGCTAAAGGGAAAGGAGGGTTTTGGTGAAAAAGAAGATGACCCTAGAGGTCACCTGAACAGAACAAGCTGAGCATCCAACACAGCAAACTGCGCGTTCGCTACACTGACCTGTAAGCCTCACTCTGTACAGTCAGTCTTCATGCAGAGAGTTGCCATGAATGAAGGAATATTAATTCTTCAAGGCATCAGATTGGAAGCAGGGCTTCAGGGTGCTTTAATTTTTTTAGCAAAGAAATGGGAGAGACATCATAGCACATCAAAGCTATCCAGCCCTACTGCCCCTTTCCCACCTTTTAAGAGAAGAGCGTTCTGTGGGTAATACACTGGATTAATGGAGCTGGCTGTGTATGTTGTGCCCACGTGCTCCTGACAGCGGTACCGTTTCAGACAAGATCCTTTCTGGTGTCACTGGGACAGCAGGATAGTATGCTATCCCCTAAGGAGCTGAGAGTATATTACACATGCACTCATGATAATACAAACTCCATGTCCTCAGCACAGATACCCAGAGGCTTAACATCATTCCTTCCTATTGGCTACCTAAAACAATGTTGGTGATTAAATCTCCCTTCTCTAATCGCACTGTAATACTATCCCTTCTAGGAACAAGCCATACCAGTATAAATACTACAACGTAAGCATTTTTACGTTGCTGTAACTGCGCTCACCCCAGAGAAATTCCACCTTTTTGACAGCAGAAGTAAAGCGTGAGAGCTTGTTTGAGTGAATGAGCACTGAAAATGTGCAAAAACACTTCAAAAGAATGCCTCTAGTAGCAATACAAATCTACTATGGGAAGCAAAAACCAAAGTGTTACATGCAGGCTTTCTCCTGTTGTGCTCTGAGCAGACCTGAACAATATGGTTGCTAAACCAAAACATCCTGTTTGCATGGATATTGCCATCTTGGTTGCGCTGCATCAGAGGTGAGGGAGTGATTTTAGAATGCCTCAGAAAAAACATCATTATGGCTTTTTTTTGCCCACTTATCAGGAAAGACGAGATGAAGATTTTTGCATGATTTCTGAGAATGAGAAATGTACCAAAGAACCAACTGCTGAATGGCACTGCTATATGTCAGAACTGCTACATCTTCCTTTTGAAATACTGTGCATATATACAGTTAATGAAAAAGGCTTTGCAGTTGCCATAATTAATAAGGATCTGAATAGTAAGAATTCTTTATAATCTTCCTTCCACAGGGAAGCCACACCCAAACAGCTTGCTGAGAGCCAGCTCTGCATGTTGCAAAGCACATTCTCTACCACCAGACACATGATGCGTACAGAACTGTCTGACTATCCCTTTTATCTCAATTATCTGTGTGTGAGTAATCTTACAGGGCAAATACTTCATTCAGATTCTCTTTGCTTCCATTTTATGATGTGGATTTTCATGGCCGTTTACTTTTCTCCTCCTGCTGAAAAGCGAGAAGATTGGAGTCTTGGAGTCTGCAGCTTTGTGTATAGTCACTGCCTACGGAGTCACTGCAGATGGTATCTGCTCAGCGCTACCAAATGCTACATGACATATATTAAGAGCACAAAAAGCCTCGTGAAATTGCTTTCAAAATGCTTACAAAGTAAGCCCTGTGATCCTGATAGGAATGAGGTGACAGCTCAGTAGAAGGTCCTACTCAAATATTTTCTGTAATTTCAGCTTTAAGTTACAAAGAGTGTATTTTAGTGTTACATAGGACAAGAGGATATGTCTGCACTTCCAATTCCCTCCAAAAAGATAATTTCGTAGGGCCACCTGGACCTCGTAATTATTATTTTTATAAACTTGTTCTAATTGGAGTATTGCATGGTAAGGAAGTCTTATTTTCTCAGTGGGGCTCCGTGTGCCAGGGAACCAGGATTAAAGACTGCAACCAGTCACCGAATAAGAAAATCACTGAGAAGAGAGAAACAGCTGGAGACAGGCCAAAGTCTCTGCCAAGAGATGCTTCAGTGAGTGAGTGCATTCACTCTGATGAGCGGCCCAGAGGATAGCTCTTGAGAAACAGTTCCTGAATTAGCTTTTAGTCTTGCTATCTGGCAGTGAACTTTATAGCTTTCACAAAGAGGAGCAGGCTTCACAATCCTGCCCAGTGTCCTTCCAGTGATGACATACTGCATGTCACCGGGCTGTATGAGAAGGACTGCCGGGGCTCTAGTTGAGGAAACATGTTAGTGAAGGCTTGAAATGTTCTTTTTCCTCACTGGGTATTGCTTTTGGCACAAGAACAAAACTGACAGTGCAAGAGGAAGGCTGCCAGCAAAGCAATCATGAGAAAAAGGATTAAACCTAGTTTAACTTTCTACAAGTGACCGATTTACATTAGTAGTTTGCCAGGAACAAAGTGAATGTGCCAGGCAGTATGCATCATGGTGAACAACTGGGCATCCAAAACACAGAGAAGTGAAAGGTCCACTACACAGAGAAGTGAAAAGTGCAAAATAGGCCTCGTCGTGTGAAGAATTTTGCCCTTTCTACTCACTAGTGAAGACTGATCAAAGCTTTGCAGGATCAGGCCTTATATGATCTGCTCTTCGAATTTAAGATTTCAATTCTTTGAACCATGAGTTGGAAAAGGTAGAACATCAAATAAGCCCTGCATCTCTTTGAGGTGCCATTTCCTTACTTCTTCTGAACTCATTTGTGGCTCTTTAATAAGTTGTATTGCACACGTTTTTTTATGTCCTCTTAAATAAAATGTGTGTGGCTCTTGGCAATGCAGCCTATATGCTGATAACATCTGAGTGACTTCAAGCTAAATTCTAATTAAGATATTTAATTGAGCCTCCGGTTACTACTATGTCTATGTGAGCGGTAGCTGGGGACCACCTAATCATGCAAAGATCTGTGCTACTTTCCTTAAGTTTATTTAAAGAGCTTCATGTGACACTACTTTCTTTACTACAAATTCCCTTGAAATATTGGACAATGAATGGAAACAGCATGAAGACCTTTTGGCTATTCCTAGACAACCATCCAAGTACTCTGTAAGTGATATTAAAGCTCCCTCTCTGTGCCTTAGGTCAAAATCCTTTCTTATGTGGCACAGAAAAATAGCAACATGCTTCTTTCTTGAAAGCCTTTACTATTAGAAAGGCTCAACTGTCAGAAGAAATGTGTTACAGAGATCTCACTACCCTTATTTGCTACCACATCCCTCCCTTTGGGACTTCGTTACACACCAAGAACTCCAGTGGCGGTCATCTATCTGTCAGTGCCAGAAAGGGATGTCTGTGCCAAGACCTGAGCCCCAGAGCGAGACTTTGAACCCACTGGACTGATAAACATCCAGGACAGCACTGCTGCACTCAGTGCCAGTGCTCAGAGCAGTTCAGGTCAGGCTCTGCACAAGCACTCAGCTTCTGAGAACCGTTTACACTTGAGTAAATTAAACAGTAACACAAATAACACCTCACAAGCCCAGAGCTTTCAGAGGTCTTTTCCCCCCAAAGCCTACTTAGCCATGCTTACATACAATTAAAGCATACAATAGCCAAACTTCTACCGTATTTCAAAGCCGCTGCATCTTGGTTTTGTGCAGGGCCCAGCTCCGCTGATACGGTTTCAGCCGATAAGATTATTCTGGTAAGCGGGGCTTAACCTTGGAAAACAAAGAGCGGTTTGAAACGCAGCGCTCACCCTCCCTTCCCTCGCAGCACACAGACGCACAGCCCGCTTTCGCTTCCCTCCCATTCGGAACCCCACCCGCAGCAGTAACCCTGCCGAGGGCATTCCCCACGCACACGCCCCGCGGCGCTCCCGCGCAGCGCCGGGCGGAGCGGCAGAGCGGAGCGCCGGGCTGCCCTGCCACCTGGCGGCACGGCACGGCACGGCACGGCACGGCACGGCACGGCACGGCACGGCACGGCACGNCCCTGCCACCTGGCGGCACGGCACGGCACGGCACGGCACGGCACGGCACGGCACGGCACGGCACGGCACGGCACGGCACGGCACGGCACGGCACGGAGCTTCGGGCGCCGCAGCGCGGCGCAGCGTGCTGTGCGGGCCGGGCGCCTTTAACGGAGGCTCCGTTAGCCCAGGGCGCTCCAGGGGCAGCGTGCTGCCGCTCGCAGGGCTGCTCTCTGCTAACGCTCACGCGTCGGCCCGGCGGAGACCCTGGCAATGTTGACGGGAGGTCAGAAGAGTGTGAGGTCAGAATTCACCTTCCAGCACGTGCCCTGAGAGCATTAGCTGTTTATTTATGTTCAGTAGACGCGGCACGACGCCGATATTCAGGTCTGCAAGAGGGTAACGCCAGATTTGTGAACCAGCAGCACGCGTGGGTAATTGCTCCTTAAACACCCGGGGCCAAGGGGAGTCTCCGGAGATACATCTCCCATGCAAAACCCATTGCCACAAATTATCTGAGTCCGTCAGAGCTTCCTTTCACGGAAGCGCTGTACAGTGAACCTCTGCTATTAAGTTTGCTCGAGATCAGAAACGCACGTACAAACGCGGCGCCATTTTCCACGCCCTCCTGAGCAGTGCCATGCGGTCACCGCGCCTCTCCTTTCCCCTTCGGCAGCCGCTGAGCGGCAGAGGGCCGCCACCGCCATTCCGGGAGCTCCGAGCACAAGACAGGAACGGAGAGAGGGCAGACGGAGCGTGCCGGTTACGCACGGAGTGAACGTGGCAAAAGAGATCACGGCGTAACAGGGCAACTCTTCGTTCGGGTGCACCGACACCAACCCACGCCGCCCACATCCCCGCGAGGCACGGCGCTTCCCTGAAGCCCCGCCGGAAGCAGCCGCGCCGGGCGGGGCGGGGTTGTGTGTCGGCCATGGCGGCGTGCGGCACGGTGGGGAGGCTCTCGGCGCTCTCGGTGTACCGCCGGGCGGCGGGGCCCGGGCGGCTGGAGCGGCGCCGCCGTGGGACGCCGCTGCCCGCGGGTGGTAAGCGGGCCAAAGCGCGATCGAGGCGCGGCGCGGCGGGAGGAGGCGGCCCGGAGCGGGCTGCGCCGCCGCGGGGCGCCGCTGTCCCCAACCGCGTGGAGCGGGCCGGGAGCCCCGAAGCCAAGCGGCAGGGAGACCTTAAAACGAGCTCGGGCGGCCCGCCCGCCGAGGCTCCGGCCGGAAGCCTCGGAACCAAGTCACCCGGAGGGCCTTTGACAACTCCGGGCGGCTCGCGGGACGAGGCTCCGGACGGAAGCCCCGAAGCAAAGCCACCCGGAGACCCCGCAGCCAGCCCAGGCGGCGGCGTGCTGGGGCTGCTGCGGCGGCTGGGGCGGCTGGAGGACAGCCGGCGGCGGGCGGCAGAGCTGTTCCGGTGGCTGGTGGCGCCGGTAGCACCGGAGGAGTTCGCGGGGCGGCACTGGGAGCGGGCACCGCTGCTGGTGCAGCGGGGCGACCCAAGCTACTACGCGGGGCTGTTCTCCACGGCTGACTTCGATGCCATTTTGCGCAGCGGCGATGTGCGCTTCGGGACCCACCTGGACGTGACCAGCTACGCTGAGGGGGTGCGGGAGACGCACAACCCCGTGGGCCGGGCACTGCCTGCTGTTGTGTGGGACTTCTACCAGAATGGGTGCTCCCTGCGGCTCCTCAGCCCCCAGGCCTTCTCCACCACCGTCTGGCACTTTCTCTCCATCCTGCAGGAGCACTTCGGGAGCATGGCCGGGGCCAACACCTACCTCACACCGCCAGGCACACAGGGCTTTGCCCCTCACTACGATGACATCGAGGCCTTCGTGCTGCAGCTGGAGGGCAAGAAGCACTGGCGCGTTTACAGCCCCCGGACGAGCTCTGAGGCACTGCCCCAGTTCTCCAGCGCAAACCTCACGCAGGCAGAGCTCGGTGAGCCCCTGCTGGAAGTGGTGCTGGAGGCTGGAGACCTGCTATACTTCCCCCGGGGCTATATTCACCAGGCCGACTGTCTGCCAGACGCACACTCGCTCCACATCACAGTGTCCTCCTACCAGAGGAACTCCTGGGGTGACTTCTTGGAGAAGCTCCTCCCAGCTGCCCTGCAGATGGCCCTGGAAGAGGACCTTGAGTACCGGCAGGGGCTTCCCGTGGACTGCCTGGGGTACATGGGCGTTGCCAACTCAGATGCAGTCGACGCTCGCCGAACGGCATTTGTGGAGAAGGTGCAGCACCTGATAAAGAAACTTGTTGACTACGCACCCATTGACGCTGCCATGGATCAGAGAGCTAAGTCATTTCTTCATGACTGTCTCCCCCCAGTGCTTACACAAAGGGAGAAACAGCTGAGCGTGTATGGCTTTCCGGCCCAGTGGCAAGATGGAGGGCCCCGCAACGTCGATGTACTAATAACAAAAGACACAGAAGTACGTCTTCTCCATCATGGCATTGTTAGACTGTGCAATGAAGAAGCAGGCGTGATGCTGTATTATACAACAGAAAACTCAAGAGTGTATCATAAGGAAGAACCCAAGTACCTTGAGATAGATCCTGAGTATACAGACAGTATTGAATTTCTCCTGTCCTCCTATCCAAACCATGTCAGTGTGGATACCCTCCCATGTGATACCTTGGAGGACAAGATTTCTCTAGCCACGCTCCTGTTTGAGAAGGGCATTCTGACTACTAAGAAGCCACTGGTGCAAGTGTAACTCTTATTTTTGAACAAAATAAAAATACATTTGTTTAAAAAATACTGTCTCTTGTTTTAAATTTACAGCCGCTAGGTGTGAATGAGCAAGCTGATCTCAGCATCTGACCGGGGGGCAGAAGGGCTTTGACCTGAGTAGGGAAATGACATGTTCTGATTAAAATAAGCATCTGCTCTAAGAGCAACTCTGCATGGCTTTGCCAGCCATGTTATTACACGCTAGGTAACTTCAGAAAGCAGTGAACTTTTTTTTACAGTCTGCAAATTGTCAGTATTTTTCAAGTATTGTAAAGCAAACTGCGTGATAGTGGGAAGTACTCTCATTACTTAGATGTATATTTGGTGATGGTCACTGTATTTGCAGTGGGAGGTGTTGGCTGGTTATGATCCCAGTAAGAAAGACTAAGACTTTGTGAGGTAATCATTTAAAAATGCTATTAGAGCTAACATTAAGAGCTTTGATAATCTTAGGTCCCTCTAGGTGCTGAGCGTCAGACAGGACTGACCCACAAGTACAATGCCATGCAGATAGCACATAGCAGAGATGCTTCTCTTTTGGTCATTCAACCTATTAGAGGATTTTCTTAAAGGAAACAGCTCTGTTTATCATGTTTATAATCAAGCAGAAATGATGCGTGCACGAAAACTTGCTGCACTGTTAATATCTAAAAAGATACTTGCTGTTGATAATAAACCGGGAGGAGCTGTTGACTCTCCTGAGGGCGGAGAGGCCTTGCAAAGAGATCTTGACAAATTAGAGGGCTGAGCAATCATCAGATACATTAAATTTAACAAGAGCAGGTGCTGAATTCTGCACCTCGGATTGGGCAACCCTGACTGCACATAGAGACTGGGGAGCGAGAAGCTGGAGAGCGGCCATGTGGAAAGGGATCTGGGTGTTCTGGCTGATGGCAAGTTGAGCATGAGTCAGCAGCGTGCCCTGGCAGCCAAAAGGGCCGGCTGTACCTTGGGGTACACCAAGCCCAGCACTGCAAGCCAGGCAAGGGGAGGGATTGTCTTGGTCTGCGCTGTTCTGGTGTGGCTTCGCCTTGACCTCTGTGTGCAGGTCTGGGCACCACAATACAGAACGTAAAACTGTTAAAGGATGTCAAAAGGAGGGCTATAGAGATGGTGAAGAGTCTAGAGGAGAAGACGTATGAGGGGTGGCTGAGGTCACATGGTTTGTTCAATCCAGAGTAGAGGGGGCTGAGGGGAGGCCTAGTGGTGGCCTATGGCTCCACACAAGGGGAGCAGATGGGCAGCACTGTTCTGTGCTCTCTGGTGACAGTGACAGGACCTGAGGGAATGACTTGGAGCTGTGTCAGGACAGGGTCAGGCTGGGTGTTAGGAGAAGGTTCTTCACTAGAGGGTGGCCGGGCCCTGGCACAGGCTCTTCAGAGCAGTGGTCAGCACCAGGCCTGCCAGAATTCAAGAAATATCTGGGCAATGCTCTCAGAAACGTGGTTTGAACTTTGCATGGTCCTGTGTGGAGCCAGGAGATGGAATCCATGCTCCTTGTGGGTCCCTTCCAACTCAAGGTGTTCTACAATTCTACTGTAAAGGCAAGGCCATGGAGGCAGCATACTCACTCGTACTGAATGCAAGCTACGCAGAGGCTTCTCCAGTTAAGAGCAGCTGGCCGAGTGAGTCCTGCAGCTTGAGGGGTTGTGCAGCACAACACAGGCCTGGAGGCCGTGCTGTATGTGCAATGTGGCACAGGTCTGGTCGTGCTCAGGTTAGTTGTACTGGGGATCACTGACTTCTTGATGTACAGTGGTCTTCTGGTCATGATAACCATACTAACTTCCACTGAGAAAAAAAAATGAGATGCCTAAATGTTATTGAGGACTTCAGACCTAGTGACAAACTGAATTCTGTCTCGCAACAGTGAAGTTGCTGTGCCATTTAACACTTATCTGAGCTGTTCCATGAATTTATTCTGCAAGACACACATGCCCCCAAGTGGAGGGTGTCTAACTGGTGTACTCTTGTATTTGAGTCCTACCACATGAGCTAGGAAATGGCTGCGTATCACCTGATTTGTAGGTTGTTTTTCACATTTCTCTAGTAAAACCCTGTTCACAGATGTGCCAGTACAATACCACTAACATCCAAAGGAGGGGGACTGCAGCTGTGCCTTCCTCTGAGTCTGTTGCTCTGAGGATAACAACTAGTAAGCCTGAAGGCAGATTGCTATCAAGAACCTTGTGCCTTGTGTTTGGACTTGCCATTTGGAAACAGTGCCTGTGGCAGTTGACCTGACAGGATTGACAGGTACTGCCTGTTTAGCAGTGAGACACCAGGCCTGAGCAGAGCTGCCAGCCTTTAGAGATGCTCCCACAGTGCCAAAGGATCAGCCGTCATGAGCTTGCCCTGCTGCAGTCACTGGCAGAGCTGCAGCTATGGCTCCAAGCAGCCTTGATGTCTATCAGCGCTCGGGTGTCCCTCACTTGCAGTAACTCTGCCTGCATGTAGGATGGTATGGACAAGGACCATCCTGATGGGGACCACAAATCTCCCCACTGTGGAGCACCAGGATTCACCAAGCAGCCAGAACCTGCCTGCCCCATCAGGCAGTGGGATAGACAGTCACCCCTGCTGCTTGATGCAAACCCTCTGAAAACACTAGTTGGAGGGATCTGGGGAAGTGTTTCATCAGGCCACAGCACTGCTAATAGCAGGGAAAGCTCAGCATGCCATAACGCAAGGCATGGCTTGCTTGGACTGCATCCCTAGGATATATCCAACAGATGCCTGCTATATATGCCTCTTCCTCCGGGAGCACTAGTGTCTGAAGTGCTGGAGTGCAGCAATACAGGACCAAAGAGCAGAGATGTGAACTGATGTACATGGAGCAAACACGGCAGAAGACCTGGCGAGTGCCATCACCCCTATGTATTCTGTGCAGCTCCTCAGCGTATCTCAATATCCCCACCAGTTACCTTCAACTGCGCTCCAGCTAAAAAGCTGCGCTGACATTTGGCTCAGGTTGTATTCAGTTCAGCGTTAGTTGACTGAGTCTTGAAGGCAGCCTTTGAAGTATTGGGGAAACCACTCTTCTCAACAAGCTCTAGAGGTACGAGTCCATTTGCAACTCTTCCTCATCACTGCACAGGCAAGTTGTTTCTGCAAAAGCAATTTTTTTGTTAAACAAACAAACAAAGCCTTGTAACCTCAAAGAAATAAAATCCCCACTGCTGAATCTCCTTTCTCACCATTGTACCAAGCGACAAGGGGTCCATTTTGAACCAAATGACCTTCTGAGGTGGGGGATGAGGCTGCTCAAAATTCACGCAGAGGACCAGGAAGATGCTTGCAAGAGGTCTCTGCTTTGTTCTACCCTGAGCATGCCCAGGTCTGACAGACCTGAGCTAACAGATGCCTTTTCATTTATGGAATTAGTGTTGTTCACACCTGCACCAGTTTAAATCCAGTAACATGGCTT
This sequence comes from Numida meleagris, assembly GCF_002078875.1. Lineage (NCBI taxonomy): Eukaryota > Metazoa > Chordata > Aves > Galliformes > Numididae > Numida > Numida meleagris. Next base: position 26,714,365 of record NC_034414.1, on the reverse strand, counting down.
CACATACAGCTGCCACTAGAATTGCATTTACATTTCTTGTTATTTCCCTGACCTTTTTCAGTCAGGCATTGAGAAAAGGAATAGTATTTGAATTGATCTTAATTGCGTAGATCATATGCAATATCCTGTTATGTCCCTGGTGGTTTGTGAACTTCAGATAAATGTCTGTACTTTCCACTGAACTGTGGTCCCCTCATCTATATGCCATCTTCAGCTCTTCGGTACAGAGATTTCACCATGTATACAATGAATGCCAAGCCAAGCCGCTTTCCATCATCTATCGGTGTTCCTGGTCAACTGGAGAGGTCCCAGAAGACTGGAGACTTGCCGATGTGACTCCCATCTACAAGAAGGGTCATAAGTAGGATCCGGGGAACTACAGGCCTGTCAGCCTGACCTCGGTGCCAGGGAAGGTTATGGAGCAGATTGTCCTGAGGGAGATCACGCAGCATTTGCAGGACAACCAGGGGATCAGGCCTAGCCAGCATGGGTTTGTGAAGGGCAGGTCCTGCTTGACCAACCTGATCTCCTTCTATGATCGAGTGACCCGTCTGGTGGATGAGGGAAAGGCTGTTGATGTGGTCTACCTAGACTTCAGCAAAGCCTTTGCACTGTCTCCCACAGTATTCTCCTGGAGAAACTGGCAGCCTGTGGCTTGGACAGGTACACCCTTTGCTGGGTAAGGAGCTGGCTGGACAGCCGGGCCCTAAGAGTGGTGGTGAATGGAGTTAAATCCAGCTGGCGACCGGTCACAAGTGGTGTTCCCCAGGGGTTGGTGCTGGGGCCTGTCCTCTTCAATATCTTTATTGATGACCTGGATGAGGACATCGAGAGCACCCTCAGTAAGTTTGCAGATGACACCAAGCTGGCAGGAAGTGTCGATCTGCCTGGGGGTAGAGAGGCCCTACAGAGAGATCTGGACAGGCTGGATCTCTGGGCTGAAGCCAACGGGATGAGGTTCAACAAGACCAAGTGCTGGGTCCTGCACTTTGGCCGCAACAACCCCAGGCAACGCTACAGGCTTGGGGCATAGTGGCTGGAAAGTTGTGTGGAGGAAACGGACCTGGGGGTATTAGTCGATTCTCGGCTGAGCATGAGCCAGCAGTGTGCCCAGGTGGCCAAGAAGGCCAATGGCATCCTGGCTTGTATCAGAAATAGTCTTGCCAGTAGGAGTAGAGAAGTCATTCTCCCTCTGTACTCAGCCCTAGTGAGGCCCCACCTCGAGTACTGTGTCCAGTTTTGGGCCCCTCACTGCAAAAAAGACATTGAGGCCCTGGAGCGTGTTCAGAGGAGGGCGACGAAGCTGGTGAGGGGTCTGGAGCACAGGCCTTATGAGGAGTGGCTGAGGGAGCTGGGATTGTTCAGTCTGGAGAAGAGGAGGCTCAGGGGAGACCTTATCGCTCTCTATAACTACCTGAAGGGAGGTTGTAGTGAACTGGGGGTCGGCCTCTTCTCTCTTGTAACTAGTGACAGGGCGAGGGGGAATGGCTTCAAGTTGCGCCAGGGGAGATTTAGGCTGGACATTAGGAAATACTACTTTTCTGAAAGAGTGTCAGGCGCTGGAATGGGCTGCCCAGGGAGGTGGTTGAGTCACCATCCCTGGAGGTGGTCAAGAAACATTTAGATCTAGCGTTGAGAGACATGGTTTAGTGGGGTTATTGGTGGTAGGTGGATGGTTGGACTAGGTGATCTTGTATGTCTTTTCCAACGTAGCTAATTCTATGATTCTATGATTCTATGATTCTATGATTCTATGATTCTATGATTCTATGATTCTATGATTCTATGATTCTATGAATGCCTCATCTCAAATGGGAACATCTCCAACTGCTAAACTGCAGAAAGTATACAATGTGGGATGTTAGAAGAAAGGTGCTGGTGCCCTCAGTTAAGAGCTTTGAGGCTGCTGGGAATAAGATCTTCCCTCCGGAAAAGCTGTGTCTTCTGCACCTTTGGGTTCACCTGCCCTCCAGAAGGACATGCTCTGCCTGGTAATCTCCACTCCTGGCCCCAGTGTGCTCTGGCCATCCAAGAAACAATTCTGCTTTCTGTAATCTCCTCCCAAAAGATTTATATCTCATGCTTGGTGTTTGGATTGAAAAATCTTTATTATGTAAGAGATCGGAACTGGCAAAAGAGAATTAGTAGCAAATGAAACTCCCTTCCCTACCCAGCATATTTTGTAATTGATTCTCTTGACAGACCCAGTCGACGCCCTCATGCTAACAATGTGCCCTCTCATACCAGCTACTATCATCTGGCGAGAGGTGCAAGACTGTCCCACACCTACAGTTGGCAGAAGGCAACTATGCTATGTTAGGACTGTGTCTTGGGGGTGGGATTGCCCTGGGCAGCAGTTCATGGGGGGAGCGGGCAGAAGAAAGCTGCCAAAATGCTCCCAGTCTGTGGTGTCCATTGCCTGCAGGTCTGCAGACAGCAAAACAGAAATCTGTCTTGTAGGGAGCCTGCTGCTTGGCCAAGTTTGGGAGATGCAAGGGAGAGCCTGTGGGAGAAACTGGGTCCAGTCCTGCAAGGAGCAATAACAAGCAGGCCTGGCTTTGAGGACTGCCACCACAGCACATTTGCACACTGTAAATCAACTGCCAGTGCTGGGCAAAGCTGACAGCCTTTGGAAATGCTCCTATGGTGTCAGAGCACTGACTGCATTGAGCACGCCCTACTACAGACACTGACAGGGCTGCAGCCACAGCTCCAGGCAACCTTGAAAACCTCGCAGCCAGAATGGGCCCACGCAGTCCCTGCCCAGGGTTCTCCTCCCTGTGTGTGGGAAGCAGCACTTGTACAAGAAGCTCCAGCCCACATGCAAACAGTGTGAAGCGACCTGGGGCCAAGAGGCAGATGACTGTCCTCACATTGTACCGACCTGCCTCCCGCTTCTGGCAGAGGTGGCTCTCCTGGACCAACCCTGCTCTGCAGCCCCTACAGCACCACAGCCCCCTGCAGATCCCTGGGGTGTCCCCGGCCCGCGGCCTCTCTTCCATGGCCGCCACCATCCGCTTTTCGCCAGCCACCCGCAGCCTCTTCGATGAGCCGCTGGGTATCGCCGTGCAGGGCCTCGGCCCGCGGCAGCAGGTCACCCTGCGGGCGTCCTTGCGGGACGAGGCGGGAGAGCTGTTCGAGGCCCACGCGCGGTACCAAGCGGCGGAGGATGGGGAGCTGGACCTGGCCCGCTGCCCCGCGCTGCCGGGAGGCAGCTTCAGCGGCCTGGAGCCCATGGGGCTGCTGTGGGCGCTGCAGCCCCGCAAGCCCTTCTGGCGGCTGGTGAAGAGGGACGTGCTGACCCCCTTCCGCCTGCAGCTGGAGGTGCTGGAGGGCCACGGGGACGGCCCCGGGCGGCTCCTGGCCCAGGCCCAGCACGAGCGGGCGTTCCTGCGGGACGGGATGCGCAGGGTACCGGTGCGAGAGGGGAAGATCCGGGCAACGCTCTTCCTGCCCCCCGGTGAGTACTAGCTGTAGCCATCCTGTTTTTTCTAAAAGTATCGTGTTTGTCAGGGCAAGCTGTTTCATGACCTTCATAAAGAGGAGCCCATGAAAACTCCCATCCCTGTTTTCCTCCCTACCATCCCACTGACCCATCTGACCATCATTTACATTCACCTAGCCACATGAATGCTAGAACAAGGTAACAGAAACAGGCAAAGGAATAATTCTTTCCAAGAGCCTGAGGGTACAAATGTGGAGGAACGCACAGCAAGCAACAATGAGTGTGGCACTAGGCCTCTGGAGCCAAGAGGCTGAGATAAAGACCTGCGGAGAGAGTCTATGTGCCAGTCCTGCCTTGCTGCCCAGAGCTGTGTCCACATGAAAAGCCAGGGAGTCCTCCTCCTGGAAGGTTTAGAGTATGCTCCCTCTCCTCATGGCACAGCAGCCACTATGTGGTGACGATGGTTCACTATGTTCGAGTTCCTTTGTTGGTACCCATGACCTGTGGACAACTTCATTATGTGAAATGTGGAAGATGAGGGACTCAAGAACTTTTATGGAGAAGAAACCATTCCAGCAGGAAAAGACAAATACTGAATAGCCCTAGTAAAGGATTTCCTTTTGGAGGTGTATGACTTGCTCAAGACACCACCAGGTTGCAATACGGGCTGGGCTGCTAAACACAGACCTCCTTGCCAGGGTCCAGGGCGTGTGATGGCTGACTTCTCATCCTCAGCATCCCCTTTGGCAGTGAGGCCAGGGGTCCTTCCCCTGCCTGTTGACCAGGAGATTAAGAAAGCCACCTGCACACATTTTGTTTCCAAACTTTCCTGCTTCCCTTCACTTGCACTGCTTACAGTAAGCTGACTCATTTTTTCAGTGTCCCCAGACCCGCTCCTTTAAACAGTGTGTGTTTTAAAATTATAGACTCTTGCCACAGTCCCTGTCTCTTTGAAATGTTTCCTAGGCAGAGAACAGAAGGATTTTATTCTCATCCTGCAGCCATTTAGGAGTTGGATACCACTTAGCAAATGACCTAAAGCCATACAAAAGTGGAGAGTCCAAATGGCTTTCGCTACAGTGCTGTCCCACCTCCCTTCAGCACCCGCACAGACTTACCCAGTGCTAGGACCTTTTCTGTGCATGTTCATTGTAAGCCCACAGTGCTGTGCTACACTCAGCTAAGCCATGGGTCACAGGCAACTGCAATCCTGCTCTCTGTGGTACACAGCCACTGCTTTGAATGCTCAGTCTATGTAAAGCCAGTTGATGTGCTCTCACCTGCATGCAAACAGTAGAGGAATAGTAATGGAAGAGGTCTTTTTAGCAGGCAGCATTGAATAGTCGAGTGACTTGTCATGTCCTTTCCCCAAAAAACACAGTCTTCTGCAGTTCCTATTGTGTATCTGGTTTTATGTGTTTTAAATCAAAGAAACATTAAAAGGGCTAATTTAATGCAATACTGCTCTTGTCTGCTGCAGGACAAGGCCCCTTTCCAGGAGTCATCAACATAGAGGGACTTGGAGGAGGTCTTTGGGAGCACAGAGCCAGCCTGCTGGCCAATCATGGCTTTGCCACACTGGCCCTGGCTTATTACCAGTATGAGGATCTGATTCAGAAGCCGACCAAACTCCATCTGGAATATTTTGAAGAGGCAGTGAACTACATGCTGCAGCACACACAGGTAGTAGCACACTCCCTGGCCCCTGGGATCCAGGGAATGCTTCTTCCCTGGAGTGCCTATCCCTACACCTGAGTTATCTTCAGGGTGAAGCTGCTGGACGCTTGCCCAACCCCATGGCTGGCATCTGCAGGGTGTCTGAGCCCTAGAAAAGAGGAAGGACTAAACAGATATGCACTGGAAGGGTGGTGGAAAGAGATCCCAAAGTACTCCCAAGAGAGACAGCTGAGACATAACAAGGTGGAGAGGTTGAGCAGGAGAGCCTTCATGAATCACCACCCTTCTTTCCTTCTCCTTCGGTGCGATGTTTAGCACTTGTCCAGCAGAAAAACTAACCATTGCCATCCCCTCCTTTGTACTGTTGTGTAAACTCTCAACATTACACAACATCCCCTTCCAGTAATTAGCTGTTGTGTTTTTCAGCTCAGTACTGATGGGGCTTTCCTCCTATCCACCAGGTAAAGGGACCGGGGATTGGTCTGCTCGGTCACTCCAAAGGAGGTGATCTGTCTCTTGCCATGGCTGCCTTCCTGAAGAATATCACAGCAGTGGCTTCCATCAATGGCCCTGTGGCCACTACAGCTTTTCCTCTGGGCTACAAGGATAAAACTATCCCCCCTTTGATATGTGATGAACAGCGTGCCAAGGTTTATGATGACAATATCCTTGATTACTCTGAAGTCATTTTTGACCCCTTTAAAGCCCCTGGCAACCAAAGCCTAATCCCACTAGAGAAAGCTGAGGCACATTTACTATTAATCGCTGGACAAGATGATCGTATTATCAACAGTAAGTATTATGTCACTGAAGTCTGCAAGTATTTGCAGGCTCAAGGGAAGGAAAATGTTCAGACACTCATTTACCCCGGAGCAGGGCACTACATTGACCCTCCCTTTTCACCCTGTTATCCAATAGGAAACCATCCCCTTTATCAAAAACGAGCTGTCCTGGGTGGAGAGCGCACAGCTCATTCTAAAGCACAGGTTCATGCTTGGCTACAGATACAGGCTTTTTTCTACAAACATCTAAATGACAAGTGATGTGTATACAAGTAACACACAACTTTGAACAAACAGATCTGATGAATTATTTTACTTTTATCAGGTCAACTCTCTTTTGCAGCTGTACCAATACAGCTACGGTGTCTTCAATGACTTTGCACAACCATAACTCAGAAAAGAGTTAGGTTTTCTTGTTCACTTTTACCCTGAACATTTTTGCTCAAGTGTCAAGAAAAGGAATGGAGAATAGGTGATAGGAAGAAAAGTTATTTTTCTCATCTGTTTTCTAATTTTATATTTGACTGTGCTTTTCAAATTACTGTGGCCTCCACGTGCATATACTATCCACAACTCACACTTCAAGACATTCCAAATACTAATTTTGGTGCATAGATTTCACCACTGTTATGGTAAATATCACAAATGAAAATGTTTCTGAACTCTGAGAATGCTGGAAGTGTGCAATAATGGATTTTATAGCGAGGATGCCATGGTGTCTCTGGCTAGCCCTCTGGAAGGGTTGTTTGTATTCTGTTTCCATCTGCCCTTCAGAAGAAAGTGCTCTGCTTCATGTATACTTCCAGCTCTAACATGTAATGCAAAAAGCCATATTTACAATCATCGTGCTCTTCTTCCATAAAATGCAGAAACTTTTCAGCTTTGTTATTAGAGCTGGTTAAGGTCAGACTAATTTGGGAACAGAGCTAGAGCAGCTCGAACAGGAACCAAAGGCATGAGGGGACCCTCCCACTGAGTCACGAGATTCAGAGCGAACCACCTTGCTTTCTACATTCCTTTTGTTGGCCTAAGTGCAGCTAGATCCAGTCTAAGTCTCAGACTTGGTCAGTGGTTCACATCTTAGCAGTTTCTCCCATCCACACACATACAACTAACCAGATAGTCACAAACAGTTGCAGACAAATTGGAATAAATTCTCCAAACAATTAAGACTTTACATGTACCCCAATAAACAAGATCTTCCAACCAAATTTTTCAATTTCAATTAAATTTACTTCATCTGTCTTTCAGGTTCTGGACTGACTTGTATTTAAAGTCATAATGATCATGTTTGAGTACAGCAAAGAGCCTGCAAACAATATGATATCTTCACTGATATCCCAATAGGGATTGTTTTTTTAAAGTGCTTTACCTTTTTTAGGGTGGCACCTAGGATTCTGAGGAGCCAGGCTGCAATTCCTCCAAGCTGCAGCACAAAATGAGCCATCTGAGTCACGGCACCGTGAGTGCCAGAGAATATGGTGACTCCAAGCCTGTAATAACGAGAGTACAATTTAAGATGAGTCAGACAGAGGCTTTATTAACTACAACACATTAAGAAAACATCAGGGCAGCAACAGCCCTTCTGCTCCCCTCTTCTCTGTTAGGTGTCTGCAGAGACCTCTCTTAAGTACTGTTTCAAATAAAGGACAGAGATGAGGAAAATCTTTCTAATGTTAGCAAAGCCAGTTGTATATTCTTGGCAAAAACAAATTCTAGATAACTATTCGAGACTAATTCTAGACAGCATTAGAAAGGCCAAGTACCCATGCCTAGGAGGGATGCAGTCCTTAAGGAGCTTGTTACCAGCCACAGCTGACAAAACAGAGAGGGCTCTCTGATAGCCCGGTAGGAGAGTCACACCGGTATTATCTTAGCTCACAAGTGGAGGTAGAAGTGGGCACTGGAAACAGACAGCTAGCTTTTGTTTGGATAAAATTCTCAGCCATACCTTTCAAATCTTACATATCAATAATTTCACCACCACACTCAACTGCTCTAGCTCTGTTGACAAATTATTCTGACCTCAACTAGAACAGCCAGATCAGGCAGAGTGCAACTTCATCAGACCCCTACTGTGTGTTGTCTCCTTCCTTGGCTCATACTCACCGTACAAGCCATATCAGTGTGGATTAAATGTGGGCAGACACTCAAGTCTCAGGTTGTCATCTTGGTGAGACCGAAATATAGGCTGAGACCCTGGGAGGGTTGTCATTAAAATTGTGATTAAAATGTGGGCTGAGATTTGAACAGCAAATCAACATCTCAGAATAAAAGTAAATCTTGCAAGTAAATAAAAGGTACCTTTAAAATCGCAGGCTGGCAAAAGTCATTTTGGTAAGGATAATACGCAGGCCGGGATTCCCTGAAATTTGACCTTATGGCATGTGTGTGTGTGTGAGACTGAATACAAATCGGCACCGGAGTGCCCAAAGTGAGGGAGGTTCCCCCTAATGGGGCCCAGCCCAATATATATACAAAGATTACTAAAATTGGCAAGGTTATTGTTTTGTTTTGTTTTAATAATGAAACAGCTATACCTGGGATGATCCCCCTGAACAATTTCCTTTTGATACTTTCAAATTTGATTTAAGAAAAAGAAAAAAAAAAAAAAACAAAAGCAAGGTAGCACAGACTCAGTGTGCTGCCTGTTTCAGTTGGTAAGATGACGCAGCTGAACAGTGCACTACATCACAAAACTCAGAGCCTAAAGGACTCCCAGGAAAAGCTAAGACAATAAAAATGTAAAAGCAAAATCACCTGATCAACAAATGAATCCATCTCAACATTGATATCTTTCTGTCACACATACTGCTGCTCTTGTACAGCTAGATACTGTGGATGACCTTATCATCCTCTTATCATCCACTTATTATATTGTGGATTACCTTTAATAACCTAAATCTTTAGGTTATTTTTCTCATTTAGCCCTCCCCATACCTTCGAGATAACCTGGATGAGCAGGAGGAGGAAATTGAGTCCACTACTAGCTCTACAAATGAACCTTATTTGAATTGCCCTGTTGCAGAGAAAATTGTAACTTGTCTCTTTGGTACTAGGACTTCTTGTTCCACTTCACATGCCTCTGACTTACTGCACATTGCCTTGTCTTCTGAAGTTGCAAATGGTGTGGGTATCGCAGGATAATCCATCCCACCTCCTGTTACAATTTCCCTAAGTGTTTCACTTGGTCCTATTTCTGATTATTCTGTTTTTAAGTCCTACTGCTCCTATTCACTTGTTGAACAAATTTCTCATTTAAACTAGGATGTGCCATTACTGTTACCCTGACTGAATTTGTATTGATGTTTCACCAGTGCATCAGGAAGAGTTCATCTCTCTGCTCCATCTCTGGGAGTATGAACTTGCATTGACACCTGTCTCTCCAGACCCTTCTTTTCTTCAGGACATCTTGGAGCAAGTATCTTCCCAGATTTGTCTTCTCACACTAACGAAGCAGGTCACATGCCAAGTGCTGAATCTCATACTCAAAATAGGGAAATGCTTCTCCAGTGTGTTCCTCATCATCCTATCTCAAAGGAAGCTGAGGAAACTATCTGACTGGTAACTGATTCCCTATTGCAGTCCCTAAGGACGGTGAATCTCATGACCATCTTTTATGGAACAGCTCCTTTATCCCATGGCTTGATCTCCAGAATGTACCCTTGCTCAATCCAGATCTTATCCTTTCTGTAGATGGCTCTTGCCTCTGACACTCAACTGGAAAACTTGCTTCCAGCTATTCTGTCTGCACTGCATGATACATTGCAGTATATTTCCTCTGTTCCTTCTGTACAAACTGCTGAACTTGTTGTTCTTATCTGTGCCTGTGTTACGGCACAGAGTCAATCCACAGCTATGTACACCAACTCTTGCCTTGCATTTGGTGTTGCATATGATTTTGGTCAGCTTTGGAAACAACATGGCTTTCTTACATCAGCAGGTGCCCATATGATGGGTAGTTGTTATGTGGATGCTCTTTTACAAGCCCTTCTTCTACTCTCTTCTTTAGCTGTCGTTAAATGTCAGTCTGTCACAGTTTTGGCTGGAATAGAGCTAATTTTCTTTATAGTAGCTGGTACTGTGCTGTGCGTGTTTTGGATTTAGGAGGAAAATAATGTTGATAGCACACTTATGTTTTAATTGTTGCTGAGCACTGCTTACTCTAAGTCAAAGATTTTTTGGCTTTGCAAGCTACCTTGTTAGTGTGGAGTGTGGGCACGCACAGTTGCTGTTGTTTTCTTTCCCTCTTTTTTTTTTTTTTTCTTTCTTATTAAACTATCCTTATATCAGCCTATGAGATTTCACAATTTTTCTTTAACCTGTGGGGGAAGGGAATAAGCAAATGGGTGTGTGGTGCTGAGCTGCCTGCCAGGTTAAACCAAACCAGTTTTTTTGAGAAAGGACCCAAAAGAAGGACTTTGTTGCACAAGTTGTGTCAGAGCCAGAGACATTTTCTACCCCTTGAGGCAGCTGAATAATATGATTATTATTTGATAGGTGCAGGCCAGACGCCAGCACTACGTGGTGAGCTGTAACCCTCTAGCACTGCCAGAGTCAGGACATACTTTTTTCAAGCATTTTGTCAGCTTTTTAGGATTCCATAGGTCTTCAGAGATGAAGTCTAAAACCATCAGAGGTGGCAACTGTGACAGATACCTACATCCCATACACCTGTGTCCTCCCATACACCTTGCTACCTGTAACCATCTTGCATCATCACAGATTTCTGGGTAGTATTTTAAAATAGTTGTTTAACCTTAGACAAAACCAGAAACATACACAAGAGACAAAGAAATTGGATTGTGCTGGTTTGACCATCCCAAGGATATTTAAAATTCTCAAGAACTATTGTAAACTATCCTGGCAGAGACGGAGACGACAAAGGTGAATGGGAAGGGGAAAGTGTCCAGCCTCATCCTTCACCCAGACTGGCTCACTGAGAAGAAAAGGTAAAGAATGTACTTGTTAATAGTTTCCAGGAGAAGGTTACTGAATTACAAAGATGGTGGTGATATGGAGTACAAACACCAGATTAGGTTCATGGTCAGTGCAATGTGAGTGTGTAGTGTTATTGGTTTGTTTATAACATAACTTTTGGCCAGCCCTTAGAGTTGATAAAAATAAAAGGAGAGTGGTTACATAAAACAACCTTGAGACACCATTGTAACTAGCAACCAGTAAATGAAAACAATACTTATAAAAAAATATAAGCAAATTTCTTCTAACGTGCCCAGGTCAGATCTGACATTACTTCAACCTTTCAGGCCCCAAAGTGGACACCAAAAGGTCTGCTGTGGTTTAACCCAGCAGGCAGCTAAGCAGCACACAGCTGCTCACTCACTCTCTCCACACACAACAGGATTGGGGAGAGAACTGAAAAGTAAAATGCAAGAACTTGTGGGTTGAGATAAGGACAGTTTAATAAGAAAGAAACAAAAATGGAAAATAAGAAACAATGACATGAAAAATACCACAAACGATGTGACACACAATGCAATTGCTCACCACCTGCCGATGGATGCCCAGCCAGTCCCCGAGCAACGGCAGCTAACTAACCCAGTTTTATCGTTGAGCACAATGCCATACAGTATGAGACATCCTTCTGGTCAATCTAGGTGTCCTAGCTGCGTCCCCTCACAGCTCCTTGTGCTCCCCCAGCCTCCTCACTGGCAAGGCAGTGTGAGAAGCTGAAACATTGTTGGCTCTTTGTAAGCACTACCCTCTAGCAACTAAAACATCTGTGTGTTATCAACATTATGTTCCTCCTAAATCCAGAACACAGCACCAACAGAAATCATGACACAGGCTGATGCTACTCCTTATGAAGATGTCACATAAGGAGATGACCTGGTTGATCACAACAACCTGGCCTCCAGGCTCCAGATTTTGTTGCTACTTATCTTTCTGACTCTGATTCACCTTCTCTTTCAGAACTTTCATTATTGTAGAACAATGCATCTGTAACTGAGAAGGACTCTTGGCTCTGCAGTGGTTGCCAATTATACCCAGATTCTTTACAGTCGTGCCTCATTCAGTTTTACCCTTCCTTGCTCATGTGTCACATCCATGTTCACTCTAGCAAGAGGGGATTATTGCTGCAATACAGTGGGACTGGTTTGCTCCAAATTTTTCTGTGAAGCACAGCAGTATTGCAGTACCTGTCTGTAACAGCTACCTAGTCTATAAGACAGGCCAGTATACAAAACAAACACCTGCAGCACATCCTAAACTTCGCATAGAAATATATCCCAAACTTAGCAGATACATCTCCTCCAGATAGCTAAACGTTGTAATAAAGAGTACATGCTTGTAGTCCTTTATGAATTCTCAGAATGGGTTGAGGCTTATGCCTGCAAACATACTGATGCCACTACTGTGGCCTAGAAACTTTTAAGAGACTTGATACTGCGATTTGGCATTTCTCTTTTATAGATAGTAATCAAGGCACTCATTTCACAAGCCAAACAACTAAAAGTATTTGGACAGCTTTAAACATTAAGCAACACCTGCGTTATGCCTCAACCCAGCAGTGCAGCAGAAGAATCTCTGACCTGAGAAGTAAATTAGCCAGAGTATGTTAAGAAACAAGACTGAAACAGCAAGAAGCACTGCTGCCGACATATATGCAAAGCACAGCAAATAGGAAGCACAGCCCTTCTCCTCAAAAGATTCTTATAGGATGGCCATTGCACTTTCCTCATTCACCACCTGAAGCACAGCATGAACTTGACCTGTGACTGACGTTCTAAATTTAAATTATTGCAGATCCCTAAAAACCATGGGATATCTGCCTCTTCTCAGGAAAAGGAAGCTCTCCTAGGACCTTCCTTCAGATCGTGCCACTCTCTGCAGCTGGGAGACTGGGCTTACACTAAGGTGTGCCAGCGAGAAGACTCCAGTCTGACGGGAGAGGAAGCACACACACATACACACCCAGCCACCCACCCTGGATGGATCCCATTCCAAGTCGCCCCTTCCAACAAGTCGGCAGGGAGGCGGGGGCGGGCAGGAGCACAGCACGACCCGCGCTGGAAGTAGCCTTCAACGCCAAGCGCCGAGGACGTCTGAAGCCTGTGCCAAGTGTTTGGGAGGTTTTCAAGCCACAAGGGGCGGAGCGCAGCAGTAAAATTAGAAGTATTTCATATTAATATGTTCGTATTTAACACCCAACGTCCCTGCCCGGTAGTCCCGCGTCTCCGTGACGAGCTTCCGACCCGCTCCTCTAGGTCCGGACCCTCCCACCGTCCCCGAGGCGAGCTGCCCTCCGGAGCCCGGCCCGGCCCACCTCCGCGCCCGCCCAAGGAGGCGGACGCGCCCCGGGGCCACAGGGCAAATGGGCGCCCTTACATTGTGCCGAGCGAGCTTCTGCTGCTGGCAGAAGTGGCTCTCCCGGTTCGGCCCCGCTCCGCAGCACCACAGCCCCCTGCAGATCCCTGGGGTGTCCCCGGCCCGCGGCCTCTCTTCCATGGCCGCCACCATCCGCTTTTCGCCAGCCACCCGCAGCCTCTTCGATGAGCCGCTGGGTATCGCCGTGCAGGGCCTCGGCCCGCGGCAGCAGGTCACCCTGCGGGCGTCCTTGCGGGACGAGGCGGGAGAGCTGTTCGAGGCCCACGCGCGGTACCAAGCGGCGGAGGATGGGGAGCTGGACCTGGCCCGCTGCCCCGCGCTGCCGGGAGGCAGCTTCAGCGGCCTGGAGCCCATGGGGCTGCTGTGGGCGCTGCAGCCCCGCAAGCCCTTCTGGCGGCTGGTGAAGAGGGACGTGCTGACCCCCTTCCGCCTGCAGCTGGAGGTGCTGGAGGGCCACGGGGACGGCCCCGGGCGGCTCCTGGCCCAGGCCCAGCACGAGCGGGCGTTCCTGCGGGACGGGGTGCGCAGGGTGCCGGTGCGAGAGGGGAGGATCCGGGCAACGCTCTTCCTGCCCCCCGGTGAGTACCGGCGCAGCCCCGTCCTTCCTCCGTCGTGCCGCCTCCTCTGGCGGTGCCCTCCTCGGGCCCCAGGAGGCCCCTCGGCCCGGTGGCAGGCGCAGCGGGGAGTTAGGACTCGCCAGCTAGTGCAACCCGGTCGGCGCAGCCAGCTTTTTTTATCTGCTCGCCACGCTCCTCCTCGTGTACCCTATCTACGAGGTTGCTCTCTAAAAGTGCTAACTGTGCTGCTTCCCTTCCTAGCCTTTCTCCAGATTCCCAACTCAGTCATTTCAGAGTTGCTGCAGTCCAAGCTGCTTTTTGCTGCCAAATTTGCCCCGTTTCTCTCCATCTGTGAGTGGAAGGTCAAGCAGAGCATTACACACGTTTGCCGTTACGGCATTTTTGTCAGAGCTTTGATTGCCTTAGAAATCCTGTGTTGTCCTCTTAGCAGCTGCCCAGACTTATGCTAGTGTTATGTAGGAAACCTCTTCCCATTTCTCATCCTGATCAGGTGCTCATTTACAGCTATTACCAACACCACTACATTCCCACCTTTAATTTTCCCTGTGACCCAGAGGCTCTCACCAGGCATGTCTCTGGTTTTGTGCTGGAACCCCACGTGGTCAAGGAGGGTCTCTACGTAGTATATGCTTTTCTTTCCCTTCCCCTGTCTCTTTCCCTGCCTCTTCCTGGTATCTCCTTCGTGTTAGCACTGCAATCGTACGTGTTGCAGCCAGCACCTCCTTTTCTTACACCCCGTGGCTGGAGGTGAGTTTCCAGTTGTTCCTCAAATTCTGCACGGTCATGTGGAAACATGGGGATTCCTCTGTTCTAAGCAGAAATGGAAATCTCCCTTGTGGCCTCCTCCTTTCTATACTCTTCATCAGTTTGCTGCAACTGCTCTCAGCCTCCCTCATGGGAGTGGCAAGGCTGGTTGCAAATATTTTCTTCCCTTAGTGGCAGAGTAAACTGGCTATAGTGCATTTACGCCGAAAGTGAGAAGCTGGAACCATCGCAGATGGGATTTTTGGGTCCAGTTTTTGAGAAATGCAGTAGGGAAAAGCTTCCTGGGTATTTTTGGAGCAGAGTTTGTTATGTTTGCAGTGAGTTTACATGATACAGTCAGCTAGCTGTGACTGTTATCCCTTCCCTGCCAGCCATGTGCTTCCTGATGTTCACTAAAACATTGGCAAGGTGATTGCTTTGTGCTTTTGTTTAATCTTGAAGCTATGCAGCCATTTACTGAAACGTGGCACAGAATTTGGGATGCTTAGTACCATTCTGTACTTTTTTTTTTTTTTTTTGCTTCTTTTTTTTTTTGAAGACACATTCCCAGGCCTGTGAATTTGGGATATAAATGAGAAATGATAGGTCACGGTGTCCCATTTTGTGGTCTCTTGCAGGAAATGGTCCCTTTCCGGGAGTTATTGACTTGTATGGCACTGGAGGAGGACTCCCTGAATACAGGGCATGCCTGCTGGCCAACTATGGCTTCGCTGTGCTGGCTCTGGCTTTCTATGGCTATGAAGATCTCCCCAAAGGGATGAAGGAGTTCAATCTGGAATATTTTGAAGAAGCTGTTAACTATATGTTACAACACAACCAGGTTTGCTTAGACATTGACACAGTCTCACTGCAGGGAACTGTCATTAGTCAGGTCCTATCACCCTGCAGGTGGGGAAGAGCTGTTGTATTTAGAATAGCATCTCTGTTCAAGTCAGCTGTAAGTAATTCCTTTGATATCCTTAACTCCCATTACAGTGGTTATCTGGCAT
Organism: Numida meleagris; assembly: GCF_002078875.1. Classification (NCBI taxonomy): domain Eukaryota; kingdom Metazoa; phylum Chordata; class Aves; order Galliformes; family Numididae; genus Numida; species Numida meleagris. Next base: position 26,698,779 of record NC_034414.1, on the reverse strand, counting down.
TTAATTCCAGTTCTTTTGTTTGTATTGTTCCAGGTGACACAGTGACATGAAGTCACATACTAGTCATTTCTGCTTCACTCAACCCAGTGTTGTAACAAGGGAACCAGCTGCCTTGAGGCACATCAGACTTCCAGTGAGGCTGTTAAGTTTACATTCCATAGGATGTCCTTCAGGACTAAATGTCTTTTTTAACCTTGGAGCACGTGATACGCTCCTGTGATCTAGGGCTCAAGGAAGTCTATAAATACACATTTGTTGCCATGTATTGTAGTAAGCTGTTACAGTCACTCCAAATGTTGGTATGTGGTGAGCATGGTTTTCGGTAGCTGGCTGTGAACTCAGCAGTCAGGGTTCCTAAGTTGGCACCTCCTGGAAGAGAGCCCTGCTTAGCCCTGCATCTTCTTCCAAAATTTTAGCCATGTTTTCAAATTTCCCCCCTTCCTGTGCTTCAGACTCGGTGGGTGTGGAGCTTGTCATTGCTGGTGATAAGGCACAAAAGATACGAAATTTCAGTGCTATCTCAGAGCCTTTTTAGCCCTGAGAGTCTTTGAATGTTGGAGCTATTGTGACATTGGCACTCTGAATTTCAGCACCCTGTAAGATCATTTAGCTTTCCCGTTACAGTTTGTCTGTGTAAAAGAAAGTGAAGTTAACCTGTACAAGGCCTTGCAGTTTTGTTAGGATGCTGCTGCAGTCTCAGCAGGGCTTGTGGTTGTAAATCAAGCACAGAACAGTGCTGCAGGGTCCCTTGTATGTAGGACCTTAGATGCCTATACCTGGAGTGCAGATCAGGACGCTGTCTAACTGTGCTAACATGGCAGCACTTTCAAGAAATGGCTTGCATTTTTTGTTGATTGTGATTTCTGTTTCTTTGCCCTCCAGGTTAAAGGTCCAGGGATTGGATTGCTTGGCTTCTCCAAGGGGGGTGACCTGTGCATTTCAATGGCCTCCTTCCTGAAGGGCATCACGGCCACCGCTGTGATCAATGGCTCAGTGGCAAATGTGGGCGCAGTGCTCCGCTACAAGGATGTCACCATTCCACCCCTGAGTGTCAACACAAAACGCATCAAGGTCAACAAGTCTGGGATTGGTGATATCATTGATGCACTTAACAATCCATTAGAAGGGCCTGACCGCCAGAGCTTTATCCCCTTGGAGAAGGCCGAGTGTTGCTTCTTGTTCATTGTTGGCCAGGATGATCACAACTGGAAAAGTGAATTCTTTGCAGTTGAGGGGAGCAAACGTTTACAAGCTCATGGGAAGGAAAAGCCTGAGATAGTCTGTTATCCTGGGGCAGGACATTATATCGAACCCCCCTTTTTCCCAATGTGTGCTGCGTCAATGCACCTGCTGGTTGGCATGCCTGTGATGTGGGGTGGGGAGCCCAAGGCGCACTGTGAGGCACAGATAGATGCCTGGCAGCAGATCCAGGCCTTCTTCCACAGACACCTCGAGGGTGAGCCTTCCAGGACAGCCAATAAGCTGTGATGTGATTTGGGTTACAGTACAGAGGAAGATGCTAGTGTTTCACATTTTTCACATTCTGTTTCACATTTGTTTTGTTAAAGGGCTCTGAATGAGAGCAGAGAGGATCAGATAATAAACAGATGGTTTTCTCTGAGCAGATGGTGGGCGAGAGGTGCATCCTTTCCACACCTTCCTTTAACGTGCAGTGATATCTTGGCCTCCCATTGTGTGTAGTATAGGAAAGATGTGGAAATACAATGATGGCAGGGCTGGGTTTGTTTTGAATGTGAGTTTAAGTGGAAGGTAAATCAGCTGAGAAGTGGGATGAAAATTTACCTTGTAAGTCTTCCTCAGAGGAAGCGTGTTGGATGCCACTGTCCTTACCAGAGACAGTGCACTGTTTGTTTGGTTGGTTTTTTTTCTGGAAGCAGCTGTTGTCTCTTCCTACATCTAGTAATCTTATCTCACGTCACTAAATTGTATGTCTGCCTTAACTCCATCCATTCTGATATCTAATATCTAACAGCAAGTCTCCCATTTAGAGATGACAACAGCCCATAGCCTGAAAGCTCATTCTGGGTATGTGCCAGTAAAACTGATAAGACAGGCTTCCCCTCTGGCTTTCTCAGAGGACTGGGGAGCAGCAGGGTTCTGTTCTGGAGATGCTGAGCAGTTTTTTGGCTCGCGAGCATACACTTGAAAGAGAAAGCACTGAGTGTTGCTAGGGTGGTGCTGGTGACTCTTCACAGTTACCTGAAAAACCCTTTGGTGCCTTACAAAGGCAGGCTGAGAGTGTGCAGCTAGTTGGTTATATCCAGCGCTTGAATTCCACAAGTTATTAATGCACCTTGCGCTTTTCTAATTCATTAAAGTGAAACGTTAACTCGAGGAGTGGTTGGTTTGTGCACACGGGACGGGACGCAGCGAGAGAGAAAAGCTCCGGGAGCCGCTCCGCCGCCCACCCACACCCGGGGTCGAAGCGGCGCCGGGCCGCGCCGGGCCGGCGGGACGCAGCGTGGGGGCGGGCCGTGAGCGACGCCTCCCCCTCCGCGGCCCCGCGGGCGCGAGGGCTCCGCTCTCGATTGAGGCTGCCTGGCGGAGGCGGCCGTTATCGCCGTCCGCGCTGCTGCCCTCGGTCTCGCGCCGCCGTCATGTGGAGAGCGGCGGCCGTCGCCGCCACGACCCCCGCGCGGGCGCTGTGCCGTGCCCCGGCGCGCCGGGCGGTCAGCGTGGCCGTGACCCCCGCCGCCGGGCTGGCGGACGAGCGGGTGGACACGCGGGTGGCGGGGCTGGGCCCGGGGCAGCCGGTGACGCTGCGGGCGGTGGCGTCCGACGAGCGGGGCTGCCTCTTCCACTCGTGCGCGCACTACCGGGCGGACGGCCGCGGCGAGCTGCACCTGGGCACGGACGCCTCGCACGGCGGGAACTACACCGGCGTGGAGCCCATGGGGCTCTTCTGGAGCCTGGCTCCCGCGGGCATGGAGAGGCCGTACCAGCGGCTCGTTCCCCGCAGCACCGGCACCCCGATGAAGGTGGAGGTGTTGGTTCACCAGGGCCACAGCCAGCCCGGCGCCATCCACGGGCCGGTGATGGCCAAGGCCGAGGTGGAGAGGTGGTTCACGGCCCCGGGCGTGAGGAGGATCCGGCTGAAGGAGGGCGGCGTGAGGGGCTCCCTCTTCCTGCCGCCGGGTGAGTGGGGGCCCGGCCTCTGCCCGGAGCACGGGTCACACGGGGCGTCTGTGTTCCAAAGCAGAACTGAAGGCCACCACGGACAGGTCACCTCTCTGGGGCATCTTTCATTTTCTGGGGACGCTCTGGCACGTGGGGACGCTGCTCGGTGCTGGTCGGCGGGACAGGCGTGGGCAGGTGGCTGACGCACGTGGAAGCTAAGCGAGACAAAGGCTTGTAGTTTTCCACGCCGCTTCTCTTAGTTTAGAAGCTTCTGTAGATTTGGTGTTTGTCCCGAACTACCCGAACCCAGAACGCTTAGAAAAGGTGATAAGCTTTGCCGTGTGAGAGCTTCTGGTCAGGATTTTAGCCTGAGGATTAAATTTGAAAGGCATTTTTTTCTCCCCGCAAAGCAAGTGCTGACAAGCAGAGCTGCAGAGGAGACTCTGTAAAAGTATTACAGTTCTGTTATGCTGGAGCTAAAGCTAAGCTACTAGTTTAGTAAGTTCTGTTGTTCTGTGTGTAACTATGAAATAGTTTTCAGAAGAAGCTCTGCCTGTTCTCCCCATGGGATGGCTGTGTTCTATAGCGTGTGACATTCCCATGGGCTGCTGCTGTTGCTGGAAGTTGAAACCTTACACTGCTGGCGGTGCTGGAACGCTTCAGCCGTGATTTAAACTTCCGTATTTCACTGGCAGCTGTACTGTGAGAACTGCCATCCATATTGCTTCTGCAGTAGGTTGGCTCTGCTAATCCTGTAACTGCTGCAATTATCAGGGATTAAAATCTTGGTGAATGATTTCCAAACCAATAATCTTTTCTAACCTTTTAGATACGGTTCCGAAGTCTGCTGAAGAAGGGAAAAAAACCCAACGTAGATTGAACTTTGAATTTTGGATCAAATGTTTAGTCAGCATTCTGAAATATCTAACACAGATGTGGTTGATACATCCTGCCTTGGAGAATGAGCTGAATTTCTGCTGAGCTCAGTGGAAATCCAGAGATCTGCAAGCTGGAACCGTATTTTTCCCTTTAGAAAGTCTGGTGTTGTAATATTATGGAAAAGTCTGGGATCATTGCTTAAATGATGCCGGCATCCTTTTAAATAAAGGATCCAGTTACAACATCACCACCATATCTTTCTTTGCTTCAGAGATTGATAAGAAAGGAATCTTAAAGGTCAACCATCCTTAGTAAAAATGAGATTACAAGAGTGGGTTTATGCTGCAATCGTGATATAAAAGATATTTCTCATTTCAGGTATAAAAGTTACAGGCTGTAAATCTTTTTAAGCAGTAATAAAGTTGTCTAGAAAGTTATCCTGCTTTTTCGTGAACTATGAAGAAACTACACTGGGGCATGTGCAGGCATTCAGGAAGGCAGCTGGGTGTCCTTGTGTAAGCTGAAGGTTATCTTCATGAGAGAGAGAGAAATGCAGTCCTTCTTGACTGTGTTCTGGTCATACGTTCTCTCTAGAAAGCTCTCTGTGTAGGGGTGAGAAATAAAAGAATGCTACTGTTTTTCCTCTCATACAGAACATTGAACTTTGATGAAAAGTTTCAGAACTGAGACAGAACCCCAAAGCATGTTTCAGCACTTTTCTGACTTTCTTGTGTTTCGTTAGGAGGTTTCTACCATCTAACATGTCTTGTCCAAAACTTCTTCTCCCAAGCACCTTGAAATATTAGAGGTCTTGTCTTTGTAGCATATAAATAATGCCAGAGACTTAATGCACTCCTGCAGGTACCTTTTCTGCTGAGATGGGCGTGATCTGGATCTGAATATGCCAGTGGTGACATCTGGTGGCAAGACACCACACCTCCCCAAAATAAACAAACAAAAATTACCTGTGTTCTTTATGGTTGCAAGAGCCCTTAAAGACAAAATCTGCTAGCATATCAGATTGTAATATAGCAACACAACCTTCGCTGCAAAACCACGGTTGCTTAAAGTTGTGGTTCTGAAAATCTCTGTAGTTCTACAGGACATGCATGTATATGCACGTTTATCTGTGCATCGGTCGCACACACCTAACTGCACCCACGCAGCTCTCAGTTTTACTCTGTCTTTTCACACTTGCAATAGCAATTTGGCTGCTGGCTGTCACGGTGCTGATGCCGAGATAGAGCGAGTGAGTTGAGCTGATTTCATCCTGTAGTGGGTGTCTCTGTGCTGTGCTTTTCTCATTGTGCCTTACTTCAGGGTTTGCATAAATTGTATAGATTTTACTCCTAGCCCTTAATGCTGTTGCCTCATTAGTAATGTGTTTTCACTTTGCTAATTAAGGAATGGCTTCTTTGTGGGGAAAAGAGCTGATGTAGAGTATGATTGTTCTGAGGGTGAGAGTTTAAGATCGTTGAAAAATACATTAAGAGGTTTTTTTAACAAAGCACGTTTAGCTGTTCACATACTTTCACAGGAAGCTCAGGACCTGCTCTTAGTTTGAAATAGCTGAAGTCAGATACAGCACGAATCTCTTAATTTCAGCTGTGCAAATGGAAAATTTATGAGTAGTTATAGAAAACATGTAATGCTTTCTATATATTTTGATTCTCAATCTTAACTAGATACTTCTTAGAGTCCTGTTTGATAACTTGTGCTCTGTACCTCTTCTTAATCCAGGGGATGGCCCCTTTCCAGGAGTGATTGACATGTATGGTGATGAAGGAGGTTTGATTGAATTTAGATCCAGTCTCCTGGCTACTCGTGGTTTTGCTGCTCTTTCTCTGCCCTATTTTGACTTTGAAGATCTGCCTAAGGTCATGAAAGAATTTAAACTTGAGTACTTTGAGGAGGCAGCTAGATTTCTACAGCGTCACCCAAAGGTGAGTGTAAGGAAAGATCTCTCCAGACAAGGAACTAGGGAAGATTTGGTAGTCATGCCCACATGGTGGCAGTGATTTCTTGGAGTGTCTTTGTTTGCAGGTTTAGGCCCCATAATGGAAAAAGTGTCAGTCCTACGTAGGCAGCTATGCGTATCACTGCAGAGTGCATTTCTTCCACCACAAGCAGGCCATTAAATAAATTCACACTGGAAATTTGACAATTCCTGATCATTAGGACAATGAAGTGCTGGAACAGCCTTCAAACAGGAGCAGTGGTGATGTATGGATGTGGTGTTGTTTGTGGGGTTTTGTTTGTTTGTTTTAATGAAAGCAATTAGCTTACGACAGGATGACACAGCACCGCTCAATGCTAGGCATGAATTGATTTGATAACTTGAGATGTTACTTTGTTTTACTTTCCAGGCCAGAAAAGGAAAAGGCTGAATACATATCTAATTCTCAAATGTCATTTGTGAGATGACTTTATATGCCTGGGACATATTTAGCAATCGACTGTATTTGAAGTTCCCAGTACCTGTTTGGGGGAAAAGAAAATATTTGCATGAAAATATACAGTGGTTGAGTTCCAAGTGATTGCACTTGTGCCTAGCGTAAATATGATGCCAGTGTTATTTTATGGTGTTTGACATTTGTTATTGGCTCTGAAGAATAAGACACCTGGGAGAAGTCTGGATCCAGGCTATAGCTTTCCAACAGGTCATATCAATAATTCACTTTTTTTTTTTTTTAAATAACACAACTTCAAAGACATTTCGTGGCTAACCCTGTTATAACATATATTTATTCCTTTCTTCCTCTCTTCCCCTCACCCCTATCTTAATCTGAAGGTGAAGGGGCCAGGAGTTGGAGTGATTGGGACTGGGAAAGGTGCAGAATTAGCACTCTCCATGATCACCTTCCTGCCAGAAGTAGTGGCTGCTGTCTGTATCTCCGGCTGTAGTTCGAACACAGTTGCAGACCTCCATTATGGTGAGCTAACTCTGCCTGGGCTGCGTTTTGATATGAATAAGGTCAGTGTTTCTGACGCTGGTGTGTTTGACACTTTTGAAGCTCTGGATGACCCAACGAATCCCGCTAATTCTTCTTGCACAATCCCCATAGAAAAAGCAGAAGGTCACTTTCTCCTAGTAGTAGGGGAAGCTGATCGTATGTGGAAGAGTTCCTTATATGCTGAGCTGGCAATTGGGCGTCTGCGCCAGCATGGGAAAGAAAACTTTGAACTGTTGAGTTATCCAGGAGCAGGCCACCGAATCGATCCTCCTTCTACTCCATTTTGTCAGGTAGCTCTGGATCGTGTTCTAGGGGTGCCTGTTCTGGGCGGGGGAGAGAGCAAAGCACACGCCCATGCCCAGGAACACTCCTGGGGAAAGATTCGAGAGTTTCTGCACTTGCATCTGGGATGAACATTGCAGCACCTTAAGTTGTTGCTGCTGAGCTTGAGCCACCAAAATGACTGGAGAGCTGGAGGTATCGACTGAGAAAAGGTCTGGAATACAAACTAGCCAAATGACAGCTACATATATAAATCAAGACAGAAAGGGATCGATTTGCACTAGCCCAAGTTATTTTAAGTAGTATGCAGAAGAGAAGTGAAGCGATAATAAGTAGATTGCATTGTAGTACAAATTTGAGTCTGAATTGGTCATGCTATCAAGAAACAAGTGTCTGAAGAAAGTGCTTTCTGATAAGGTGCTTTCTTTGCTTACGGTATTTATGAATCAAAGAACTTCACCGCCAGCCTGTACCCTTAGAAATGACAGATTGTTTTTCACCTGGGAGAACAATGGCAACCTGTGGGTCATGAACTTTGATATCAAAATGATGAATGATTCTGGATTTGGGTCTTAAGTTATTTTAGCCTAGAACTTTCTGATTTATAACCATACACTTTGGTACTTTGGATGCGTTCTCTACTTGCACAAAGCTGGGGATCTTTATTTGTAATAAGTTTCTTATACATTGGCCTGAAACAGTGGTCTTCTGTCGGAAACAATCTTGCCTCTTTCCAACAACAACTGTGCTGAAATTGAGAAAGTGAAGAGTACTTTCATCTATGGAGGAAGGCTGCACCAGTGGTGTCCTGTATTGGGGATGTAACCACCTGTTCCTATAATGCCTTGGATTGGCAGCTGACACTTGGGAGTACTGAAATTCTGTTGTGTAGCACCGTTAAATGCAGTTATACCATCAGCAGGTCTTACTTCTCTCATTATTACTTGTTTTATATTATTAACACTTGCTGTTAAGTTAGAGCTCAATTACTTGTGGAACTCTGTTAATGATGTCAGCAGATGCTGACAGCTGTTATTAGGAGGGAAGCTGAGAGACAGAAGAGCTGGCAAGTAGAAGACTGTAAGACAGGCTGTAAAAAGCTGTCCTCTTGCAGTAATGATCATAATACAAAATAATACTAAAGAAAAAGGTAATCTAGGATTTCTGACCCACGCTGCCTGAGATTGTTTTTCATCCTAGTTAATTTTTAGCTAGTGCCTTATTGTTTCCTACCATTTAGGTAGAAAGAAACAATTTCTTCCCAAACGATTCTTACCTGTTACAAGGGTCTTGCCAGTGCTGAAGGCCTATTTAATAAGGGCTTCAACTGATAGAATTCTCCTTCCGAGGTTGCTTTGTCAGACCTGTTTCAGAGCTGCCCAGAAAGAAACAAAACTTTCATATATAATAGTGAGTTTTGCTTTGCTCTCAGGGATCTTTTCTCTCCAGTTGACTGTCATTATGCTCAGGCCTGATTAGCTTTCTGCAACTCATATTATTCCTTATCATTTGAGTGAAGTCACTTGTTCTCCACACACCATCACTGCCACTTATTTATCCATCCACTCCTTACAAGAGAATCTTTACTCCACTTAACTCCAAAGAAAAGGTCCTCGCACCCAGCCTTCCTCAACTCTCTGGCTGAAGGGCCTTTGCAGAGTCGTATCTGGTGCTCGATCCTCCACTAATCCTGGCTGCCCCAGGAGTCCCACACCACAGCCTGCTGTGATGTGCACCTAGAGGTGTTGCTCATCCTTACTGCCCTTTTTTCCAAGTTGCAGCTATTGAGAAAAGGGTTGTGTATAGGTTTCTTGTTCTGTCCTTGACACATGTACCTTCAGCAGCTGGAGCTCCCAGTATAAATGACTGTGGTAGAGTAGTACCTCCCTTAGCTCTCAGGACTCTCTCAGGATTGACAGCCGTCTCCATACTGCAGTCCTACCACAGTACATCAGTTGCACTGCAGGACTGCAAGCTGGAGACTCAGAAACAAAACAGACAGAAAAAAGAATGGAAATCATAACAGGTAGCTTAAAAACCTCCAAACTTTGTTTCTAAAGAACAAACCCTCAAAATAATTCAATGTTTGATATCATCAGATATCTGCTATTTGAAAGACAAGTAAATCACTTACTTAAAAGCAAGGGAGTGTGAGAATTAGACATTGTGTTTTGAGTAGTTCATTTGGCAATGAGGTATCTTTATTTCTCCTCCCTCATTTAAATAAAATCGCTTATTTTACTGTGGAGATGCTCGGTGGACAGGTCAGGATACTTCTGAACATAACCGTTCACAAAATGGCTTGTAGAAAACTGACCAGCTTTTGTACTAGTTTTGTATTTTACATTGCTGCTGGGAGACCAAAACTACCTTACAGACACTGCAAAGACGGCGCAGCTACTGCCCGAAGCGTACGTTAAACTGGGTGCCTGGCTGCGGCCTCGGCTAAAGCGTTACTTACATCGTTTTGCACGCCTTCCGCGGCAGACGTCCCGTAGCGTTTCTCCGATGGCTGGATTGACTTAAGCTGAGAGTGGAGGTGCCGCAGGAAGGAGGTGAAGTCAACTGCGGGGTTCCGGACCCGCTTTAGGAACCGGGCGCAGGCGGGGCCGCGCCTGAGGGAGTGCGGGCAGCACCGGGGGGCGCCGGCCCCTGTGAGGGGCGGCCTGGGCACGGGTTGTCACCTGCCAATCGCTGTAACTTTCACCGCGTGATTTAATTCAATAAAAAGCGCACAGTGACGGAGACGGGGCGTGGCCTTTCTGTTATCGGTACCGGGGCCGAAGCGGGGGAGCAGGCAGCCGCCGGGCCGGGCCGGGCCCGGCGGCGCAGCCGCTGCTGAGGGAGCCGGGCGGGAGGAGCGCGGCACCCCCTGCGCCGCGTCCCACAATGCGTCGCGGAGCGCCCCCTACGCGACTTCCGGGCCGGGCCTGTGCGCGGCGGCGGCGCTCTATGATCGCCAGGTGTGGCTGCCTCCGTGCACGGCCCCTCCAGCCCCGACGTGTCCGCGGCTCTGCGCATGCGCGGGAGGCGGCCGTGCCATAGCAACCGGAGCGTTAACGGTAGCAACGGCGATGGTGGGTCCTGTCAGCGCCGGGCGGGGGGGGCCGGGCGCGCAGGGAGGGCGGCCCGCGGCGCTGGCTGCGGGGGAGGCCGGCGGCTCGGGGAGACCGCGCTGGGGCGTCCCCGAGATCCAGCGGGGGGGGGGGGCGGAGAACGAGCAAGGGAGGGCGGCGGCGGTCCCTCAGCGCCGTCCCCGAGCGGTGCTCGGCGCCGCGCCTGGGCCGGGCGGTGCGGCCTCACCGTGCCCGGGGAAGCGCGGCTCGCAGCGGCGGAGCAGAGGAATCCCGCCCTGCAGTTGCTACGGTGCCACCGTGTGAGAGCTGCTCTCGGCACTCCCCTGTGAGGCGGCGGCATCGGCAGTACCGCACCGACGGGCCTGGTCTCTCCTGCCGGGCGGTTCCGATCCGCTCCTAACGTACCAATAAATGTACGCAAACGAAGGCAGCGCGTCACTGGTTGCTTGGCGGGACCGATGGTTGTGTAAATGCTCGGTGTCAATACGCTCTGTGCCCAAAAGCCCCCTTTTTGAATATTTCAGTTATTGCAGTTTCTATAAATTTGCTTTCTGTTATTATGTTTCTCGTTCCTGGAGCCCTGATGGCGATGTCTCGCGGTGGCCGCTTCAGCCTTTGATCACTCTTGAAGCTGTGTGACTTTCTTTCATCTCCATCCCTGTAGGTGGTTGTTCGGTATCCACGTGGGGATCCCTGAAAGCAGCCTTCTCGGGGAGGCTTCCCTAAGCCGGAGTGCCCTCTGCCGCAGGCGGCTGTTTATCTATGGAAATTTCAAGTGCGCTGCAAAGAACAAAACAAAGTCATTGGCACGTGTTCTCTTGATAAGCCCTGTGCTGATTGTTTCCATGCACACCTGGTTCTCGGCTTTAAAGTCTGGTCTGGTCTTAGGCATCAATTCCGGACAGCAGGAGGCTCTGTGAGTGACTGAGGTCATGCCCCCAAATAGTACAACAGCTAGCAGAATTGTGGAAAAATGCAGGGAACTTCCCATCTGAAAAAAAAAAGAAACAACTGGAAGCCAGTTGGTTTTGCTGTCACGCTGCTGTAGCTGTTAATCGGAATCTCAAGGAGGCTGTGGGAGCGGGAGCTAGGGTTGTGTTCTGCACGGAAGGCGGTCGTATGGGTTGGCGTGCAGCAGGCACCAAGGAGGCTGTGCTGTGGCAGTTTACCCCCATCTGCAGCTGGGCCTGGAGCTGGCTGTTGCGTGGGACAGACAAGATGAAAACGGAGCTCAGAGTCCTTGATCTGGTCAGGTCTAAGCTGTTGCTGGGCATTCTGTGCCTGTAGCTATTCTATTGGCAGCTGCCACGACTCTTGTCTTTTACCATTGAGTCCAGAACATTCAGTGGTCTAAAGTATCTGGCTTTAAAGCTTTGTGACCTGAGGTGAATACCCCTAAGATTTTGGGCAGTAGTTTGTTAGTTTTCTTTCCCCCACTCCACACACACTTTTTTTTTTTTTGGTACCAGAAAGGCTGTCATGTGTGGTTGTGCTACTCTGGTTTGCTAGGAAGGAGGCTGTTGGTCAGTGCTGATGGAAGATCAGTCTCTGGAGCCTTTTTAACTCAAAAAAACTTCTTAGAATGTGTTTAGGATATATCAGTTTCTCTTCATACTACTGTTTTGGATATTGCCATTTGGTTTTAATGGGACTGACGTGAGTCAGAAAAGTTGGAGTTAGTGACACCCAAAGGTTGCTCTGTGAGTCAATCCCTGAAAAGCCTCCTACAGGAGCACTCAGATTTTTTTCAACTGATAATGTATGTATTCATGTTACATGTTCTGATGACAAAATTGTTAGTGAAAAAGAAAAGTACACATTTCAGATTGCTCTTGATTTTTTTGGTAAGAGATACCTTCTTTTCCCTGGTGAATCCTAACTGGCTTTATCATTCTGCCTATTCACAGACAGGCAGGAAATTGCTAATGCACAGTGTGTTTTCCTAAGAGTGTCAGACCACATTTTTCAGTGCAGTAATTTCTAATGCCCTTGAATTCAACTGAATTTCACTGTCAGAGCTGACAGTGTCTAGATCTATGCTCCAAGCTGGGCAAGAGAATAAAGTCAGGAGAGTAATGTGCTCTTGTAAAGCCAGCGGATTCCTTCTGAAAACGCTCACAAGTTCTCCAGAAAATAAAATTGAAGAGCCACTCGGGGGGTCCTAGCTTCTTAGTATCACCTAGAGGAAGATCCTGCAGGAAGATGATGGAAGAGGGGAGAAAAGCAGAACAGGAAAAGAGAAAGGGGAGAAGTGAAGAAGCCAGATGAAAATTTGCAGTGAACATTCATTTCAATTTGTTTGTTTGTATTTTTTAGGCAAAAGCAACAACTATCAAAGAAGCTCTAGCCAAATGGGTAAGTAATAAAAGAGAATCTAGCTGCTTTGCAGCACTCAGTGGCATGGATTTTTACTACAATTAATAAATTTAGTTTTTCAGACTTACTGTAACACGTGTTTGCTAGAAGTTTCACAAAGTAAAAATTCTATTCCTATTATCCATTAATAATTGGTTCTCTTGGATTTTCTGTGCGTTCTTGATATTGATATGGCTGGTAAAGACGAGCTTGTTTTGCTCTCTCTCCTTGTTCTGCTGAATATGCACTGATAGAAGGCCTGAGGCTACACAGAAATTCAAAGTTGGAGATGGCATATGTTTCATTATGCCCTGTTCATTTTACCTGAGTACGGTTCTTCCCACAGAGTGAACAGGTATGAAATGCTGACTGTACTGAAGTCAGTGAACCTTCTGCATTGGCAGGTAGCGTTGTCCCTCATATTGTCCACTGTGCAAAGCTGAGTTTCTTACTTATTTTTAAAGTACTCTTTTAATACAGTCGTCATCATTTAGTACCTTGGGTATTTCACATTTCATTTTCAGCCACATTGGTGTACCCCACAGACTTCAGTCTTGCTCTCTTAGGAAGAGCTAGAATGCAACAGCTTGCAGATGTTTCTATTACTAGAGATGTGAGCTGAGGTTTTTTTTTTTTTTTTTTTAAAGTGTCTTTCCTTTTTCCTCTCACTCTTTCTGTCTTCCGAAACCTCAACTTCATGTCTTCTGTTAAAGATTTATTTTACATTTGCTCCTTTGTCACATGTCTCTTACAAGTAATCGCCTGTGTCAGTGAGTTTCCATTTATGTTAATTACAAAATGCTGAGTGCGCTGTTCTGTTCATATTGTTTGGGAGGAGGTAGATTTTCCCTCTACTGCTGCTAATCTGGGTCCACCTGACTTGTAACATTGGATCTGCTGTTGTGTTGCATCCCAGATGTATTTCTTCCCTTTGGCATAAAGGTTTACCTGTGCTCTTCAGTCAGAATGACACGAGTTAAATCAAAGCAACTTTAACGTGGCAACCAGGTAGCCTGCTCTTCAATAAAGTGCTGTTCTACCTGTAGTTTCTCTTGTGCTTCTGGTGGTATTCCATCTGACGTTTGTTCCAGAGGTGGGTGGCAAGCTGGAATAATCTTCTTCAAGTGCTCACTCCCTACCACAGGCCATGTTAGGAGCTCCCTCTCTGTCCTGTTTTAAGAGAAAATGTAATTTTGTTGTTGGTTTAAGGTGACTATAAGATTATAAGCTAAGTCTAAATGCAAATAGATACAAGGTTATCCTTGTTCTTAGAAAAGGAAATCAAAGTTTCAAGTTTGTGTAGTGCCTCCGTTTGAGCAGTTCAACATATTCTAGCAAAATGTGGCATGCTTGTTTACTAAATTGCTAATTATGAATAAAAGTACTGTAATTACTGAATTTGGATGGAAATTGGAATATAAGTGAATGTTCATGGAAACATAATAATGCTCTATTAAATTAAGTTGCCTGAAGTATTTTGTGCACGCAAGAGACAAAATGATGTCAAAACCCAATCTTGTGCTCTGCTATTCTTAAATGTTTCTGGCACGCAATTCATTTTTTTTCTCAAGTAAAGATATAAAACCGACCTCAGCTCTCTCACTTTTCAGTAGCTGCATAAAAATGGGGGAGAAAACAAGACTCCTTGTTTTGAAAACGCAGAATAGATTTCTCCTTTGTTAACAGACCTCCAGAACTCCCACTGAACGCCGAGTGAATCGACAGAACATTCCCTTTATGCTGTCTGGGAAGCAGCTGTCAAAACTGGTGTTACTGCTGAAAAAGATACTCGATCCAAGTGTTGAGTGGATAATTACCGTCACCTCAGAATTTAAAAAGATTTTGTAGAGTATATTTTTTAAATAAACACACCCAAATGCTGAAGTTATGACAATTCTTCCAAATCTCTGAACTTTATGAAGTATTTAATCTAGAGAATTATCAACTTAGGTCGTAAATAGAAAATCTGTCTTTTAATGTACTCTCTGAAGCGTGAAATCTTCCACTCCTTTCTAATGACTAACTAGAAGTGATTTTTTTTGTTGTTTAGTGAATTCCATAAACAATAAGGATTTATTACTTTCTTTAGATTACAACTTCTCTGATTTCTAATTGGCCTTTGATTCAAAGGAGGAATATTATCAGTCCAGACTCGAAGCTCTCTCCTCTTTGTCCTACAGTGTTTTTTTTTTTTTCCCATTTTTTTATGAAGAGTGTAAGCAGTTTCTCTTTTCATATGTGTGTTCTTTAGGAGGTAGAGCTGAGTTACTGGTTTGAGGCTAGGTGCTAGCTCCGCCTCAGAAGAGCAGCAGTCACAGCTCCAATTTCATGAGGAGGAATACCTAGGAGTTATACAAAATGGTTAAAGCCGTGGAAACACTTGAGGAAAGTACTGTTGAGATTTTCCCCCAGAATGCACTCCTCTGCCTTCTGAGTTTGTGCTGTGAGCTGGGTGTGAGTTGTGAGTTTTCTGGGTGAAGAGGAAAGGAGGTTTCAGTCAGAGATTCAGAATGTGCTTCTGCTACTTAAGCTTCTGGTCCTAACTGAGGCTCCCACGCGTCAGTCTTCACCTTGATTCAGAGTTTCAGACCTCCAATTATTCTCCATTTCTTTTCAGGAGAGGACACCTGAATTAATTTGCTTAAGTGTAACTCAAAACAAAAAAAAAGTGTCTTTTATGTATACGTGCTTTTAGTATCTATGAACTATGCGACTCTTCTGCTCTTTATACTGCGCTAGCAGGGCTCTTGAAGCATAGTATTCAAAATGCTTTCTCTTTTCAGTAATTTCTTTTAGTAGTACATTGGAATTACCTCTATAGTAATTACTTTTATAGGAACGTTACAGTATAGCAGTTCTTAGTGATTTCATTCTTTACCTTCTCTTTTCTTTAGGAAGAAAAAAATGGCCAGAAGGCTTCAGAGGCAAAAGAGGTGAAACTGTATGGCCAGATTCCTCCTGTAGAGAAGATGGATGAATCTCTCTCCACTCTTGTTAACTGCGAGTAAGTTAAGCTAAAAACAAATAGGAAACCAAGCATTCTCTTCTCTTTGTGCTAATTTGGTTAATGTGCTCAAATGGCAACATACAGCAGCATGCAGGGTTATCTAATTAGCTCTGGGTACCCAGTCAGTACGGCTGCTGTTTAGCTGAGGAAAATGTAGCGTTGTCAACGTAGGCGATAGGACAGAGAAAAAAGGAGATCGAGACAGGACTTTCCAAAAGAAATTAGGACAGTTTCAGAAATAAGTTTCCGTGCATTTGTTAAGGCTATGCTTAAAAAAGTCATCCCATATGTGATGTTAGTAATACATGGTACTTTCCTGGAAGCTAAATAAAGTCACAGAAATCATGACGGTTTGAGAGAAGAATAGACAAATATTTCTAGCGCAATGGTGTTTAGATGTGGAACTCTTCAGATACAGTGATCCCTTTTGTTCTGAGAGTTGACTGTTCTTGCTTTTAAAGGAAGCTTTCGTTGTCTACAAACTGCATTGAAAGAATTGCCAACTTGAACAGCCTAAGTAAGTGACAAACCAGTGATTATATTTGTTTTCTAGTTGTGTGGATAGGACATATACCACAATTTGTAATATGTGTCTAGCTTTATACCTTTTCTTATCCTTTTGAACTTCTTCCTCTTAGAAGATTGCAATTGACTTTAAAATTATCTGTCTTCCTGGAGAATGCAGGTTTATCAGTAAAGGTGTATTAAAGCATGCGTCTCTGTGCAGTCTTGGCAGTTGTTTTGCTGTGCAAGCTTAATAAAAAAAAAAAAAAATCCAGAAGTAGCTTTGTAATCTCCAGGGGGCTTGAGTTATGATATTTGACACTACTTGATTCTAGAATGATATAACAACTAATTTCCACATTGGTGACGGAGAGAGTCTGCAGTTCACCAACTTAAAAATTGTGGTATAGTCTGTTGCTGAGGTCAGAGTGTTGTAGACCTGGATGGAAAAATGTCTTTTCCATGTCTTTTGATTTTGCAGAGGATTTTGATTTTGCATTTTGATTTTGTTCTTGCTTTAAAGGGCTGTGCTAACTGTCTAGAAAGTGGAACTGAACTCTTATTTCTTGGGCAGTTGTCTATGAAATCTTGAAACTCATTGGGTTACCTACTTTAGGGCAGAAATCTGCCCTCAGGACTGCCTCTGTGGCATGAGGCTGGCAAAGAGCTGCCACTTTGGGACTGGAGATTCCAGGATTTTCTGTCTCTGTCGAATTGCCAGGCAGATGGACAAGGAACCTGGGATCCCATCCTCTGCAGCTACACACCACCAGGAGTGTGAAGGAGCCCGATGAACTTAGCAGTTTTCATCATATGCTCAGATGTCAACAAACTTGCAAATACCAGCCAGGGAAGAAATATTCCAGTAGAGTCTTTTCAAATAACCATACTGCAGTATTTCAATTTGGGTAACTATCATGAGCAAAAAATAATTAGGCAGTTAAATAATAAAGGTGAATTCCATCTTAAGTGGCGTAAAACATTAAAAGTCTTTTAAAGCATCTTAAATATTTATATTAGTAACAAGTAGAATAAAAACAGCCCTTCTGTACCAAATATTTGATCTGGAGGTGAGGCAAAATAGAACTTTGTGGTCTGTCTCTTTAAGGTATAGAATGTGAGGAATTCACAGTTTCTATTGCCTTCTGTGAGAGAAATCGATGCTTGTAGCAATGAAAAACAATCAAGTAGCTATTACGTATTTGCTTTTGTTCATTGAAAAGAGGGTACTGAGAAATCCTCTTAAGCACCCAGCACTGTTTTCAGATAGAAAAGATTAGTATTATGTGATATTGTAATCATGCTGAGTAGATAATTCTGTGTAAAGGACCGCACCCCAACATCCATGCATGTGAGGAGGATTTAGATGATCGCAACGAGCGTTAGTTTTCTGTTTAATTGTGTGTAAATATTTCCCAAGGAACTTGTTATTGCTTCTAAAATATATAATATCTCAGAACAGGAGTACTAAAGAACAGTAAGGGCAGTTAGAAATGACTTGAAGGCATGATGTTTTCTGCAATCTTTCATTTTTGTATTTGTAACTATCCTCTCATCTCTTAGGAATTTCTAAAGCTAGTGCAGACTTGTAATTTCTAAACACGTGTTATAAAGAGAATGAGGATAGCTGGCTAGTCTCTCTCCAGAGGATGAAGAATTGCAGAGATATTCTGGAGAATATTAGCTGTAGCTGACTTTAGACTTACTGATGTTGAGTTTTCATATTTCGAGCCATGGTCATGTGTTAAGCTGTTGCAGTTAAAAAGAATTCTGATTGTGCCTCAATTTTTTTAATCCTGACTAGTCTTTCTGTTTTAGACCATCTGCCAGGTGTGGTTTCATCCCTGCATTCCTGGAGATAGAACATGTTTTAGATCAGCCTCAAATCTTCATCCATAGCAGTCTGTAGCCACTGCATTGCTATCTGTGCAGCCTGTTGCTACTGGACTGGGACATTCATTACTCTCGCCATTAGTTATTGCAGTTATTAGTTATTTGCTTGTTTATGCCTGCAAGAAAGCTTATGTGAATACTGAAAAGGAGTTTTCTGGAAAGACTGCTGTTTTGTCATAGCTTTGAGTTACACTAGTATTACACTAAAATCCAGCAAGAGCAACTAACTTCAAAAGCTTATTTGTCTGGGTGCTAGACTAAGCTGAAATGTTTCTTATCAGACTTCTGTATGGCATCTTTATATGCCACCTCTATTTTAGAGGTCAAATCTGTGGCCTTTAGAACAATTTTTTTTTTTAACCTGAGTAGGGGTAAGAACTAAGTGAAATCAAAGTTACCAAGCTAGCAGTTAGAGTTCAGGTGTAAGATGAAATTCTAGTATTTTTCAGTATTTATTTGGACTGAATTTCATTTAGGTAACCTACAAATGAACAGCTTTGTACTCACGAGCATGTTTCTGGGCTGTCCTCTGCATCAATTCCCAATCATTGTCAGGAGTTGTTGTTTCTGTTGCGTCGTTCTTTCTTAAGATGGTCTTTTTGGAATGCAGGCTTTTTAGGAGTGTGGAGTTTTACCTAAATTACAGCATCTTCTTACACTTAAAAAAAATCACTTACGAATGAGAAACTTTGTGTTATCTATTTCAGAAAATTTGAGAATTCTGTCTTTGGGAAGAAATAACATTAAGAACTTGAATGGATTGGTATGTGCATCTTAGTGTTAACTCTTTACTAAAAAAAATGGAGTGCTATCCAAGATGTGGGATAACTTCCCTATGTTTCTAAGCCTTGGCTGAATTTTACTTTATTTCCTAAACTTTTCTTTCATTTTATTCTGTCACAATGGCATGTTTACTCTCTTTCATATTGCTTCCGAATTTTCAGATAGTTTTTGTTTGGTTGGTTGGTTAAATGCTCTTTGTGTTCAGAGATACTTCAGGACTAATTTAACACTTTAAATGGATTTTAGAAGGAGGAAAATTGTTGTTTTTGAGAAAGAGCAGAACTTTTATTTAAAAACTTCTGCATGTCTAGAGTCCATTAAATTTCACTGTCTTTATGTGGAAATAATACCTACAGATTTTTTGGATTGGGATTTTTCTTCCTAAATGTTCATAGGCTATGGTTTTATACTAAAAATATTGTCAGTCCTGTGAACGCATGCTTCATGAGAGCCCGTCCCATTTATATTACCTGGCACCCTGAGCAATATTGCTCTGGGGGAGAAGATGGTGGCAGGACTGAATCTACCAAGCATAGGAAGAATTGTTGGGGAAAAAAATGGGATATGTTTTGTTATATCTGTATGAAAGCAGAATATTTTTTCAAACAACTTAGTAAAAAATTAATATAGATACTGTTTTATTCCTTGAGAGATAATGTGTGTTTCTCCTGCAGAATATTGCTCTTCAAAGCTATTGCCACCTTCAGAGAGGCCGTATCTCTTAAGTGTAAAATGAAGTAAATTTATAATGACTGGTTTATAAAAACACTCTTTTGTGAGGGAGTTATAAAAGCAACGTCTGTCCTACAGGTCAAAACATAGATGAACTTGAGACAGATTGTTCCCTAATACTGCCTAAAAACCCCTATAAAAGAATTGCTGAATAGCAGTCACTTCATGCAAAAACAGCCACATTTGTCTCCTCTGTCCCTATGCCTTAAGAACAACTGCTGTTCCTTCTCTTATTCTAATACAGTGATTTTTGACCTCCTAAATATATTTTATATCCTTTGCTTTTATTCCCATGAGTATTTATTAGAGACCTGCTTAAAAGGAAATGAAGACCAATATATCTTAGTATTTTCTTGCATGAAGTGTCCTGTAGGGGTGAAGAAGAGAGAGTCTGAAGAATAAGGAGGACTTACTTTTGCTTACCTGAGTAGTTCTGTCATTTTCCAGGAAGCGGTTGGAGATACGTTAGAAGAGTTGTGGATCTCATACAACTTCATCGAGAAACTGAGGGGTATCCGTGTAATGAAGAAGCTGAAGGTTCTATATATGTCAAATAATTTGGTGAAAGACTGGGGTAAGCCATTCCTGTCTATTCTGCAACTTCCACCAGCTTATAGTAAATGCATGAGTTAGCAAGTTAAAAATAGTTCTCTGTGTTCCGGGGCTTAAGTTTTACTGATAAGCCTGCAAAAGTGCACAGAATCCCTAAATGTTTCATGCAAGAAATTAGAAATAGGAAATTGAATTTAAATTCTAAGCCCAGTGGAGTTTGCTCTTTGAATCACCTTGCTTGGACTTCTTTTGAAATGTGTTCTTTAACCTGCTACCAGTTCAATCCTAAACAATCCCTATCCCCTCATGTCCCATGCTATTTATGTTTGCACGGTGTTTGAAAGGAAGGTTTGGTGCAGATGTACTTTCCTTGTTCCACAATCTGGTTGGTGTTTTCACATTTGTGGTTGCAGCAGAGTTTGCGAGACTGGCAGAGCTGCCATTATTAGAGGATCTGGTGTTTGTAGGCAATCCACTGCAAGAGAAATACGCCTCTGATCAGAAGAACAATTGGATTGAAGAAGCAAGCAAACGGGTGCCCAAGCTGAAAAAGCTTGATGGTAAGTTTGGAGCATGAGGCAATTGATCTAAGTGACAAGCTTAGTAGAAAGAAGTCTATCAGGGAAATGAGCCGTAACCTCAAAAACTCATCTGTGCAATCATTTAATATCCTTGCCCCCTCTCTCTGGAGTTATTCAGAAGTAAGCTCATCTCTGGCAGCACCAGCTGCAGGATCTTCTGAAAAGTTGTCCACGTGGTCAGCAGCCCACAGTTGGGCTTTGCTCTTGAAGTTATCCAACCAAACAGTTTTAGCATATCACTAATATTTCCCAGAGAAGTGGTCATGGCACTGAGCTTGCCAGAGATCAAAGAAATGCAAAGCATCTGGACAACACTCTCAGACATATGTTCTGATTTTTGGGTGGTCCTGTATGGAGCCAGGAGTTGGACTCGATGATCCTTATGGGTCCCTTCCACTTGGGACATTCTATGATTCTAATAGGAAACTGAAATATACATACACATTTAATACTGATTTGAAGTTCTCCTGTGGAATTCACACACTGACTTGTGAAATTATATATTTGAGTATTTATTGTTAAACAAGTTAACGAGGCTTTCATCAGCCAAGTTGAACTACAGTATTCCCAGCAAATTTAATTTTCGTTTTCTTCCAGCAAAAGATGGTGACATGGGGGAATGGGGATGGGCAGGGAAATGTTCTGCTTGGCCACAGGTACAAAGGTGACTTTTCAAAACTTCATGCGGATTTCCCAAGTGCCTGAATATCTCCCTCTCTTCATTTCAGTAAGCCTCCATTTAGCTCTATTCTGCTGCATTGATATGTAAATATTTTAATGTGATCAGTGAGTTACAGTGGGAGAGTTTTAAAATCTATTGTATATATCTTCATTTCTGCAAATGGAGATACTATAACTTTTCACTCTTATCCTGTTTATTAAAGCGGTGGATGGTGGGGGTGATAACACTAATAGAGTAGCAGCAGGGAAGGTACAAGCATAGAGATGGCAACAAGACAACACCATCAATGTAGGGAACAATGAGTGGGACACTGAAGCCAGATCGACTGAAGTAATAAGAATTTTTAGAAAGTGGAAACCTGGTTGAAGAAATGCATTGCTATGGAGGATGGATTCCCATAGTCCATTTACTGCTGTAGTAAAAAACACTTTGAGAGTAGAACAATTGGAATAGGCCAAGTGTCTGTAAAGGCAAAGAGTACCCTTGTTAATATGAAGTAGCTTCTTAAGCATACCTGCAGCCTGGAACAACAGACAGCTCTGAATTAGGCAAATGCATTTCCTATGCAATGCAGATCCACTGAAACAAAGATGTTGAGTAAAAGAGATGTCAGAAATGCTAGAACTGGCTGCAAGTTTCTTGCTGTTACACTGTCTCAAGATCTTGCTATCCTTAAACACTGTAGGTGAGGACTAGTAAACAGGGACCTCAAAATTAGTGAAATGGTTGACTATATTATGGGCAAAAATAAGCTCTGAAGGTATCTTCTGGCAGGTAGGTGTCTCCTTTCCATTAGTTCCTATGCCAGAAACCCTGCTTAGAAGTTAGGTGCCTAAAGCACAACAGAGGCCAGGCTGTGGTGGTTTTGTTTTCAGTTTTCTATCATCTGGGAAAAAAGAGACACGGTGCTTCAGTCTTTTTTTTTTGGAAAAAAACAAACAACAAAAAAAACCCTCTCACTACAAAGCCTCACTGTAGTTCAGATCTCTGCCTCAAGCTGAGTAATACATCACTGAGAGCCTACAGGTGCCAGTGCCCCCTAGCACGGCTGCGTGGATATGCACCTTCACACCCCTGCTGTTGTACTATTTATTCAGGCACGCATTTGGTTATGCTGTCAGTGTGCTGTGAACTTAGCTGTATTACTATTTTTTGCTGATGTGGGGAAAATGCCTGATTTGAGAAATCTTTTGGGGGCTGTTAGTGTTTCAGCTTAAGTTAGTCACAGTGAGGTGCAGACTGCCAGAATCTGAGGTGCCTTTGCTCAGCGTGGCAGTTAAAGTGACTTGGAAATGCCATGGGTGCCTAAGAGGTGAGTATAGCTGTCCCAAGTGTGCAGTGCAGCTTTATCCTGTGATACACAACTTCTCTGTGAGATGTTGTGACTATATCACTCCTTAGAGCCACGTTAACACAACTGTATTTTGTACTCTGGACATCCTCGTTAAGTATCATTGAGGACATGGTCATGTGTGTCATGGAAATGGCAGCTCAAATAGGAGCCCACTGCAGGAAGGATGGTGCACTAGATGATTGTTAGCAGTTGGGATAACATGGTGCATCTCCCAGTGACCAAGGTGGGCCTTTGCAGGTCCCACTTTAATACTTATCTACCCTCTGCCACTCAAGAAGTTGAAAAAACATCCTCTAGAAGATCTCATCCAATGAAGGCTCTGCTAGTTAAGAGTGATCCAGTTGTGTTGGAAGTTCATGTCTCCAGATAGAAGCAGGGGCAGGAAATAGAATTATTTCCTCCTTCTGACAGCCTGACTCTTTCCTAGTTTTGTTAGTCCAGATTAGCTTTCGAGCAGATCAGCAGTAACTTCTCTTTTCTTTTCACAATCTCTGCATAAATCTGTAGATTTTCTCTTTTTTTTCCTCGTAGGTATCCTAGTTATTAAACAAGAAGAAGATGAAGAAGGAGGAAACTGATGAGACTTTTGTGTTGGGTATTTAATAATTTAAGTATCTCCAGATTGCTCAGCACATAGAACTTTTATATAAATGTTTGTTTTGAAGAAAATCTTTGGGCAATTTTTAAAAGACCAGTTTATCTCCACAGTCTCTTACCCAAAGAGTTATGTACCAAAATTCAGGCACACCAATTTTGTCAAGCTTCTGACACCTTCCGCAGAGACCAGTGGAGTTGTGTTCATCTGCTGTTTGGTTAGTGAGAGACCCTTACCTGAACTAATACCTAGCTATTCTTAATTCCTGATTAGTGGTGCTTATCGTTCGCTCTTGTGTTATAACAGAGCAATTTTAGTTTGTTAGATGCAGCTGGCCAACATTCAGTTGAAACACTGAGGCTCAAGGAACAATGTTACATTTTAGAACTATGTTACAGACTTTGTTGTGTTTAATTCTGTCATACTTAATATTTTAAGTATGTGAATTTGCCTTCTCATCCCTTTAAGTATTATGCCAAATAGGCCCAGAAGTTGTGGATGTACGCACAAGAAAGGTGATGGGCTCATGATCTCTTGTTATGGACTTTAAGTTTTGAATTGGGCTTCTTGCATTGGAACTCTTAACTTCATTGCTTAGAAGGCCATGTATAACTTATATGATTTTATTTATTTTAAAGAGGCAATGGGAATTCTTTGCATGGTTTCAGTGAGACTAAAATATCTGCTGGCTTTTTTTGTCTCTTTTTTTTATAAATTATTTTGGTTGGAATATGTAGACTGTTAGCCTACAGCTGGTTCCTGTTCCTAGACTTGTTTTGGCTCACTGATGGACATGATCCTTCTCAGCTCTGGAATTTTCCTGTAACTAAGTAGGCTGATACTAACTCAGAAACAAACAGTGAACAAAAGACCTGGGCTTGAGATTTAAAATTTTGGGTTTGGGATACTCATTTTTTTTCTAAAGCACAGATGTAAGCAGTGAGTGAAATGTGTACGTGGTTACTGAGGAAGGTGAGACAAGGTGGGAAACGGGTACTGGAAAATAAGTATTGATGATGTGCTAAATGTGCTCTATTGCACGTTAATCATTTTCAGTAAAACTCCTTATATGGGAAAAGCATTAAATAGTGCTAAAGACAGACATAATTGCACTGTTGGATGCAAATAATTTTCCCCCCTCTCCACTTCCTTTAGAAAATAGATCAAGTCATCTAAGTAGATTTTTTGGCAGCTTGTTTTGATTGTTTTTAAGCTTTTCTTCTAATTCGTGGCATTATCTTTGTTTAAACTAGAATGGCAACAAGTGTGCTTGCACTTTTTAGAACAGACATGTAAGGGATGAAGGCAGAATGCCACTTTTAATTTGTTCATGAAAGACTGGCAGGGGTTGATATCCTGGAAGTCACGGTCAGGGATAAAAGGGTGGAATTGGCCCAGCCTACAGCAGTACTGATCTCAAGCTCCAGGCGTAATTTTAGTAGAAGATAATTCTATTGCTCATCAGTATCTAAGTGAAGGGTGGGCAGTAGAAGATTACAGGGAAATCAGAGCCTAGTTTCATTGTATCTTTTCTTGCTGTTCTTTGATTTTTGGAGGCATTCTTAAGCATTCCAACTTAAACTGGCAAGTACAAGTAAGACTCGAGTTTGATTTAGATCCATTTCTTAAAATAAGGTCAGAAGAGCAATGGCAAAAGCTGATGACGTTCCTCACCTAGCACAAACCGTTTCCAGACCACTGCTCTGGTGATCAGAAGGTGTTTCTTAGTTAACGACATCACTGGATTTATTTGACAGACTTTGTATGCTCATGTAATTTCTTCTAGTATTATGCTTTACCATTAGGGAAGGCATCATTGACTAAGAAGCACGAAGGGAGAGAATGTATATAGTGAACAACCATTTCACGTTGGCCTCTTAAAACCAATTCAGTTCACTTGCAGCCAAGCACCTTTGGAAAAGTGGATGTGATTTGAAAGAGTACCTAGCTTATGGGACACGTGGCCTTTACTGACTCCAGCTTTTGTGTTAGGGCAATAGGGGATAGGTTTGGGCTCTTGCCTACAGTAACTAAAGTGTGCTTATCATGAGAACTTCTGAATATGAAATTGGCTTTTCTATTTGTTGCTAATATGTGTGTGGAGCTGTTTTCAGAATGGAATATGCAGTACTTGTGGCATGGAGCTTGGCCAAGAGGCAATGCATTCAAATCCCTGTACCAATTTGTACAGTTATGGTACATATAACTTAATTAGCTCCTCAAAAGAAAAAAGAGAGAGATGAGAATGTGGTCCAATGCTACATAATCCTACTAGTTCATTTTTTAATATCTAAGTATGGTCTAAGCCTGTACATTTATGAAGGCAGCGTTAGATACAGCAAAGACTACTCTGACTATTTTGGGACAGTCTGAGAGCAGAATAGAGTCTTACAGTGTTCTAGGTGGTGATAGCTCCATTGTCAAGACTTGAGGAACACAAAAGAGCAGTTCCTGGCTCTTGCAGGTGACAAGCTGAGGCTCCATGGATTAATTACCATTAATCAGTCCAGCAGTAACTATTGCAGTTGTTTGTTGGCAGAGCTGTGTATTGCATGCGCCTATTGGCATCAGCTCTTTTCTCAGTTTAACAGCACAAATTCTCTCTTTTTTTGTGACTGCATTATACATACAAAAATAAAAACAATCATTACTGAAGGGAACAGGGCATCCAATCTCAGCACAATTGTAGCAGCAGTAAAGTACACTTAAAAGCTTTTCCTTTGTCCTTCACCCTCCATACTGCAGAACCTTTGCATCTAAGTTAACCCTTTTCTGAGTTTTAGCACTGTGTTGCTATACATGATGAATCATGGTTACTGTCTAGAACAAATCAAAATCCCATGAAAATCCCAAAAATCCCCAGATAAATCAAGTTTTAATAAATTTCTAAAATTTGCACTTTAAAGTTATGCACTGGATGTGGTGAAAGACTCGCAGATGACAGAATTAAAGCAGCTGATTTGCATGCTGATGGAGCTGCACTGTGTCATTGATACTCTAACAGAGATCAGACTGCGTGCCCACGAGTGGCTGAGCAGCAGAGTAAGATGCTGAAAGAATTCTTTCTCTGTTATTCTTTGTGCCTCCACATCTCACCACATCTAATAACGTCCTAAGCACATTATTATTCATGGATGAGAAGAGCACCCATGTAAAACTTGCAAGCCATGTGGAATTCTGCTTTTCCCACAGAAATCATGGAGGATTAGCATCCACTTAATTACATAGAGAAATATCCTACAATTGAATTAGAGATAGAAAATAGGTATTTTACTTGCTTGTTAGCACATTGACCTCTCTTCAAAGAGCTGATGTATGCAGTGGTTATATTTCAAATGGCTGGAAAAATGTGAGAGGAGACCTGAGAATCAGCAGCTGATTCAGATTACAACAGAAGTAGACCCATCTGGGAAAATCTTCAAGCAAGAGAGCACTTTTAACATCTACTTTTGATTACCTTTTGTATACTGTAATTTTGTAGCATGACCAAACTGTTAAAGTTGCTGTGATTAAATTATTTAGGCCTATGTTTATAAATGATCTTCTGTGAAACTTGTTTAAAAATAACAGAATGTTATTTTATTAAAAAAAAAAAGTCTTTGGCTATTGTGTAATGGAATAGCTCAGCTTCTGGTGAGCTTTCAGAAATGAATTTTTGTTCTCATTAACTTTTCCTAGCTGCTCAGGGAGCAATGTATTTATAGTATGGAAATGCTGTCCCTTATTGCCTCTATATTTTAGAATAGAAAATAATGTAGGCTTTACAAATGTTGATCTAATTGTGATTGCTGTTATCTGATACATAAATATTTTTCAATCTTTTAATACAGACATTGGGTGTCAGATTTGTTGTTGGGTCTTAAGAGAAAAGTCTGCTATTTTTATTTGGGGTAAAAAAAAAATGCAAGTACGTTAAGTAAAGGTAAGTCTTAATTCAATACAAAATCACTGATTTGCTCTGAATTTAAGCTCTGGGAATAGCATTACACAATCAACTCCATTCAACCAGCTCAGGAGAAGGTTGCTGCTTAATGAACTTCTGTAATAGGAACTTCAGCCTTCAGTAAGCAGCGTCACTAAAATGTAGTTTCAAAACTCAGATATAAATGAGAAGGATTTCTACCCCACAATAGTCACCTTTGGTAGTGATAAGAATATCATCCTGCACTGACAGCTGTAGTGCTGTTTAAAAACAAACATTCAGGGAATTACTGTAAAATTCCTCATAATGTTACTCCCTCAAAATGCATTTGAGCTTAGAAATCACTGAAGTGCTTTATAAGGTCTCTCAATAGTTGAAATAACTTTGGATCCACCCATTTAAAAAAATGAAAACCAAATTGCCCTAAACTTATTAATTTTCCATCATCCAAATTTTGTTTGCACAGTTTTAGTACAATGCAGTCAGCCTGTAATGCTTTTGCCGGTAGGCTGTGATAGTGATGCAAATGCATTATTTTCTTTGCCATCTAAGCAAATACCACTTACTTCCTCAAATGCTATTGCTGATCAACATCCACATCTGCAGGAGTCAAATGAAGCAGGGGCTCTTACACTGCTCGACTAAATCCTTCTCCTGTCATCCTTGCCAACATCCTGGAAATGTAAATTTGTCAGCATAAATAAACAACCAAGAAGAAAGTAATTACTCTCAGGTATGCCTTCTTAGCTTCTAACTGAGAGCTTGTAGGAGACCAGGCAGCTATTGATGCACATTTCTACAATCTCCATAAGGTAGCATCTTTTAAAAGCCTTCGTGCCCGCAGGTGTTAGAAGCAGTGGGCTACTTAAGCATAAACGGCCAGCTTCCAGAACAGAAACCTTTGCTTTGAAGAAGGAGGGAAGGATATCGATATTTAAAAACCCACAGCAAGAGATCCAGCTACTGCCAGAAAAAGAAGTTAAATCAGTGCTACGTTACCAAATCTATATTAAAAAAATTAAAAACAGATCCGGGTAACAGACAAGCGCCTTTAAGACAGTACTCACTAACATATATATTTAAACATAGCAAATGAGAAATGTGACACAATATGAATTGCAACTGGTTTTGAACTACAACCCACCTTTGTTTCTAGAAGCAGCCAATTCAACTCCTGAACAGCAGGAAGCGTTACCTCTTTTCCCAGCAGTTCCAGATGTATTTCATCTGGATGGACTGCCCTCTCTCCCACCTTGAGCCATTCAGGAGTTCAGATTTGATACGTACCCCCTCAAGCACCAACTCACTTCATGCCACCTCAGCTCTGCAGCTGTTTAGGTGGCATCAGAAGCAGAATTCAGCTGTCCTCATCTACAGCTTGCTTTGGGCTGGACACACCGCCAGCGTTTCTGTAAAGCAAATGGAGCTGCATCTACCAGATACTTTCTAGATGCTTTCTTGTGTGTAAGACCTAAACCACATCGCAGGCTGATGTCTTCAGGGAGAATACTGAGAAACAGCCCCGATAATTGCTATAAAACAGAGGCAAATATGATCAGAGAGCAGAACTGCTTAAGGCGACTCAAAATGGGACTCAGAGCTGCCTCCTGTGTACGAACAAATCACTGGCCCGGGCCCAGCAGCAACTGCCTTGTATTGACAAAAAACTCAGCTAGGAGACTATTTTTAAACCTCATTTAATAAAAGGGTTTCTTAGATATATAGAGGATATTAAGTAAATAAGTTACATAGTACATTACAATCACATCAGCAAGATCGCCTTTAGTGTATTAATATTTTATAAAAAAGCACACCAAAAATAAATTCAGTCCAGTCTATCACAACTGTACAGCAACAGGTAAATATATTTATATATGTACATTTTTAACGTGTAACAGTCTTTTAAAAGGTGCCATAGGCAGCAAACACACAAAAGGAAGTGTCTGCTCACTTGCTAAAATAAAAGTAATATACTTTATTATAAAGCATTTATACAGTAATTACAAAGGCTGACTGCTCCTGTACAGTACACCAAAGCTTTGACTACAAATTTAAAAACAACGTAAAAAGAATGAACTCAACAAGAAAAGTCTTTATCAAATCTGAACTGCCAGGGGAAAAATACATATGGAGAAGCTGCAGGAAACAGATTTTTAAAATACACATTTCTATAAAAATATATGTTGTTTTTGATTCTTGAGAAGTTAAGCATTTCTTGGGCTCAGCTGTTGATGGAATCTTGCTCTCAGAAAGAGAACTGCTCAGATGAAGCTCGGAGGCTGCCCTCCTAACACTTGGTGTCAAAGAGAACAAGGGCAAGAAAAGCAGCTGAACCCAAGTGAAGAATTTACACAGAAACTCACCCCTGTGAAAATCAAACACGGTTTGTAGACACCGCTTCTTTGTCTCTTTAAAGCTTTATAAACTTTCAGACATACATTAGAAGATAAAACAGAGAATGCTTGCATGGGAAAATGTGGTTGAGAATGAGGTTTCTGGCAGAGGTAATCACTGGACTAAAAGTGCTTTTGTATGAAAGCAGATGAGACTTCTACGGCTGTAGTCCTCCCCACTCACATTTCTTTTAGAATAGGATACAAATACATAGGAACTTCCCAAGACTGCTGCTTGAAAGCGAACTAAGTAGTATGTAATAGCTAAGAGAGGGAGAGCTTGCTCTTTCTGGTTTAAGAAACACTTTTTTTTTGAATGACGACTTTAAGATAAGCTTGCTACAGTTATGAGAAACACTGTGAAGTGTCAGGTTTGTGAAATGAGAAGTTTTGTTAGCTAATCCAGACTCCGTGGATTCCATCACTAGTATGGGAGTAACAATAGATGGGCTACCTTTAAGTTTCAGAATGTCTCTCTTTGCCCTGCCTTCAAGCAGCTGCCATCCTGCCTGGCCTAGCTGTCAGCACAGCTGTTCTGGGGCCTCCAGCGTACAGAAGTGAGTTCTCCAGGGTACTGCAGCCTGTTCAGCTAAGCCGCTCTGATTTTAAATGGAAAAACATCCAATACATTAAAATGCAGAGTTGTTCTTGCAGCCAGACAGCAAAACACCTGTAGCTGTATCAGATATGCATCACGAGTGCATGCATTTATCTAGTAGTTATATATACACCATCTTATAAAACGGAGATGCTATCCCGTGCAGAGCACAAATCTGAAAGGCTGAATGAATCTATCTGTAAAGGGCAGAAGGGCAAAAACACACAACCAGGGCCAAACATGACCACTAGCCCATCTCTCGCAGCATCTCTGCAACACCTGGAGCTGGCATCAACACCCAGCTGGGCGATGGTTTGGAAATACAGCCACTGCTGGGTGCATGACCACTTGCAGCCTCATCTTGCACTGTAAGGGACAAATTATCAGCACACAGCTACAGACCTGCAGCCTGTATCTTCTCTTTGTTCCCAGACAAAGGACAGCTAACACAAAGAAACACCCTCCTTGTTCCAACTCCACTGAGGAGCGCACAGTGCCTTTTTCTAAACTAACAGCAAGAGTAGCGAGAATGGAGACCTGTAAAAGTGCTTTTAAACTGAAAATAACCCGCACAGGGCTTTCAAGCGGACAAGTTGTCAGAACATAAGAGACTGATCTTTTTTCTTTAAATCACAATTGGAATAACAGCCTTAAATTAACACTGCGCTGCAGTGAAGAGCCACTCAAGTAATTTTCCCCTACATAATTCATTCCAGATCAGACAAATTCAGTTCAAATGCTTTGTCTACAGCAGATGGGGGATTTTTTTTTCTATTATTGTCTGTATTTGTTTGGTTTTGGAAACAACTCTGCCAACTTTTGCTAGTTGGCATGATCAGGTGCCAGGTCAACTCTAAACTGCTTCTGTAAGCAGGTGGGCAGCAGGTTTGGTGCTGCTTGTTTTTAACTAAGACACTTAGAGGAACATTTTCACTCATTACCATGACAGAAAAGGTCTTCTGATGGCTACCAGCAATATGGAAACACATTTGTTGCCACTTACTTGGCATACATATTTGCTTTTGTCAGCCATGCTAGCCCATGTTTGTAGCAGCCATCCTATCCTCAGAAATAGCCCTGTTCAGATTTTCTTCCAGCAACAGGCCTCTCTGTATCACATCTTGCTGTTCTCTGCTACTGCAGCAGGGTAGGAGAGAAGCGATTAGTACTGGATTTGGTGTGTAATAAATACATAGTTTTTGTGCAATTAAAGACAATTTCTTATTTGTTCTTAGCACCTCAATTGTTTACCCTTCGTAAGAGGCAACACAACTCATTGATTTCCTAAAGCAGACAGAATAAGTGAAAGATCTGCCCTTTTGGAACACACTAATAATGCTTGCCTTAAAGCATTATCATGCCTAAGAAGATTAAATTGGTACTTGAAGCAGTAGCACGATTTGCTCTTTAAATCTTTGTATTTGATTTCACCAGTTAATCGTCTGCCACTGTAATTTGCAATGCAATACCTAAAACTACAGCCATCTTGAAAACTGCTGAGGGCCACAACTGAGCATTGGCTCATTGTTACCCTGGCATACTTCAAGACACTAAAAGTACTGGGAGAAATTGAGGTGTTACACAGAGTGTTAACGGTAAAACAGGGACACATCTGGATTTCCTGCCAGCATGGAGAACAGTCCACATCTACAAATCTATCTGTGCATTTGCTTTCCTGGAGGACACAAATGAGTTCTTTTAGTTCAGCTGGGATTACGCTGCTGTTCCACTATTTCCCTCAGTTTTCCTAAAGGACTGCTCCTGATCACCGTCTGAAACAAGACCTGAAGCTAGCCATTGGTTTGTCCTGATATGAACAGTATGTTGTTGTTGTTGTTGTTTTTTTTTTTTAAGGACGAAATAATGGTTGATTTGGCACTGTTTTAGCAAGGATAGTGAAAGCATTTTCCTAAAATAGTTTAATTACCTTTATTTTAGTTCTCAGGTTTAGGCAGACCTCCTCTCGAACCTTAACAATCTTCAATTTTGCCTTGTTTCTCAATGTGTGCCATTTCCACCTCTATCTCCATTTCTTCATTCTGTACTTCCAGGTCTTCCCAGTCTTTTAATTAACTGTACGCCGTGCTACAGCTGAGACTGGTACTCCAGGGAAATGCATTCATTACAATAGTGCAACAGCATCTACATTATTTTAAACTCATTTTATATATATTCACAAGCCCTGCATGTTTCTGAGCTGATGCTCTGCCCTGCAGGTCTCAGGATCTGGAAACTACTGGCAACTTCCCAGAAACATACTTCAGAATTTTAACTGTATGATCACTTTGTACTGGAATTAATCCCAGCAGTAGAAGTGAACTGTGAGTTACAGCTGCTTCACTGACTATCCTGGCACAGTGCGCTAAAGCTTCTGTTCTCTCTGAAGGTGTGAGGATAGTGGCAGACAAACTTTTTCTCCAATTTACAAGAGGAAAAAGATAATAACACTGAAAATCTTAATAGGAAGACTGATGTGCTTAAGCTTCTCTTTAACAATGAGTAGCTTTCAGTTCTTTGCAGTTTATGAACGGATTGTAATAGTTTGTGACATGCCATCTGCTTCCACAGTCTTTTCAGCAAGACCCAGGGACATGCAGCAGTCATCCCAGTGCTGACAGAGTCACCTGGTTTTATTAGGAATGAAAACACAGAGTTGGTAGGAACTCAAACGCATACAGGCAGCATTGTCAACATTTTAAAAAGTGCAGTCCTTATGATAATGCTACTAATTTTAAGAGTAGTATCTGTTTCTATTAAGAAGTCTATGCAAAGGCATATGTATGTCAAAGAAAATATGGTACAATACACAGCCTCCCAGACTTGGACAGCGCGACCACAGTTGCGTAAAACTACCTGGGACAGGAAAAGAGGACCAGATGGCATGCTGAGTCAGATCCGTTTTCCATTGGCAACTTGACAAGTAGATACATTACCTGAAATTTATCTAGCAGCCTGAAGAGCCAAATTTAAAAATAAAAAATAAAAATAAATTTTTTTAAATCAGCCAGTTGGGAATACTTCATGTGCAATAACCCACCCAGGATCCCGGCTTGGCCATGCACCACAGGAGCAGCGCTCATGGGATGTGATTCACTGCTGGCACCCAGGAACTGCTGCCTCCACACTCTGCACTGAAGGAGCAGGAAAGGCAGCCAGAACACGGAGCTGGGACTGATCAACTGTGAGAGCAAGAAAGTGATCTGATTCTCTACATCTTCATGAAATAATGATGAAGTGGGCTATAAAGAAGCACAGACCAAACCTGTGCAGATCTATGTCACCTGGACTCCTTTTGCATCTTCTTAACTTTCATTCACCAGCAGGCTTTTGGTGGCTAGACATTTTTTTGGCTATTAGCACGTGCCAGTTCTGAAGGAAAAGTCAGCGTTTCAGCCAGCTAAGGGGGCAACAGAAGGACAACCCAGCAGGCTTAGCTGTTCAGACACTTGTGTGGAAGTAAGCGAAAAGCCTCCTGCACATACAGTCACACTCTGTCTGACAGGAAATATCTGGAAAACAAGGGCCTCACAAATAGAAGCTCTCAGTGACAGTAATTTCAAAAGCTAAATGAGGGCTGCCACAGGAAATAAATGGATGTGTTGAGAGGTAAGAGCCAGTCACAGGGGGATTTAAGGAGCTTGATAGAGATGAGAGTCCATTCCCCCCATCTCTGGGGTGCACACAGTCCAACATGCAGACAAGGTCCATGTTCATTTTCACAAAACAGACTTGCTCCCCTTTAACCAAAATCAAAACCAGCAGTTTTCATTTCAAAATTGCACTTGTGAAACCCAGACTACTTTCCAAGAAGTTAATCAAAGGCTAACTATTTTGTTTTCCATTAAGAGACAACCCACAAGGCCTGTGACTACTTTAATCCCACAGGATACCGTACACCCATTGCTGCATTCTTAATAGCATGAAAGAAAACCACCTCAGAGTTCTCTGAAATATAAAACTTCCTCTCAGAATGAGGAAGCGTATCTTGCTCATCCCACTTTTCATTTTTGTGAAACAGAGGCCAAAACCACGCGCCATCTTTCCACAAAACTTGCTGGCAGCCAGAATAAATGCTTAGAAAGAAAGGCAGGAAAGCGTAACAGGAAGAATAACTTGCTAAGAAAGAAAACATTTAGAAATCACCAGTGTCACAGTAACTGGATACAGTCACCTCAGAGCAGAGCACCATTTTCTAACTCTGGTCTGGAAACCGTTACATGCAAGAATCCTGTTATCATGATTCCTGACAAGCACAAGAAGAAAGGTCTTACTGACCCAAGAGAACTTACTTCCACTGCAGGTGACGTTGTTCAGTTGTGTACCTCAGGTATGATTATAAATAGAATAGAAATCTTATTTGTTTTTTCAAAACATTCCAAGCTGAAACAAATCTTCTTGTTTGCCATTCTGGCTTGGTCAGTACTGGCAAGGTGAAGTGGAACATGTGGCACGAGGAGACTGCAGCACTGAAACTGAGACCTGATGGTTCGGGTCAGAAAAGTGCAAGCAAAAAATGTGAAACCACTCAGAGGGTGATAGGTCCAGCCTTGCTACTCCCTCCATTTCTAGCCTGCTGCTATATTTCTCCATCCTCATCTGAGCTCCCACTGCTGCTTCCACTGCTGTTTGTCCCACTCTCGCTGCTCTCTTCCTGCTGGGCCTGGCTGTGGGCTGCTGCTGCTGCTGCCGCCGCCGCCTCTCTCTCTTGCTGCTTCAGTGCAGCTGCCTTCTTCTCCTGCTCTGCATGGCTCTTCATGTGAGCACTGCGGCTCTTCACCTTGTAGAACACCCTGAGGAAACACAGGTGTGTTAGCGCTGGTCTCACTTACAGCTTTCTCCTCCATTATTTGCTGAAAGAGCTTTCCATAGCTACAACTTCAAGTTTGTGAACTTCAGCATGGGAACCCACATTGGCACTGCAACAAAACATCGGCAGCAAACACCACTTCTGCCTCAGCATGTGCCAGTGCACTGGTTGAAGTATTGGCAGGAGATCCTGAGCACCCTCGAGTTACTTGCTTTGTTTCTTAATATATTTTCTAAATTCAGAGGGGCAACACTGGCATCTGAAACACACATGTGCTGCTTAACACAATAGGGCCCCACTTTTTAGCCATTCCCCCTGTGTTACAAAAACACAATAAACACGGAGGTGAAGAACAGTCAGTTGCCATTCCAAACACTTTTCCACACAGCTGGAAACATTTTGAGCTTTTTCCTCCCAATTCTGCACTACCATGACCTATTCCTCTATCTCTCAGCATTAACTATTTTGCCTGCTCCTCCTGTGTCAGTGCCCAGGGCCAAATCTTAACCCTTCGCCTTCTAACAGCTCTGCCCTTTCCAATGCATCATGCTCTCTGAGGATACAGGGACAGTATACCTTGTCAGGGTCAGTTAAGTCCCAGACACAGCAACATTGTATTAACAGCCCTTGTGATTTAACTAGATTGAGATCTCATTTTCTTGCCATCCAAATACCACGCACCATTGAAATGCAGGCAGCGCCTCATGCCATTTGAAGAAAAATGGTCAGAAGGTAATTAGCCAAGTAGAAGTATCTTGATATCAATATACCTCTGATATGAAAGACACCTCAAAGCTGTAAGTTGTTAAAATCAAACAAAAAAAACCACTGTAAAAACCCCTAATGTGCAAGATTAAGTAGGATAGCAATTCATTAAAATTATTGCGAGTCTACCTGGCCTACTTTACTGTAATTCCATGACTACTTCTGGAGGCTAAGTTGCTCTTACCTGCCACACTTTTTACATGGAAATGTGTTTTCTGTGTTCTGAGTTTTACTGGTAACATCTGATTTTATCTTCTGTTTTCGCCGCCTCCTCTGCACTGGAGCAGTAATAAGCTTTCGAGGTTTCATGGTTGTCTCTCTCGGCCTTCTTCCAATTCTGCCTGTAACAGTTGCCTCTTGACTCCTTATATTGGCATCACTGGCCTTTGGAGAGAGGGAAATGTAAGGCAAACAAACCAAAACCCACTTTGCACTGTGGTCCTACGTGTACATCAACTACAAATAATTAAGTTGGGTTTCCTTGCCTTACTCATCCCAGTTCTTCCAGAACAGCACACAGTCTTGCTACCAGCCATTCTCTAAGCTACCTCAGCCCAGCCCTTGCTCTGGAAGAAGGCAGAGGCAAAAACTTTTACATCGAACTGTTGACCTGGTATTTTCTAAACTACTTGCAGAGTGAAGGTAGTATAAAAAGCACAACATGCACAATGCAGCACTTACTATTAAATCATCTTGTAGTGTCTGTTCATCTTTGAGAAGGAGTATGCTCTTCTTTCTGTTATCCAACCCTTCCTCTTCCTCCTCTTCCTCCTCTTCCATGTACCCCTGTTCTTCACTGTAAAAATCCCTTCTGAGAGGAAGAACACGTGCAAACCTATGGGAACTCTTCACCAGAAGATAAAGGAACTGTTAATTTTGGTGTCTGCAAGTAAATGTCATTATGTGACACAGGACAGACACAAGCTTGTCAGTCTGAACTCCACACTGGCCAAATTGTTTCTGCTCTTGATTCTACTACCAGACAAGACAGTGCACACAAATCAAACTTAGCACAATAGCCCAAGAGAGATGAGAGAAATTTAGGAAATTACCTTGATGTCAACTTCAGCTTCATCTCTCACAGACTTTTCATTACCAACATCTATGTCCCCAAAAATTAAGGTCCCATTCCGACCAATTTTCACTTGCTTCTTATACGTGTAGTAGAATTCCACACACTGAGCCACTGTCTTGGTTTTTATCTGGTGTTTGGAAAACACAAAAGTGCAATGGATTACATGATTTTAAGAAGGTTTATAAACAATCACTAAGGATGCAATAAATACACCTCATGTTTTTCTTTCCCTAGCAGTCTCAATCCCACTACAATGGCTGTTAAAGCCTTCTCTTCCATGTTCTCTTCTCCTGTGTGCCCCATCCCACAGCTCATTCCCTACTGCCAATGCTATTCATTTCAAGGACTTCAGGACCAACTTCCCAAAGAAAATCTGGTCAGTGTAAGGGTGACAGAACCTGGCACTTTGTCTGTCTACTGGACCTCTTAGCCTCTGAGACATTCCAATTGAGCTGTCAGGATAGAGAGCAGCCTTTCAGTTTTATGGGAGAGTTTTATTTTACAGCAGCACTTCGGAGAAGACCAGAGCAGAATACTGTTCCAAAAATGGAAAAGAAGGTTTGCAGCACTTTCCCATTTTGGCCACATGCATTTCATACTCATATGGTGATAGACAATTATCAGTACAGACCTTTGACCATCCACATATTCTCTATCAGGGATTGTTTTGAAAGTTTGGGAGTATATTCTTTATTTCTGGGCTTTTACAGCTTAAATGCATTTTGGATATTTTATTCAGAGAAAACAAATGCAGCTCCTGATTTTGTGCTCTAAGTCCTTCAAGTGTTTCCTCCCCCCTTGAAGTGTCACACCTCATGGAAAACACACAGGAATGATGTTTTTACTGTCAACGTCACAGCAAACAGAACAAAAGGATGCATCATTCACATATCCTTCTTTGGTGCTTTTCATCAGCAACAAGGATGTGTTTCTATTTAGTTTTATAAGCAAGCCATTTAAGCTGTACTGGAACACTACCAGCACTCTAAAAATATGCCCTGTGGAAGCGATATCTGCACTATGTGGACTAATGGAAGCAATTTGGAAAGTACAAGGGTTAAGTAAATAACAACAGCAAAAAAGAAAAAAGAAAAAAAAAACCTCAACCACTATTGTTCTAGCTATCTCTAGTGAGATTTTGTGCTGTGCTGGATGATAACATTTCTACAAAATCTTCTGAGTGCTTAATACTGAGGTTTCAGAAAAATCAGGATTGAATTTCCTGTATTAAATGCTCAAACATTAGAAGATATCATTGCCATAAAAAACAAACAACATTAAAAAACTTACCAGTTTTTGGACTAAGAAAAAGTCTTTCTTGTAAATTGCAATGCCTTTGTTGAAAAGCTTCTTTTCAGCAACTTTCCAACTGTCTGATCCTGTAGATAAAAAAGTTACAACTAAGTCCCTGCAATTCCAAATGTTAACTCTTCTAGGTACTTTTTCTTAAATTTCCCTTTAAATAAAATGAATGCACACATAGAAGGGTACAGTCTCACTTTACACCTAATCCTACACAACTGCAGGCTGCTGTTAACCCCTCTCCTACTGTCTCATTTCAGCCCTCCTCTCATCACTTCATTTTAGATCTAGTGCTCATCCCTACAGGTTAACTCAGTTCAGCGTGCTAAAACTAGCTAATTAGAAGAACTACAATATTTTCCAACAAAACAGCAAGCTTAA
This sequence comes from Numida meleagris, assembly GCF_002078875.1. NCBI lineage: Eukaryota > Metazoa > Chordata > Aves > Galliformes > Numididae > Numida > Numida meleagris. Next base: position 26,660,168 of record NC_034414.1, on the reverse strand, counting down.
TAGACACACTTTGTGGTGGCTCAGTCATTAGATTTGATAAAAGGAAAATGGTAGGGGCAGGAGAACAGGATCTTCTCTTTCAGCAGCAATCCACAATAATACCAGATTAGATGTAACAGCAAACTGTACTTGATGATTTATAGCGTCCTAAACATGTTAGTATTCTAGCATCCTTGCCTCCAATAATAAACATTCCAGAATCTCCTCCTCCCTTATAGATATACCAAAGGAACAGCATTACAGCAGCAGTATGCAATAACGAATAAATGCAATTTCTATACTTTGTGGCAGCAGCTATAAAATGTCTCTCTGCCACCTTGCATCAGGACTCTCAAGTGGCTAAGGCCAATCTAGATGAACTTAACTAGTGTTACACAGCCTAACATTTCCTACTTAGGTATGACACTAAAAAGGCAGTTTATGGCATGTACATTTCACAGAAACAATGACAGGCGTCAACAGGTGGCTGAGCTCTTCACCTCCTAGCTATCCTCAGCAAGCTTGAGATCTCTTCCCTCACAACCCCTCTTAACTCCACCACAAGGAAATCCATGCCTGAGAGGTTGTGATCCCAAGGTTACCACAGTATTTCCTTTGTGGACTAATTATTTTTCTGCATTCTCCGTGGCTTAGTATAAGGGATCAGAGATTCTGAGAGATGTAGTGTTTCTTACATTGTGTCATGATTTGCAGATGCACAATTCCTGGCAAGCCATCCTCTGATATACTGCAGAGAAGCGTGGCCTTTAAATCTTATCATAATGTTAAAGAGTGCCCCAGAAGAATAGGAATACTTTCCTATTCCCTTATGACAGACAGACGGCACAGAGTTATTCTGGTTAACAAACCTGTGTAGTGATAATCTGCCAGAGGATGGGTAGGTGATCGTACTGGCCCCTTCAATAGCAGCTTGGTCAGAGCTCCCTGAAATAAACAACACAAATACAAACTTAAAGATCAGGTAATTGTTAATCCTCTCCTTTCTGGTAAGCGAATTGAAAAGAAGTTCTTCTCTTTTTCCTACATCACAATTAATACCTGCAACATGTAATGCGACAACTTTAAAATCACATCCTTGACTGTCCACTAAATTTTGGCTACCTCTGACAAGTGGTAAGCCTCTCATCTTACATTTAAGACAACATTTAAGATTCATTAGGCAGTCTCATCTTACTCATCCTGCTAGACAGACAATCTGTTAAAAACCCAAAAGTTTGAAGTTTGAAATATGAACAATAGGGAGTGAACACGGCAGCGTACATCAGGCAGAACACTTGTGGACAGCAACATCTCCAAGGGACACTAAGCAGTGTGAGCTAGAAGCAAAGGAAAGAGTCTTCAAAAGGTTTCTATTCATCAAGTAACAGGTCACCTGGCCTTCATTAGAATCTTTCACCACATCAAGGTGACAAGGTGGGAAGACTCACCAGAATGCTTCCCTTTTCTTCATGTAAGAAATGCAGTGCCAGCTCCTGGTTGGTTCCAGCCCCAGGAAAAATGCTTGAACACGCAGCAGCTAGCAGGTTTTCCACTATTCCCATAGAGATACCAAACAAATTCAGATTAGAAGATTAAAATAGAGTTTCCTAGAGAATTCACGTGATTAATTAGATCTTTTGAAGCAGAATTAGATGTAACAGAAGATAAAACTGAGATGAGGAGCGACCTTGCAAATTTACTGGGGTCAGATTTGAGCAAAGGAATTCATTAGACTGCAAGGTCGCAGAGCACAGTGCCACATGCAGCACTATTTACACATGGAGTTTTTTGCACCTGTACGTGCCACAGCCCGTATGCACCAAAAGCAGACAGCTCCTCAGTCTGCTAACTAGCTGCCACATCCCCTGCTTCCTCCTCCTGTCTAATGTCTACAACTTGATTTTCCCAAATATTATTATGTCTAGAGCACCTGTTTAAACATACAATCCAGAAAAATAAATTTTACTCCTAAGATTGCTTTCAAGACCAGTTAAATATGTCATGATGACTGGCAACTCTATTTTAAGTTATGCTTACAGTAGACATGTGGTTACCTCTACTATGGCTGTGGCACTCAGCCCTATTTACCAGCCTTCCACATTCTTACCATTCTGTTGGGTGACTTTGTTAGTTTCCAGGTCGCCCCATGGCTGCCACACCAGCTCTGCTTTATGTTCATCAGCTGCTGCCAGAGATCTGTCTTGAAGTGAAGGAATTTCTGCTTGAAAGCGAGTTCCTACATTTATACGCCTGCAGAAAAGATAACAAGTCACGGTCAGGAAACTTCTACATTAATCAAACAATCTGCATCTCTGGTAAATGCACCAATTACGGAGAAACCAAAATGCAGCAGGCTCTGGCGTATAGCAAGAACAGCTTTTGGGTGTTGTATGTTACAACTGAAAAGATGAGGTCATCTTATTGTGCAGATACAGCACGAGAGCAAAACAAAAAGCAAGAGATTTCATGCAAGATTGAGACAACCTTGCTAAAAGAAAAAAAAGCAAAACAAAAAAATCCAGATGCATCCTCATTTCAGCACACTGTGGTGGATTGCAAAATGATATTAGTGTGGAATATTCTGCTCACTGCAATTAGTCTCACCTATTGGTAAGGAATGCAGTTTTACAGTGGAGGAAAAGGGTTATGGATACTGACCCACCCTAGAAGGGATAACTACAAGCAGGTAATCAGGTGTCAGGTGGAAACAGATAAAAAGTCTGTTAATACTTTGGGAAATTTGGGAGATTTTGTGTCCCTGGGCAATGACTCTTCTGGACTCATTTGTGAGAGGGAGATTAGTAGCTGGAAGAACCAGAGGAAAAGAACTTGAGCTAGGAGGGATATCTCAGAAACTACCTTTTATCCTAAAACTAAACATAGACTATAGTGTCCCTAAGCAGTAAGAGCCTACGAGCCAGATCTTACACCTGCAGTATCCAAATAAAACCTGATTTCCACCACAAAAGCCCACCATTTACTCAAGTAATCTGATCTAATGTGGCCTGCTCCAAGCAGGGACCTGGACCAAATGAACTCCCAAGGTCCACTGCAGCTAAGTTATTACATGACTCCTTTAACCTGGAAGCCTAGATTTCAGTACAGCAAAAGCTCTTGCCTGTTATCGGTGCTGATTAGATGCCCTGTGATACAATTATATGTGGCATAATTCAGAATTGAGGCCAGCTGAGGGGTGACTACAAGGAAGACTTGAAAGGAACTGAACTGCAAGATTCCTAAGACACTCAGATCTGTGACAGCAGCTGCCTATTAATCTACTTCACAAATAGAAGAATTAAGCTTCATTAGCACATTTCCTATTCCAAATCTCTGCAATCAAATAACCTTTTAAGAAGCATTAGCAGAAGCTCTGACAAAGCAAGCAATTAAGAACACAATATGTGGCAATCATAAGTTATAATTAACTTCTACAAGAATTGAGAATGCAAACCAATGGATCAAATCATACTTTTTTTCTTTTTCATAAAAATAAAAAATAATTTTAAAAATGTTTCCTGCCATCCTTCCTTTATGGAAGGTACATCCACATAACAGACCACAACACTACTGCACAAATTAACATTAAAGTAGCAAACTAATTACCTTGACAACACAAAATGACATTACTTTGTTATTTTAAAATCTAAAGTTTTCTGATCTGCCTAGGCATCTGTTCACTAAGTCTTAAGATAACAAGATGGCTCTTTGCACATTAACTCCCTTTCGGCAACAGAAAATGAGCTTGCATTACAAGTCACTATGGCTTCAATTTTACAGTAACAAATTTGAAAAATTTCATCCACGTCTGGATCCGCAGCTAATATTATGCCATTAACTTCAGCAATTTAAACCACCAGAGACAACAGCAAAATTTAGGAACATCATGCAAGGCTCAAGATCAAGATCTGCAGGGAAAACAAAAATATCTGTTCAAGAGGAGGTTCACTTGAACCAACAACAAAACAAGGAATTAAGTTATTGTCAAAACCCATTAAAAACAAACCAAAACTAAATCTGTGCTTGTTTATTTCTATGAATGAGTTTGAACTGCTGTATCCTGTACTGCTGTTGGTGCAGTACAGTATACAGGAGCAAAGAAATAGTGATTATCTGATTGAGTTGTCCTGGAGCCAGAGCCTGGGCCCAGAGGGAATTTGTGAAGGTGATAAGAATAACCTGAGTTTATTCACAGTTGCAATAGGTTTCCATCGACTCAGGACAGCCTACTGCCAAAAAATGTACAAAACCTGAATTTCAAACAGGCAGGATAGAGAAAGGGGGAGAAGTCCTATGATTTGACAGCAAATGCTACAGCTAATCTTTAAAACACAGACAATTCTGGAAGTAAAAGATGACTTATTTATTTGGGGATGGTCTGAATTAAATTTCAAATATTAACAAGATTTGCTGCAGAGTTAGAGCAGAGATTTGTGACTGCAAGGAGTCGGGAATATAGAGCCACATAAATGTTTTTATGTCACGTGGCTATCACCGTGCCATACATCTTTATGCTTAGATTTTGCAAGAGTTCAAACAGAATTGGAACTACCTAGCTGCAGTTCTACAGGCCTTAATTCCAACTAGTAACATTCCCAGTGAGTTTACAGGGGCTGCACAGAGACACTTGCAGCTCTGCTTTTCCTGACAGGTTTATTAGGATTGGCACCAAGCCTAAGACCATAACTCCAGTTTCAGTATCTCCAAACCATGTTCCCTAGTGCCGCTAGGTTTTATGTCTAAGCTTTCCCAGCACACAAACAGCTAAAAAGATTAATTAAGCTTATTAGTTCAGGCCCCACACCGCATGTGAGTGGCTACCATGCTTTCAGACTGAGCTGGCCTAAGAGGGAACAAAGCCATGATCACATTTGCATTAATTCAGGTTATCCATGCCACATTCTTATTCTGCGTTGGTCTTTCACTAAAGGAGCATGATTTTCCCACTCTCAAACTATAGAGCTTACAAATGCATGTATATAACAAAACAAGAGAGACTCACCTTTAGCTAACCAATGCTATTTCAGCGCAGAGACAGATCCATAGTAACAGAAAGTAGGTAGAATCACCAGAATTAAGAAGTGCATTTGCCCAAATGTTATTTATTGCACAGAGTCATTTTTTAAAAGACCGTTTATATTTTAAGTCATTAACAGGAATAGCTTTAATGTTTCTAAGAGGATATATCAACTACACATGGAGCAGGTCAAAGGTTTAGGAGTGGGAAGAGAAGCAGGTCTACTACCAGGCTAAGACTCTGCTGGGTACTTACGGTTCAATGCTGACCGGGGTGGCTTCCCCCACCACCGAAAGAACAGGAGGGGTAACCTCTGAACTGTCTGCAAGGCAAAGAAAGAACTGCTCGAACTGATCATCTTCTGATGAGATATTTTCTTCACACAGCTTATAAATCTATCAGAGGAATCCATACTTCAAAACAGGTACACATATGCTAAACGATTTTAAGATGTCCAAAAAGAACTCAGCTTTTACATCTTACTAATAACTACTTACTGCCCACTCAGCCCAAGATAATGACAGGCTATTACAGAAAATGAACTATTCCATTCCTGAGAATGTCAGTAGGGGGTGTTGGAGATTACTTGTGAATGGATCTTAACATTTATGGCCAGATGGAAGGAACGCTGCAATCCCTCCATCCTAGCTACCCAGACTTTATCACCAAGAAATCTCATTTTCACATACTCCAAAAGTCATGATTTTCCTTCTACTGCTCCACAGTTCCTAAACACAAAGTAGCCCAGAAGGGAAGAAAAAAGTGGAACTTACTTGATCTAAGCAGAGTTCTGTGAGCACTTTTAGGAGTCATCGGAGGTGGAACTGGATGACCACTTGAAGAGAGGATAGCATTAAAATACAGCCCAGATCCTTCTCTCACTGGACTAAGAATTGGTGGAGGAGTGTAAGGAGGTAGTTCAAAGTTCCTATCAGAAGGATGATCTGCCAGACGGACAGGTGACCGTAAATGGCTCTGATACGGTGTAATATTAGAATAAACAGGTGGTGCAATAAAGGTGCCAGCTTTTGGTGGTATGAAGAGTGGCTCAGGTCTTGGGCGCTGCTTTGGTTTCCGGGCAAAGCCCTCTGCTTCATCCTTTGGAACAGCATGCTCATGCTATTAGAAAAATGTTACACATTTAATTTCATTATAAGACAGTATATATTTAATTTCATGTTAAGACCTTAAGCCACGTGAAAAATTTCAGCAAGATGACAACGTTCTTTCATGGCAGCTCAAAATCTGAATAGGACAGCTGTGGAGGGTGGGTCTCAACAGTTAGCGAAGGGAAAGGGAGGGGAAGATGATGGGGAGCTATGTGGGAACTATTAGGTAGCAATACTATCTCCAGGTGCTTATGAAATCATATTTTACAGGAATCACAAATATGTCTGGTTCAACCACTGGAAAGGTGATAACAATCTCGTGGTAGCTAGGAAAGAGCACATACAATCGTGGCAGAACTCTGACACACATACAAAGGGACATTAGATAGAGATAAGAGAATAGCAGAAAATATCACAGTATTGTCTGAAATGGTTGCACATTTAAATGCATAGAAACCTCCTTAGATGCCTGCCATTTCTCTTTGGTATCAGAATATTCTATTATAGTTCTCAAGAGAACAGATAAAAGAGTTTAAACAAAAACAAAAACCCCCTGACCATTAATACACTGAAAGGGAACACTCAAGTACTGATCTCCAAAGCCTCAGCAAGAGATTTTGATTTCATGAGAATAAATCTTCTGCTTGGACTTCACTCATGCATGGAGATATAGATACTACTCACAATTCATGATTATCTATTTACATATGGAGAAAGCACTCTTTTCAAGGAGACAAACTATTTCTTTTCAGTGTTATTGTCCATTTGGCTTTATTTACTTTACTGTTTAGTGCTTGGGCATTGGTTGGCTGTACTACTAGTAGCAATGGGTCACGAAAAGCCAGCAATACCTCAAATATATGGCAATATTTTGAAATTTTAAAAAACACCATTGCCCCACCCCAAGTTCAAACCATGAGATCAAATTACTTCAATAGAAAAGCTTATGGGTAAAAAATACGTAATTAAAAGCAACAGCTTTGGTTCCTTCACCTGTGCATACCTGATTTGAGGTTTCCATGTTAGTATTACGATTAGATCGCCTCCGAGTAACTATCACAGAAGGCTTGCGTTCAGAAGAAGTTCGATCATTTGTTTGGCCTCTCTGGAGTTTCCCATCCTCAGACTTCTCTTTCTCAAGGTTCTGCAAGTCAATTTTTCTCACTGGCACAGATACAGGAATGATAAGAGGCACAAGGCTGCTATCCTCCCGGGCTTTTTTGGGAGATGGTGAAGAACTGGCAAATTCCACAACACTTTTAGCAGCTGTGGGTCCTGGAGCTGCTATCAGCACACTTTTCTTCTCTTCTGAAGTATCCGATTCCTGAGAAGAAAGATAGATTACTTAAAAGTTCTGTAGCGCTTGCATAATGAATCAGATGATCTGTCACTTGCACGGTATATCAACTTTCTCAATGCAGTTTGCAAGCTGAAAGGGATTAGAAAGATATTATTGGAGGAAAAAGAATACATGACAAAAACATCATCAGCTTTTGTTAGAATTAGTTGAGGATTCCCTGAAGTCTCAACCACTTTGCCATATAACTTCCACAAAGGTTCTTCAGTTTTAATAATGACTGTAAGCTACAGATTATTAATTTCAAATATTAGACTTCTGTTCCAGAAAAGACTGAAACGTGGTAATCTTAAAACTCTTATTAAAAAAGAAAAAAAAATAAGCTAGATTTCTAGAGTATTTTTTCCAATTTACTCAACAAAAGCAGCTTTCCTTATTGTAAGCAGAGCCTTTGAGATTTGCTTTCCAAACCTCCTGAAGAACTTTTGTTCAGTAGAATCAACAAGGCATAACTAAAAGCCAGCATGTTTTGCATTGGTATTACAGCTTCCATCTCTCTGCTTTTTTTCCACTCATGGAAATTAAAAAAAACTGAATCTCAAGGACATGAGAATGGACAATGAGTTCCCGAGCAGACACATGTGTACTTGAACACCAAATAACTTAAGATACTGTTCCATAAGTGATTTCTACTCCTTCAAATGACTATCTGCATGTTCATTCTGCTCTAGGACCACCCCTTCAAAGTAATAGCCCGTTCACTTGGAAGCCAGATGTCAAAGGACAACTTTCAACACCACCTCCCTTCAGGGATGCAAAAGTCCTTCTCAAACTCCAGTCAAGTGCAATCTAGAAGCTGTAGAAAATGCTTCTTTAGGAATTTCAGAACTTCTCTTAAACTCTGCTCTGTTTGGAAAGTGATTAGTATGCAAATTCATTCTCTGTCAGAGTCACAATCTAATGAGGAATTTATGTGAACAGCTTTGTGAAGTGGAAACTAAGGCACATTATCTCTCAGGTACGATGAGAGATCACATGCCACTAAGAATACCTAATCCTAATAACAATCTATCATAAGAAGATTCTGTTGTAAGGTTTCAGACCTCTTCTGTCATTTCGCTGTTGTTACAGATCAAGAGAGCTGGCTTCACTGGAGAGTGAGTGAACTAGCTTTAGCTGGTGCACAAATAATCAACCTAACCACTAGAAGAACTAAACTGAAGTCCCACTTCTGTCCTATATTTATATTGAGAGAAATGCAACCTCATTGTCACAAGATGACAGATCGTCCAGAGCCTGAAGCTGGCCTCTCCAAGAGGCCTAAATATTTGCACTGTTTTTCAGAGCAAACAGGTCCACCCTGAAACACTCTTCAAAAAATCTAGGCGCTAAGCCTGAGCAAGTAAAATTAATCAGAACAAAGAGATTTAGGACTTCCTACCTGCAAGATACTTTTTTTAGAGTAAGGCAAAGCGTGCACAGTAAGCTTTATCCCATCAGGGGCACTGTATTTTCAAAATTTGGCTGCTTCTTCACAGACTGGAGGTATCATCCTCCATGGCGTAACAACGAAACACAGAACTGATAAGTCACATTTGGCATCTACTGCCTCAGGCTGCACTGCAGGAGGAATTCATGAGCTTTGAGAACCTCCCTTTACTCCAGGATGGTGACTGGCACCCATACTGTCCCATGAGGTTATCAATCTTAGATTTGAAGGACTTTCATCATGCTGACAGACATGACACTCAAGACCACTACTTCTAGATATTAAGGGGCTCTTGCAAATTTTTGCAGCCTCCCTCCTTCAGGAAAGAGAGGCCAACAGAAACATCTTTTTAAACAGATAAACAAGTCATTTGCTTGAAAAAGATGCCTGAAGAAGCAACTCATACACAGATGGGTCTCCATGCATCAAGGAGATCCATGCTGATTATCACCTTATTACTAAAGACTAGTTAAATAACTGGGGTACCTCCAGAGTATTCTTCCAGCAGTGAGATCAACAGTAGATAACTCTGCATCAGCATTAAGAGTGGTCTCTGGCTACTTGCACTGATACTGCTTTTTTGACACTGCTGCAGATAAAGGTCTTATTCTTACCAGATGACAGTTTTTTTCTCTCTTTACATAGCTATCACTATTGCAAACACTCTGGTAAATACCTTATAGGTACCTGACAGACTAATGACAATACAAAGAAGTAATGGTGATACTGATATGTGAATGAGCACCAATTCTGACCAATCTACAAGTCTCTGATACTTCCTTTGTGATATACATGGATCTCCATAGGTCAAGAGACATGAACTTCTTTCCTGACTGCAAAGAGGAAATTATGGCAGCTAATCACACACAAGATATCACATTGCTTTGGCTGTGCAATGGGTTAGCTGTGCTCCTTTTATTTTCATGTCTGGGAGGGTAACCAGCAAAGAACTCTCTTCCTTGAAGATGGGAGAGATGACCACTAAATAGCTTTCTAAACTGTTTGATTTGCTCAGAGGTAGGCAAAAAGGAATCATCAAGCAATGGACCTTCATTTGTAGAATTGCTAGTGATTTTCAGCCAGTTCAGCATCTCTATTACAGAATTGGTGGTAGAAGGGCTGCTGGACAACTCCAGCAAGTGCAACTTGTTGCATTTCCATTTAGGCTCTTGCAAAAATACCAAAGGATGCACTACTGGCCTAGAGTCTTTCAGTAGATCCACAGAAATACATCATTCATTTTGGTATTGACAATGTATACTCCTCAAGTGGTCTCTTAAAGATTTAGATTTCACATACAGCAGTTATATTCAAAATATAACAAACAGTAAAATTAAGAGTTGAGATTTCACTGCAATCCGTAAGCAGTAAAAACCACCTGAAAAAGGCAAACACAGTAGAATAGCAGCTCTGGTGCAAAGTATCATTTATGACACTGCACGTATGTATCTATACTGCTGTCCAAACTAGTGTTCTCACATACACATACACTTACTACACTGGAACGTTCAAACAACTAATTGAAATTATGAATATATCTTCTTTCATCAATAATTTAATCCTATGGCCTAATTATATGCTCTTTGCATAAACTGTACTAGGGAAGGGTTCTTTGTTGTTTCTATCAGAAAGACACTGGTAAGAGAAGACAACTCTCTTGAAAATGTTTTCTTTTTCTCTCATGTGATATCCAGTCTCCTTAGAGACATAAAGCTTATCACACAGAGTAAGAATTTAAACCTCCTTCCAAACCTCATCCTGGAAGCCTGAAAAGATCCAAACACAAAAAGCTTGTCAGCTAGTGCCTCCGTGGAAGCAAACAAGCTGCTTGTATAACTACAAAGAGCAAATGAGCATCTGTCAAAATGTTTCTCTGGTCTTTGCATTATAAATCAAAACACAAGCAGACATGCCTTCAAGTGAGTAACTTCTTGAGTCACCTGTCAGGCCCCTTTCCCAGCTGCTTTGTGAGTTTTCTCTTGTTACTGCGTTGATCAGCCTGCAGTATAAGTTGCAGTCCTTCCCGCAATGTACACATGCAATGGCTGGAACAGTAGTTGGCAGGAGTAGTTAGAAGAGTGAACTACTGAGTTTTGTATCACACCTGCTGGTACACAGCTTGTTCAACTGGTGTTGGAGCAAAAAGGATTCATGACAGCAACAGTCGCTGGTTGCTGTACAAGAGATGGAGTAGGTTATAGATACTCATCTCACTGTTCCTTAGCCTGGCTTTTTCATTCAAGAAGCATGACCCTCTAAGGAAAAGACTGGAAAAAACAGCCACAGGCAGACTAGGAAAAAAAAATACCAACAGAAAAGGAAAAAAATATCCCTTCCCTTTGTTGTCTGATTGGTCATCAACTCGAGTGGCAAAACTTTATGTAAAAGTAACTCATGCTCTAACATCTCTATTTCATCACTCCCTAGCAACAAAGCTTCTAAAGAAAAGTGTACCTTAACTTCTCATAAGAGGCACTCATTGAAAGATTAGTCTAACCACACCCAAAAGAAAACTGCAAAGCACACCTCATAAACAAACAACAAAAATGCCACCACTTGCCTCTCCTATGCTAATTTTGAGCCTTGCCACATTGCCAAACTGTATATGCATACTGGACAGTTAGACTGATGGGACCCTAAAAAGATAGTAGTAGTGAATTACTTTGTCACTCAACACAATTTCTTCCCTGTTCAAGTCCTCCAGAAAGTGTACATGCAGACTTTGCCCTCAGATTATCAATCTCTGAGCAGCTGCTGCTGGGCTTTCTCAGAAAAAAAGATACCTTTATGACCAGCTCAACTTCTTTAAGTAAGTAAAGCTTCCTCAGGCTTTTAAGATATGGGACATATTGAATAAGTAAGTAGCATTACATAATTTTAGATTGCACAATTTAGAAACGCCTCTACAATTGAAAAATAGCAGGTAAGCAGTAGTCTTAACATAAAAGAAGGTCAAAAGATATGCGAACTGTTTACATTTGCCACCCTAAATTCCTGATCAGCTGGAAGCCTAAGCGGAAAACATCTGTAATTTGAAGTACTGAACTAAAATTGTTCAGTATTAGTGAAGTAGAACTGCTCTTAGGAGCTTTCTCCTGCATGTATGTGTTGTAGCAGCTAAATACACATCCTACGAGTACAGAGCTGCCCCTACTGCACTGCGGCGCTTCTTGCATTAAGATACAATCTTATCCAGCATAGTACATAAATTCCTTTGTATTTCAGCCCTATTTTGTTGTCTAAAACAGACCTCATATTACACTGGCTAGGATGTATGCCTTACCTTGACATTCTGAAGAGAAGCCAGCTCAACAGCTTTTTGGGCCAAAGTTAGCAAATTGGCTTCTTGAGAAACACGCCGTCTCCTTCGCGTACTCTGGATTACACCACCTCTAACACCCTGAAAGTCATTAGTTCTTGGAGTGTTCTCTTCTGCTGCTACTGTCTGTTTCTCTGCATCTCTGCCATTCTGAGCGATGGCCTGCCTGTCTGTTTCCATCTGGCACAGTTCACTGTTGACCAGGACATCCTTCTGCCCCAGATCCATTCTCTTGGGATGTGAATAGCTACTTTTGTTATGGGTCAGTGATTCAAGTGGCTGCTGTAATGGGACCTCTTGCTGATGTGTTTGCCAGTGATGGAGAAATAAATTGCCAGATTGTTCTTCTGCCTGCTTGGAAGCCAACACTTCTCCTGTAGATGTCATCAGGACACCTTCTTTGGAGAGTCTCCGTGACCTTCTTGGAAAAGGAATCTGGGTCTGAGGTAGCACAGTCTGTTGGTTCTGCTCTGTTAGAGCCTTGAATAGTTCCTGGTTCCTCTCTGTTTGCTGAAACTGGTGAGCCATCATGTGATGCTGAGGTGCTGCAGCTGCCACATGAGGCTGTGCTATGGAAGTAGTTTGCTGTAGACTAAAAGCTTGTGTGGCAGCCTGTTGTTGCTGCTGCTGCTGAGGATAGAAATTTTCAAACAGTTGTAGCTGGGGAAGAGCTTGCTGTTTTTGTTGAGCAGTAAATGCTGGAGTGGAAGAAGCTGGCGCTTCTTGAAAGACATGCAATAATTCAGGAAGACCTTGCTTCTGGCCTTGGTGACCAAATGCAAGCTGAAAAGGCTGTAATGGCAGACTTTGATTCTGCTGCTGCTGTTTCTGCATCTGATGAAAGGAATTCATTTGTGCTTGTTGTCTAACCAGAGCTTGCTGCTCCAGCTGAGCCTTCTGGGACATCATTTGTTGGACTGCGTCTTCATACAAATCCAGCTGAGACACAAACACTCCTTTCTCTTGATTTCTTTTAAGGGCTTCTGGGTGACCATAGAAGCCTGGGGCACCAGCATTGGCATGGGGTCCTTTTGGATTGCTCCCAAAAACCATACTGTGGTTCCACATTGCAGGTGGAGACTGCCAGTGGGCATCGCCTCTCTCTGGCAACCGATTTCCCATTAGTGAATTCTGCCATTTGACAGCTGTTACTGGTTGGGACATCATCATTGATTCTCCCCTATCTTGACTGTAAACAGAGTTCATCAAAGCAACATTGCTGGGGGCACTTGTTAATCCTGCTGTGTGAGGAATCTCCATAGTTTGGGAGGCTGGTATATTCCCTCCATGACTGTAATACTGTCCTTCTTTAAGCTGCTGCTGTGGCTCTTTTGATGACACAGCTATATCTTGCTCATTAAAATAAGTAATTCGTTTCCCAGTCCTTTTGGTTGAAGACTTTTGCTGAGCTTGAAGATTCATGATTCAGTCTATTCTTCCAACTGCACACACTGAATTTATAATCCACCCATCCCTGAGACTGGGGGAGAAAAGGCACGTAAATCTCTCTTTTCCATTCAATATTAGTAATAGGGGACAGGAAAGAAGTCCAGATGAAAGCGTCTCCACTTCCTTTTTCTTTGTGTGCTTCTCACACTTCTTGTCACTCTTGTCCTCTGTCATTCATAGGTCAGTAGGGTCCACTTAGTTGTAGGTTCTGAAATAGAGAAGTAATTACAATGAATCATCAACAGACAACTGGAAAATAAATACTCAAGCAATAAACAGTTATGTGCATAGCTGTCCTGTTTCTAATGGGAACAAAGGTTGGGACAGCGTGTGTAAGAAATAATAGATATGACCTGCTAAGAGAATGTAAAACAACTTAGTTTTACAAAATATGTATATTTGCATGATGCAATACCCAGTTGCACACAGACTTCTGACTAATCAAGCTCTAAATGCATTTCTCTTAAACTCTCATCTGGACAATTAGCCAGGATAATCTGAACTCAAAAACACAAAGCAAAACAAAGCAAAAACCTCATGACTCACCAAAGAGAAAAATAATGTGTCAGGCCACATTTCCCAAAGATATTCAAACACACACGCACACCAAGGCTGCAGCCAAATACACAGCAAGATGCTCCAGTCAACATTTTGAAGAAAAGAATCAGGCAGAAGCCCATCATCCCCTACTAACTCCCCATCATTATGGTTGCTTTCTGTCATGGTTTTGGCTGGGATAGAGTTAGTTGTTTGTTTGATGCTGTGTTTCGGGTTTCTGGTGAAAACAGAGGTAATAGCACACTGATGTTTTAGTTGTTAAAGAGTAGTGCTTACACAGAGACCCAAGGACTTCACTACTTCTCATGCTGACCTGCCAGACAGAAAGCTAGGGGGACACAGGAAGCTGGGAGGGGACACAGCCTCAAACTGACTAGAGGGATTTTTGATATAACATGACATTGTGTTCAACAATAACTACTGAGGAAAAGAAGGAGGAAGGAAGGAACGTTATGGGGAAGACAAACATCATCACTCCAAAAGTACCACGTGTGATGAGGCCTGGTTTCCTGGAAGTGGCTGGACATCTACCTGCAGATGGGAAGTAGCAAATGGATTCCTTGCTTTGTTTTGCTGGTGCACCAGGTTTCTGCTTTACCTAGAAAACTGTCTTTATCTCAGCCCACAAGTTCTTGCACTTTTACCTTTCTGAGTCTCTCCCCTATCCCACCTGGGGAGAGTGAGCAAATGGCTGTGTGGTAATGAGCTGCCTGACAAGATAAACCACAACACTTTCCAATTAGGACTGCCTATCAGGCATCTGCATGCTGCAGAAAAGGGCCTGCTCAACCTTTCAGATTGCTTTTTTCAGCAGCTGAAAGCAACTGCTCCTGCTCAGGTCACACTCATGGCAAAGCAGTTTAGGCAGATCGTTACAGCTGCTCCTGAACACCAGCAAACATCTTGGTGTAAAGCTACAAACATAACAGGAAGTTTTTCTGGAACATGGAGCCTAGGACAATTCCACTCTTCTTTTCTCTGGAAAAAAAAAAAAAAAAAAAAGGTACCCACAAATTTAGGCTTTAAAAGCCTAAGGATTTATGTCTAATGTATGTATATAATACGTATATAAATAATTATATTACGACACCTATAGTCTTTTAAGAAAATTAAATTCTACATTTGGTGAAATTGTTAAACTAATAACAACCAAGTAATGATAGGTAAGTCTCTATTACTATCTCTTTTTGACATACGCTTCACGCCAGATTGTGCCAATATAATTTGGATAGATTTTAAGGTAGTTTAAGATGGATTTAAGATATTAAGATATTTATTGCATTCTTTTTGCCATAAAATCAAGTTTCTTTTGATGAATGGACTTAATTCTCAGGCATCGGAGGCACAGGCATGAACAAAAATTATAGCTCTGTACTTCTTCAGGGATTTTGCAAAACATTTGGGACTTTCCCACCTGAGCTGAGCCGGTCATCAAGAATTATGGGAAAAGCTTCAGTAAAGCACCATTTGTAGGTATCAACTAAAAGGCCTTAAATCTCAGAGACCTGAAAGCATCAAAGAGAAACATTTTTCTTGACTGATGAAAACGAGTTTGCAAATTCACTAATACCTATTACTAAAATAGAGTCATAAAATGTTTTAGAAACAAATATGCAATTTAGGGATCAACTGCAGGAGAAATCTCTTCTTTCTTCATATGAAAAGGCAGTTTTCCTATTTATACAGTAGGTACTCCAAGGAATTTTCAAGAAAGAACAAGGCTACTTCTCATAAAAATTGCCCTTGAATTTCACAAATCTGCACAAAGCTGGTGAAATTAACACACACTCCACCAAAACCTGCAAAAAATCCTTTAGTTTCTCTATATAAAATGAAAAATAATAAAACAGAAGTATACAGCACACTAAAGTTCTGTAACTTGAGTTTCCTCTAAACGGATATGGCTACAGTGCAGGTTTTAGTCCTGTGGTAGAGCTGGGAGCGTGATGAGGAAAAGACAAAGGGTTTAAATTAACTTACGCAACTTCCACCTTGGAGGCCAGGCTTGGCTCGGGTTCTAGTAGAGCCATGGGCCTGTGTTTCACAGAGGAGTGACTCACTTCCTCAGTCTGTTACATAGCTGTTCCCTCCACTCCCCTCCCCCTTCGCCCTGGCTACAAACCATGGACCTCTGCCACCACATATCACAGAGTCAGGGCGTTCTTTCCTTTTCTAAGCACAACTTCTCATTTTCCAGTCCTCTTTCAACAAGACTAAAATAACTCTAGGAGAAATTATGGACATGTGAGATGGAAAAAAAAATCTTTAAATTGTAACTAGTACATCATTGAATGAAAACTTATTGGATGAAATTCTATTTCAAAATGTCACTATGAGAGGAAAAAATATTCCACAACAGGAAACTGGTTGCATGATAGCAAAAATGTAGAGGTGGAAAGGTTGATATATGCCTCCTAGGAGCATTAATGTTACTCTCTCTCCTTTCTTTTTGCAGCACTACTAGAAATTTATCCGAGCTAACAGCTTAATCACAGTACCTGATTAATAACTATAATAGTCATTTGTATTATCTTACTTTCTGAGATCATTACAAAGTATTTTCCCCAAAAACCAATCTTATACCACTTTTCCCTCCACTGATGTTTGTGTGCTTTTGTATTGATCAATCACATAGTTATGATAGAAACAACATTATTTTCTTTTCTGTGCATCAGAACAATACCACTAGCTCAAATTTAAACCTGTAACACAACTTCAGAAGCTCTGCTGAATCAGATTTTCTACTCTTTGAGGACGAATACAAAGTTAACTACCAAAAGCTGACATACAACTTCAACAACACTTGTTTTTAACCCTTAAAAAAGAAACAAACAAAACAAATCAGCCAACCAACCAAACCACCCACCACACCCCTGATGCACATCTTAGTAGGGATAGCTGAAGTTTGCACCCATCACCCTCAAAACTATCCAGAAGACCTTTGGCAACAGAGTTCTCCGTTGTTAGAAGGGGTTGCATTTAAAGGGCTCTCCAAGCCTCCGCTTGCTGTGGATACTCTGCTACTAGATAGGAAGCCATGGGTATTACAGAGCCTAGCTCAGGCTGGTTTAGAATTACTCTTACTTAGGAAAGAGATGTAGAAAAAGTATCAAGACACATAGATCGCAAAAAAAAAAAAAAAAAGTTCAGAGATAACCTAAAGTAGAGGAGGGAATACGCATCTCTGTATTGCACATAGAGGTTTCTAAAAATATGGCGTGCCTCCTACAGAAGTTACTTTGTCAATCTAGAAGATTGTAGTGACTGAAGAACTGAAGTTACAGCAGTACAAAAACCAAGATAGTGAAAATCACACTACTAGAGAGGAAAGGGGTTGCAGGTACTTTAAACAAAACACTGTGAAAATTAAAACTCTCCCAACTGCATGCAAGAATAAAGAAATCATAACTGAGAGGTCTCCAAGCAAAAAAAAATAAAAATAAGAGGGGAGACTTAGTGCATTTAGTGTTAGATGATAAAATAGCACAACATTAACTTTTATGATATCTTGTAGGTCACCTTAATAATAATAATAGTTCGTAGTTTAAGCTGAAGTGATAGATGTTCAAGCTGCAGTATGACTATTCTCCAGGAAAGCTCACAGCTGGCAGCTTCATTGGCTGAGCACAGGTAGCTCTATGACTAAGCAGGCTTCCCTCCCTGAGTTCAAGGGGTGAGCTCACATTATCATCATCCCAGCCAATTACCTGGTTTGAGGTTTCTTGTTTTAATCTAATTTCAGCACAAGAGTCAGACTGAAGTAGCAAAGTGGCAACACACTTCCAGGCTTAAGTGTGCTTTGGAGCAGTGAATCTCTGATGAGTTCTTACCTTCAAACAAAACACAGTGCCAGTTCTGATACCATAATTCCCAGAAGATAGTGTGTCTTGTCTCCAGATATACTGAGGTGTTACGATACTCTGCATTGTTTTTACACTGCACAGAGAAAAAGCAAAACCTAACATCAGTACATTTAGTTTTAATAACTCTAAAATTTGGCACACACTGTCATCAGTCACTTCACTTCCAGGAACTCCTGGCACGTAAGAACAGCTTCCAAATTTTCTTCAGAAAAATACCGACTGGATGTCACCTCCTTTAGTACTGCAGATATTTTAAAATTTCTAAGGGTGGTTCAGTTTTTTTGTTTGTTTGTTTCTTTGCTTTTTGTGTGTGCGTGTGCGTGTGTGTGTGTTGTTAACCTTTTTCTTCTAGATTAAAAAGAATGTCAGATTAGATAAGCATATTCCACAGATACTAATGCAGTATTTCATGGAATGAAAGAACATACAGTAAGTAACCTATGGCACGTTACTGAGAGAAGTTAGAGTTAGCGTTTTTAGCTTAAGTTTCTCCAGCATATCCTCACTAGACCCCAATTAAAGAAAACGTAAGCATATAAAATCTGTCTCCAGTTTAGGAAAAGTCGTCTGGAAGATTTAAGCATACAACAGGATTGAAGAGGTCTCTGCCATGCAAGACAGTGCTGTCAAATAAATAATTTCAAGACACAGAGATCTGAGGAGTGCAGGACACAGGCATTCAGAATCACTTACTAGGCAAGCACCAGCCCTGAGGTCCCATTAATAGATTTTACTTATCAGAAAGCAGCTTCTGAAGAATTGTTTAGACATCCTATCCATTGCAACCATGCAATCAATCAAAATTTATCCTTAGGTTGGACTGCTTATTATAAAAACTTTTTAATTTCATGTATTTTTCTTACATTTAACATTAAGAGGCTATTTGATTTGATGGACAAGCTAAAAACGTACCATTGTCACCACTTCTTATAACAAGCCTTTCTTTACATCTCTATTTAAAACTTTTTGCCTGTATATGTAATAAACTCCCATCACTACTACTTCTCTTTCTTTACATACTGTCTTCCATTAAGTACAAACATACTTTACAATTTCGCATACCAAGTTCATGACCTCACACACCAAAGTAACATTAAACACTACTCTTCAATCCGTCTGTTGAGGGCTGTGCAGTCCCGTGCTTTGCTCAGTTGTCTGCCATACCTCCTACATTTGGTATGATAAGCAAAACTATATTGTGCAGATTCCCAATGTCTTTAGGGATTGTTTGCAGACAATATTCTCTGACAGAAAATGGTAGAAACAACTTTGGAAAGACTCTGATTTCTCCTCAAACCTTGAAAAAGCTAAGGAAGCAGAAAACTATAATAAATAGTAGCAAGCATCTTCTGTTCCACCACTACAATTCTAGCTTTTAAGTATTTCAATTGTATTTTTTTTTAATGTGATAAAAAATGTTCACAAGTGCTAGCTAATGTACATTTTCAGCCTTACTCACAACAATGCTGTCAGATCCTTGCAGGGAATCTGTCAAATTAGAGCAATGAGATCACTTCCCCCAAACAAAACCCTCCTGCTGCCAGCAACTCAAATTACTGATCTCCCCTTAGAAAGCTCAATTACTTAATGTTAATTAACAGATTCCAGGAGTAACTGTTGCATTTAAGACAAATGTAGCAACCTAGCTGTCCCCTTTGAATTTGCTCATCGTACCATCAAATCCAGTATTTATTAAACAGGTAAAAGTCATGACACCCATTTTACTAATGAGGAACAGAGGGGAAGGAACTCACTTCTAAAATCATGCAATAAACCAAGACAAAAAAAGATGAAGAACAAAATGTAGAATACTAGATACCAGTCTCCCTCCATACCAAGAAGAACACATGTAAATCTACACTTAAGGGTAAGAATTAGATGAGCTACTTACACTCACACAGTGAAGGCAAAGAAAATTTAACTCCCCCAGTGCAATAGCAGAACAGAGATAATTCAATAGAGTGGGTTTTGTTTCTGTTTTTTTGTTTGTTTGTTTTTTAATGTTTTTAAATGACTGGAGATTTATGGCATATCACAAAGAAGAAATTTTTACCAGCAAACAGAAATTGGCCTCTATCAAACTGCCACTACTTATTGCAACAGTCTTGAGTAAGAACCAAGGAAGTGATGAAAATATGGGACAGTTTTTGTGTTTGGTAGAGGATTTGCAAAGCTTTTGCACAGCTTGTCCATGCCCTATGCATATGAAAAAAGCTTCAATCTCTCCCTCAGAAGCATCTCCCACACATGTACTTTGTGTGTACATTTTCTTCCAGACAGCAGCATAAGAATTCCTACAGATTGTTTGCAGCCTCCCACTCACCACCTTCAGACACCTTCAGCAGGAAGGGTAACAGCACAGCTTTCCTACAGATTGCCCTAGGAGGGAGCAAGGGAAAGCAGAAAATAGACCTTGCTTGTAAACTCAACACAGCAAAGCATTGCGATCTACCTGATAGATACAGGGAGGAGAAGGCTCAAAGCAACTGAGAAACACAACATTGTTCAAGAAAGCCAAAAAGGCAAATGGAGAATGATGGTTAAATGTCCTCTTCAATTTGCTTTACACAATAGGGCATTTTCTGCAGATGACTAGAAAACCTGTCCCTGCAGTGAAAGGCACATTTTCCAGGAGTCTAGCACCACAGAAGAGCAGCAACTGAAGCTCAAAGTGAACAAGCAAAACCAACCAATCGAATCGCCTCCAGTTTAAAAGATGACAGCAATAAAGCCAAGCATCAACTATTCCATTTTTCCTGAGTAAGAGACTAATCTAGAGAACTGTATCAGATGGAAGTCCTAGAAATCAATAATGCCCCAGGAAATGGGGGAGGTTTACTTGTTCAAACAGCACTGTATAGCAAAAAGTGAACACTTTACAGCGTGCCCTAAATTGGGACTAAAGGATCAAAGGAAAATGGCTTCACAGACAGACAATAACAAGAAGGAAAAAAATAATCCTGGAAGCTTGACAACTTTCACCATTGCTTGAAGGTGTCTGCCTGGGATACACATGCCCAAATTGGTAGGACATACTGAAGCCTTCTATAGCCTACCCAAGTTTTCTTGTGAGTGGTCCATTTCTATTGCAGAGGAAGGTGGAAGCTGTGATTGACTTCAAGTGTACCTCTTCCTTGAGCACAGCACAGCTGAGATGACTTTGCTAGCACTTCCACTTTCCCATTTTCAGAGGCTGGGAACTGATAAATATGTATTAAATCACTCAGCAGGCATTCAAAAGTGAAATCCCTTAGCTTTGTGACATGAAGCAGAGGAGAGAATGGTCATGCTGAAGGAAGATTAGGTAGCAAATATTACACCACCTTATGTGACGAACTGCTGACGCTATCTACACCATCCCAGACACACAGCATTATAAGCTAATTATCTAAAGTGAGCAAAACAGCACAAAACGTATAATTGCCACATTATTTGGGAAAAATATGCATACTTGAGAAAAAGGTGCTAACTAAACCAAACCAAGGAGAAATACAAATCCTACTGAAGTAAAATATTTTGGTCTATTGGACTAAAGGATGGTAGAGATTTGGAGAGGCAGTGAAAACAAGATGTCAGATATGTTATTTAATTGAGTAGCGTTCCTTTATGTTTGAATGGTCCTAAAGTTTGCCCAAGCGTCCATTCTGGTTATATTTTGGCCTACCACTTACACCTAGGGATGTAATTTTCCACGCTTCATCTAAGCATATTGATGTGTTTGACTATGCAGTATGTTACAGAGATGAATGCTATTTATTTATTTTAATTATAAAGTTTTGAAGCATCACACATGTGTCTCAAAAGGAAATTTTCAGATAACAGTTAGATAAGGAGGGACTTCTGTATCTTCAAGGAACCTGCCAAAAGTAACCTATGGTTTGTGTTGCCCTCCTCAATTCGAGGTATAAGCTCAGCGCAAGTCTTGGAGGATTGCTTTTCAATCTCTGTGATTTTCCACTCAGTTTTGTTTTAGGAAGATGAAAAAGACACAAAACTCATTACAAAGAAAATATCTATTAAGAGCTGATTATTATTTTGTCCTTACTGGCATACACAAACAGCTCCACCAAAACAAAATCACAGTGATTTCCTCACAGGGTGAGGAAAGACAGCTACTAAAGAAACAGAGTGGAATTCTAAAACTTAATAGACATAAAACTTAAACTACGAAGGAAAAAAAAAAAACTGATCTATTTTTAAAGGAATTGACAATGTTGTTTCTAGCAGCTCTTGAAAAGGAACTACACTGAATACAAATTAGTTTCTCAGTTTAATTTATCCAAGCAAAAGTTTGACTGGTATTTCCAAAATAACTGAGGTTTTGCCCAGCACTCATCTTGAGAAAACAAAAGATTGATGATTTGCAGCAGATTCTTATCTGTCGTCTTGCACTGTAATGACATGAAGTTCTTGGAGAGAACTATGAGAAAGAGACAGCTATGTAAACCAGACTTTTGTAAACAAAAATGCAGGAAAGCCCTTCTTTACAAGTGGCTTTAAAACACAGAGCAGAATCACACTTCAACAAAGTATATATATAGCACATTTCTAAAATTAGTTAATGTTTATAAACTGTACTTAAGTTTGGAATATTAATTATAATCCATCATCGTGACAAATACCGTGATCTGAAAAACTTTAAGCAGCCTTAGAGAGCAGAGAGAGCAATTAAGGAATATGAGCCGCTGCTTCCAGCCTGTAAAGTTACATGAACGTCCTATGCTTTCCCACTGGAAATGGGTTACTCGTTCTTCTAATTGTAAGCTCCTAGATAGCTATTTTAAGCTTTTTTTGTTTGGAGCTGTCAGGGAAGACAGTTGCTAGCAACAAAGAGAGCAGTACTCACTCCAGCATACAGGAATTACAGAAGGCCCTAAAGTCAGAATGGCAGAGAGCAAGCCAAAAACTTCTTGCTGTGCTCGCACTCACATAACTGACATAGCCACAGTGCATCCTTCACTCTACATGCCTCTGCCACCACAAACACACCAGCTGCAGCACTGGATGGACACACCCCAGAGACACACCAAATCTCTCTGCACTTTTGCCCTGAGAAGAAAATGCATGTGACTGCATTAAGCCATAACAAGAAAGACTGCTGCAGGTTCAGTTATTTCCATCTTAACCTCTCCAGCACTCCCAGCACAAAGCCGGACAGATACGTAGGTGGCCCAATGTACAGAGTTTGGGTGCTTCACAAATTCCTTCAAGGCTTTGCAAGAGGTAACAGCCTACATACTATAGGAGAAGAGGAAAGGGAAAAGTCGGAGAGATGGTACTTTCCATTCCTGTAAGTTTCTTCATAAGAAATACAGATGCGCTTAACAGTTAGATCATAGCTCTTGGACAACGTGCATTGCACCATCCAGCAGTCATCATCGGCTTCACATGGCTGGCTGGAGAACAGATGTGATGAAAACACAGGGAGAACTTGAGAGGATCTGGGATCAAATTCCAGCTCTGCTACAGACATTTATCTTAAGCAAGCCACTTCAGATCCATTCATAAAATGAGAATAATACCTGAATGAATATCAAGGTATTGTGTTTAAGTATTTTGAGGTCATAAAAGTGATATTATCTTTAACACTACCCACTAATACACCAGACAAAGATTGTTCTACAGAGAGCTTAAATGTAATTTGAGACATGATGCAACAGCATAGCGATAACCAAAGAAAGAGGAGGCCAAAAATATGAAGGAAAAAGGTCACAAAAATATTAACACACAGTTGTTCTTTTGTTATATGCCTCTCTCTGCCTTACTCTGCCCAGAAATATATTTACCTAATATGGATCAGTGCTGATCATGGTTTGTCCACATCTACATTTGCAGCCTGCCAGATGCCAGAACTGACTGAGCTAATCTGTTACAAAAATACTAATAGCAGAGATAGGACTTCAGATCAGATGATGTATTTTAAGAAGTCTTGTCACTGCTGAATATAAGAGAATCTCCTTATTGAGCTGGTCTGTTACAGTAAGACCTTGATTGACAATGCAGCTAACCAACTGAACATTAGTTAATAGTAGAGGTAGGAGCAGTGAAAGACAGGAGTAAATGTAACTATCACAGAAATTCAAAGAACAAGGAGCCCGGAAAACACTCAGATTTTGTCTTCTTTAATTGAAGAAACAGAGCATCCTTCAGGCCCTTGGATTCAGAACTCCCTGCCAGTTACTTGCCCAAAGCCAGACTCTCCTCCATTTAGAGTAAAAGATTTCAGCGGAGGGAAGAACAGATGGTTGGCGTCAATACTGGATCAAATCCAAAGTAAGTTTCATCCATTCCTATAGTGGCTAGTTCGTGTACTTATTGACCAAACCAATTCTGTAAAGCACTTTGACAACTGGGCACAAGTGACACCAGCCTCAAACTTACTCAGAGCAAAGTCATAAAATTCCTGAAAGAAGCAGCTCTACAGCCTTAGTTGAAACAAAACTACCTGCCCAGCACTTTGTAACCAACATTGAAAAAAACCGTTCAATAACAGCACAAGGAAAAATGTCCTTTACTAAGAATCATTGCTAAGCTATTTTAAATTGAGCAAAGAACTCAATTATTAGTAAAAGACAAAATTAAAGTCACAACGATTATGTTAAATATGAAAGGAGAAACAGAAACTTTTGTGTTTACCCACCTGCACATGGAATTCTGTGAGAGTTAAGCAGATTAGAAGTATTTTCATTTCCTTCTACGTTTATATAGTTCACTCTACAAATACATTCTAATTGAAGTTATAACGTTCTGGTTCACTCACCCAATATTACGCTTTAAGTAGCTATATTTGCTGAGGATATGACTGCCAATAAAACCAACAGTAAGTCCTTCCCACTTGTGAAAAAAACAGGTCATGAATGACACACACAATCTTACTGGAAAAGCAGGTAAGAGCATCAGTTCTAAGCATTTGTCCACTTCCAAAATAAATTGCTAAGTATTTAAAAATAATAATAATAATAAATTTAAGAACAAAAGGCTGACTAACTAACTGACTCTTTGGGTGTATGGATTCAATCAACCTGATCCTCCTACTCTGAAGAAAAAAGAAATTCTGAGACCAATATTCCTTTATAATCGTAACACATTCGGCGGATCCTAAAGGGTTTTTTTCACCAGCAGGATAACACTCATCTCAAACAGATCACTAGTGCAACTTACATCCCACAGCTTCTGATGACTTTACTATTTTTAACAGGTCTCCAAACAATAAGAAAGAATATCCAGCCTTCTGCCAGCAGACTGGTGTTTGTTACACAGAAACAAACACTTTGTTTTCCCTGCTGGAAAAGCATTTGGGATGCATGGAGCAACTGAGGCAGAAAAGCATTCTACTAGATTTTACACTGAATAATAAAGCTTTAGTTTCAGAGAAGTAGTAAAATGAACTTACACACAAACAAACTTGCTGTTATGGGACTGCTTAATGTTTAAATAACACTTTGCAATGGCTAAAGCAATATATTAACACCAACCATCCAACCTCATCCCGTACCTAACGTGCAGCATTCTGTAGGTCTAAGAGGTAAACACAAAGAGAGAAAGTGACTTGCTTTGCACTAAAGAGTAAGCATGTAGCCAGCAAGCCCCCTCCCTGGAGGCGTTCAAGACCAGGTTGGATGGGGCTTTGAGCAGCCTGGTTTAGTGGGGGTTGGAACTAGGTGATCTTAAAGGCCCCTTCCAACCCACACCATTCTATGATTCTATAATTTTAAGAGATTATTCTTCTGGAATTCCCTGATCTCAATTCCATCCTCTGTTTAATCCTTCACATAGTGCAACTAAAGACTGCATTTGCAAGATGTCAGAGTCTTCATTTTGAACACATGCACTAAAATCTAGAAAAAAAGTATAGAACACTACTAATTAAAACATCCTCTAGAACTTTCCCCACCTTCATGTCACTACTAAAGCTATTTTGATATAGAATTATAGTGTTTTCTCAAGTACATAAAGTTTCACCCACCCATATCTGTGGAAAAGCTCCAGCAGCATTTATGGCAGCATACAATGCCTTTGTACAGTTCACAAGCTCTGCTTGAAACCGCAGGGAAAGGACTCTGCCATTTCTGTGAACATAATTGGATGGAGGGACTGTAGTTTTTATTATTATTATTATTATTATTTTTAATGACAACAGTAGCCAAGTATACTCCCTCTTATTATCCATGGCTTCATTTCTTGGGCTGTAGTATAGAAATTGGATTACAGCATTTTCTATTTTTGCAGTTGCATGGCCCCATAATCACAGAATAATAGCATCATATACTCTTTAACACACTTACTCTGGCAACGCCTCAGTAAGGGAGGGAACTGTGATTATTTCCTTTTTATTGAAGAGGACAAAGTCAGAGAGGGGCTAAAAGATGATTTGTCTGAAGAGGTCTATGACAGAATAGGGAATGCAGCTCACAACTTGCAAGTCTCAAGCTCCTGCCTTTTAATCATCTCTAGTTTGAAATCCCACTCTTAGGTTGGCTAAAGGGCAAATGAAACTTACCTGAAACTTTTATTTCTATTTCAGTCTGCCCACAAGATGCTACAAACTGCCGTGCATAACAATGCATTCAAGAATATAGCAGTCAGTGCAGGTTTATTGTGGATCTAAGAATATTTTTCTGGCTTTTAATAGAGTTGCCACCTATAAGCCATATATGTGCAGCGATACACCAGTCTTGGCTGTATTAGTGCCTAGGACACACAAGGCAGCAATGAAGGAATACTGGGCAGACCTATTCAGGTGCAAGCATGACATTAAGAATAATTTTGTCTCGGGATTAGGTAATAGTGCTGAATAACTACATCACATCTCTTCCCTGCACGCAGAGAAAAGTTAAAGTGAAGAAAGAAGGGAATACACTGATTTATAGCTATGAATAGATTATCTTTGATACATGTTTTCATCTATTTATACTACAATGATCATCACTGGCATACAACACACACTTTGAATTCAGAGAACGAAAAATGGAAGGGGAGACCTCAAACCCAATAAGGCCATAGTTTTAGTAATTAAATGACACATATAATCCTGTCTTCACAACCTCATTCCCAACAACCACTCTAAGGGAATAGAAGTTTCTTCTTTTCCCAAAGCCACCACATCCAAGGCACCACAGACAAGCAGCAGCTTTCAGGCCCACATGAAGCTCAAGTGTATGGATTGCCCTGCCCAGAGGGCACCCTCGTGGAGGCGAGCACCCACTCCCCTGCATTCTCCAAGTGTTTTGGTTAATCCCATCTCCAGGGAAGTTAAGACCACAACTGATGGTGGTTTTTAGAATGAGCGTGGCTGAGATGGCGGCAGCAGCTCATCCTGCCCAGAACTCACAAGAAGCTGAGGGGCCCTGAGGGGCTCTAGCCCCAGAGCTGCTCTGTGGCATGAACAGCAGCCTTTTGGCATGTGGAAGGGGGAAAGCAAAACCAGCGCTTTTGTAGGCACTTAGTTGTGAAATACAATGAAGCATCATGGAGAAAAAAAATAGGGGCAAGGGTTTAAACACAGCACGGGAGATGAAAGTGTGTCTTGCTTTTCCCCTTTCCATAAAAAGCTAAGTATTTATAGCAGCTGCTCACAAAAATAAAAAGCCTTGAGAGTTATGCATGAGGAATGCTAAGTCGCAGCATTACATAGAAAGAAAGAACAAGTAATAATTTGGACACAAGTGTGATGAAATTCACCTATTACAGTAGATTAAGTTATTATGTCAACTCTGTTCCTAAATCTCTCACTACTCATATTCTCAGCTTTGTTCTCTTTCATTGTTGGTAAGTATCTTGAACAATCTGCATGGAAGTTTCCCTTGCAGATGAAACATGCTAAATCAGAGTAACAAAAGTACTGTCAGCCAGAAAACTGAATAACAGAAAAAAATCACACTCATAGCTACCTGTATATTTTAAGACCACCCGGAAAATAAGTTCAGATGACAGAGCGACTTCTAAATTTACATAGTTCCTGTATGTAGAATGTTAAGATCATACAAACTTACAGCTTTGCTTAAGCCAACAAAGTTTCTACTCTCAGGTATCTTGAGCTCACCTTCTCCAGGATGTATAACCCTGGAGTTGGTATAAAGCTTCCCACCTGCACCTGTGCAGAGAATCCCCCCTCTACGCCCCCTGCCATGAAGCAACTTCAGAGGCCCAGGGCTTCTGGCTTTTTTCAAGGCTGAAGAATTTACTACTTCCAATTTTAAACTGAGGCCAAGTACAATGCTTCGTTTCCATTCCTGTTGTATCTCAGAGGAAGCTAATGCAAGGGAAAGGAGAGAAGATAACTAGGAAGAAGAATAAAATACCTCTTTTCTAAAGCCCTAAGTGTATTAGTCTCTGCTTATGCACGGCCTCCTACACCTACGTTCTAGCACATTTTGTCCATTATCTGGAGGATGCTATCCAGTTAAATATACCTAGCTCCACAAAGATATAATGATGTGACAAACTGTTTCAAAAGACATGAATCACCCAATTCAGCATCTGTAAAAATCACAATAAATAGTTCTTAAGTAAATTATCAAAATGTTAATTCCTCTCATTTATTCATTTAATTATATCTTATCCAAATGCAATAGGATGGATTTTGACAGCTACAATTATTAAAAAAGTAATTCAACATTGTAGTTACGCTCTTCATCTAACTTTTAAAGAAATAAAAGGTTGTCCCGTACTTTCCACTTATATTAATACATATACTTTATTTTTACATGGAGATATTTGCACACTGAAGAGGAGCAAACATTTATTTTCTCGCTATGGAAAAAATACTGTGTGCTGAATTTCTCCACTACTATTGTAGGAACTGCTTATAGTTTGAAAGATTTATTATGAATTCTTGAAAATCAACTTTAATTTTTCGTACACATACCTCCCCCTAACATTCATTAGACATTGGATTTAGAGATGTGGATTTTCAACAGCAGCAGCAGGGAGAAAAAAAAATTTAAAAAGCACAAAACATTTGTCATTTGCTCAACTTCCAGTATCACTTCACTAGCTCCCTAGTCAAAATCTAAAATAAGCAGATCTGCAACTGTAATGTTAAAAAAGGAAATTGTTTACCACATTCCACTTTTGAAGCTTTCTATACCTTAAGCAAGTAAAATAACACTTCTGGTGGTCTTTGAATAAATTGTTTATAACAAAACCCATAGCAATAAAGATATTTTGCTTGCCTAGCTGCAGTAGTAAAACTTTCATCAGCAGAAAATGAAAGCATTCTTTTCCTGTTCATTGCGGAAAAGTAACTCTTCCGTAATAATATCCATCCACTCTGTTTCTTGCCATTCTGTGTACTTACAATGATCTCTACTACTGACAGAGATTTAGCTGCTTCACTAAATTTGCCTAGGAATAATTTCCACAGTCATTCTGGGGAGGAGTGAGAGGAGATGTATATTTGTAAATAACACTAACACTCTCCCTTCCTCCCCCAAACAGCAAACCCAAACAAACTGTATACACAAACAAAAATGATTAGCTTTCCAATTCCAGAATTTTGGCTTCAATTCCCTGAAGTAGTTTTGCCCATAAAATCAACATACTGTAAGAATAATCACTGGAGACCAACTTGCTAAGGGTCTTGGAAGGCTGGCCTGTGGAGTGCAGAGAGCTCATGCCAGTGATCTGGTGCAGACTCTTCTGTTGCACAGATCTCAGTGAACGTGCACACCAAAAGCAGTGCTATGCCCTTCTGAGGCTGTGTGGAAAAATCTCCATGTTTAAAAGCAAACACTGACTACCACTTCCTTCCCATGAAAAAGCATAAAGCCTTTAAAAAGAAACGAGAAAAAAAATAAAGAAGAACATCAAAGAATGAAAGGCATAAAACTGCAAATATATCTGCCAACTCAGTCACGAATTAGTCTTTAAGGCATCTGATTCCATCACATGGTCACATGGCCTCCTCTGGACACTTGTACCGTTTCTGTCAGGAGATATGACATTTATTTTAAGGCTCAGAAGGGTATAGTTTTAATTCACATGTTTGCTTTCAGTTTGATACTATTTTTTTCAAAATAGAATCCCATTAGCAATAAGAATTCCCTTTTCATTGAAGTATCTTAGTATTTGAAATAATGAAGAATATTTCATTCAAGTATTCATTAAAGAAAAACAAACAAACAAGCTAGGATTATCTTATACCAGATCCACTACAACAGCATTGTAATTCCTTTCTGAAAAATCCAGTCTGCAGCAGGGGCTTTCATAAGCGCAGTCTGTTGTAATTCTAGCTTAATATTTTCTCTATTTAATACCACATATTTTAGGAAGTATATCTTTAATGACTAAATCTCTTCCAAATCTTCATCTTTTGAAAGACCTTATTTTTATATTCAAAATGACACCTGTATTTTGGAGGTGAGAAAACGTTCTTCCCCCATGCATATCCTGGCAGATAAAGGCTATGTGTTCCTGCGTCCTCTGAGCATACTAACATCCAGTTTTGTTTGTACTTCTGGTACATACACCTCTGGTCCAGATTCACTCACACTGCTGTAAAATAACTGCTCCCAGACATTTTTGTAGGCATCTGTGGATGAATTAATTGTAATGCACAGTCCTCCCTTACTTCATGGCTTGTCACTCCCTAGCTCCTACAGTTTTTCAAACTCCCTAAGATGCCTATCTCATTTCTATTAGGCATCTTATGGAGTAGTGTTCTCAAACTGCTGATGCAAAACACTAGGTAAGAATGAATTTTCATTTATAGCTCTCCCCAGAGAAGTTTTTTCCCTTGCTGAGGAAAACACCGGACTCAGTATGATTACAATCCATCTGTGCACATATTTGGTAGAGAAGTTATTTCCTTTTACAGAAGTTTATATTTATTTAGCTGTAGTACAGCTGTTCCAAAGCCACTTGGAGTCTAAAAGCATGCTTTTCTGATGTTGTGTTTCCCCATGAAATGCATCAGCTGCTGAACAAGAACTCAAGCCCTAGCCTAAAGAAACAGTATCTCTGAAAGGAGTTGTGTTCACCCTGCAGCTGAACTCATCAGCACCAGGGGTCAGGAAGCACAGGCTGCACTCAAAACAAGGCACCTGGCAGCCCCCAGCCCTCACAGGCTGCCATTGTGCCATGAGCTGTGGCTGCTGTGACGCGCAGGGCCCTCTCCATCCATTTAGGCTCCCCCACCTGCCCCTGCCAGGCACTAAACATCCTGCAAAGACAAGCTAGGTGACAGACGGAAATCAGCAGCACGAGCATGGAACCCTGGATGTAGAGGCATCCTGGGATATCGTCATTTCATTTTGGTCTTAATTATGACTACTTGTTTTTCATTTCCATGAGTAATGAATTGCTCTTTCAACTTCTGCATCAGAAAGGAAGTAAGCTTGCTAGAACAATAAATTAGACAGAAGAGCCTCATTACATCACACTGTTCAGACTGTGCAGAAAGGGAATGATTTTTTTGTTTTGTTTTGTTGTTCACGTATTAACTACTCATGCACTACTACCCACATCCTTCAAGAAAAAAAGAAAAAACCTAAAAGTAACTCTCTCTACTGCTTCAGTCCTCAAGTTCCAAGACATGCAATATTTTTGAAGAAATTAAGACCTGAACATAATTGCAGCCTGATCAAAGGTGTTCTCCCTAACACTATCAGGACATTGCTATGGTTTTCCCCTTTTATCTGGCAAGAAGGGAAGAACACTACTTGCAAAGCACATTTTATCTGAAGTCACGACAATAAAGATCCGTGATTGCTAACTAGCTGTAGCCTATCTTGGGCATATATTATACCTATACTGTACAAATACACACATACATGTATTTCATGACTACATACGAAGTAGGTAAGAACCAGTTTAAACTGAAGAAATTCTTCATAAGCAGTTTACTTACATATATTTTTTTCTCAAAATGATATATTATCCCCCTAAACAAACAAGAACCACACAAGCAATCTGATCAAATTATGCAGGCTTTAGCTTATTCACAGAATCTGTGCAGTAACTAAGCAATTGTAGCACTCATTGATTTACATTTGGAAATGAAGCTCATGTAAGTGAACCATCCAGGGCTTCATAGATTTTCTCACTTCCAGAAATTAAAGCTATCAAAAAAGCTATTAAGCAACATTAAAGTGCAACTACATACATGAATATATACACATTATATATATATATATACACATCATATAAATATATGTTTAACTAACAAGCTATTTGTAATAATTCAAATCTTCATGTAAAGTGATCTACAGAGGGGAGAAAACAGATTAAAATATCTTTCAGCAGAATTTTTATTTTATTTTTAAAAGCTACTGTGACAAAGAAAGCTTTTATTCCTGAATCTAGGAACAGCTAAACTAAAATGCTGTGCAAGTGAGGAAGTTATAGATTTATTAAAATTAAGTTAAAAGTAGCTCTGAGGATATGGAGAAGAAAAATTAACTCAAATATATAATACACGCTTTAGAAAAAAAATATTCTACCAAGAAAAAATCATCACTGCCTTCAATTAAGACGTGAGAATGAAGACATTTTTTTCCAGCAACCGTATTTAATAGTAGTTAAGGACTCTTGCTGAACAGATAAGCTGACAGCTGACATCGTTCTGCACATAATATGGAACTTTTCAAATCTTTCTTATTAAAAGAAAAGAATTATTCATGTAAATGCTTTAAAGCAAAACAGACTACAGAAGTCCACTCAGCACGCCAAGTGTTAACCTTTGCTTTATTTCTCCAGCTGCTGCCGTTTCTAAATTTTTTTTTGCAATAACACAGAAAAATCAAATCAGTGGTTCTTTCCATCAAAGTGATTGCTAAGTCATCTGTTCCCAAAATTCAGCATTTGCAAGAAAATCTAAAATGCTGCTATGAGACCACAGTGAATTGTATGAGCAAAGGGAGATGGGGTGACTAAGAGTAATGAAAAGTTCAAGGCGTGTTCATTAAGACAACTGCAAGTAACGCTATCCGCAATGTACTCTGAAGTAACTTATTTCAAATAATAAAGAAATTTTCAGTTAAACTGACAGCATAGTTGAGAATTTCTGACAGCATAAGAGAACAGAATATTAAAGGCCAGAATAAATCCAATTTTCATCCAGAATAAACTCCATGCGACCTTGTATCAGTCCTCCACACAAGGACTGCAGCAGCAGCCAGGAGGATCACACTACAAGGAAGCTTTCTTGTTCATAGTCTTTCTTACGTTTTATGCTAAGCAGTAATAGCTCTGTGCAAGTCATCCATGGGATGAGAACTTATAATAGGAAGGGCAACATTTCTGCAAGACTTCACAGTTGTTACTGTCACTTTTTGATCCTGTTTGCTGTGATGTATAGCCACGGTGAAAAAGCTGCATCAACGACATACAAAATACAACTGTGCTTTTCTGCATAGTGAGTACTTCTCTCCTTGCTTGCAATCCAATAGTACTTGTGTGCAAGACAGCTCTGTCTTTTCCACTTTGCAGCAGTTTGTACCCAGGACCAATTTCAAATCCATGCTACAGCTATTCCCTAGGAAGGTTTGAACCTTAGTAAGGGGTTACAAAATAGCAGTCTACCACCTAAACGATTTTGTTCTCCCCTTTTTCAAACAAGATAGCCTACTATTCTTCAAATATGCTGTGTTGCATGTGACACAGTTTTCTTGTTTGCATAGTGGTATCACATTTTCATGAAAATTTATCAACACCACGCAAAAATACCCAGTGGGAAAGCAAAGGGTTAAAATCCCCATTAAAGTTGCCACAAAGATGCAGTAGCGAGTAACTCAATAAAATATTCACCAAGTTTACTGCATTCAAAGTCCTTACACTTGTCCCCTTCACACAGGGTCACTATGTCCTGCCAATTCATCAGCTCCCAAAAATAAACTAGTTGAGTAACTGAAGATGTCATTTGGTTTTCACATTCCCTTCTATGCATCTAAACTGTACGGTTCAGGTGGGTATTTGAAAACAGTCAGGCGTTCCAGACTCGACCTAGAACAATTTTGCCAAACAAACTCTGCCACTTACAATAACTCAGCTATAGCTGTCATTAAACACAGAATACCACCTCCAAACTGTGCTTTTCTCTCATAAAAAGAAGTCACTTAAAGGAACTGCTTTCTTAAGAATACTTTTAAAACACAAAGCAAAACTGAGTTCTGTTCATCTTCACAATGAAAACCTAACACAGCAGCTGATAGGTTTAAAATAATCTTGGAAAAAACGTCCCAGAACCAAGCACTAAAGGAGAAAGCTGATCAGCCTCTTCCGTTTCTTCTATCTTTAGCATTTTTGATGACGCTGCCAAAGTTACACAACTGTGAAACAAGAAAAAAACCTCAGCATAGGAACCAGACAAATCACCCAAGTGCACAGAACCATAGAGGTAATTGTTCTGTTCGCTGACAACCTGATTTAAAACTGCATGAGTAACCTGGCTAGGTTACTCACACAGAAGTCTCAGTTCCACATCACATATTTCTATAACACACACGAAGGGACCAAGTGTCTCTCAGGAAACAGAAAACTAGCCTTTTAACCAATATGTACAGAGAAATTCCAGTCAAAAGGGCCCATGTGCAAACTACGTGCAAACACTCACATGAATGAAAATGAGTTGCTATACTACCTAAGGCTTAGGTGCCACTGTCCACCGGCAGCGCACAGCACAAACTCTTGGGTTTAACAGAGGGAGCCTATGGCCTTTTCTGAGGAACACAACCAACTCCCTCTTCTCAAACAGTGGGAGTGAGGGGGTGTGACCCCTGCACAAAACTTGCTGGCAACAATGAACAGCAATGGCAACTGCAAATTCAGACTCCCATATTACACCTTCCCCACAAAAGGACCCCAGCAATTAGCTCCTCTGGGTGCAGCAGAGCCTACATCCCTACTGGTGGCATTATGCCATTACTGGCTAGGTCAGAGCATGGCTCTGTAGCCCCTTTGTTAGCACATTAGGAAGGCAATTACCTGCCTTAAAATTAGAAGGATGATAACAAGGCACAAATAATGTAAACTACTGTCAGCAGTGAGATTGCAAGAAAGGGCGAAAGCAAGAAACAGTTTTGCTGCAAGTTCTATAGTGTCAGATAGCATCTTCTCATTGCACAGAGGGTTGTTTTTCACTTGTTTTTTTGTTGTTGTTGGGTTGTTGTTTTTTTTCTTCTTCTTTTTTTTTTTTTTGCCTTCTCTTTCAACTCTGTTTGTTTTTGCTCATAGTTGCCCAACAGCTTGTAAATGTGTAGACTCACGTATTAGAACCAGCAAGTTCCATGACTGGAAGACCTAGTGGTATTTCAGGTCAGGGCAAAGAGCACGCTTGTCTAGGTTCCAAGTACATGCTCCTCACTGCTGACTATTTCAGTTTCAGTATAGGCACCTCATTGCATCTACAGACGGATAAAAGTCTCAATGGAATGATGAATGCAAACACTTCCCCATCCCTCCAGCCACCTGTTGTTAACACTATTCAAACTAGGAGATAAAGCACTAAAAGCACTTGGGGCTGATAAGAGATCAAGAGTAAGATTTTAGTTGAGATTTTTAAAGGCCATTAGCCATTGGACTTCTTGGTAGGAGTATGGCTGCTGTTTCTTAAACATTTTAACCCAATTTTAACATTAGAAAGCACTCTCTAACTTCAATTTCTAGGCTGCATTCCTGCAAATGGGTCTCCATAAGAAGTACTTGTACAATCAATCACAGCACTGCAACCTTCACTAACAGTTCAGATTCTCAAATTTGCTTTCAACAAAAGGGTTATCTATAGATCACCTAAAGGTCTAAGTGTAGTCCACACTTTTGTTACATATTACTCAAACTAAAACGGCACAAAGCTTCAGTAAAACTATATTGGCACAGAACCTGAAAGAAAAATAGCGTAACTGCGAATTTATCTGTAATAAAGCCGAGAATTAGGTGCAGTCTTCTTAATTAGCTCTCATGATGTAAAGAGCAGGAGAAGCAGCCTATCTAGCTAACTGAAAGATTTGAATTATTCTCACAAGCATTCATCAGCAGATTTCTGCTCAAATTTTCAGCAGGAGACTAGAGAAAACCTGAATATTTTGTTCCTTAGCAAATTATTTTTCTGCATTAGAGAACAGAGAGTTGCTGAAAACATCAGTGGCATCGCTGCCTTTTGGCCAACTCACGTGTGAACCGGTTTGAACACTGGAGCTTTCTCGTTTGCTGTTACACATCATCTAACCCAGTGACATTCTACACAAAAGAAGCAGCACCTTGCCAACATGTGCTTTACTACCAACTCCAAACATCGGATAAGCTGTCTGCCTCTTTAAGCACCTATTCCCACCCATGTGGCCAAGAAATTGTTCATGTTGGCAAGTATTTGGGCCACTGCCTTTGCTCTCATACTTGCCTAATTACATCTCTGACTGAGATGCCTTGTGAAGGTACCCACAAACTAGTTAAAAATCATCAGTACAGCCCGAAGGCCAGTGAAAGGTCTCTGAATTACGCTCTTTTGTCTTTTTTAGAGGATGCTTTGCTCCTTCATGACCAGCATGCCCAAATTTTTCATTTGTTTGCTTCCTGTGCTGCACAATTTTGTACAAGTGTGCTTATGTCACTCTTAGGCAAACAAACAAAAAACATGCATCTTTGAATACACGTGCAAGCAGGCAGGGTAGCCTGTCTTAAAATGCCAGGACAGGCTGCCTGAATGAGGAAACTGAATCTTTCAGTATGCAACTTATTAACAGTAGCGGTTGTTATTTAAGTGTTCATCCAGCTGTAGAAGAAAACTTTACAACACAAGGATTCAAATCTACTTTTTATTTATTTTCTGAACAAAGCTCTGTGTTTCTTAATTTCCTGTTTGTAAAGGTAAGCTAACTATGTTAATTTATGAAAATGAAAAACTTCAAGTCTTATTCACATAAGATTTGTTCATTTTTTAAAGAAAAAATTACCAAGCACTGACTTCAGTTAAGTTGGTTGTAAGGCAGCCCATTATTCACTTAAGTGTATAACCCAAGAGCAAGTATCATGCATTCCAACCTTCCTAGGTTCTTATTACCTCAGTATGTCAAATGTTTACTCTTTTTTGCATCACAAATTGAGATCTAAAATGAATCGTATATAAGGAGTTCTACATTCTTCAGCAGTAAAGGAGTATTTTACTACAGAACAACATTTTCTAAGGGAAAAAAACTGCAGTAAGAGCAAAATAAGTCAGCTAGTGTCATACCTGAAATATTTCACTTTCACCGAAGAATGAATAGTGTTAAAGCAAAAAAGGTAAAGAGTAAAAACAGCCCTCAACCTTCAGTAGGAGAGAAGTTTCTATATGTGTTTTGTATACTTGCATATATTTAAAAAAACCATAGTAATAAAGATCACTTAAATATTGAAATTGAATTAGAAAAAATAAAGCCCGTAAACAAATGCAACACTTCGCTCAACTGTTTACTTGCAAGAACACCCTTTATGTCCAAAAGGCTTTCCAAATACCCAAGGACGACAATTTGAACTCTGGTAATAGAAAGAATGCAGTAATGTATTTTAATTCCTAGCTTTCATTCATAGTATATTCATATATTCCTCCTCCAGCATGTCAACATCCATTAAAACATACTTATTGAACAAATTTTGTTGGAGAAAGACTACATGATTTACTCATGTATATATTTGAAATATATATTTTCTAAAAATTTGGGGAAAAAAAAAATCAATAGCTTTCCAATAAACAAATATTTCAAATAAATTAACAATTTTAATTCAATGTAAAGAAGATTCTATTACAAATATTCCTAACATTTAGCATGTCACATGCAGGATAGCACCTAGAATTTAACAAACAAACAAAAAAGGTTCAATAACAACAGCTCAGCTTGGAATTTTCTAAGCTGTGAAATGAAACTAAATGATAAGAACAGTCATTTTTCACTGCCAGTTTCACATATACATGAACATCTTTGGCATGTTAAATTATCATCATGGCAATCGGAATGCCACAGGGTTGTGGCTCTCTTCCTTCTCACCAGGGATTTGGTAGTGCTAGGATTTTGTTCTGAAATGGTATGAAACCAATTTAAAAAAACAGGAAAATACTTCATAAATTTCTCTCTACCCAAAGGTCGTAATTTCCCTCAAACGTAGCAAACTTCACTTTTCAGGAAGTGCTTGAAAGAATGAGCAATACATTACATAGGAAGAAACAAAGCCTGAAAATAAGACAATTTTAATGCCAAAAAAAAAAACAAAAAAAACCCCACAAGTAAAATCCTA
Organism: Numida meleagris; assembly: GCF_002078875.1. Lineage (NCBI taxonomy): Eukaryota > Metazoa > Chordata > Aves > Galliformes > Numididae > Numida > Numida meleagris. The sequence continues at coordinate 26,621,886 of NC_034414.1, read as the reverse complement.
AGGATATATTTAACATGCAGCACTTTGTTTTACTTTTCAATATCTGAAGTTACCTAGTCAAGATCAAGAACTGGAATGGTTAAGGATACTGTGAAACTGCAAGAATAGTTGATTCATGTTATTGTAAAACCCTAAATAATATATTTTATGACAGAATGCTAAAAAACAGAAGTAGGAGTCCAAAAGGAGATGCTCAAGGAATCGCAAATACACATAGAAACAGCAGATGAGATTGCACACCTAAGCTTACATGATTACATAAAGTTTGAAATCACACAACATCACTATGCCATAAAGTAGCAATTTTGAGATTATTCAGAATTCTGGAACTATCACAACACACACCACTGACAAGGTGATGAGCATTTGGACAGGTTTAGTGCCCCACAGCACAGCTTCAGAAAACAGATTCCAGTTTACCCACAGTGAAGTGATGCAGCTGATCTAGTAGCTGGGAATTAACCATACAACTCCTCACCACATCCAAACTGTAAGCCAAATCAGTATTTTATAGTCTTCTCAGTTAAATGTTCTTGATAAAAAGATAAGAACAATCCTTGCAGTCAAAACTAATGCATGTCTTGGTCGCTATACCAGTAACAATACCAAACACAATTAAACAATAAATTAAGGTTAACAAGAAAGATATTCAAGCTTTTCTTTACAAACTGTACTCTATAACACCACAGAAAAAAAAGAAACATCTGTTCTCAGCAAAACTGAGTTATGAGATGATGAGAAATTTAAGAGCATATATCAACAGTTTGTGTGCATGCATAAATACACAAACAAATACAATTTATCTTCCCAAAATAAATATGACAAAGAGGATGTATCTATACATATTATGCAAATATAGCCTCTCCTACTAGTGCTGAGGAAGGCCAAGAAACTGAGAACCAGTTTCCACGTGCAAAGATAGTATATAGCAAAGAAGAAGTAAGGTCTGAATACTGACTTGTTTCCAGTTGTTTTCTCTTTCTATGCCAATGCTGAACATGTAACAAAGCAGTAAAGTGAGAAAATGTATTAAAACTGTTTCTTAGTTCACTGCTTCATTAATGGCATTTTGTTTCAATCTTCACCAGTACTTAAGTCAAACAATATAGAAAATTGCAAAGTTTCTCAGAATCTGAAGACTACAAGAAGTTTTATTCCATGTTTTGCTGCAGGTCTTTCAAGATGCTGTTCAATAAATAAATAAAAATACCAACCACTTTGCTACCCCGTCAAATTTTGCTTTTCCCCAGTTTTTAACTTCTTAATCAACAGCAGCTGCAGCTGTCAATGCAAAAAAAAAAAAAAGTATGCACATAATTCGTGCTGAAAATGAATATCCATTTTTTTAAAGATATGAATTTCAAAGAATACCTATCCGTACACATTCCATACTGTATATAGTGGATTATATTAATTCAGGCATAGAAATGAAAGAGGTTAAGCTGCACCCAACTTGATAAAAAGCATCAATATAGAAAAGCAAATAATTAAATTGCAACATTTATTTCTGCATCCCCATTTGCTCATTTGCTCCTGAATACTTGAATGTTGGCTTCAGGCCAAAAGCATACATTCACATTTTTTTCCAGTGAGAAGTATATAGCTCTTTCTCATAACAATTTGTGTATTTTTCAGCTGCTTGAGTTGATCAGCAGAGCACTCTAGAATGGCTACAGTTGGAGATCATTTGAAACAGAAGTTATGCAAAATGTTGCATAGCACCTATTGAGCAGCCTCGTGCTGGAAACACATGCCATTCGTGCACTGGGAGCTGCTGTAGCTGCCAAGGAGCTTTCACACGGCATGCAAGCTGCTGGCATGCAATGCAAAGATTTAAATTATTGCTTGAGCAATCACCTCTTTCATGGATCTACACATCGCACGACATGGGTTTGTTGGTCTGAATGCTGAAATCGCACTAGAGAGAACACATGATTCAAGCACAAACAACTCCCCTCTGACGGATAGCTCTGTGCCACTCTATTCCATTTATTAGGGGAGGTGCTAAGGATGATATTTCCTTGAATTAGCAACACGTCCTTCCCATTTACAAATTGCTCAGTGACAAGTCTTCCATTTGGAAGCTGACTCATTAGCCTCAGCTTGCCCGTGCCAGAATTTGCCAGCTTTCTGGACACGTGTTGCAAAACTTGAACGCTTGCCTTCTGCCCCCACCAACATTTTGTATGATGAACACTGAGTAGTTTCCCTCTCCTTTTATGTCACTTGGAATACAACTCACTGCACTGGAAACAATGCACACACTTACAGCATTTGATTTCAGCATAAGCTGTAATTTAATGTAACCAATACTAAGATGTCACACAATGCCTTTTTTTTTTCCCCTTAAAAACCAGTATTGTCTTATCCCTGATATGAGTACTCTCAATATCCTAAATCCACGATTTGATCAGTAGGTCACAAAAGCAGCTGCTAAATATTTGCCTAAGCTCAAGAGAACACCAGAAAAATTTCTTGACTAGAAATTCCCCAAGAATTGCTGAAATGCGTAGTAGTCCCTCCTACCTTCGGAGACAGGACCACGGGCTATACAAATCGCCGTTCTGATTCATAGTAGCCATTTGCCTCCCTACACTCCTGAGCCCCTTCCCTTACACCACACCCACTACTCCCGCCCCCAAGGTGGCTGCTTGCAATGAGTGGCGGAGGTCCTCCACTGAGGCACCTTAAAAAGGACTCCCTGGCAGCTCGGCAGAATAGCATCATAGACTTGAAAGTATCTTCTGCAGTTCTGCAGCTACCACATATGGGTGACAGTAAGAATGAAAATGCAGAAGCATATGTTAACCTCTGGAATGAGTATGTAGGCTCTTGGAAGGCTCATACCTCACTACAGACCTCATCATTTCATACTACTACTTTTCTCATGCACTTTGGTGGGGTAAAGGCTAGCATGGCTAAGCTTCCTTTCACAAATAGCCAATAAACACATGTCTACGACTAATTCCCCCAAGTACCACAGGACAACTCACAGATGTAAAAGTTATCTCCTCATTTGTATAGAAGTCCAAAGAATCCTGGCCGGAAATATTTTCTCAAACCACTTAAACTGTGGAAAGCAAAAGCTAACATAAAGAATGACTACATTGCATCACTACCACAAATGATTTAAGGAACACTTAAGCACAATTCTGGGTTTTCCCCAGAAGCCACTGATATTAGAACACCAGGGATGACGTATATGTAAGTCAGTCAAGACATGAAGAACAATACAAAGAAAAAAATCTACAAATAGAGCACCATAATAATGCAAAATAATGCAAAATTAAAAGGTATTTGCTATCTGCTTGTTTTGTATTAAAATAAAGTGTTCCATTAAAGTTACAGAAGGATCACTATAAAACTAGATTTGTCAAGTGATAAGTCCAGTGTTGTGGTTAATTAGCCACTTGCCAGAGAGAAGAAGAAAAAAAAAAAAAGCAAAGCAAAACAAACAGCTTTAGCACATCATTATATTCTTCATTAGCAAAGTTGCATATAGTTGACACAAAGCATTTAGTTGGCAATCTGAGGAAACTAACAGTAGTAAGACAATCTGTGTTCAACTAAAATAGCATGTTCTAATGGAATACCAAGAAATTTTAAAGCAACTTTCCATTTTTATAGCACTTTCCATCGTAGTGCTCAAAACAAGCCTTCCCAGCATTCTTTTAGTCCTCGGCAATGACTGCTAAAGACAACATTTTCAGAAAATCTTCTCTTATCCTGGAGAGGCAAATTTCTGAATGCCAGACTTGAAATCTTTTGGATCAGATGTTTAATAGATCCCAAGGACTTCCAAAACAAAATTAACCTGATGGAAATTACAGGTAACCAGTACCCCTGAAAAAAAACAATCTTAGGTACACTTATTTGTATCCACAATAACTTTGCCCACCATTTTGATGATCTTTCAAAGTCTCAGTCAAAAAAGCTTGCTTCTGCTGTGTTTGTAGCACACTCCCAACGCCTTGTCCTCCCTATCAGCTTTCACTGCCAGCAAGATCACTAAGCAATATGCAACTTTTCATAAAAAAACACTTAAGCTGAAACAGCATGTTCAGAACTTATGTCCAGTTTAGCATTACTTTAAACCTCGTGGTTTTTTGTGGTCTGACACAGAAACTCTCCTCAGTGCTCTTCTCTCCATTTCCAAACAAGACAGCTGAACTCAGCACAGAGGCTTTTTTTCCCCACACCAGCAAACAAGAAAAAAGATGACATCAGGAATTACACAAAACCTGCAGGACTACTAACGAACCTGACTGATTTTCACTTTCTGCGTAATCACTTCAGAAAAGTGAACCCACAGATCCAGCCAGCTTGCAGTGTCCCCTGCGACTGCAGGCACTACAGGTGGCATTTCTGCTGAGTATTTCAGAGCTGTGACTTCTACGATCGGCCTCGCTCCACTTCTCCTTTTTCCCCCTTCTAATTCTTCAGCGAAGTCAAAGAGGAACATGGCAGGTCAGTACAAAATAAATTCTCATTTTAGCATTTGCAATGCAAATCTACGTTTTGTTCAGTACAGAAATCTTGCACAATGACCCATGCATACGTATTCGTTCCAACAATGCTGTCCTATGCAATCACTCTGTAATTACACATAGTCATAAAGCTGCTGCTGTTGCTGCCTGGAACTGCAGTCTCGCCCTCCAAACAACCTAATACCAGTCTCTGCGTTAGAATATCTCTTTTCTCTCTTTCCCTCCCCTGACTGCCTGCTGCTCGCTCCAGACAGCCCTTCCACCGCACTCAAACCATAGTCAGGATGAAATCAGCTTCTTTTTGGTAACAACCATAACGATTTATTTGTTTTAAAGAGGCTGCCAAGTTAAATCTCTGTCGAGCAGAGAGAATATTTCTTGAATTCTGAAGGCTGCAATCACATAAGACTTTAGAAACCAAAAATAAACCTCGCTTATGCCTGGTAAAAAAACCCTAAGTATTATATAAGACACTCACATACGTGCGTGGGTGTATTGTCAGCTCTGACTGGTAAACTGCAAAGAATCAGTCCTTTTCAGTTGCTGCCAAAGAAAAAGCTGTATGTTTAGGGGCGCTGGATTTTCAGAAATTACCTAATAAATTCCTCCCCACCCCCTCCGTTGCATAAAACCCGTCCGAGAAACACAATTCGCGCACACGGCGAGCCTCCGCTCCTTACCGAGCGCCCCGAGTCGCGGTGCAGTACCCGCAGACCCCGGCGCCCGCGGAGCCGCCCCGGCTCCAACGCGGAGCCAGAAAGGGAAGCCCAAAGCTGCCCGCCCGCCCGAGCAACCCCACGCGCGCGGACGGGCTCACCCAGCCGCAGACGCATCCTCGGCGCAACGCTGCAGCCGGGCAGCAGAGCGGCTCCCCGAGCGCCTGCGAAGCTCCCGCAAGGGAAAGACGAGCATCTCAGCACCCGAGCGCGGCCCCCCGCAGCGGGCGGCCCGGCAGAGCCCGCTCTGCTGTCCCGGCCTCGGCCCCGCGGGGCCGCGCGGCCCCGGCGGCGCCACAGGTACTTGTGCAGCTCATCCTGCAGCCGGAGCTCGCAGGCAGAGCGGCACCCCAAAATTAAAGCTCCGGGAAAAGCACCCCCTCTCCAAAATGGCAGGAGAACGGAAGCAACTCGTGCGAAGAAAATAAACCCGCCGAAAGCAGGAGAGGGAACAAAACGTGCTTCCTCACCTGCGCTGCGAGGTACGGCGGGCGCCCTCGGGGCTGCAGATTGCAAAGAGTAAAAACAGAAGGAAAGACCGCCGAGAAAGAGAAAAAGCAGAAAAAAAAAAAAAGCCCACAAAAAAAAACTTTGTTTCTTTCTCTCCGGGACTCAGGGAAAGCGTCACTTCCTAGTGCGGTAAGCGGGGAGGCTCCCGGGCCCGGGCTCCTCAACTCCTCCTCCTTCTCCCGCCCTCCTCCTCCCTCGCAGCCGCAGCGCGGCTCCCGCCGGCATTTCGCGTCGGTCCTGGCAGCGGCCGGGCCCTGCCCCTCCTCCGAGCGGGAAAGGAGGGGAATCCCCGAGAGCGGGGAGGGAGCACGCAGCACTGATTCGGAAGCCGAGCGCGCACGGCGCTGCCGTGCTCACACCTCGCAGAGCGTGCAGGCTCCGTGCTCCCAGTTCAGCGCCAGCTTACCCCGGTGCTAGCAGGCTTCGCGGCCCTTCTCCCCAAGGAAATACAAGCAAGCAAGCAAAAATCCCTAAAAGGACTTTGTTTTTAAGAAACCATTCGTACCAGAAGTAACGTTTTATTCAGTTTCCCCTTGTTTGGTCATTTTCTTTTTCTTCAGAGAGAGCTGTAAAAGGGGAAAAACAAGGAAGGGAGAAAGGACTTGTAACTAGTGCAAATCCTTAGGTCGCATCTATACTGTTGGCTGTTTTAGCACATTCCTGACATTTAGTTTTACTAAAAATAAAAAATTAAAATTATTTTCAAGTCGAGCATTTACTGCAATACTGCTGAGGTTTCTAAAAACGCTCAGCTCGTCTGCTGGAATATGGCTTCCTCTGTTGCGTTGGTCTGAAAATAAAACAGCGTGCTGGCAAATGCAGATGCACTGCTCCTCTTAAGGCAGGAAATAAAGCAGCTGCTTCGTCATTGCTCCCCCTGTAGACTGCCACCGATACTTGAGTTCATTAGTAATCAAGAAAACTTGCAGAATATAAAATAACGTTTAGACAGCGTTTGAAGATTAGACTCTTATTCAGCAAAATGTGCCAAGCAGCATGAAAATGTCAGACCTTTCCTCCCAGCGTACACGTAGCCGTGTTTGCCTTCCTCGAGGCTGGGATCATTCAGCACACGCAGGCTGGCATAGCATTTTTTCAGACCAGCAGGGCAATTTCACTTCTACCACCCACTGCTTCATAGAGTGAAATACATCAACAATTTTTGTACCGGTCACTACTTTGCATTTCTTTCACAGTATTTCCTGGCTGCTGTGCAGAACTTTTTGTCAGGGAAGCTCAAGACGCATGGAAAAGGGAGCCGAGAGAAGCAACTTACCCATGACTACGAAGCGTATCTGATGCATAGCTGGGTTTGTCTGATGAGTCCCAGGTCAGTAGTCTAATTACCACACCCAATCTTTTCCTGTCACAGAACAGAGAACAACAGCGGGACGTGGAAGTGAAGAGCAGAACAGTAGCCAGGGTTACTTTTCGTAAAGGTTTTTTTTTCTTTCACAACTGAAGACATCATCTGATGTAACACTGGCTTAATGAAACGTTCAAGGAAAACTCTGCTACCATTAATACATTTACTCTTCAAAAACCCTGAGCAAATTGGAGCAGTAGATTAATAACTTAATGAATCAACATAGAAAGAATGTTCAAAACCGCTCACAAATTATCTAATACATAAAGCAAACTTAAAAAAAAATTGAACACATAATGACAAAAACTGAAGTCAAAGGCATACAACCAACTAGCTTAATTTGGTCTAATACAGACTAAAAAGACAAATTCCATAATCTGGAGTTATCTCCTTCTCTGTTACGAAATATTAGGCAGCGTTCTCCACAAAGCACATCATATATTGATAACATTGAAACTGCTTATCCCAGCTTCTACTGCGTGCATGTTGGGGGGGGGGAGAAAGTCTGCTGTGACTGTAAATAATTGTATTGTAACATTCCTTCCAGCCAGAACAAATGCATATCATACTTCACCTGTTTAGAGTTCGGGAAGTGAAATGATGAGCAGTGTCTCACGTTTCACAATACATAATCATGTAAAAGCAGCAGACAATGGCAGAAACGTCGTCATCTGGCTACAGGTGCTAACGTTGCTCAGAGCAGGGAGTATGCTTTCTACCCTTGTCTAGGAGACATCTTAACATTGTCATCCTTTGTCTCCTGAATTATATATAAGGTAGATAGCAATCTATTTTTCACTGATCCAAAAGCAAAATAGTAACAGCAAGGTCAAAGCTGAAATACACTGTTGCAAAATCTATAGGAAGGGATTGTACTTCTTCCTAAACATTCCAAGAAGGTTCAGAACAGGCAAGCCTGTAGGGACGCCAGCCGGCTTGTACGTCCAAAGTAGAAGAATCATATTTCAAAGACACAATGGAACAAAGAGTGTTTATAGAGCGGTCATTTCTGAGCACTAAACAGTTTTAGGAAGTGTTCTGTAAAGATTACAGACTCTATTACACTATTACACACCCTTCATTTTTTTCCTCTGTTCCTCATACTACGTAGTCTTCCTGTCTCCAGAAACTGCCATTGTTTCTACCTTGCACTAGCAACTTTTGCTATGTGCCTTTTCTTTTCCTTATCTCTTTTATCAGCATATGCTGAGACCGTATGCAGGCTGCACTTCTATCAATCTTACAGTGACAGAATTTAATACATATATATTTCCTGCTATGTCATTATTGTATTACTACATTAAATCAGGAGATGAGATGGTTTCTTTGTCTTGTGCAGACACATCTTGTGCTGTAACAACATCGACTCATATCATTAAAAAAACTACACTGCACTGAGTCAGAATCTGGATTAAAGACTGCTTTGCATACTTGTATTTGCAAAACTGGCTCATCTGCTCAGCAGGTGGCACTCTTTTCACCAAGTCAGAGTAAAGACAACATCCTGTCCTCTTTCTACCTGTTCCAGTTTAGACATGCACTAAGGGACACCATATGGAGCTATCAGTTCTCGCTGAAAACGGTTATTAAATGAAAGCCCTGAACGTTAATAAGCTAATAAGAAAATAATTATGCTCTTTGTAACTGAAGTTTTAAATACCAATAAACCTAAAACACCTCAGTCATTTTGAAAATTCCTCTGAAATTTCCATTGGATGAGATATTTTTCTTAAAAAAAAAAAAAAGTGGTAGCATAAAGCAGTAACAAAACAGCTGCAGTGGTTATCCCACATATATATTCAATTTGAGGGCACGGCTGCCTCTTGGCAGACTAGATAAATGGACTAACTGGAAGCACATGAAGCTGAACACAGTGCAAAACCCTGCACTTAGGCCAGACTAAACCCTTGCTGTAGCACAGGCTGGGACAGACAGGTCACTCCACTCCACTGAAGAGGATCTGGGGGTCCTGGTGGACAGTGGAGTAAAAACGAGCTTGCAGGGAAGGCTAACAGCAGCCTGGACTGAAAACACAGGAGCAGAGCTAGAACAAGGGAAATGATTATTTCCCTTTACTTGGTATGTGCATCTGGAATACTGCATTCAGTTTTGAGCACCCCAGTACAAGAAATATGTTTCTCAAATTTATCAACAGTAAAGTCAGGACAATCAGGTGCTGGAGCAGATGTCCTTGTGTGGCTGAGAGAACTGAGCTTCTCGAGTGTGAAAAGGAAAAAAAGTGGATGAGACTTAATACCAGCCTTCCAATACCTACAAGACTAGATCTTGACTTACACAATGTAGAGAAGGAGGTATGGTCAGGCTCCTTATTGCATGGGAGAGACACGATAGTCATATTTTGAAACAGTGGCGGTTCCAGTCAGCTAGAGAACATAGCGAAGCAGTGCAACAGGTTACCACAAGAGGCTGTGGAAGGTGTGTAATTTCCTTTCTTTGAAGTTTCCAGCACCTGACTGGACATATAGAAGCCCTACACAACCTGATCTGAATTCAGTGTTGACCATGCTTTGAGCATGAGGCTAAACCGGAGGCATATCCAAGTCCCCTCCAAAAGTAGTCCTATCACTGAAGAGACAAATCCCTTTAACTCACAGAAGAAGTTACATTAAACGCAAATAAAACAGTTCTTAGAAGTCTCACAGAAAATACAAGTGATTGTACGTATTTCTGGTCAGTGGGTTTTAATTTTGAAGTTGAAAGTTCTAAAGACATCAGCATAAACACAGAAAAAAGCATTTCTTCATTCCCAGCATTTTCAGCTGCATTATTGAAAGAGAAGATGCCTGCAGTTTTTGTTCTTTTTTTACTAAAAGATTAATTCATCCTTATTACAGCAAAATAAATTGAAGTTACCCAATACCTACGCTTTTCTTCCATCTTTGTCAAAATTGATATTAACTACTCAAGATGCTACCTTTGAAATACTCTAGGGAAGAACTTCTCATGAGAAACTTGATGCAATAATATAGAAAGATTGTAAAGAAAGCTTTTGTCTTTTTTTTTTTGTTTTGTTTGCTAAAAGAAAAAATACTCTTGCATATCTATTTCACACACCATATTCGAGTTTAAAATTAAAACACTGGGTTTACTTTACCAACTTGAGCAAAAATCAGCTTCTTTGATTTGCTCAGTGAAAAATGTGTGTGTGTGTGTTTACAGAGTGTATGTGTAAATAGAAAGACACACAAGCTGACTCCCTGAGAACCAGGATGAGACTTTGCTGCCTGAGGGAAAAGGAGGGACACTGAGCTTTAGAAAAGAAACATGTAACAAAGTTACTCACATTGCTTGAACACTTCTAAAAGAAGCTCAGACACCAGAGTGAGAAATACAGTTTAAGAATTTATGATGTATGAAATTATATGGCATGCTGAAAACCAGAACCGACAAAACTTTCTTCCTAATTTTGCTAGGTTATGTAGCCTTAAATATTTTGCAGTCCTTTCTGCATTTATTATCATTTCTCCCAGAATTTCACATTCTTTCTCTTAAAAACAATAATATGTGGTAACGTTATTCACTGTTTACAACTGAGAAAAAAAAAAACATTTGGAGATCTGTGTGCTTCAGGGTCAGGTTCAAGGGCCAGGCATGGCTGCGATGCAGCTGCAACGTCACTCCGGCAGGGACACATGCAAGAATGTAAAGCAGCTCTCAAGCAGATATGACAGAAGCCAACCTCAAGGCTTAATTTTGTGGATAACTTCCACTGAGGCTTCTTCTACCCTTTTCCTCTCAAGATGACTAGATGAGCTAGTATTTAAGTGGCCTGGAGTACAGGCAGACAAACCCCCAGAAGCACTCAGAGCCCAAGGAGATGTGCTCAGGGACCCAACAACAACAAAGCAAGAAGAAAATAAATGCTGAGAACCAATGTTTACAGCTTGACTGAGCTCAGGGTAATAACAGAAATAAAGACTGTAATTAGTAATTATGAGGTGAAATTTCCTTTACAAAAATGAAATTCTATGCCCACAAAAGCAAGAATTATTGGCCATACTGACATTATTAAAAACAAAACAAAATTCATTGTTACATTTGCATAGCACATAAAAGTCTTCCTGTTATGTATACTTCTAGTGTACAATTCAGAAACACATGTAGTGTAAATATATGTACATATTTAGATGTGCATCTTTAAAGTCAGCTCTAATGGAGAACTTTAGTAGAGAACTTCTGAGCTTCAGCAGCTGATGTAGGACATACCAGCCCCAAAGCTCATTTCAAATAATTTGACACCGACAATCATTCAAAAAGCTTTCAGCCCAAACAAACTGTAGTGTTGCTGTTGCAACAGTGACTCAGTGCCGTTGCAATTAAACTGAAACATATACAGTATAAATACAGGAGCAAGGGGGAAATCAGAATGCAGACATCCCATATGTAGCATACGGTACTCTGTTCAGTGGGGATTCCATTTCTATTCCATCCCATACATAAGTTATGTAAGGGGAAGAGGATATAATCCATCACATTGGCAGATATCAACATGTATAAGTAAGACTTATACAACAGATATGTACCAAATAGCGAGGGTAATGTGGAACTATGTGATTATGCACCTTGATGACCCAATCTATCCCTCTGCATCTTAATTTCTCTTTCCTGACACAGCATGCTTGCTTGTGCTGGCAGCTGACATTTGTGCAAATCAGGCTGCAGAGGTTTTCTGCCATCACAGTTACACTGTAATGTAGTTGGCAGATGGCTGCGCAGTTTTTCTTTTCAGATTCACAAGCAAGTTATATCATTGATTGTCATGCCTATACACCAGATGAATTTTGTCACTCCTCCAAGCTACATTCCAATGCCAATTTGTGCCCCCCTGTACTTCTAACTCTATCCTAAAGTACATAGTGTGTTTGATTATACAGGAAACTGGTTCTGTTCTTCTTTATAAGTTGATCAGTACAACCCTTACTGTGATTTTTCCCACCTTTTACTCCTTTTCCCTATCCTCTTTCCCCTTCTCTCTCTTTTTTCTTGTCAATGGAAATCTCAAAAAGACTCACATTCAAAGCACAAAGTACAAGAGCTGTTGTGCAATATCTACAGAAGGAAAATCCCTAGCTAGGATGTAGTATTCCTAGGCAAGATACTTCCAAGTACAGATGCAGATACATGATTATATTATCCACTATGCATTTAAGTTACAAGAAATACACTAATAAAGCATCAACAAATGCATTTTCATGGCTGTTGCAAAACTGCTAGTTTGAATAAAAAAAGGGAGAGCAGAAATTTCAGCAGGCAGTAATGATGTGTTTTATCAATGCATCTCATGCATTTTGCATTTACTAAGCATTTTCTACATATTCTTAAAACCGTCACCTACTCACAAACTTAGCAGTACCTTTCCCTCTTTGCAAATACATACTCCTCTCTTATATTACCCCTACTCTTGCAGGTCCTTTTCTAGCTACCTGGAGCAACAGAAGACTAAGAAAGCAAGGGCAAAGAGATCTGCAGTAGAACAGAGAGGAACAGATGTGATCTGTGAAGGCAGCAACTGGAAAAAGGTATTGAAATACCAAGCAAGACCACTTACTCTAGCTTAATGTATCTTTTGGGTTTACAGTACAGTTAGTTTCCTTGCTCTTTCTTCATATACATTATATACCACAAAAAGTATATACCAATATCACAAAAAGTAGCGGTGGTACTCAGAAAGTAGGTTTGTTTGGTTTTATTAAGATTAGTGAAAGCTTGGCTTGAAAAACATTGTGGCGCAGCATTAGGTTGTCTGACACAGAGCTCAGGTACTCACAGATAGCATCTTAGCTGCTGCCAACCAGCTGCACCGAGTAAAACAAGGTACACAGCTATCATACGAAGCAAGTATCGCTTAGTTGACCCAGACCTGTCAGTTATCAATTGTCAATCCGCCTCTAAAAGAAAAACCCCATTGTTATCCTGCAGTTGCTTAGCTGAGAGTCAAACAGTTGTCATCTAAGTGTCACATATCCAATAAAATACTTTACCACCCCTAATAACAGGGGGCAAACTCAGCTTCATAGAATACAGTCATTGACGCCATTAATTCCTTTCAGGCCAGCTGTGCTTACTGATCACTCTTCTTTTCCTCAGAGGAAACAGGTGAAAATCTTTGCAAATTTTCATTTCCAGGCCAATGGAATACAACAGCTGATTTGCTGATATCCAAGTTGTTAACAGTTGAGTGATAACAACCAAGTGCATTCCAGAAAGGAATGTTCCTTCACTGAATGGATGAGAAGCATTCTACTAATATCCAGCAGCTCTGAAGGAAGCCCTTGCACAGAGATTTGATTATCTTAAGAATGTGCCTTTTGTTATCATAAGGCTTCAGAAGTTTTCGTAGTCCACTTTCACAAAGCAATACTTGTTTTTCAAAAACAGCATTGCAAAAATATGATTCTAGAGCAAGTTTCTTCTGGAGTAGCTTGCTCCTCACAGTTTTCCTTCTTGTTCACACTTGTTCCACTCCCCTTTTGTCAGTTTCCTCCCCTCTACTTGCAACTGTAGTTATTGATGTTCATGTTAGTACTACAGCCAAAATTCAAAAGCACAACCATTGATTTACAGAGTTCACCCCAGTCACAAAACAATATGTGAAACAAAAAATTGTGGGTCTATGTTCAGATGAGTGGCAATGCTTTATATTAAATTTGGAGAAATCTAGATATTTTTGTTATGATGCAAAAACACGTGACTGCATATACGTATATAAAATATCCCCACATAAAAATATTTTTATTAGTACCTCACTGATTGTAGATTTCTAAAGGAATATTAGTATAACTGTTTACTGTATAATTTATAGATATAATTAAATAGAAATTGTAGAGTAATAGAAAAAAATTTCTACACAGAGGCTTATGCTTTTGTAGCAGTGTGGTTCTAAAATAAGAGTTCCTAATTTTCTAAACTGTTCCACAGTAAAAAAGAAAAAACATAATCCTGATATGATTCTGCACAACAATAAGACAGTTTTAGTCTACAGTGATGTCAGGCCATTCATACACAATATGTAGCTATACAAAGCTCTAACTTCACCACTTTTAATAATGTGCAAATTAGTAATCACATGACACGGATTGGATTTAAGAAACAGTCATGAATGTATTAAAGACAACAGGAAAATTACTTTCTATAGCAAGCACCTCAGTATTTTCTTTCATTCTTAAGATGAAAGAAGACTTATGCAGAAAAGGAAGTAAAACTATGGAGTAAAACTTCAATGATTTTAAAGTAATCACACTATTAGATAAAAACAATAACATATCCTTGATTTTCATGGATTAAAGATCCACAGTTAAAGATCAGGCCTAACAACTTTAATATAAAATCCTTGCAACCCTGTGCTTTCCTTACAAAAGTCAAATATGAAGTTGTTATTAGCATATATTTTGTTTTACTAAGAAAAGAACTTATTTACCTTGAAATGAATGTCATTCTTCAAGACATTCTGCAGACAGTCTCATGCACGAACACAAATTAAAACCAGTAGTTTTGGAAAGAAAAGTCTGTTTATGTAACAAAGCTTCCCTAGCATTGCAAAAAATTGTAAGCAACAGAACAAATCCAGATCCTACCTGTGCCCCTTGGTCTGTCAGAGTCTAGGTGAAAAACCTGAAAAAAAAGCCAGAAAAGTTGTGACGTTCTCAGGCATAAAGCAACTGAAAAATCAATTACAGTTAACATCAGCAATTGCTTATCTGTATATTTCCCTGAACAGATGAAGCCCACTTAGTGATTAGAAGACACTACTGTCACACGGCAGCTGAGCGACCACCTATAAAACATTCCCACAAACATCTCTGCCTTGAGCTAATGCTCAGTCCACCTGAGACCCATTGTGGATTTTGTTTCTTACTGTAAAACAGGACTTACAAGAATAAAAACTACAAAAGCAGAGACAACTGATAACCAGACAACATAACCTGAGTTGGATGATAGCTTTCTTTCCCCAGCTGTCTACCTTTTTCAACATTTTTTTGGCCAACAGGGAGCAGAGCTGCTCACAAGTCACCTTTAAACTGCACCGAACATGATATGTCACTGATATAATGTCAGATGAAGATCTAAGCTGCACCCACAGCTTAGCTGGCAGAATGAATCATCTGAGATCTCCTAATACATTTCACGCAAAGATATGTGAGTTAGCTCAAATGACACTCAGGAGCACTTCAGGCTGTTGGTTGGCATTGCATCAAATGAACAAGGACCATTCTCGTTGTCCTTCTGGATCAGCAATGAGGGCAAGAACTTTAATCGAAGGTTTGTAAACAAACACTTCAGAAAATCTGAAACATCAAGTCTACCACAGGTGTTTTTACAAGAATCCTTTCTTACTGCAGCCTGAAATAGTGTCTTAGAATCAGCAGGGCAAGCAAAGTGTTTTTGTTACAACAGGATGCAGAGATATATCACTCAACAAGTTCTCTTCTGTAAAGGCTGTTTTCTTTTTCTTTTTTTTTTTTTTTTAAATGGGCAAGGCACACCTTCCCTCCAGACACCTTCAGTAACATTTCATCAATGTCTCTGAAAAAAATATTTAAGAACATTTCTCTAACTTCCTCTGATCTTGGAAAAATGCTTCCATGTAGCAGATGACATCTTATTTTCACGTTGTGTAAGAAACTCATTAAACCAAAAAAGAATATTTAAATTTTGTCAGATTTGAGTAAAAATCTAATCAATTCCTCCTATCCACAAAATTCATCAAAGAGATGTTTCTTTAGCAGCCCTTGCTCTCCATCCTGTCTTCCCAGGCCTGTTTACCATGTTTGCCTGCTAGGTGTTCTATCAAGAATGTGTGTCCATGTGCTTTGGAGAGTCTGCTCTGGTGACACAACCCATATTTCCCACCACCACATCGCAGTCTTGGCTCACCATCTGCACCACTGTGTCAGTGCTGCTGTAATACTTTTTTGGCTGTTGTTGTCAGAATTGTTATAATTAAACCATTATAGGCTACTAAAACAAACAAACACAAACAAACCAACAAAAATAGTGCCAGCAACTAAGGAGCAGTTCTCTAAAAAAGTCAGGAAATGGAAAGTTATTGCAAGATTGTATCAAAGACGGTGCCGAGAAACCAAGTACTTCATGGACAGCTTTGCTGCCTGCACATACAGGCTAAGGATTTCGGTGTCATTCAGAGTTTATGCATACCCCAGGGGATTACGATGGCCAAAACAGCCGCACTTCAATTACGTAAGCAACATCTGTATTATTCATCTACTACTTATTTTAGTGACACTAATTAACAAGAACATTATGAGTTACCTGCGAACAATGAAACGTATAAACGCAAATTATTTTTACATACTCTCACCAGTATGATCCAAGAACCCTGCAAATCTTGGGAAATTAACAGAATTACTTGGTACTTTAAAAGCAATTAACTTCACAGTTTAGATGGAATATATAAGGTTCTCTTTTTCCATGTTAACAGCAGGTTAAACAGGGACAAAAAGGTGATTCACAGTCAGATTGTTTTAAAGAAAAAAAGTCTCTATAGTTTGATTTTTGAGTTCTGCTTTAACTGACTTCATTAAAACTGATAGGAATATCGTCTGCACCACTCTGAACCAGATAGCCATCTATACAAGCAGGTAAAAGCAGGTATTTTGGGAGTTAAATAATCTTTTTCCCTTTTGTTCTAAAAAGTCTTTTAAAAAGTTTTTTTTTTTTTCCTAATCACATCATGTGGCCAACAGATGTTTCTGCCTTCTTGAATTTTCCAGAAGTTGGTCAGAGAAAACCCTGAATCAGGGAGTGTCTGTGCAATGAAACAAGGGCCAAACTCAGATGAATGACATTCCCTATCTGGGTGCTCAGCAATGGCTTGTCAGCAAGGACAACAACCATCTTCCAGCATAACCACATCCCCAGTTTCACCTCTTGAATTTAAAAACAATGACACCTAGGTTGATTTAGCCTTGCTTGTATGTGGTAACACTCCCTAATATGTGTTATGTAATAGCTATTCCACAAGGGCCTGCCGTCACTGACAGTTTTATTTGACACTAAAGGTGACTTTCTGAGGTTTAGCTTAGTCTGAGGTAGATGAAGCCGAACCACAAAAAGGCATTCCTAGCATAGAACATGTATCCACAAGGCAAGCCAGTGCAGAATGGCTGCTGCATTTTAAATTCACACCTAAGACTATTTCACAACAGCTTCACTTCTAAATAAGCAGCAGTCAATGAGAGAGACAGTAGTGGGAGAAAAGGAAGTATATGGGTTCAGCTGAAATTGCAGGTGACTGCTGTAACACCTTTCACAATATCTTTGTTTAGAGAGGATACAAAGCCACCGCAGGCTAGGCAAGACCAAGTGGGCTTGTCCAGAGATTTTCACTGCTCATTTAAATACTTTATATAAATACAAAAGTTATTAAAGTAGTATTGCCACTGTATAGTATATAGAAACAAGATTATGCACGTGTGATCATATGAAGCAAAGCTTTTCATCAGTTTTCTTTCAACTATCACTAGTCATCGAGATACGCTACATTAACACACTGCGATCTTTTCCTGTTTGCTCGTTTAATGACACACAACATTACAGAAGTAATTATTTCAGAAGCTAATGTTATTTTCTTGCATGTATGAGGCAAGTGAGTATTCACCTGTTTTAGTAAAGGCCATCTCTGTACAAGGCACGTCCACTCAAAACTACAGAAACAACCTCAGCCTTAAAAACTTACTTTGAGCATTAATGCTGGTTAAGGTGTCGATCTCTCATTAGTCCAACTGATATAGTTGATAAAAAAAAACATGGAAGAAAGTCTTCTTGTTACTCCTCTTTCCTACATCAGTACCAAATGCGTTATTCAAACTAACACGGAACATGATGTTTTGCATATTATGTTGGCAAAAATGCAGATGATTCGCTTAGATATACTAAAATGCCATGGGTAAAGCTATAGCAGAAAGGCATTATGCCCCTTATGCAAGAGGCAGAACAGAGTCACTGGGACCATTAACCTGGAAGAGTTTTTCCAGCCCTTGGCGCGGTCCGTTTGCACTCCACAGCTGTTTCCAGGGACATGGCGCCCGCTTCACAGACTGCTTTGCTTTTCCCACAGAGCAAGCCAGCCCCACAGCTGCATGGGGCAGCAGGGCCACAAAGCAGCAGGCCTAGGGATGTCCCAGGAGAGGCCTGCTGGGTCATGGCTCATCCACTTACTACCACTTCTTCAAGCAAAGGTGCCTCTTCATCCACGCACACACACACGGCATGTTGGTATATATACAGAATTACATTGTATACAACAGCAGCTTTGCTGGAATTTTAGGAGTGGCCGTGAGGCTGCCAGTAATACAGCCTTGTATTGCATCAGTGAGCAAAGTCTCATCCACTGAAGCAGAAGGAGCAAGTATCACTTAGCATTACCCCTAAAAATCAAACAAACAAACCCTCGCAAGTTGCAAGTGCCCGCACCGCACAGTATCACTGGGGTGAGGGAATCTAAGACTCCTGTTAGCTCGCTGCTAACAGGAGGCGATCCTCCCGCCGCAGCCCTTCCCGCCTTGCTCACAGCGCTCGCGCTCGGGACTCCGCCACTTTAAGCGGAGGCAGGCGGCGCGCGGGCTCTGTGCACATGCGCAAGGGGGCGGGGCGCCGGGCCAGCCGTCCGCGCCGCGGGGGTCGTGCTGGGGCGCTGCAGGAAGGGCTCGAGGTGAGGTGGGCTGCACGGCTCCTGGCGCGCGCGGCAGGCGCTACCCATCGCCAACCGTCGCCGTGCGGGCTCCCGCGCGCCGGGCTGGGACTGGGTGGGAGGCGCGGCACCGAGGCACCCTCTGAGCCACCCCCCTCTCAGCTGGGGCAGCGCCGTGCCCGCCCCCGGGGGCCGTTACCTCCGGGGTCAGCGCCTCCTTGCGGGCCGGAGGCGGCAGACGGTTTTCGCTCCGGAGCGACTTCGGGGGGCGCTTGAAAAAGAGACCTGGGAAGCGAGCTTTATAGAGCCCGTGCACCACGCTGTGGCCCAGGGCAGGCGGAGTTGTCCCCTTCTCCTGGATTCGTCTCGAGCACCTAGCTGTGGGCTGCTGCTCAGACGTAAAATCTGAGCATTCTTTGCTGCTTCTGACCTCTCTCCGTTTCCTCTCAGCTATTTAACCATCCACAGACAGCCTCCAGTGTCTCTTCCACCTTAGGCAGCAGTGATTTCCCGCAGTTTTTAGTCACACGCTGGAAGGTGTTCAGTCAGTGCGCCCTGGGATTGCCCACGCGTGGGAGTCCTCGTGCTGCATCACAGAGCATTCACAGTACTGTCAGGTGTTTTTCCCAGAGTGATGCTCTAGCCTTTCTGGGAGCCATCTGCACCCTTGTCTTCATTCGTGACTTGAAATTCTGCTAAGGGAAAATAAGCCTAGGGAGTTAGTAATGCTAAACAATTTTCATCAACTCTAATACAAAGCAAAAAAACACCCGCCCAAACCTGCCCAAGAGGTGGTACTTGAGAGTTTCCATTCTTTATGACACTTAGATCTGAAAAAATAAGTTTATACAATCCAACTGTGTGCCTACTGGAATTTTTGATCTGTATGTCAGTCAAATTTGACTGTGGGAATACACCTTGAGAATTACAAAGCTGGATTACTAGTTCAGCTCATGAAAGTACTTTTTTTTATGGTATGCATTTTTTTTCCTCACTTCATCACAGTCTGTATTGATTGTGGCTTCTACTTTTTGAAGACTTGACTTTGCAATGTAATTAACGTTGTGTTCTAATGTACTGCTTCTTAGGGGAATGGTGAACATAAGACTTCGACGCCTAATACTTTACATTCACTTTTCTGTTCTCTTCAGTTAGTTATGGCTCCCCCTCCCCCCAGTCCTAAGCTTCTTGCCCATCTTTCCTCATCTCCATTTTCTTGGTCTCACCTCCTCATTTCTTGTTCCCAGTTCCTCCATTTCTCTCTCTCCTTTATATTGCTGTGCTTTGCTAGCCTTTCTTTTGCTTTTCTTGGCATGTTTATTTCTTCTCACTGATTCATAATGCCAGTCCTTTCTGCGTGTTCCTCATTCAAAATCATTCTTCCTTGAAAGTTCTTTCTTAGGAACAAGGATCCTAAAACCTTTTGATACTGTTTCAGACGACTTCTAGTCTTGTTTTCTGCTTAGATTGGCTGCCTGGGCCTGATGCAGGAGGAATAAACTACCTGCTCTTTTTTTTTTTTTTTTAAAAAAAAAAAACCACTCTTCCTTTTTTTAAAAAACAAAAACTCAACAGAGCACACCTGATGTGAGCTTTGACAACTTGGAAGCAGATAAATTATTTTGTCAGAAGTACATGCAACTGAGAACTGTCTTATGAACAATGTCAGAAACAAGTACATCTCTGAACCAAGCCCAGGACAAACAAACTAGAGTATTTTAGTGCTGAAGGATTTATTTACACTTCGTAAAAGGAGTAGTCATGTCAGTTTGCAAAAATGGTAGAAGAAAGAGAAGAAGAGAAGGAAATAAGAATAAAACTGGGCTAGAATGTATTTGAGAACGCCCTGGAGGTGCTGCTGTTATGCAGCCTAACGCTCTTGTACTCAAAATGTGGGTCAGACATCTTGGCATAGAACAATAATGTCAAAACTCACAATTTTTACTCCATTTGTTTTAAAGAACAAAAACAACTCAAACTACTTTCATTTGGAAAGTAGTTTGGCAGTGCTGCTTCCTATTGGTCTTTTTAAATAGGAAAAAAAAATCCAGAAGTGTCCTTAATACTTGCATTAAATGTATGTTGAAAAGCTTTATGTGTATGGGACAAATCCACTTTATTTCACTTAAAAAAAATCTGTTCTATTCCTCCCACAGCTTTCTTCAGTTAATGGTGCTAAACAATGGCACTTCTACTTATTTTCTTTGTTCAATTACTTATGATACAAAGAAAGATTGTTTTGTATTATGTTATGATATTAGCATGAATGTTTGCTTGTGTGATTACTGACTTGCATTGTAGGACAAGTGCAATCATATCTGTGAGTAAACGTCCATCTCCAATGGTATATTTTACTGTGACAGCTGTCACAGAATGGATGGCAGTTCATTTGCCAGCCTCTATTTCTTTCTGTCCACCCACTCGCAGTATCCGGAAGATCCTCAGATTGAACTAGTACACAGGCTTCTCAGCCTAAAGCTGTGAAAATGGCCTGGGAAATAGATAGTATTCTCGTTCCCTCAGAACTTCTGAGGTTCAGAGAAGTAATCCAAAATTACGTTGTATATTTTTCTACCTACCTTTTCCCGTGCCATTCTGTACTGCCTTTCCTTTGTTTTAGTATGTTGATATCTTTATTCAGCACTTTTTTTTTTTTTGAAGAACTGCATTTTTTCCTCTGTACTGTAGTAGAAAGCAGGTATTTCAAATATGTGTTGGGCTCACTAAAAATGCTTTTCATGATCTCTTGTTCAGATTGGGGTTTTGTGCTTGCATAATAAAGGTATTTGGTTTCAGGATAACAAAAACAGCATCAGTTGTGAGAATGGACATTTCTGTAAGGCATGAGCTGTACAGTGATTCTGCCTACTCTGTGTAGTTAATAAACAGTGGATCAAACACTTAATACCATGGATAGGTTTGAACTGAATATGAATAGTACTTAGAGGAATGATTTGTCTAGATTTCATGTGAACTGTCACGTTGATGTCAGTTTATATTCACTACATTCTTAACTCATTGTTTCTGCACAGAGTAGAGTCATTAGTGGCTATAAACTTAAGCCAAGTTCTCTATGTTTGCAAATCATTTACTGGAAGATTTTAAATTGCATTCCCTACATCTGGCCATTTGTAAAATGCTCATGGAATTAACACAGATTCTCAGATGCTAAGACAATTGCTATGTGGACTACTTGAATGTAATTTCATTATGCAAATGCTGTCAGCCAAGCTAGTGTAAGAGGATTCAGGTACTCAAGAATGCAGAATTCAGTCATTTACACTTGGAGTTGGCTCAGAAATGACAAGGAATATAAGTTAAAAATACATAATTTCATGTTTATAAAGTACATGAGGCTGTAGCGATCAGAAAGATCAACGCAATGGAAAAGGTGTTACAAAAGAGGTGGAAGGACCAGCACGATAGCAAGGTGCTACAAAGGAAGGGAAGTAGATCGCTCACCTGTATCAGAAGACTCTGGGTTCACAGGGAAAAGCTTCCACCAAGGAGGGATCTCTAGAGAAAGATCCTTCCTTTGTGGCAGTCAGCCCTTAAATGAGGCCTTCAGGTCACACAGTGAATTGCCTTCACCTGTGCTCCCAGGGCTGACTGGGTCTTTCCTGCAGGTGCTCAATCAGTGGTTCAGGCCATGACTCAGCAGTTCCCATACAGAGGCTATAGTGAGAACAGACTTGCTCACTTCAAAGCTTAGAAGAAGAATATGGATTTTTGTTCTGAAAATATTTTATGAAGTAACTAGAAAACAACGTGCCTAAGATCACACAGGAATTCTGTAGTGGAGTGTGATGCTGAACCCACGATTTGCCAAAGTTTACCTTAGGCCATCCTTTCCCTTAGGATTTTATGTGAGTGTATACTTTAGAGATTGTTTTAACTGTGTGGGTATAAAGTTCACAAGTCTGTTTATTTTTCATTTGAGATTGTTTTATATGATTCTTGGGTAAGAATATCAAAGGTGGTGAGGCCCATGTTTCACTCTTTTCAAATTGGCAATGAAGCCACAGTATGGTCTGGTCTTGGCAACTGCTTTGACAGGACATCAGGCCATGTCAAATGGATCCGACTGCAACAGAGCAAAACCGGAGCACTGTGTTTTGGCAGAACGTTATCTGAAAAGCACAGACTTTGGCAGAAGTCAGAAAGAGCAGGTGAAATTCTGGCACTCTGGAAATGTCTCTGCAGGATTTCTCTTGCACCACACCTCTAAGTCTAATTTGTTTTGGATGAGCTGCTTGTATTTGCATCCATTTGTTAGTTCTTCCTCACTTCCGCCACTCTCTGTGGTTGCTAATCAGGTTGCTCTCGCTACAAATGCCAGCAGAGCAGTAGGAGAGCAGAGCAGTGCCTGATGGGACGCTCCTGGCTCAGCAGATGTTGCAGCTCTCCCTTACTGCTGTGTAGGGGACAGAGTAGATGTTAGGTTTCCCATGGGGTTTGTAAGTGGTGTCAAAACATGTGTGTTAATAACTCCTGTACCCCCAATTCCAAATTGCTAAGTATTTTGCCCCATTTTCTTTCTCAAGGGATTTTTTGTTTCAGCCCTTCAAACAGTGTTTTCCTTTGTAGGAGTCCAGTGTGAAATCGCTGCAAAAGCAGGGATGATTATACAAAGAGTAGTGCTGAATTCACGCCCTGGTATGTATTTTGTTGCAATGAGGGAGCAATGTGTTTGTCATGGTTGCCTAACAGTCTGAAGTGGTGAGAGTAGAAGCAGAAACCAACTTAAGATTTGCATATCTTAATACTGTATGCAATAATAAACAAAGTTTATTATGAAGAGTATTTATTTAGTTTCTACATACAAAATTCTAAACTCCTGGTTGAGAAAAATAATGCATAATATATGAGAAAACCCGAGGAGTAGAGACTCAGTGCGAAGAAAGATTATCATTGTATAGTTCTGCCATTTCTTCTTTTTGTAGAGATTATTAAAGTATATTGACTTATTTTTTTATAAATTTGCTGCAACAAGCAGCATGGAAACTATCAGTAAAAACAAGTACCTTGTACTATCCCAGGTAAGCATAATGCCAACAGATCCGCTAACGTGGAAGTCTACATTTCTGATGGAATAGGCTAGGCTTGAAGAGGTCTGTTTATATTCATAAATAAAATGCACAAAATCTAGATCAAAAGGTTGCTTGCAAATCAGAATAGACCTGGCAAGGATAATTGGAATAGCGTTTAATGTACAACTCTGTGTGCTGCATGCACAGGATGATGTGAAACAAGTTATTTAATACTTCATTAGCCTTTGGAGATAATTATTGTATAAATTAGTCCTTAGTAGTCAGAGGGGTTAGCTGAGCATTTTGGAATGTCTGTTATGGCCGGGTCTTCACTTTGGATGGTGGGAGTACACCTGCTTAAATCTCAGTCTGCTGAGTTAGCTGATAGTTTTATACCTGTGAACAGAGACAAGCTAACATATTTTAAAAAGGATTGCCACAATTTAAAATGCCTCCCTATTGATTAAAGCTTTGCATTGATTCACTTATTTGTTTCATTTCAAAATAATTCTAGGTAAGAATGGAGTGCCAGTGGCTGAAAACTTCAGACTGGAGCAAAGTACAATACCAGACACAGTGCAAGAGGGACAAGTACATGTTAGAACCCTGTATCTCTCTGTGGATCCATACATGGTAGGTGATGAGCTTACAACTAAGCCAGAACTTCTTTAAACATTACCTTAAACTCTGTACCTGTCATGATGTTTAACACAAAAGTTAATAATTGTAAAATCTCTAGTATAACATGAGGATATACAAAGAAAATATTTCAAATGCCAAGTTGTTTCATTAAGCATCTCTTTGTGAGGGATGATCTAAATACATTTTGATGTTCTCCAGTGCATAGAGATGGACTAAATTACTTCCGGCTGTTTTTTTCAATCCTGCATTTCTGTGATTCGTGCAGTCAAGGAATGGCATATATGGGAATCTTGTCAGGTCCAAGCCAGTTGTCTTTGGTTACGAGGCTGACTTTGAGGCTGCGTTCGTAGAACGTATTGGCTTTGGTAACACTGGTGAAGGAGATTAAAATGATCCTTCTTTTGTACTGAGTGAACAAGCAGGGAAAGAAAGATCTAAGAGAAGATTATGAATATTTGGGGCTTATTGAGAGATTTTTGAGTAGCCCATTGTGTTTGATGTTTTAAACGTATCTCATCCCCAGCTACATTTGAACTTCTTATTACCAAATCATGTGTTCCACCAGAGCTTCTCACTGAAGCCTTGTCTTACAGCGCTGCCGAATGAATGAAGATACGGGCTCAGACTACCTCCTGCCCTGGCAGCTGTCTGAAGTTGCTGATGGTGGGGGTGTTGGGGTTGTGGAGGAGAGCAAGCATAATAACTTTGCTAAAGGAGACATCGTCACTTCCTTCAATTGGCCCTGGCAGACAGTGGCCATTCTGGATGGAAGCTTGCTACAAAAGGTATACAAGACACAGACTGTTATCATTTTATTTTTATAAACCTATTTTTTTTTTGTAAAGAGTAATTAATGATACTATTTCTTAGTCAAAACCAGGTTGGTATTATTGAAGAAACCCAAGGCAAATCTGCATCAAAAGGCAGATGAACTCACAGTTGGCAAAATCTGTAACAATTTTCTCTGTTTTTAACAAAGAAAAATGTGAATGCTTTTGCTGGCCATCAGGCATGACAGTGTTATTTCATTTGCTGTGTTTTTAATAAACTTCCCCAAGGTTGCTTCTGTTAATTAATTCTGTTAATTGTCCTAATTCTAGGTAGATCTAATCCTTATCCATGGAAGTGTAGTCATGAAAAGTTTTAGGCACATTTAATTCATTTACTAATGTGTTAGTGAAAGCTTGTACTTCTTCCATAGAAGACAGGGTATTCAATATCAAGTTGAACGTGGAGAGGTGAAAGTGCGTTAGGTACATTGTGTTGATCATCCTCTGTATTTTAAGAATGTACGGTTTCCAAGAAATTTCCTTTAAGACCCTTTGTGCCACTGATCTGCAATCCTAACGTTTGATAACTCTGCTATTTTATCATTTATGCTAACATAGGAGTAGTTTGCCATTGCCTGAGACTTCTGATCTCCTGGACGCTTTTTGACATTTCCATCATTTAAGCTCTCGTGAGTGATTTTGCTCACAACTTTTTTCTAAAACTGTGGGTGTATAATCTTTGTTTCATTTTATATAAACTTGCTGTTAAGGTAGAACTAGTTTATAGCTAGCTTATCACTGTCTGTTGTACCTTGCCTTGTAAATATCCTGAATTAGTCTTTTATCATCAATCAAATAACAAACAGCAAAACCTCACCTTAGAAGAAATGAACATCACGTGATTTTGTTTTGTAGGTTGTTCCACAACTTGTGAATGGACGCATTTCCTATTTTCTTGGTGCAGCTGGATTGACAGGACTGACAGCCTTGCTAGGTATAAGAGAGAAAGGCCATGTGACTGTGGGTGCCAATCAGACCATGGTGGTGAGTGGAGCAGCCGGTGCCTGCGGTTCTTTGGCTGGCCAGGTAGGTTGGCTGAAGACACAAAGGATATACAGTTATTAAATTTGTGTTCTGAAACATGATGATTAGTAAACATTCAGATAAAACCATTATAAATATAAGTAAGTGTAACTTCATGGGAAGGGCCAGGTTCACAGATTTGGCTCACACTCTCACTGAGAGATTTTAGTTATGAAACTTAAGTTTCCTGAAACTGGAATAGCAGAAAATGGTCCAAGGTGAATGAAGTGGATACAGTAAAAACAAATACTCAGTATATTTTTTTATAGTAGTCTGCCATCTGAATACAGTCTTTGAGTTGACTGGCAACTTCCATTTTTTTCCTATATTATCAAATGTAGTAAACCGTTCTTCACGTTGGCTCTCCAGTACTGCCAAGCGTTGGTAATTTTACAGTCAGTGATTTGGAAAGACAGCATAATTCTGTTGGGAACTGCCCCTTCTCTGCATGTGAGGAAAGAACAGCAAGAGGCTCTTTTGCTGCTGTTACGTCACATGAGATGGGAATGTACGCTAAAATTTGCTGTCTTGGGTTTAGTGGGATGAGGGGTCCCTAATGTTCTCTCATTGGCACCTTCATGTGTGGGAAAATGATCCAACCTCTCTTTATTGTTTTCTTTTTTTTTAACGATAGATTGGCCATCTGGAGGGATGCTCTCGAGTTGTGGGTATTGCTGGCACAGATGAAAAATGCTCCATTTTGGTCTCAGAAATGGGGTTTGATGCTGCTATCAATTACAAGAAAGGGAATGTGGCACAGCAGCTACGTGAACTCTGCCCAGGTGGGGTGGATGTTTACTTTGACAATGTTGGTGGAGACATCAGTGATACAGTTATAAGCCAGGTGATTATGCCAACCATCAGGCTTGTTCTCATCATTTTCCAAAGTCTGCGTGCCCAGCTTTGAATTAAGCCTGCAATACATCAGAATAGGCTTTCTACTTCATTGATCTAATCTTGGTGCTGATCCTGATCCTAAGAAGAAATCAAATATTTGACATCAGTGCCTGTTACTTGGGCTAGCCTTACAGTATGCTAATGAAAACATAGTTTCTACTGATCTCTTTCTTTTTTGGCCAGGAGACAGTAATGTTCTTAAAATCTTCTCCATCAGTGTGGTAATCTTGTGTTTTAATACTGGTTTACTGGCATCACAAAAGAGCAGCTCTACTGGACTTCCATAAATGCTCTTGACCAGCCCTCTTTCCTGTTAACATGAAATCAGTTTGTGTCCCATGGCAGAGAGGCCCCAGTGGCAAAGCTGTCTTTGGGAATCTCTAAATCACAGCCTGTATCCAACAGCTGTATCCAATTTCTTTTGTCCTGTTACCCCCCTCTCCTGACAAAAAAGGCACACAGTAAAATAACTAATTTATTATATTCCTCATATTTATGCTACGTATACTGCATAGCATTTGTTTTTCCACTCTTGGTCTGCATTTATCTATTTAATGGTTGTCACAGGTTGAAATTCTGCTCTTTTCTAGGAGAGGTGACTCAAAATAAGGACACTCGTGTGAAAATTTGGTGATATATTCTAGTGCATCTCTAGAAAATGTGGTTTACGAGACCAAGGAATGTAATTTGTCTCACTTTGTGCTGTCCCAAATAGATGAATCAGAACAGCCATATCATCCTGTGTGGACAGATTTCTCAGTATAACAAAGATGTGCCTTATCCTCCTCCATTGCCTCCAGACACAGAAAAAATACAGAAAGAAAGAAACATCACAAGGTACATTTCTCCTTTGGAACTTGTGACCAGGTTCCAGGTGGACTGCTTACAGATTTTGTGAGCCTGATGTTCAGGAGATAGTTTGTAGATCCACACTAGGCACGTGTAATCATAACAAAATGTTGTAATACTAAAAAAGCTAAAATCACAGCATCATTAAATTCTTCCTCTTATGTTTGTCTGTAATAGCACAAAGATGGGAAAGGATAACGTTTCATGTTAACATAGATTTCATAGATTTGTGACTGCTTAATTTAGTCTTGGAGTCTCTGAGGAATTCTTCAAAATAAGGGAATGTGTTGCCATGGTTCTGTTCTCAGATG
Organism: Numida meleagris; assembly: GCF_002078875.1. Lineage (NCBI taxonomy): Eukaryota > Metazoa > Chordata > Aves > Galliformes > Numididae > Numida > Numida meleagris. The sequence continues at coordinate 26,593,554 of NC_034414.1, read as the reverse complement.
TTTTGCAACATCTCTCAAAGTGTAGCGGTTCAGGCAGAGAGAAAATAAAATACATTTTTAATGAAAGGATGCAGCTGATGCAGTGATTGTATTTAAATTTCAGTTTTAGTATTTGGGTTTTCATTAGATAATGGGAACTTTAGGTGTGACTGATACACACAGGTAAAACACCGATTTTTTTTATGACTCTGAGAATAACTGAATCTTCTGTAAGGGAGATTCAGGTGGAGCAAAGGCAGAGATTAGGAGCAAAGTCTTAAAAGATTTTCCATTCAGTGCGTTCCAGAATGTTGGGGAGGTATTTGATTCCTGCTCAATTGGACTGAACTCTAATTAAAATTATTTCCCTGGTATTGTGGTCCACACTTCAAAAATTGATAAAAATATTAAAATCCACAATATTTAGTAGAAGACGGGAGATTTTGATCAGTACATTGCTACAATTTTTTTTATGATCATTTCAATTTCTCTTGATTGTTGTAGGCAGCTGTGACAGCAGCACATGCAAAATTTTGGGGAGCTAGAAAGTTAATTTGTACTTATCATCTAGTTTCAGGTCCATCGTTCCCTCCATCACAGAAACAAAAAATCACTCTGCATTTTATGGACATTCTCGCTTCTTCTTCTGGCAGTAGTACTTGATTTTTGTCATGCTTCTCTCTGATGCTTGAAACAGAAAATTACTCGTCCAAGATCAATGTTATTCTCAAGTTCCTGCTTCTGCCTCAACAAACTTGCAAAGCTGTACAAGCATCATTGCAATCAGTACTGATGCTCCTTCAGTTTCAATAATATTGTTGTGTTTTTTAAAAACTTTGCAAAGATTTCAAAACATGCTTATCAACCTTTCCTATCTCAAGGCTCGTTCTCTTCTTTCCTAGAGAAAGATTCTTGGTGCTGAACTATATGGACAAACAAGAAGCTAGCGTACTACAACTTTGTCAGTGGATCCAAGAAGGTAAACTGAAGGTAGGAAATTTTACATTTTATCTGTGGCCTTTGATGTTATCTCCTCAGATTAGACCTTCTGTAGTGATACCACAATTTCTTTGTCTCTGACTGTTTACCATGCTTCAGGATCAAAGAGAGATTTTCTTAAGATTGCTTAAGTACACTTGAGAGCTTATTAGGTAGTACCTATAGTGAATACCTACCAAGAAGGGTGGGGCTGCAGTCTGACAGACATGATGCTGATATCAGTATTCTTTCTTTCAGCATAGGATGTAAGTGCTTTTTGACTTAAGGGATCAAGCCTTCAAAAATACTTTCAAATACCCGATCAGGTCTTGTTCTGAATGCTTTTGGTGATAGTGTCAGAAATTTTGTTTCAAGCTTTATAATCACTATTTATTATTTTGTGAGTGGTAGGAATCGTAAGATTTCTGTGACAGTTCCTAAGAGATGTTAATCTTGTTTGACAAAAGCTAAGAGGACTTATTTGTATTGACAGGTCAGAGAGACTGTGGTAGAAGGCTTAGCAAATATCGGTGGTAAGTTATTACAACATTTTCTAAAAACAGTAAGTGCAACAACAGTAGAAGCCATTTGCCAATTCAGATTCTTGTCCTTTATTATAACACTAAAATCATGTTTTAGATAATAAAAAAATTACAAGGTATTAAGGTGTTCTGTGAGAAAATTACTGTATGTTTGAAAATTCATTTCATAGAAAGTTTGTGGGCTTTCTTTCCCCAGATTTACTATGTGGGGAGGTGGGAGCTGGGTTAAAGTATTTCAACTCTTACCTTAGCAGTTCACAGTCATCCTGGTCTTACCAACTGAAGGCGCTGCCCATTTCTTGGAACTTGCATATAAAAGGGTCTTTTGGAAACTTTGAACTTACGCTTTTAAAAAAAAGTCTGTCTCTAACAGTACTTGTTACTGGATCTGCCAACAAAAAATAAATTGAAAACTATGCACAAGGAAGGGAAAGCATACTAGACATGGCAAAACAAAATTAAAATTAATATTTTTGGAGAAACAAAATAGCCTATAGCCTCATCCAAAAATCTATAATGAATATAAAAACCATAGGGGTCTTTTGACTCCAGTGAGACAAAGCTAAAGAGCCAAGTGACTCAAATGTGCTGTAAGAACGCATTCCTTTCAAGTATCAGGAAAGAATATGATGTAGCCCATTTAGTCTTTAGTTCTGTAAGACTGAAAATCAGTAGAAATAGGCATTAGCCCAAACACAGATATACATTTATTCCTACATTTTCATTTATTGTTGATAATTACTGGTACGCATGTGTTCTGAGGGAATCAGATCAAATTTTGCAGGCATATTTCATGCTTCATTTACTCATAGATTTATTCTTTTAAATCAGTTTGTCACATTTATTGTACTACACGGGTACTTACAAGTCTTTTCCTTTCACAAAGGTTTGTGAAACTGATAGCATTTGTGGGCTCTCCAGTCATGCTTCATCTTCATGTTTGGCATTTGTGTACTTATAACAAAAGCAAAAATTACAATGATTAACTTGTATTATGTGAAATAGGTACTTAAATTGATTTTTTAAAATTATTACATAAAGTTGCCTGTAGCAGTTTATTACACAACTTTTTTTTCTCCATTAATTTGGCATATCATTAAGGGTAAATATATAGTTGCTCCTGTTTGGGGAACTACTTCATAGGTTTGCTTCTATCACTTTCTTTAAAAGAAGTTACTTGGCACATTTTATTTGGAACTAACTTACTTCATTATTTCTCTTGAAGCTGCTTTCCAGTCCATGATGAATGGAGGCAATATTGGAAAACAGATCGTCTTAGTTTCTAAGTAAAAGTCATTGCTTGGGGAAAAGTAATTTGACTCTATCCATAGTAATAAGCAATTAAGTTGTTCAGTATATACTAAAAAGCAGATATTTTAGGATGCTAAGGCAGAACCCATGCTAATAAACTGAACAGAATCAGAAACAGGAATGCAAAAAGTTGTACTAAAACTACTAATGTATTTGACATGATTTGACAACTGCCAATTAGGACACTTGCAAATAATTCATGGGTATGGTTTGGAAGTTAGACCACCTCAGGAATTATTTCCAATAAGCAATTTGCATACAGCCACTTGGTTTTGGACGTTAGAAGAATTTACTAGTGTACATGTGTGTCGTTCCTATGCTAGTTTGTCTCAGTGCCCAAGAACTTCTCTGGGAATTTTTAATTCACTAGTATAAGCTTAGCTCGACAGTCCAATCAATCTGGCTATCATCTTATAATTAAGTGTTCTAATTTTTTTCAGATAAGAGCAATCAAAAATTCCATTTCTACAATTCAAGTTCTATAATAAAGATAATTCTATTTTGCCTTCTGTAACAAGTTTCCACTGATTGCATTTCTCATTTCTCTGTATTATATCATTATATACCATATTTTCAGAGTACTTTAAACCTAATTCATTTAGAATTTCATCTGCATGGCACCTGAGACTTTCATCAGAGATAGGTCCAGCTACAAGGGCTAGCTTATTTTGTTGTAACAATGCTCTTTTACCATCTTAGAAAATAGAAGGAAGGTTGAAAAGCAAGCCACCATTTCCAAGTTTGACTAATATAACCTTAAGCAAGATGAGACTGATGCAATTTAAACATGTCTTCAAAATAAAGGAGCTGAAGAGAATGGATAATTGCCCTAAAGTCATTAGAATTCCACCATTACGTACATTTAGAAACATGACACATTTATTTAGTGATTAGGATAATTTATGGCACATTCTAATTTAAAAGCTATTGGTTTTAAGTATTTGCCTTTAAGAGGAGTGCTTCCAAGCACCAGGCTGAGAGTGGATCCTCTAGATCTTCTTGAATCACTACGCAGGCTCAAACTGAATGGAATCCAAGAACTAGGAGAGAAACACTATTCAAGAAATTTGGTGTTTAAATATTTTTGCACACTTCAGATGGAGAACATATCAGAACTACTTAATATAATTGTGAGCAATGTGAAAAACAGTCTCTTGATTTCCTAGTGCTGAGGCTGACCCTGAAAGAAGAAAGCATGCAGTGACTAATGGTATAGGCTTTGAAGAAAACAAAGACACCTGCATTATAGCATTACATAGTCTAAGACCTTCAAGCATGCATTTTTCAACAACACTACTATTGTCTGGTTCACTTTCATCTAGATACTCAAAATCTCAATCAGCATCACTAACTCAAGCACCTTGAAAATAGGAAAAAAAAGCCCACTTCTTCACACAAATTTCAACATCCTATTGCTTACATTTCCCTATATTTGGCTTCCTCTAATCTACCAATTTTATTTCAGTATCAACAACATGCTTTGAGAAAAATGCCTTCTGATCTTAAAGCTGAGGACCCTTTTGTTTTAATCTAAAGCATTCCAGTTACTTACACACGTATATTTCAGAAGAGACTTCATCTATGACCTGTGGTCAATTTGTGTTGCAAGAATGTAAGGAAGGTAGCATTACAATAGCTGCCACTGAAAACACGTTAAAATGTTTTCATACGTTATGGGTGAAGGCAACTTAGATACTTGTGTTTCCAGAGTTGCATTTGCTTGTCCAAAATACAAATGCTGTACTTTTGAATATTGTTTGCTAAAGAGCTGCTCCAGAGTGAGCTCATATGAATGAGCACCGTGAGCTGACACACCTTCCAGGAAGGACAGCCTCTAGGATCTTAATTTTCACAACTGAAAATATGATTAAATTTTAAAATTCCCAGCACTATCATTTTTACAGCAATTGCTTAGTAATCCACATGCACTGCAAGCCTATTAAAGTCTGATGATGTGAGGGGTGACCTAGAGTGAGGTCATGCTGAGATATTAATTCCTTACTGTAATAAAGGCAGCTCGATTGCTGCAGCATTCCTGTAGATTAAGTAACTCACAGAGAGGAATACTGGTTCTGTCAGCGTAAGTCAGATGGCTACAGGAAAAATGAGACACAGACAGTCAAAGCAGACTTCATTATGGTACTTCCAACATTTAGGAAGCTTTTCTGTTATTTGTGAACCCTAGCTTAATGTTATCTCTTTAGAAAAAAATCAAAATGAGAAAATCTTTTAAACTAAGTGCCTGCATTTGTAAATAAAAATATTAAATTTTTTTTGCAACCTTGTCTTCATTTCTTAATGTAATAGCGCGACTCTTAGACAATCATACATTTTGCACTGTAGGCGATGTCTCATTTAACAGAGGGTAACAAACAACTGCTAAAAAAATCCAAGCCACTCTGGATGTAGCACAGTCACTGACTGCAGAGGACCAGTATCTGTGCATGCCTTACCTTACAGAGACAGCACATGGTAGTTCACATGATCAGACATTAATGCAGAGTAGCAAGTCTGTAACCATAAGAAGGTACTCGAAGTTTGGCTATGCAATCTTTATAAATAAGCATTCCTTGTTGCAACTAGTAATAACATTTAAAACAGCATTGGACAGACCTTTAAAAAAATTATTTGAGCCCATCTTACACTTGTTTATGTTTTGCCTGTTTTATGCACTCCCATTTTCATCTCTTTCCCTTATGCACTATGAAAAGTTGCTGTTGGCTACAGATTAGTGCTAGGTCATATGGTTTAGTGTGAGGATTTTATGGAAAATATCTCATACCTTGAAAAAGAGCTTACCAGCCCCTCTTATAGGTGGTTCCCATCGCAGTTTGTAGTAACAACTTCAGCCAAAGTGGAGATAGAAGGCAGACACCTTTCAAGTAGCTTCATCCCTTTTTTTTTTTTTTTAATGCACTGATAGTGGAAGAAGCAGATGCAGGACTATTTAGTGCTGTTTTTTCTAACACTGCTTTCCTATTGCTACAGGGAAGTGGGAAATGCTTATGCAGTCCATAAACAGACTGCCAGGGAATAAAAGATCATAGGCAGAAGGCATTATCCTGGATAGGTAACAAGAGCTGGAATAAATTCCAGACCTAGAAAATAACTTGTGACATGCAACTGGAAACTTTAGGAAAAGCATAAAGAAAAATGAGTAGAGACTGTTCAGCTACATGGACACAATTTTGCAACTAGAAAGGTATGTTGGATAGTTAAATTGAGTTGTGGTGCAGCACTCACTGTGGCTGAAATGGTCAACACAGGGTTTGCTATCAGTAGAACATTTCACTTGAGTCCATCATGTTGATTTGTGTCTTTTGGGCATCACAGAGCAACAGAGGAACAAAGGCATATTTTTATAGGGTGGCTTCTAGATCTATTGTAATAGCATCTGCATATTTGTCTGAGCTTTGTCCAGTTATCACCAGTTCCCTTAAGTGACAGGTGATGTCTTCCCTGCAACCTGAATATACATTTAATTTTAAGGGAAAACTCACGTACTTTGTGGTTTTTGTTACCTGTAGTTAAATTGGGCAACCACACGCTTATATGTATAAGGACAGCTAAATTAGAAGCTCTCTTTCTAGTCTGTGCTTTTGAGAACTCCTATTCTGCTGAGATAAAGAATTTAAAAACATTTTCAAGTAAATATTGATAGAGTTTTCCCGTATTAAATTGTATAGCTCAGCTAGGAAAGTTAACATTTTACTGCTAAAGTTCTAGAATATTGGAAAAGAGTTTAAGGAAAGGAGGAAATCTGAATTAACATGAGACAAGGTAAGTTTTGCTTTTCTATCAAGCAACAAAGAACTGCGATAGGTGCATCTGTAGAGCATGAGCTATCAGGCCCTTCCTACATAGGGTAGAATTCTCAGTTTCTATACCATGCTTTTCACTGAGATCAGGACAGAAAGGTAGCTCCACTCATCTTGCACTTTCTCTTTAGATGTATTACATCAGTCCCACATACATACGTAATCCACACATCAGCCACATGTCAGCAGCATGTCATTCTTAGGAAGGTCCTCAGAGCCAGGGACAGCACATCTACAAATAAAACACCTTTCCTTGCCACACTAAGACTAACATGAAGAGGTTCTTAAAAATAATTCCATTCATCTACCAAACATCCCACAGAACCAAAAAGTATAGTTAATTACCATGTAAGAAAATGTCTGTCAAATGCCGCCACAAGAAAGATCCACCTCCTTTCAGAAAAAGTTCTTGCCACAGGCTATAGGTACGAAGCATTTTATTGCCATTTAATATGCTCTCTGATCAAATAAAAGTATTTGCATTTCCAGCAACACTGTAGAATGCCATATTTGTCATTACATTTTCTCTGTTGTTCCCTGCCTTAGATTTTCTAACAGTTTTGCAAAACAGATTTACACAGCAGCTAATGACATTGTGGTAAGCAAAGTATTCTCTTAACAGGGTATTTAATTTACACAAACAAGAGCTGTTAGTATCTTTTTCCTCCTATATTGTCAATCACAGAGGAATGGGAATTTAGAAAGGCTCTCATTTTAGATATAACAAGTCTTAGTTTTATGTAGCATTTTCTTTTAATTTATTGTTTTCTTATATTTCTATAATACAGTTGCTGTCTTTTCTAAGGTGACATAAATAAGTTTACCTCCTTCTTCTTGACAAACCATAAATAAGTTACTGTAAAACTACATAAAGTACTTCAAACGTTCCACTCAGTCTTATGAAGCAGGCCAGTGTTCTCTTTAAAGGCAGGGAAGCTGAGGCAAGAAGCTTAGCAATCACTTTAAGGTATAACAAAGAATCATTGTTAGAATTAAGGACTTCATGATTTGCAATTTTGTAAAAGAATACTCCTGTGTTTCCCAGAGGGGTTGAGAAGGGCAGAACAGATTTGTAATTAGTAAAGACAACTCAGGTCTTCTGGCTCTAGATTCTTAAGTTCTTCCTAAATGCAAGTGTTCCATCATTTTTAGACGGAGGAAAAACAAAAATGAAGAAATGATTTTCCCAGGTCACTTGTCGGCACTGAGACCCAGAAACACAGCCCTGACTCCTCTCACTTAGAAAGGATATAGCAACTAGACCATGGGATTCCTTTTGGCTCTTCCAGCCTGAGAACATTGTCTCCATTCTCTGCTTTAAAGCTGAACTTTTGACTACAATTGTTAATTCCAGTGGCAATCATTTACTGTCCTTTCAGCAGTCAACTAAGGGAAAATCAGCAACCTCAACAGTGGAAAACTACTATTTCCTTCCAGAGAAATTCCAACACATTAATTAACTAGCAATCCCAGGATAAGATTAGGACCATGGCTCAGGTGAACATACACACAAATACATATTTACACATCCAGCAGCCTATAAAGAACTCCTATAGCTCATTATGAACTGAAAAGTGTGTGTAAGCATTGGACTCTTTACAGTGAAGGCCACACAGCACCTCTGCAATAAACATTAATTCATACAGACATCTCATCTAATCCTCTAGAAATATACACAAATCTTAAAATAAAAAGCAGTTACACACAAATCCTGGAGCTTGTTATCAAGATCTATTCACATTTTTCCCAGCATTATAAAAATCAAGAATTAAAAATATTTTCCATTCAAAGTAGTAACAAGTAAACATTTCCACTGGTGATCCACAACAGACATCTGCTTTGTATCATAAAAAACATACAAGAGATTATTACATAATTTATTGCACACTGTATTAATGTCTATTCTATAACATGTATACACAGTATGCTGCACATGTATAATACAACACATGTATATAATACATGTGTTACACATTTACTACAGCTATGCAGCAATGCAAGTGCAGCTTCAGATCTTACCACTTCATGGTTGGTCTGTACAGAATTCCAGCAACATAAAACAATAGGTTGCATCTTGGACAGTTTTAAGTTGAAGAACTTTGACTACTGTATTGTATTTCAGAAACTCTGACAGTTTTTCATTTCTACTATGTAAGTTCTGAGCTCAGATGATTGAAACGTCCAGGTTTTATAAATCAGAACTGAGGTCAGGGCCACCAACCACATTCTCATGGGAGAGAGGACAAAAGCCAAGGTCCCATAGGTTCGCTGCAAGAAATAGCAAGAATAGACCTGCCAGGCCAGCAGGAGTGCCATTGCCAGATGAATAAGCACAACCAAGAGGCGTCGGACGTGACGGATGTGAGAACAGAAACTGTGACCTTTGCACCGCAGGAAAAGGCACCAGCACAGATACGCCATTAATGGCACGTTGAAAAACAACATCTGAAAAGAAGAGTAGAGAAAAAGACGACAGTGATCAACCCAAATATTCTAGGGAAGACACATCAATGCACAAAAAAGATAAGAGCGTATAAAACTGTCCCATTTCAAATGCTGAGTGCAATCCCCAAAGCTGGATGCTCAGGCTACACTTCAAAGACACTGCAGCTGAGAGAGCTGGGCTTGCCTGAGTCTCAGTCCCAGGTCAAGTATTCCTGCCTACACCCTTACAGTGCATGGCACCAACATGCATCTGACTCTTCCTGCATCTAGTTGAGGGAGCTAGACTTAGCAAAATACTAGTGTAACAAAAAAAGGAAAGCCTTTGTTTCCAGTTTAGCTCTCTGACCCAGCCCGATGTGGTGTAAAACAAGTGTTAGCACTGGCACAGGGCAGGGACCCTGATGAAGGCAACAGCAAAGTGTTCAGACTTAGATGCAGAGGAAGTACACCCTGCCTTTCAGACTAAGGCAGCTGGGAAATGCAGAGGGCAGCCAGGTAAGACTGGTGAGAAAAATCAGACTCAAGTCTACTTGGAGAGTGACACCTACTGATCTGAAGAATATTCAGGGTGCCAGAGCTGCCCGGGCCACTCCTTTTGCTTAATGACCTCAACTTGTAAGGACAGAAAAAAAATTTAGAGAGAAGGGTAGATTTGTAGAGATTGGATGTCAGGATTAGAGGCAGAGTCCAAAACAACATCAAACAGGAGAAGAGAGAAGTGTGAGGAACATATGCACAACTTCCTTCTGTCCTACCTTTTAAGCAGGAAGAAAGGTTAGAAAGTTTGACACAGGCATGGTTACTAGTGTTCTTTATCCTTCCAAGACTCCTTTCTTTATAAAATCATATTAAAAAAACACCACAAAATATTCTAAGAGAGCAGCTTGTCAACATTCCTCTCTAAACACATACCTGTAAAATGCCAACCACATATGTGAGACCACCCCGTAAGAAGGAACCACCAACAAACACCCCAAAGGAAAAACAGGCCCCCACTTGGCCATCTATCAGTTCGCCAATGAACCATGGTCCTGAAAGAGAGGAAAACATACAGTACCACCAGAAAATACAATACAGAAGTTACTTTTTCACTAATTCTTGGAGCAAAATGCTTGACTGAGTACAATGAATACTGTTTGTCTGTAGTAATAAACATGTTTCACATTTAACAAACAGCAATCTGATGAACATTCCTGATGTGAACAAATCCTGACCTTTTGCTATGGTCCATCAACGAGCTGTAGTATGCAATTAAAATACTTTTAAGTTGTTTTAATCTCAGTGAGAATTTGTGACAACATAGGTAACATTTTCCTCATGAGAGAAGAAAAGAGACAGATTCTTTCAAGTTCTGATCCTACCACAGAATTACAGTAAAACTTAGACAGTCATAATTTGCATATAAACATAGAATTGTTTACAAGTCAAAATGCCCAGTCTGCACCATGTTATGCATACCATACTCACTTCCACAACAGTAGCTATTTTAGTAACATTTGTAAGAGGAGAAATAAGCTAAAACTCTTTATATCAGAGCTGACATGTCTTAGTGATTTGTCATACAAAACATATGTTCTATGTGCTTGTTTTATGCCAAGGTGCAGATCTTAATCAAAGAATAAGTGAAACCCAAATTAAACATGAAAAAACTCATTTTGCTTTCAAAATAATGTAATTTGCTAAATCTGTTCAAGGATTTTAAGTCCAACTCTTCACGAATAAACCTTTATTCTCCTTGGACTTCCAACTTTTGAAGTTCCACATTAATTTTACAGTTTAAATATCTTTTCTCCATTCTCCAAGATGTCAGAAGTCCACTTTTCCCCTCAGAATCTGATGTGTAATTTCAGAAAAGTAACTTATGTCCTCCAGTACTCTAGGTTACTTACCGAGAACAGTGTATAAATTCAGAACCAAAACTGAGTAATAGAAGGCATTTATTTTACTGAAGACATGAAGGGAAAATGAGGTCACACCCAGTAGTCCTGGCTTTTCTAAATAGAGGCAACATTTCAGAAAAATAAACTTGATTCAGGTTGTAACAGGCATACACATGTCTTTCTGAAAGAAGTTTGCACATTACTTATTCAGTCAATTAAGTAAGAAATATAAAAATAATATTTGGTATGCCTACAGAAAAATGCAAGGTAATGCATTTCTAGAATTACTGTGATAAATAAGAAACCGATAAGTTTAACAATGCTAATAACAGCAGAAGACGACGACTACCATTCTAAACAAACGCACTTACTGTATGCAAATAAAACTGAGTGACCATTCTATACCCAGAAAATGAAGTTGCTAGAATGAAAAACATGGAGAAAGTTCATATTAAATGGAAAGTAAGAATTTGAAACAGTAACTGTGCAGGTCATCATGGACTAGGTTTACGGGATTCTCTTTGATTAGATCAGCTTGGTATTTGATGAAGTTTACTAGCAACTCAGATAAAATTAAGACTAGATGTTAAAACAGCAGCATTCTGACAAGCATGTCACGCTAGCAAGAAAAAAGCAACCACTATTCATTTCATCTTTTAACTGCCATAGCTAATTCATAGACTGAGATCCAAAGAGCCTTCTAAATGAAGTTAGCTTTTAGAAATTGGCCTTGTACGTGGCTGCCCTTCTCACAAAGCACTATCTCCCAGAGGGCAAGCTTGAACTTTGGAAATCAAGAGCTCTAAAATTTGTTCACTAATCTGTGAAACACTTGTCATTGTCTACAGGGACATAGCTGATCATGAAGCGCTAGTTTTTGTTCTATTTTAACTGCTGAATTCCATCAAGTTAACTGAAAATCTTTTCTTCTATGTAATAAGTTGCTGTAGTTGCCTCACAGTCCTACGTGATTGTGGTTGTAAAGGAAGGAACATCCACTGACATGAATAGGAAAGGAGGTGGCTTCTAAAAAAATCTCATTAGTAAGGTGTGGTTCGAACAATTGTTTAAAGGATAAACACCACCAACTTGCAAGTATTAATTTTCAATTACCAGATTTATCAGGAACAAAATATCAAGTTACAAGAACTGATTATTATTTTGAGAAAGACAGAAGCCTGTACATGTTGTTTGCAAAGATCAACAAAATTATTCTTGTACCAGGAAATCTGTTTCTCCACTCTGGTGACAGCACTAAAGACAGACTTGTGCACTAACTGTAGTGAAACAACCACACTTACACAGGGCTGATATAAAACATTCCTTTCTCTATGCATCAGATTTTCTCAGTGAAAAAATTAAGATGAAACCTTTACACTTATGTTAATTGAATTTTTTGTTTAAATGAAGATACCTGATAGAGTTTTTAAGCTCTTAAATGACTTTATTTGATATACTGGAGATTTTCTGGGCCCACTTAAAAACAAAGCAGCAGCTTGAGAACCCAATCAAAATGCACAGTACTGGATGCTAAATGTATAATGGTGAATAACCACAATTATTTACATACTGTTAGCATGCAGATAAACAGTAAATAGGTTTAGTCAAAATAAGATCCTCTTAAAAAAACAAACCACCAGATAAACATTGGTTCATACCTTTAAGTACTGGTTTTTGGAGGTATCTGAAAACAACGAGCAAGGCAATCTGAATCAGCACAATCAGTCCAAAGAGTGTACGAGCCTGAAAAGAAACAGTTTTAACTCTATGTCAGCTCTGAAATATTAACAACCTTTGAGCATCCCTTTTAGACACTGATAGAATTATACAAATATTTCTAATTGAAACAGATATTCAATGCTTTTTGGCATTATGGCACTGAAGAAGTTTAAGTTATTGGATTTACATTCACTTGCATCTTACTGACTTCAATTCAGTTGGATGTATGACAATATACTGGAATCTTCTAATAGTGGTGTTTTTAACACATGTATTTACAGCCCATTGATACACTTCCTATGTAAAATATATTTTCTCAGTACCGTCCTTATAGAACTGCAGTTCAAGACACTGAAGAATATTGTTATTAATTAACAAAACTAATGTAATATTTTTGAGGCAATACAGCCATGTGGACATTAGTGTGTTGTTCCAGAAACATACCTTAACTATTATTACATGCCTTCTTTCCATGTACTGTCTGGATGTAATCTGGAACTTACTGAAGTCAGTGGGAATTTGGCCTTCCTTGCTACAGCTAGCTACAACATCAGCAGCTAATGGGAGATTTTTTTTTGGCATTCTTGCCAGTATACGTTACAAAAGATCACAATGAAGTTTCATCTGATGTAAAGCTTCCTTTTTTTTCCCCCCTCTAGTAGCTTGTTTTCCATTTCTTAGCTACACAAAACGTGTGTACGTATACTCATACTTAAATCATGGAAGGCAACTTGCACAGCAGTGGTTCATGCAAGCTTCATGTTTGAAGTATGTACCTGGAGAAATGAAAACTGAAGTACCTCTGAAGTTCCAGTAGAATTATACTGGAAAAAGCAAAGCGCATTCAAGTCTATAGGAATGCAGAAAATGCTCCCTGCAGTCTCTGGGGAGGCCAGCAGGGAATGACAGCTGTTCTACTGAAAGCACTTACTAGAACATAGTGGTCAGTAAGAAGAATAACAGATGGCCAAAAGCCAAATCTAAGAGGATGGTTTTCTTCCATAGAAAATATATGACCCTGTGTGATAATTCTTCCAGAAGCATCCTAGATTGAAATAAAATAAGAAACCAGTTATGGTGGGAAACTACTAGTAAGTAGTGCCAATGTAATATATTACAAATAAATGACAAAAATATCAGGTTAAAGTAGCAAGATAATCCTTTCAGCATTTCTGGAAAGCTCTGATTGATATACGAATGCTGCTGCATCAAAACATTTCTACCTACAAAATATTACCTACTGACAATTCTGCAACTCCAATTAAATTTGAGATTGTAATTTTAAAATGTCAAAGTCCTGCATATGGAGGAGATCCTATCAGATATTCAGCAATTTTACTGAAGACAGCAACTATTTACTGGCTACCACCAGTAGCCAACACTTGTTTCCTGAAGGCTTAATTCTAGACAATAGCCTGTCTTAAAAAACAGCTTTGTTGTACTTAGTTTCTGGCATATTTGCTGGTTATATTATTTTGCTAATATAGGTATCCTGATGATCCAGTAGGGCATTTTCATTCCCACTTCTGCTGTATTTTTTTTCAACAGAATTCTTTGATATTCGTGCAGATACAATACTGATACCTTATCTTCCAGGACATAACAAACTGGCTATTTATATAAAGAATTCAGTATGCTTACTGTGACATCTGAGACCACAAAATTTAGACAACCCCAGAAACATCATATAGCAATTAAGTATTTGTGTTTTCTCTAGGCACCTAATAAAAGTTAAGGCTTCCATCTAACTCTCTTTCCTCAAACTATTCAGTGACAAGATGTAATAGTAATTAATGACTAGAAAGGAAATCAGTTTTAAAAATACTCTATACTTGCAAAAAAGCCTAGAAATCAACAAGGAACGTCACTATTGCTATACAGGCCTATATAAACCATCTTCAAATGTTTAATTTTGTGCATATGTTTTCAATGGTCAAAGTAAAAATCAGTTACAAAATACAGCCTTCTAAATAAAACATCACAGAAATCAATAACAAGCTAGGAGGTAGAACACTGACAGTATAAAAAAGCCATGGGGGGTGGGGTGGGAGGAATTATGGAGTCTTATAGTCCTTGTCCTATGAGGAAGAATGCCCAGCTGGGTTCCACTGGGCAGGACGAAGCTAACTTTCCTAGTCTGATGAGGTTCTTGGAAAACCACATGAAGTGTCAAAAATAAAATATGTTTGAAGAGCAGAAGCACTGTACAGGAAATGTTTTTCTCCTCCCCAGCAATCCAATGTGAGTTAAGTCTGACGTTCTGGGAAATAGAAATCATATTCCCTGTCAGCCTGCAAGAGATTGTAAAAAGAACTTCAAACAAAAAACGAAAAACAGCATTCCCATTTCCAAAATCTTCCAGACCCAGTTCCTCTGCATTCTGAACTAACATGTTTCTCTGCGTTTTCCCTGATCAATCCCAATTGTCTTTATAAGGATAAATTTCAAGATAGTTGCTTTTCAGGCAAGTAACAGGCGAACATTTTTTCTGAACAGTGACTTGCTCTTCTGTCCTGTTTTTATATTTCTCATGAAAAATAAGAAACCTTACACTTATCCAAATGCTTTATTAACCTTTTAGTGCTCAGTAGTCTCTACTTTTCTATTTACTAAACATAACCCATCAGACAAATATCAAAAGAAGTCAGTTAACATGCATTTTTATATAGTCATGTGTGCCATCAGCCTTCTGAATCACATAACTAGAGGGATGATTCAGCAAAAAGAATGCCAGCAGGTATCTTACCTGGACCGTCACATCTATTTGATGGGTCCCTTCACTATAGTTTTGTGGGCTCCACTTCAATACATAGAGAGGGCCAGATGCCTGATGAGCATTCCCCAAGTGAACTCCATCTATATCGACTTTGACAGAAGTAATGGCAGCAGGAGAGAAGGCCAGAATCCTAAGGATTGAATCAACAGCAAAACAAACAGATTAGAGGAGTTGCAGATTTGTCACCATTTCCTTAAGATATTTCCCTATGTCACATAAGACTTAAGAACTCAAAGAAGTTAGAAACAAAAGTGATAAAATATCTGTAGGCAAATGATAATACAGTACCTCTTTCTTACAACTAACAAAAGAAGTTCTGTATGGTATTGTGCAAAAGAATAGAATAGGAAACCGGGCAGGGCTGTGGAGCTGACAGAAGTGTAGATCTCAAAGTCCAGGCAGAAATAATCTTAGAACTCAGAATCTTGCTGTCAAAACATTTGTTAACATTAGCTGAATGCATCATTCTGCAAACATACAGGTGCATAAACAAATACTTGCAGACATTTTCATTAAAAACTGCTGCTCTCTCTGAACTCCTTTGCTGTTGTTTGTTTTTTTTTTCCCACTGTTTTTGACTTCTTGCTATTGAGAGTATAACCTCCTCATGTTTGTAATTGAATTTATGAGAAATGGAGTGGAACACAAGAGTGGTATTACAGACTTGAGGTACTAACAAACATGATTATAAGCACTGTCAAGTGATGCCAGAGAAACAGCGATACTAAGATCAACTCAATATATTGTATGTCTGATTTCTCTCACATCCAGTAATACAGAAGGCATTGTGGAACACATGTCAGTCAAACGAAGTATCATAGTTATAGTGATTATTCCACCAGTTCGTACATTTAATATGATTCAGATAAGATTATAAATAGGAAACTGGAAAGTAGTAAAGCACTGCTTCCTAAACTGAGAAGCACAACTTTTGATTGTAATTCTGCATATTAAATACACTCGTATTTATTGGTCTAATAACAAATCCAGTATGTCAGAAAGTGCATAAAAATTTGGAACACAAAATAAACACTAGAAAAGGGAGAAATGAGAAGATGGAGGGATTTAAAGCATACAAAAATGCAAATGCAAATATCCGATGTATAATATTAAATATTTAATATTTGTAATATACCAGAGCTGAAAACAGAAGGCTAAGATGTTTAAAGTAAACAGAGAAAACACAGACAAAATCCTGAAGTCAGCAAAGGTAATGTGAACATGAAAGATTAACAACACAGATTAAGTGTTAAACTCTACCAGCTTTGGTCACACAAAAGGGTAGACTCGACTTTGGTAGAAATAAATGCATATACAAAACAAGTAAGAATTAGTGCTATAAACTCTGCTTTTACCACATAAATTATAGAAAATGAGCTCTCAACAACAATCTTGCAGAGAACAGTGAATTTCTTTTTGAGATGTTTGTTATTATATAAATAAATACAAATATATACCATGAAATACCCCACCTATTAAACATTGTGAAATATTGTAAAATCAAGAGATTATAAGGTACCTGATATGAGTGGAGTAAAGAATTTTTACTAGTGGTTCATGAAAAGAACTGCTGTAAAGGAAAGATTTGGGATTGGTGATGAGAACAGCAGGCCATTCTTCAAAGGTGAGATCTATGAAACTAAAGAGGTCATGATCAAATGCAAGGATCCGGTACCTAAGATGAAAATAAGATAGTTTTGTTGATACAACTATTGCATGCATAGGTGACACACATGCTTCCCAAGTTTCTACACAGAACTTGTTTGACTTAGTTTCTATTTGTTCCCTTTTGTACTCAATCGTATGTTAACTGACTCTGCCATATTAACTGTACAGATGGTTACTTCTCAGTTTCATTTGATTACAAACCACTGAAGCAATGCTCAAAAAACAGAGATGTCAAGTTCTACTGAATCTTGCATATGAATGAGGGAGATGTACATTATATTTGGATTAGTCAACATAACATTCATTTCTATAGTGTCTTTGTAAGAACTCTAGCCTTAGGCAAAGACTAGCTTCCACCTGTACAAACAAGTATTTCTCTGGGCACTACTGCAGAACAAAAGCTAGTATACTACCATTCCTTCCACATAGCATCACATTTTTTGACATGCTGCTAAGGTAACAGCACAGGTAGATGTTTTATTTCTAGAATTCCTACAGCGGGCCCAGAGCATGGTATTTTTAAGTATTAATGCTGAATTTTATTACAATGCTTGCTTACTTTGAATACTAAACCTACATTACACTGACATTTAGATGTCATCTTCTTAGTTTTTAAAATATCAAGGATGAATCAAAAAATTAGTTTACACGATTTATTAGCACACTGCTGGTATAGGGAAGAAAACTCTAAAGTACTTTAAGACACTTTTCAAAAACATTGATACTAATAACCAGTCTGACACACCTAATGCTTCTCTCAAATTCTCCAGACAGCATAAAAGGGTATTAAAGTAGAACTAGCTAGGGTCCATACAATAATTTGTTCACACAGTATTTACTTACCTCCTATTATCCTTCCAGTCTCCTAATTCCAGTTCCAGAGTGCCACCGCGGTGTTGACTATACAAGGCTGGCATCAGTCCACCCATTGTATGAAGATGTCCACATAGATAAGCTGTGGCAGAACTAAAAAAAACATAAATTGTGATTGTTTGGATAGGAAGAAATGCCATTGCAGAAAACCTGTGAAGTGATAGACAAGCATGTGAAGACTAGCTAGAAGCGTACTTCAGATCAAAAAAACACTCATGCAAAAAAAAGATCTTACTTCATTAATGCTCGTATTCCTGGGGCTGGGGATATGATTGTTGAGGTGGGATAGTGGCCAAACCAGACAGTATGATTGCTGCGAAGACTTTCTGTGGCCATCACAGAGAGCTCTTGCATTTGATTCTGAAACAGACAGGTGTTTGGGGAAAAACAAACAAGCAAACCATTAAACAAAGAAAACCAATAAAATAACTACTTACCATTTATATTATTTGGAAAGAATAACAAAAGAAATGCAGAAAGAAACTAATGAAGATGCAATTGATCTGTTATCTACAGAGAACAGTCACATTTGCTTCAGGATAAACAAGCTGTACTGCTAACCACATCCTAAAAATCCAATGTTGGAAAAAACATGGAAATAATGAATTCCTTACAATATAACAGAGGAAGAGTGCACTATGAAGACAGACTCTGTTAAGTTAAATTTCTGTCCTTTCTACTGCTTGTTTATCTAGTTGAAGAAGAAACATTTCAGTTGATTTCACGTATGTATTTACCCTGCAGTTAGCACTCTTAGTATTTCTGACTTGCTTGACAGCCTGTTATAGCCATGACAGATCTCAGAATGGCACACAATGTGATTCAGTCATTTAACTGGAGGAACAGTGATGCTGAATCTTGGAAATACTACTCTGTTACTGCTGTTAATGTTAAGCAAAATTAACACTTTACAGAGCAAGCTGAATTTCTTTCACTTCCTGTCTTTTTGACACCAACCACTTACAGCTCAGAGAGACTCCCAGTACCAGCATAAGCTGAAAGAACTTAACACAGGAGGCAGGAAAAAACAAAACAGGAGTACAAATTCATTCTTCCACCATTTTGCAAATAATCTTTTAGAGTAAATCAGAGAAGAATCAGTATACTGTTTTCCTTCCTACCTAAAAATGAATGCTGTAATGCATGGATATAAGAAGCAGAAATAAAACCTGTACTAAAAATGAATGGATTTGGTATACCATTCTGGGCTAGTGTAACTAGTTTAAGTGAAATTAAGATTTCATTTGTCTTATGAATTTGGTCTCTAAGAATATTTCTACGTAAGACAGCTATTAGAAGCCCAAGCTATGCACTGATACAAATGCAATTTATTTCTCAAATTCCTGGCAGAGGTTTAATCCTTATACAGGTACAAGTGTCTACTGACCCATGGCTACCCTTTTTCTTTACCTTAAGATTTATGCAAAAACCTGCAAGTGAGGTTCTTTGAACTCCTAGTGCTGGGTAGTCACCAAGAAAGTGCATGCCTTACCGCAGCCCAGACAGGAGCTCCAGGCTGAACTGCATTTCTTTACTCCTTAAGAATTCGTATGCAAAGCTGCCTACGGATCTATGTATCAATGGATTACAGTAAACAATGAGAAGGGTACTATACCTAGCACTCCTACATCATCTTTCATCTAAGTATTATAGTGATTTACAAGCATTTAGTGAAATGTTGAGTCTCCTTTGGATAAGGTTAGAAGAACACGTTACTTGTCATTGAGGCTGTTACCATAGACAGAATATGATATCTGTTTGCCAAAATACAGTAACTCTATGCAACAAGTCAGAAGAGTATCTCAAAAACAACAAGTGTACCAACAAACTACGCAGAAAATCAAAGGGAAGCTGATACTTCATTTAAAGATTGGAATTAGTATTATTCTTTCAACAAACAAACCAAACAAAAAGCACATGCAATTTTTATGGTCTTGGAAGACCAGGACATCACTTTTAATAACATTTCTTTAGAGTGTTATCTTTCACATTATTCCACTGTGAAACTTAGTGCAATCATCTTATCTGTAATATTAATCAAAACAAGAAATCCAGCAAAGAAAAAAGGAGTGAAATTAGAAAGTATTTTTTTGTTTCAAAAAGTTTTACGCTATAAGGAACTTACCACTAAAACATAGCTAAATGTTAAGAAATTATTGACAGCACCCTGAAAAAAGTCTAATTTGACATTTTTGTAATGTTCTTGAGAGAAAACACACATGCACTACACACATCTAGATGAACACAAATCTTCCAGGAGATTCTTAATTATAAAAAGAAGGAAAAGATACCCCAAGCAGATTAATACACTATAAAACAGCCAGCAAAATGAAATGCTACAACTTCTAAAATACCGTATTTAAAATCCCAAAGAAATTATAGGGTCTCTTCGGGCCTGGGCTGAGTGTGGCATCCACGCAGATGAATGAATAGCTCCCAAATGAGGTGGTGTGGACATAATGGAAAGAGCCATCTTTCCTCCAGGCAGAGTACTTCCTGCCAAAATAAAATTGAAATATTGCTACTAGGAAAGCCCGTAGCAATGACAGAAATGACACGCGTAGGATAAGTGAAAAGTTTGTGCATTAGATCTAGCTCCATCTTGTTACTGCAACAAAATCTCTTTAAAAAAAATCGATGGCATTGAAAAGCCTGTGCTTAAAAGAATATATATACTGTAATTTCAGTGCCTTAAAGACTCAAAATCTCTGTATTTTGAAATTAGTGTTCTTTATGAACATTGTGATATTTTAAGACAACTCGGTAGCACAATCCTTAGATTTCTGCCTCTAGTCTAACTTACATTACATGCAACAGCTCAATTATCCTCTGCTTACACGATGGATGTAAAATAGGAGCTCATGCTTTCGTATAAAAGTATATTTCAATACATCTGCCACCTTCTTTGATTTTAATACATATTCAGCATCAAATCTTACGCTTCGCTAACTGTCCTCCCAGCCTATATTTTTGTATCTGCAGCCTATGGTGCCTTAGAGGTGTGCAGCCAAGAATTATTTGTCCAGGTATCATGTAAGGAATTCACTGTGACTCAGACAAAAAAAGACGCTGTCCTTTAGACTGCTTACTGTTGTAAGGTGGCAAAGAAAAAAAACTTCCACAATACTCTGTTTTACTCTGCCATCACCTTTCTATCTCCTTAGAGTATAGTACATTTCATAAAAATGTTCTTTATATTTTATTAATCCTTTTGAATCACTTTTTGCTGGAGCTGTATCTTCAGCAGGTTATCCATACATCCTTCCAAACAGCAAGCTTGTCCAGGCCAAATTTTAACACCAAGAATTCAGGGATGATCCTACAAATTTACTAGTGCTACATCCTCCCACACAATTCACTAGGACTTCTGATAGCAATTGAAAATTAAATCGAAGACAGATACTATGCTGTTGTGTTGCCACAGCTATGGAAAAAGATAGAAGGACACGCACTGAACTAGCCCATGCAAAAGCCTCATTAGTGCCACACACCCCTTCATTGTAAATCCACAGCTGAATTCCATGCTCTCCTGCAAATAAAGCTGCTGTAGGATACCATCTCTGTGAATTCATGGGAAAACGTGACCTGCTCTTGCCAAGCCACAGGAAATGACGCAAACTGGTTAACTACCAGAAATTCAATCTCTGGTCTTACTGTGAAAGAGCTGGAATTAAAGTAGAAATTAGAAATCTAGGTCCTCCCCCAGTTCTAAGGAATCAGAGCTGAAAGCATCACTGAAATTATGAGACAATATTTTGTTCAAATGTGAAGGGCAGGAAGAAAGAGGGATTATACATCAGTAACAGCTGTGGCTACAACATTCAAACCAAAGAGCCAATGGAAAAGGTGAAAGCTTCCTGACAAATCTTTACATTTAGATCTCCAGTGTGTTCCTCAAAACTTGTCCACCCACTATTCTTTTCTCTCTTTTTTTTTTTAAAAACATCTCTATTGCTACTCCTAGTCTTTTAGGAATCACTCAGATGTGAAGAAATGGCTCAGGTAAAATTTAGACCCAAATGACATTAAAATGAGCATGCATAAAGAACAAAAAAGTGTGTTAAGTTGCTTGCTTATTATTTCTTGTCCCCCGTCTATTTCAAAGATAAAAGATCTCCAGAAACACTTGTTTTACAGAAGTATATCACAAAACTGCTGAAGAAATACAATGCACAGAATGTTTCCTAGACACTGTAGATTTACAACATATGCAATTACAAAACATACAGGGCTAAGAGATCAGAAGCTTAAGCAAAGAATTCTCTGTTCTCCAAGTCCATTCTACACAACTAACTGGCAGTAGGAATGGTGAATATGATCCTGGGCTATAGAACAGTCAGTGAGAAAGCATACCTGACAACTGAAAACAGAATATTGCCTAGCAATTTCAGCATTGAATAAAATGGTGTCTGTGTAGAAAATAAAATTACCTGTAGTAATTCTGAATGCTATCCAGGCGTGGAATGTTGAATGAATCTGTAAGAGAGAAAAAAGGAAATGAATACATTTTCAGATTAAATTGATTATTTGTCTGTATTTCTTAATTCTTGATGTTGAAATAAAGTGGTCTTAGCAGGTGCTGGCAAGCTGTATTTAAAAAAATAATTAACACAATTGATAAGCAGATTGTCCAGTTGTGCACAGGAAACATTATGTACCTCATGCAGATGACCCAGTAGTATGAATACTTTTCTCATTTAAGTTTCAATTAAAAGGCAAAATTTTTGTAGAAATGCAAATTGTCATTTAGTGGTTAAAAGCTAACCACACAGTTTCAGTTTCACCACTAAGCTTCACAGGAGCTTTTGAGATTGAGTGGGTTATATAAATACTTAACTAATCTAAGGAAAATAAAGTAACAATGGCATCAGAGACTAGCATGTGCAAAACAGAAGCAACCTGGGAATGTTTGTTCTGCATTGTACTACTACTGTCTTACTACAAACTGAATGTTTGTACTGGGGCCCACACCTCTCCATTACAGCTGCTAACAGAAGACTCCAGGAAAATGGGAGTGTTACAGGCTGTATATAACACAAGATGTACATAGGATGTACTCCCCCCCAGTACTAGATCTTCCAGTTTTGCCCTTCTAGTAGGCTATACAAACCAGCTGTTACAAGGTTATTAGCTTGTACTTGAATGCTTAGACTGAAGTGACAACTATGACATGAATAACCCTCCCTGAGTTCTATTTGAAAGGAAATAAGTTTTACTTCAATTGCTGAATATAAACCTGTTAGAAGACACCTGTGAAAAGTAAATTGAAACCATTTCTTCAGTACAGTAAGGTTACAGCTTGCTCTTCTGCTAAAAGATTGGGTATATAAAACAACTTCGAAACTAACATCCAAAAATACATTCTACCAGTTGCCATGCAAAGCAATAAATGAAGACTCTTACTTCCTTGTTACTAAAGCTCCAGGAAGTGCCTGTAAACAAAATGTGTCCTTAGTGGAACAGATACCTGGATGGCAAGCCTTTCTACTGACTTACAACCACCACTAATATGCTTGTAATTACTACCACTTAATATTTTGACTTAAATCATTTTCTTTCCTGTGATTACAGAGATGATGTTTCAGTTCCTTCTTACCATGGTTGCCTTTGATGTCTATCCACTTAGTTTTTTCCCTGACCCTTGATCTCTTCAGGACTGATTGGTAAATTCTCCACTCTTCCTCTACCTGCTCAGATCCCAGTTTATCTCTTGTCTTAGCATCTGTCAAGTCACCTGCAAATGTACAAAGGTGAGATCCAACTAGATATCCATACAGTTCACACAAACACTCCATTACAAATACAAAGTAGGCAAACATGCAATCCAAGCTTCCTAGTGTAAGTGGCAACAGGCCTTCCGGGTACAATCTGGATCTTTCTGACTTCTGGTCTAAGAGGTTACTATAAGGGTAAATGCCTTCTAACACAGATGCAGAAAGCTATTCAAACATCTATCAGATGTGTCACTGCAGCACTTCTACCAATGCCATATTAAAATAAATTGTTATGCATTCTTTATCCTTGGAAATTCTAGTCAGGGAGACTTTGACTTCACACCTTCTGTGTTCCCTTTAGCTCTAACTGAAGTTGAAATCATTCTCATTTTTGTTTGTATACTAACACTTTCCTGCAGTATTAGTAAAAAGATGAACGCTAACTATTTCTGAGCTCTTAACTTAAAAAGCAAGTAGCAGATAAGCAACTGTCTGTAGAAATAGAAGTGCAGAACTAGTATGAAGTTTCCAAAACCTCATTTACAGTAAGGGCTCAAAGTCCTTTCAATTTGCTTGCCAAAACTTAATCTATTCCAACAGCAGAAGGAAAGCATCAAATAAAATGGCAAGACTTACTATATACCAGGACCAGTGAAATATGCTCAAACAGAAACCAGCAAAAAAAACATCAAACAAACCACCTTACATTAGGTCACAGCAGAATTTCATACAAATAAGTGGAGACTGTTCTAACGCAGAATAATTGAGGGAGGAATTGACTCCTAATATCTTTCAGAGACACTGCTCTCTCCTGCGACATCACACACACTACAAATGCCACACAACCTCTACTAGAAAAGAAGGTGGCTATTAACCACAACTAAGGTGTAGTGACAAATATGGGAAAAAATAATAGCTACGCTACATCATTATGTCTTAATTATATATAATATGCTAAACCCCCAAATTCAAGATATTAAGCAAAAACTAATTCTCAAGCTCAGAAGTTGCCTCTTCTGCTCCTAGCAATCTATTTTCATCTGCAAGTCTACTTCCACTGCTTAAAAAAACCTTAACATTTTAAGATCCTATTGTGAAACTCTTCAATCTTATTTGCCCTTTATTTGTCAGTATATTCAACAGGAAATTCTCACTTTTGAATTACTCACCTGTTGCAAGAACAAATGCTGGTTGAATTATATCGATTGTTTCGGAGCAGAATTTTTCCAAGTCAGAAGCTCGGGTGGGATCCTGAAATCTACTTATATGGATATCTGACACCTGCAAAAGAGAGAAAAATGAAACACTGTCCCAAGCAGAGGGTTACTGCTACCCACATTGTTCTGCAAAGCCAAATATGCTAGAGTGCAGAATAAGAGCAGCCACAGTGATTCATACTAGTATCAAGGATGCAAGTAAGAACAGAAACAAATGGCTAGGGAAAAACAAGAGCAAGCGTACAATACAATATTGCCTCTGGAGCACCTAAAACCTCATTATACATCAAGTTTCCTAAATTCTAAGGACATACAGTACTATGGGGAAATATTTAGCTATCTACAGCAAGTTTGGATAGCTGTATGCAGCCTCTTGACTTCCAATTTCTGTGAATTTCTGCTGCAACACAGTGATCTTTCTGCAAGAGAGAATTAAGCAGTTCTGCAAAGCAAGAAAATACGTGGATGTTACTCATTTATTAAATATAGTGGCTTTTCAGATCTGTCCAACCAAATCTTGGGTTAATACTTGCAAATCATTCCACCTCAGTCAAATCAATGTTTTTCCCCTCAGCTTAGGCAAATAACATTTGATATGCACGCATTAGTGGGCACATAGTTACAGCCATCTGACTGTATGGGCTGATGGTTGGGCTAGTTGATCTTAGAGGCCTTTTCCAACCTTTATGATTCTATTATATCACTGATTGAAAAACATCGCGAACTTTTATGTTATATTGAATAAACCTAGTTCTTGTAAAGCTCTTTCCTTTTTGAAAAATCTAGGTGAAATACCTTGGAAATAAAATGCCTTAGCTTCTACTTTGTTATCTGAACACGTAGAACGCATGCTTGAATACAGTTTCTCTTAATTCAGTCTAGAAGAAGTCTGTATTTGCTTCTATGGAAGTTTTCCCTGGATCAGAATTCAGTGGTAAAAAAGCTAAACTCTTTTAGGCATAATCTTAACTTCATGCTCATTGATACATTCGCAAAATTACTGTGAAACAAAGAGCACAGTAGAACTACCTGCACAACAAAAGAAGGCAATAACAGTGCCTCCAAACAGGATACAGGCACTAAAAAACAAGAACAGTTAATAAAGAAGTAAAATTAGCTCACCCCTTCCAACAACAAGCAATAGCTCAAGAGGCACACAGTCTCTAAAAACAAAGATACCATTCCCTCGGGTGCTAACCCTTAAATGAGGTTGAGGAGGGGTGCATCCTGGCTTCACCCCTTCCGGTCATTCTGGCACATTGCTCACACCTGAACTCCCTGGGTTAGCCACACCTTCTCACCTAGTGCTCAATCATTGGTTTAGGCTGTGACCAGCCAATTGCACTGCACTACCTCAATGTATCAAACCTACTTTAATCACTGGCAATGCTACAGCATCTTATATCTTCTCCTAAGTCTGTGGATTTGCAATTTATCTCTCTTGGCATTCTAACAACAAAAAATGAAAACTTCTATCAGTGTTGTCTCCAGATTCTTGGAGCAAAAGGTCTTCCAAAAAAAACCCTTTCTCCTGTTCTACCAATAACAACAGAGAATGTAAATTTCAAACACGTTAAGCAGACGGTTGTCAAGAGGCCTGATTTTCTAGAAGGATCTTCCCATTCTTTTTCCCCACTACAATATTAGTTTAAGATTTACAGAAGGCTTTTCTGGTAAGTTCTAAGAGCTGCAGCATCCCAACACTTCTGTAGAACTGAAACTAACTTTATTATTATTAAAAACCATTAAGTATGAAGGTCATGGGAGTCACAAGGAAGTGGAAATGAGTAGGCAAGGGGAAAAGCTTGCAATGCTCTTAGCAAGCTGGGAAATCAATTTCACAAAAGGAAATACAAGTCCACCTGCTGCATTACTTCTCTCTTTTGGCTTCACCTGATTCATCTGGAAAGCAGGCATCTCCCACTGAGACATGGGAAGTGGGTTTTATCAAAATGGGTTGGAAGAGCCTTAGGGGTGAGGAGAAACCACTGCCTGCATCCCTTATCTAGAGAAGAGGTTGCTTAGAAAAGGCAGTCATTAAGAAGGGAGAATTATGGCGCTTATAGAAACAGGATATACAAGCTGACAGAAACAGGAAAAAAAAATGGTAAGCTTGTCAAATATTGAATTAGAAAGCTTACTGGGTACTAAGAAGTTTTACTATAAGAAAGGCGAAAGAGCCCTTAATAGATGACTGTAGTACAGAGATCATAATTTAGTTTGGTTTCAGAGGAGATGGTCCTGTGGATGAGAGGAAAAACATTGCAGAAGCTGCTACAGGAGGAGCAGAACCTCTCAAGCTCGATCAGTGACCCAGGTTAGACATGGATAGTCACCAGGGAGCTCGCAGCCCGTTTCCCATAACATCATCTGGCACAACACTGAATTTAGCGCTTGATTCATTTCCAAGTTAGGTCAATGATAAAGTTGCTATTAAAGGGCACATCTGAAAGAGAACATAACCCCATGAAAGTAAAGCCAAGCCTCAAATTAGCTGTGCCGTGACCTATCCTTGGGAGGACTCCACTAGAAGTAACACAACCAAAGAGGAGCACGGAGCTGTGCGTGCTGCTTGCCAGCATAGCTCTGGAGCTACATACTGCTGTAGATGGCTCTGAGGTTAAAACCTCCACATAGGGATGTTATCTGCATTAATTCAAGCACACATTGCGTTTTGAAATCTGTTCTGCAACGACAGCGCGTTAAGTAATTTATGGGAAAAAAAAACACTGGAAAAACTAGCTTAGAAAATACACAGTAATTGGAGAGAACAATAGGACTCATAGTACGCTGGACTGCACGCTAGAGCATTGCCTGCAGCTTACACAGAAAGAAAGCGTCCGCAGGTTTCAGAACAACAGCGGAATAGCAGAAGCAGCCCATTTGTTAGCAGGAACGGCGCAGCCACCCGAGTGCCATCCCAGCACCCGGCACGTAGGCAAGCAGCGCGCGGGGAGCGAGCAGGGAGCGCCGCGGCGTCAGGAGGCGCCCGGCCGGGCCGGCCCGCGGTCAGCACCGCGCCCCAGGAACGCAGAGCCGCTCCGGGTTCAGCCTGGAAACAAGGCCGCGGGCACGAAACTTAAGGTATGTCAGTCTCGTGCCGGCCCAGTACTTTCTGACGCGAAAACCCAGTGTAACGATTTTCTCTGTCACGTAAGTTTCCCGATCTTTGGAAGAGGAAAGGGGCCGCCGAGCCCGGTATCACAAAGGACGGGGTACTGATGCAACACAGACTAATGCAATAATTAGGTGGGCTTTAATTACCCCTTCCTTCTCACACTTCATTTCCCGAGCATTCCGGCACAGCGGCCGGACACCTGTCGCTCCTCAGGGACAGCACAGGGGAGCGCTTAGGGGGAAACGGCGCAGAGCCTCCCTCTCCCACAGCGCTGAGCCCCACGCCCCGCGCGACCCCCGCCACCGCCGCGGACCCCCCCTCAGCGGGGCCCCGCTCACCTGCACCGCCCACAGCAGGTTGGCGGCATCCGCCCCGGGGGCAGGCCGAGGGGCCCGCTGGCGGCGCAGACCGGCCGGCGCCGAAGACGCGGCCGGCGCGTACCAGTCCAGCAGCAGCGCCACGGCGGCCGCCAGCAGCAGGCCCGCGGCCAGCTTCAGCATCCTGCTCCGCGCCGCCAGTCCGCGCCCGCCCCGGGCGGCCCCCGCCGCCCTCCAAGCGGCTTCGGCACTTCCGCCCGGCGGCCCGCCCCCTCGGGCCGCGCCTCTGCAGGGGGCTGGGAGGACCGAAGCGGGGAGGTCGGGGCTTCGCGCCGCTGCTGCCCGACGCAGCACGTGGCCATCGGCCTCCCTGTCCGCGTGGGTCGCTGCCCCGCGCGCAAACCCAGCCGCTGGCTTCTTTTGGTCGTGAGGTGCTGAAAAAATCACCTTGTGGTCTCCTGGACGCCCCGAGCGGCAGCAGCTGGATCCCGGTCCCACAGCAGAGGGGCTGCAGGCACTCCTCGCCGCCTTGGCGCTCAGCCTCTCTTGTCTTGCTCGACCGTGTCAGGAGCCGGGTGACGCGATTGCTCGTGTTGATGCTGACGCGTGAGAAGAATCCGTTAAAATTCACAGCGTTTGCCGCCCAAGCTTGGCTGTTGTACAACAGCACTGCTCTCAGAGGTCAGCCATGCTGCCTAATGGGACAAATGCAAACCTGCAGTGCATTCAGACAATGGATGAAGATTTGTACCGACTTTTAATTTTCTCGTTGTCCATCAGTAAAGCTGCAAAATTCTCAGTCTTTTTTTTTTTATTCCTCTGCCTAAAGCTATCACACTGGCAACACATGAACAGTAACCGTAGGTGACGAGTTTTGGTGAGATAAATCTCAAAGTTTTGCCAAAACATGCCCCAAGTTATGGTAATTCTCATCATACCACATCAATCTGCTCCTAACTGAATTTTATGGCATTGCAGAAAAAAAGAGTATGAAGGTGGGCAGCAGCTCCCATGGAAAAGTACTGTCATATGTTTTCAAGCCCTAAGAACTCTTGAGTGTACCCCCAGCCAGATACACGGAGGAAAATCTAATGACTACCTGAAAACACACCTGCAGTTTTTTTTTCTACAGCCCTAGAAAGGCACCAGCGGCGCACAAGCCGCTCCTAGCGCTCCTCGGCCAGGCTGAGGTAGCACCATCACCTCACCCCAGGCGTCCACGGCCGACCTACGGCAGGACACAGGCACCTCCGTCCTCCCGCCGCGCCACGCCTCCGCCTACGGCGACAGAGCACCACCGCGCATGCGTAGGGAACGGACGGCGCCTGCGCATTGCAGCCGTGTCGCTGCTGGGGGCGGGCCGTGGAGGCGGCGCAGCGCGGCGTCCCGGTGGCGGTGGGAGCTTCTTCCGGGCGGTGGCGGCTGCGGCCGCCTCTCTCTCGCTCTCAAAATGGCGGACGGAGGCAGCAGAGGGCCTGGAGCGGCGGCAACGAGAGCGGCGGGGGGCCGGGTCGCTGCGCAGGCACAGGAGCGGGCTATGGTGAGGCTGCTGTGTGACGCGACGGCGCGGTTCCCTCTGGTCCCGCTCGGCAGCAGCTCGTGCCTTGCCCGCGCTGCGACTCCGCCGCTCGGCTGAGCCCCCTTGGCGGCTTCTGTCTGCCTGCGGCCTGAGGCACCGACGCGTAGCAACGGACCGGGCCGCGCTACGCCTTTGTGTGCCCGTCGGTCTCTCGGCACCTGCTGAGGCACCGTCGCGCAGCGGGGCTGGAGGCCGGGGAGGGAGCGGGAGGCACGGCCTGGGCGGGCCGCGGCCTCGGCGGCAAGGAGCCGGCCGTGCCCTACCCCAACCCCGCGGCGAAGGCGGGCCTGTCTAGGGTGGCCCCGGGGAAAGGGTTTGTCGGCTGCTGCTTGCTGCGGTGCCTCATCCACGGCGTACCCCGCCCCAGTCCCGTGTCGTAATTGGGCCTGTAGGTAATGGTCCGAGGTCACACTGCTAGGAAGTCTCGGGCTTTCCTACATCCTTCAGTCTTTCAGTGTATGTGTACATCATACTCTGACTTTGTTCCTTAATTAATAGTAACTTCACTGTGGAAAAGATGACGAAGTGATAATTGTTCTGCTGTGTTTGAATAAAGCAACAAGAAGTAAAGGTGTGAGGGGATGGGTTGGAGACAGCTCTCTGTTTCTCACCTGAACAAAACTATCCTATTTTTGAATTAAATTCGATGGCAGATTTAATATTCATTCAGTGAGTGCTTCTTAGGGCTGATCTGTCCAGAGGCAGCAGGTAAAGGGCCTTGCAGACCTTTCTTCATAACCTTGCAAAGTGACTTTAACCGTACTGCATGCTTTTCTGCTAAAGCAGATTAAAACCCAGTGCTTGTCTGTTAGCTAAAAGCGCATCTGAATGCCTATTGGAAATCTTCCATTTCATGTTACTTTTTCTGCTTTAATAAGAGCAACTTGGGTATGTGATATGGCGTCGAACCTTTGACTGGATATTTAGAAGTAGGGCATAGGTAGGCCTGTAGAGGAGCCGCTCTTTGCACGGTGCTACCCTCTGCGAGTTAAAACAAGACGCTAGGTCCTCAGGGAACTGTTCATGCAGGCAGCAGTGCTAAGCCAGTGACCATTGTCTGTCATACCTCTCCTCAGAACAGTGAGGATCAAATCAGAGGGGTGCAGTCTGATGCCAGAACCATTTCTCAAGACAACTATATTTTGTGTGTGGCTGTAACAGACCGATGCGTGAATTTCTTTTTTCCATATTAGAAACAACTTGATTTTAAACTAATAAAAATGTGATTTGATTGAGTTGCAATGTCAAAAAAATGCAACTAGAGTTAAGTGATCTCGTAAGCTTGAGTGCAACATACAGTCAGAGGGATACTAAATGCAATTGTTGTAATCAGTTAACCAAGCAATGCCATCCACTGTTCATTACCTGGGGATATCAGAGGCTGAGTTAGCGGCAGCAATAGATAAAACTGATAATGCTGTAAACGCCACACGGAATGATGCTGAAGAGCTGCATGGAGTCCATTCAATTGTCTTAGTTTTTATGTGGCTTCAGTCAGAATTACTTTGATTTCAAGTTCCTAGAAAGTCTGTTGGCATAGCGGGTGGCCACTTAGGTTATGCTGGCTGCTGTGTGTGCAAGCAAACTGCAGGAATTTTTAGAGTTGAGTGTGGGTTGACAGTGTTATCCTTAAGGGGGCTGGAGAGAGATGGACTTGAACTTAGACTGAGCCTGACAGAGTTTATTATGTTAGATTGCAATCCCAGCTATAGTGATGTCAGAAACAGCTGCAATCTGGAAGCAGTACATCCAGTATACTGCTATATTAAAGATGATACTGGTTAGGTGGAATTAACTTATCCTGTCTGACTTGTGTTTTTGTTGTGACAAACTCGTCTGAGTGTCCTTTTGCTGTGGTGGTCTGGGGAATGTGGAACAGACGCAGGATCAGCCCAGTCAGACTGACTGCTGCTCTTGTTTTTCATCTCTGGCTTCAAGGGGCGTGTTGCTTGCAGTACTTGGTTGTGTCTGGCTGCGTGACACTTGAGCTAGGAAATCTTTACAGAGTGTTGGGTGCTTGGTGCTGAATTATTGAATGACTCTGCAGGAGCCGGCCTCTTTCCAGCTTGGATGGGGATGACTCAGGTAACCAGCACTTCTGCACCCAGCCCAGCTCTATGGTTTTATCTATGTACTTAACTCCAGCTCTTCAGGTTGGATGACTGTAGTTGGGAATACCTGAGCTGCCTTTTTGCTGCAGTAGTTGAAGTCTTAAAGGTCCCATCTGTGCCTTTTTTTTTTCTCTGAAGTGTCTATATTGCTTCCTGTCCTTGAAAAAGGTACATCTGCTTTGGCCAAATTGGCACTGACCTACCAGTAAACCCTGTCAAACAGACTTCAGTTTCCTCTGTTTTCTTTCCCTAAGCAGCACCTCCAGTTTGCTTGGCTGATTGATGGGCTGGACTTGGCTCGGCTGGTAGTTGGCTAGCAAGCACTGCCAGTGGCCAAATAAAAAAAGCCTGCTTAGCAGGCTGGGGTCCAGCCCATTGGTTGTTTGTCCATTTGTATTCCAAACAAACTCCAGTTTGAGTTTGAACTTGCTTTGGTGGTTGCTGACTGGAATATACTAGCAGGGTTTAGATACTAAAATACTTCAGAGATTTTCATTCATACTAAATCTTCAATTTTTGATGCAAGTGTACCGTTCTCAAGAGTAATAAGTACTAATTTTTTTCAGAATTCAAACCTTTTGTCATCAGCCAATAGCTATGCATAAAAGTATAGTTTTAAATGGAATAGTGGTGTCAAGGAAGAGAAAAGCTTTACTGTTAGGATCAATTTATGTAAGCTGAATTAGTTTAAAATGTCAGCATTAGATAAAGTAGCATATCCCTATACTGTGTATAGTCCAAGGTGGATGCAGTGTATTAGCGTGTCTGAGGAATATGAATTTGCAACAGGTAACTGGAGCATTGCTAATGTCTTGCTTGTGCCCTTATATGTTTAGCATTCTATTGAAGAGCTTTCGTTTTGTTGTGGCATTGAGCAATGCTGTGGTTTTTCCTTCTTTGTCTTCTTTCATGTTTATTGATATTTCTTGGTCATTTTTGTGGCTTTTGTTAGTGCAGGAATAAACTATGATTGTGAAGGTACGTCAACTTCACTCAAGCTGTGGTTGCTGTAATACTGTTACAGTGTTGCAAGAAGTATGTGACTTGGGGAGAATGTAGCTGCAAGTGGATATTACTGATTGCAGGCAACTGCTTCAGTGGTTCTGGATCCCTGAGCACTGGAGAAGCTAGGCATAAACAGGTTGGCTTTGGAAAGTGCTGAGTTATTAGTACTAAACATTGATGGATTAGTCTGATTTCTATAGCACGTTAATTCTCTGCAGATTTATATTATGTATACAGTGGACCTTAAAATTCATAATATTTGGAAAATTAAGTACACAAGTTTGAGTACGTGTGAATTAATACCAAAACCTAGTATAAACAAATGTAATCTCCCTCCCAGCAATGCCAAATTAATTGTTTTTTAAATGTTCACTGTGGCTACAATTTTTGATGCACAGTCTGGTGCTAAGAAATTATATATCTTGTTCCCTAGAGTGTAGGAGACCACTGCATGAATATTACTAATCAAACAAGGAGGGGAACAAAGACTTTTCTTTGTCTCCCTAGAAACAAAGGGATCTTCAATCTGTCAAATGAATATTCAGAACTTAAAGAAAAGGTTCTGAAGTCTCTTACAGAATACAACAAATAAATCTGCAAATATTATTTTGCTGTTTTTTTCAGGGGGAATGACTTTTTTTGAAGTATTTATTTTGCATGTTAGTTTAGCACCTGATTTTGACTTCCTGTTTCTGATAGCATTGCCACGTCAGTTACGCGTTGCCCTCTGCCTAACTGATTTGACCCAAAAATTTGAAACATGAAAGACGTGCGTCTCCTTGTGCACCTATCTGCGTCTAAGCCAGAAATTGCACTTGTGATTTTTTCAATGAATGTGATTGAAAACTGACAGCTGAGAGTCAAGGAGGTTGAGCAACCTACAGCCAGGCCTTGCCTGCCATTAATTGTCACCCTGCTTTGGCTTAGGGGTCAAAGTTTAAATGAATGTAGACATCAAAGAGTTCTTTTGTATCTTCAGGTCAGAGTTGATGTTTTGTTAGGACAATGTTAGACAATGTTGAATGTTATCCATGTTGTACCAACAGAAAATAACTTTTGAAGTTGAACTTGCCGCTGTCAGTGTAATTACTGATATCCAAGGCAGACCAAAGTTTGGTACATGACTGGTTCCCAGCTGTATCGTATAAAGGAGTCATGCTATTAACAGATCAGAAAGCAGATGTTTTGTAACTGAATTCTAAGCAATCTTTTTTCTTAACCTTAGATTCCCTATTCATCCGTCGGCAATACTTGCACAGAGAATGTGAAACATGAATGTGATGCTGTTGTGACAAAACTAGTCCTCTTCCAGTTTCACTCCCTGGACAACGTTGTTCCCCCGGCCCCTAATTTTTTTCAGGAAACTCTTTCCATTTGAACAGTATGCAGTACAGAATTAAATGTATATGTTCAACATACTTGAGAAACGGCATTCATTTGTTTCCAGCAATTAAATATAAAGGTTAAGTGCAAATTATTGAAAGTTGACATGTATATAATCAGTTTAGCAGTTTTACAGTTTTGCATTAGTCAAATGGCATGGTAACATGAGATGATTTGGATGATTCTGTGCTTTATAGTTTGTATGGAGGTGCTTCTTGGAATTGTCTTGTTTATCCTACTCTCTTTACAGACCTACAAAAATGAAGTCAGGAATAGATCTTTCTTATGTTTATTTGTTGTATTCTGAGTTAATAGAACTTCTGCTCCTAATGATGTTTAATTCGATTTAAGGTAGGATACAACAAATGTGATAATGAGTTTCTAATTTTTATTTGAAGCCTCTTTTTTGGACAAAAAAAGCATCTTTGAGTCTCCTTGTTTTTCTAACTAAACTAATGCCTGGGTGTCCCATACTGCAGTTGGCTGTTATTCTTAGTGCATTAGGAAACTGATCATTTTAAAGTAGGAAAAAAAAAAAAAGGAAAGCTGAACTAAAAATGTAAATCAGAACCTTACATGAAAATGTTAATTGAAGAACCTATTAGCTTTCTTTCATAGGTAATTTGAAGTGGTCTGCGTGCTCATCAAAGAACTTCTGTATGTTTATCCTTATTTTAAAATGTCTTTCATGGTTGCTTAATTGGAGAGACATTACCAGAATCTCCCAGTTTTCTGGGATCTGTTGTTTTGCTAATCTCTGTTTGGTACCAACTGTTCTATGCATTGAAGAGCAGCCTTTTACATTTAGTGTTTCTCTTGAATGTCACCGGCTCAAAATTAGCATGTTGACAACATTTTGTACATTTATTCCTAAAATTTCGCTTATCCTTGCTGTCTTGACAGGCAGCTGGTATTGCCATCTCATGGTTGGCAGATTTATGCCATGCACAAACTAACCTTTTTTGTCTACTTCTTTAAACCGGAATATTGGGCCAGACATTATTTTTAGTTCATACTATTTGCATTGTCTGCTCCCTCATAATTTGCTTTTCAATATTTATAAGATTAATATTTCTTCTTTTCACTGATTACATTAAAGTATATTTCTAAAAATAGTCTTGAAATTTATGCAGTCAGCTAAGCAGTGGAGGACCAATGTGTCAATCAGTGCAGTTTAAGTAGAGCTGCTTTTTTATAGTATTGCCAAATGTAAATGATTTGCCTGAAAAGACTTGAGAATTCAAAAGTGCTTAGAATGGAAAAAATGTGTGGAGGTGATGGCTACTGATAATAAATAATAAACCCGTTGCAATGATGAAGTTCTTTCACAGTGGTGAGAAATCTCATTTGACACTTAAACTTTTTCAAGTCACTTTTCACCTATAGGTTGACTTTTTTGCCTTTTTTTCCCCTTCATATATATATAGATAGAGAGAGATGTGGTCAAAATGATGGATATTCTTCTCTTTTTATAGAATTATTTGTAGGCAAATGTAATTTTTCCTCCTGTGACCTTTTCTAATGTGTTCCTTTCTGGAAAAAGCTGACATGCTGCGTTTTTAGATGTAGGACAAAACCAGATGTTTGGCTGGAACTCATTTTTTGGAAAGTTCTCTGTATGTTTATACACGTGGAAGAAGTATTAGTAGTTTGTTCTCATGGGGGAGGACGTGTTTTGATACAAGATAAGAGATGATCTGGTAAAGCCTTTGTGTGGTATTGTGAGGTGCTGCTTCTGCAGTGATGCTCACCTGGCAGGTCACATGTGGCTACAGGTTACTGCTTGTGTTGCACAGGGCACATGCATTACTTGGACAAAATGGATGCGATCTCTGCTCTTTTGACAAAACTGCTCAGGCTTGAGACACATAGCTTTTCATCTCCTGGTGCCTAGCATCTCCCTTTTTCCTGCAGTTTGGGAAGTGCCATCCTGAAAAAGAATGTGACAGGAGCAATTGGTTAGAGGAGGGAAAGAGGTCGGGCTGCCGAAGGTTAGAGCTGCAGAGGAGAAGGGAAGAGAGAGGAAATGATGCGTGTCTGACACAGTTCACTGCTGTTAGTCCCAGTGTTGCATTTGCCTGCAGTTAGCGGTATCTGGAGAAGCCCACCAGTGTGTTGTGCATGTTGCTGTCCCCACTGGGATGACAGACGTGGTATTGCTACTGGTTCTGCCTTAGCTCGTTCTGGTGATTGCCGTGGTTTATTTCTGGGTCACATTAATGCCTCCGTGGTTCTATATGATGGCTTGTCTATTTCTTCAGGTAGTGTTTTCTAGAAATGAGAAAATGAGACTCCACAGCCTCTCAGGACAGCCTGTGCCAGTGCTGGGCAAAAAACTGCAGGGAGCACCTGATTTCTGCTTGCAGTTGGCTTGTCCCTTATTTGGGCTTTGATGGACACCCAGCCCATTCAGTGCATATGTTGAGTAGAACTTAATCGAAGAAAATGTAATATTTTATTTCCTCTTTGCTGGCCAATATGTAGTGAATAAGGAAATAATAATTTACTTTTAGGAGACAGAAAAGAAATTGATAGATCTGAAGTGAAGGTGCAGCTTTCAAAAATAAGAAAATTCTTATTTCCCTTCATCAATATTTTGACTATTACCTAGGTGATGAAGATAAATTGAATCTTTACCAGAAGGCAGCCGGCCTGCTTGGGAGAGTTCTGTTTTCCCTTCTTTCCTCTCTTTCTGTACTTCCTGTCCTCCATTCTCTGAATAACATTTAAGCAGAATTAAAAGTTTATGTGGGAATACTTGAAGTGTTTCGGAGTTAGACTGTGAGAACCCACTCTGTGTTTCTGGCAGCTTTTCAGGAGAGCTTAGCCCCATGTTTCTTGGAGCTATTATGTGTTCTGTTCCAGCAACGCAGAAGCTAAACTTACAGCATCTCTTGGGAATGTTACTTACTGAGAAAGAAGAGCTACAGAGTGGGATTCTCTTTTGCTCTGGAAAAAGTGCATGTGAAGGGGTCCCCATCCCTACCTCCAGCTTTGGTAAGATACAGTAACCAAGCAGTCCCATCATTGGTGCCTTCTCTCTTCCATCAGCGTCTGCTCTGCGTTCTCTTCCCTAACTTCGCAGTTCAAGTATCACCATGACAAATCAAATAAGGGACTATCCCTAGGGTAATGCTAAGGTAGATACATGGCCAAAATGTCAGTAGAAGCCTCAGGCTAATGCTAAATATATTGGAAGTACAGTGGTTATTATTCAAGACATTAAGCAAATGTTTTATGTGATTAGAACACAGAACAAATATCTTTTGACAGATTAGCTTTAGGTACTGGATATTACTGCAAATCTGGGCAGACTTAACCTGCTATTTTATTCCTATTTCTTCTGTTTAGATTTTGTGTAAATAATTTTTTATGCTTGTCTGTAGCAAGTAGACATGTAATTCCTTAGAAAACAAGCATGCATTTTCTATATCTTGTGGTTTTGAATTCAGTAGTGCTGGAGCTGCAGCATTTTGGACTGCATCTGTTACGGTTTCCTTTCTTCCTCCAGTGTTAAAGAACTGTTCTAATATAGGTAGCAGACTAGGGACCTGTAGCATTAGGTCTATTGCTTAATGTGTTGTCTCTGAATTGAGGGGGAAGACCACTGATTCAGTTGATACAGGTTTTATCTTAAACCATAAATCAGGATTTTTTGTTTTGCCTTTTACATCTAAAAGTGTGCATTTTGTGTCCTTTAAACAGTCTAATTCCTCGAGGCTTTCCTACAGTCCAAAGTCTTCAGTGGTTGCTCTGCTCATTCTCTGCTTGCTGGCCTACAGGGAATTCTCTTTAGAGCTGTTTGTGGTGTTCCATTTATATTTTTACTGCAAAAATAAGTTTTTGGGGGATAAATAAAAGTTTTGTATGAAAGGAAGTTCTCTTAAGAATTCTGGATAGGTAAATTTATCTGACGTGCAGTGGGGAAAAACAGAATTTATTTCTAAATAATGTGAATAATATGAAAGAATATTCAGACTTGAAGGACAAATAGAGTATACGGAGAGAACCATTCAGAGAATGGGAGAAGTCAAAAGTGAAATTAGGGTCTTATATTAAGGAAGCGAGTAAACTTGGGCTGAAACATGACTACTTTCCTCTTAAAAATGTGAAATTGTGTTTTAGTCTGGTTTCCCGAGGACATTATATTTATATAATCAGTTGGCCTTTCTCCCTGTATGGGAACTGCTGAGTCATGGCCTGAACCACTGATTGAGCGCCTGCAGGAAAGACCCAGTCACCCCTGGGAGCACAGGTGAAGGCAATTCACTGTGTGACCTGAAGGCCTCATTTAAGGGCTGACTGTCCCTAAGGGAGGACCTCTTTCTGGAGATCCCTCCTTGGTGGAAACCTTTCCCTGCGAACCCAAAATCTTCTGATCCGGGTGAGTGATCTGTTTCCCTTCCCTTGTAGCACCTTGCTATCGTGCCAGTCCTTCCACCTCTTTGTAACACCTTTTCCATCGCGTTGGTCCTTCTGATCGCTACACTCCCTCGGTGGTTATTGAACACGTATGAGCAGTTTGAAGAAAATTCTACTAAAGGGTAGTGATTTTGAAGACAATTGAGTTGCTGCATGTTTTGTGACTATCAGCAGACTAAGGAATAAATCTCAGATTTATCTTCCAGCAAAGGCAGGGAGACCTCTGCTGCTGCTCTTGCCCTTTGTTGGCAGCTGAACAGACATCAGGATTTGTGTATTGGCTGGCCTGTTGGCGTTCACGTAGTTGAAAATTAATTAGTACGTGGGTAGCTCCACAGTAGCATAGCACTTTGCCAACTCTTGCCTCATGGTGTTTTAATAGAAGTTGTTAAGTGAACAGAGGTTGCTGTTGTGGGTACTGAAATACAATCAGTAGGGAAGTTTTAGGGAAATGGTGCTTTCTGGGGATTTATTGTGCATAGAACTGACTACTGAGGTAGAAAAGAATTCTGGATTTACAGTAAAAGTGCTTAATCATACTTATTAAAAAATTGAGTTAGTTTATGTTTATTCATGGGTTTACTTCTTTTGCAGTGGTGTGATGAAAGATTCGACTTCCAAGCTACGTTTTTACAGTGCTTGGCAAAACATGTGCCAAATATTTACTCAGCTGAGATGGACCCCTTGCTGGAGAAACAAGAAGAAATGGTCCAGGCAGCAATATTTTACCCCCTGGAGTGTTATTTATTTGGGGAAGACCCAGATACGTTTCTAGAGAAACTACAACAGAGCGGAATCTCCCAGCTCTGTGGGAAGGTGTTCAAAGGAGGGGAGACAACATACTCTTGCAGGTAAGAATAAAGTTATATTACCATGTTTCCTTGCAAGGTGGTGCACCAAAGTGGATTTTATAAAAGTAGTTGCTCTGCTAACGAAGCATACCTTGTGTCGTGGTAGATCTTTCCTGAACTTAGAGTGGCATTTACTTCAGATTCCTAACCACCTTAAAATGAGCAATATAATGTGTGAAAGGCAGACTCTGTTGGAGAAATGAGGAAGGTAATGGAAAGGATACTGAAGGTACAGAGAGCCATTGATTAAAAATACCGGGTGATAGGATATGATAGGGATCTTTGCCTGGTGTTGGGAGGTAACATGCGTACAAATGTGTGCACCCTGTGGTATGCAGCCTTTCAGAGTCTGAATTGGAATCCAACATTTCTGATCATTCCTCTGTTCAGGCAATATCTATGCAATCAATGGTTATTTCCCACCTTGTTTCTCATTCTGGAATATGTTAAAGATGATGGTGTATTGATTTGGTGTTACTTAATTAATTCATATGTTAAAGGTCTTTGCAGTGGATTTGAAGATTGTAACTGTGCTCACAATTCATTAGCCTTAATATGATACAATTGGTGTAGTTTATATTTGTTTTCAGTTTATTTTAAAAGCCTAGAAAATTGTACCAAAAGTGCCAGAGAAGCTTTAATAAGGAAGAATATTATTATGGGTTGAAAAAACAAGTAATGCTGACTTCAGAATTTAGGAAATGTCAAAAAGGAAAGCCTCTCTGTAAAAAATAATGAAAAATTAAAAATTGTGATTTATACTGTAGGGATTTAATTAGTCATGGCGGACGTATGTTCTTGAGCTCAGTTTGTGGAGGAGTTCTTTGAGATTTTGACTTGAAACTGCTGAACAAGTTTTAAATGTAATTTGACAGAAGTGTAGCATAGGAAAGTGACTACGTTTGTTGCTGGAAACCATAATGAAGTGAACTCCACAGTCAGTGTCATTGTTTTTTTTTAATAACTGGAAAAATAAAATGTTAGTAATGACTTTTGATAGCAGAAGTGAAAGATGTTTCTAATGAATTTGAAATGTCAGGTTCAAGTATGTGATTCAAGCCTAAAAAGTCTGTCTTTGCAGAATTGCCTGTATTTTTATAATTTGAATCTGTTGTTAATCTTGGTTTTCAGAAGAGTATTTTCTTTTGTGCATGAAAATTCCGTTTGTTTGGAAAATTTTCCTTTTACCGTTTTCGTTGCAGGGACTGTGCAGTTGATCCAACTTGTGTACTCTGTATGGACTGCTTCCAGAATAGCATTCATAGGAATCACCGGTACAAGGTAGAGACATCTTCTATTAAGAAATGATTCCTGTAGATTTAGAGAATTTTTACTTGAAGATTCAGGAAACTGCATGCAATCTATTAATTTTTATTTTAGGAAATTACAGATTTTTAATTAGTAAGACCTCTCACATTTTTAACTATGTAGAGCTTTTGATAAGAGAAATAAGTTTCTAAGATAAGAACCAAAGGGGAGAATTGTTTGACTGCATACGTTATTCTCTCTGGCAGTTTCACCTAAGTACCTGCCATAGCAAAAAGCTGTGATGGAAAATGGCAGTTGTATCCTCAGTCCCTTTCAGTACTTTATGCAAGAGTACGATCTGTTTCGAAATGTAGAAGGAATGTTTATAAACATAGACCATTGTTTCACCACTTCTGACGCTGATGCAGTCTCCATGTTTCCTCTGTTTTTCCATTTAGATTTCCATAAACTACTCTGGACTGTAGAAGTTAATGTTAAGCAGCACATTTTTAAGGAGATAGCTGTAGAACTGATCATTTTTTTCTGGTAGCCTCTTGATTCTCTTTGAGCCACATCTGTGTTATCTTCAAAAGTTTCCCATAATTTAACCGCAGAAAGATTTTTTTAGAATAATTCTTAGCTAACTCTCCCACCTAGGCTGTTGTCTGCTCTTTACTTCCTAGGTCCCTTTTTTTGTTTGCTCTTTGCAATTATACCTCTGTCATTTCAGTGGAATGGAAGGAGCTGTGTAATTTTTAAGCTGCTCTAGCTCTGCTGCAATGAACAAGTAAATGTGCAGAAACGTTATGTCGTCAATTTCACTATGCTGCATCACTGAAAAATGGGCTAATTTTTTTGGTCATTGATGTTATATCCATTTCAGGGATCTGTCTTATTTGCATTATCAGCTCTTATGTATAAGTCTTTATATATTGATCTGAAAATGTTTTATAAGTATTGATTCAAAGTTGCATGAAGCTATCTTGGGTAATGCAAATACAAATTCTGTATACACAAATGTGCATACTCAACAGCTAACGGAGAGGTAAGATGAAACCAAGGGAAAAGAGACAACTGTGGTTGTAGAGCAATTTGGAATCACAGCGGAGCTGAGGTGCCAGTTTGGTATCCTGTTGTTCTTTCTGTTTTTAGTAACTTGAATTTGTCTGTTTCAGTCAAAAACTAGCCTGGAAATAATAGCAGATGTGGTACATTTCCATTTTAAAGATACAATCTAAAGAATACGAATTGTGTTCTTTACAGCGTTATAGAATGATTTAAGGTTGGAAGAGACCTAGTGAGGTCACCTAGTCCAATCTCCTGCTCAAAGCAGGCTAATTAGATCAGGTTATTTTAAAACGCATTGAATAAATAATGAATTTTTTGGTTTTTTTTGAGTGACTTTGTATTTTCATAATTAATTTACAATTGGAGTAAGCTATTATCTATTGATAATTTTTTTGGCCTGTGTTTGATCAGAACTTTCTGCCAAAGTGAATGGTCGTTGTTTCTGAAAGCACAATGCAAAGTTGAAGTTGCAAAAATGTGTTAAGATACTGATTGTCTTGCCTTTATTCCTAAAGGATATTGAATATATGCATCTTGTTGCATAGATTATATTAAAAGTTTTCTGAGCAAGTTGTAAAGAAGGAGTTGAAGACCTTTCCTGTGATTTTTTAATAAGATCAGAAATATTATTTTCTGTTTATGAAACGCTTATTTTATCTGGCCTTGTTCTTGCTTACTCCCGGTTAGATTTGTTGAATATGTGCTTTTTTTTTGCAATAGCAAAAAATACAACTGTATTTTTCATTTAATTCCTGCTCAAAATATTCCCTGCTCAATAAGTATCTGCATTTTAATTTTGTGTTCCTCTGACAACTTTCCTTTTACCTCAAAAAAGTTTTAAAAAAAAAAGTGATGTCTGGTTTACACAAGGGCCCTTGTATTCTGTAAATAAGTATTTATACTTGCATTTCACTTAAATAATGCACATTTCTGTTTTCTCTTGCTGTTTATTGTGCATGCCTCGTGACTGAGCTATGTTCCTTTAACAGATGCATAGCTCCACTGGAGGTGGATTTTGTGACTGTGGAGATACAGAAGCATGGAAGGCTGGACCAGTGTGCACTAAACATGAGCCTGGAGCATCAGGCTCTCCAAAAGAAGTAAGAATGTTGCTTAAAGAATAAATACTGACTTAAAAAAAAAAAAGGGTTATTTCTGTGTATGAAAATAAATATATTGTATAATTGATGTGGAATGTCCAGGTAAGTCAAATCAGGGTTTCCTCGGTGAAGATCTTAATTGAGGTCAAATGTATGTATTGGACATTCATTGTCTCCAGGCAGAAAGTAAAAACAATAGCGCAACTCTGTCTGCCTGTCTTGTCTTTTTTTGCCTTTGATTCTGAATCTATATGCCAGTGTCTCACTCCTCTTTCCTACCTTTATTATTCAGTTCTTATTTACAAATAGTTTCCTATTATATAGTATGTTTTTAGATGTAGTGCATACTAAAAGTTTTACCTGTGGCTCACAGAAAATAACCATTGACCTAGATATATGTGGATGTAAGAGGCATATAGTGTTCTTTGAAGAGCTGCTCCTTTTTCAGCACAGGAATGGGCTGCTAATAATTTTTATTAGTATTTGGAGCAATTTTTTTTTTAGTGTTTCTTATTTATGTTACAATTGATTACAAAACTGACTATTTTTTTGCAGTAACAATCTAGATCAACATACGGGGTGTAGAATATGCTATTTTTGGACACAAATTATTCAGTGTCAAGCCTCTGAATGAAGGTTGCCAATTGTTAAAATTTTGGTTGTACATGATTTTTATTAACTGTGTGCACTTAAGGATTGCAGATAGCTTCTGCAGGCCAAGAGGGGAAAAATGCAAGTTATTTGTTCCAGCAGTTCTACTGATAGCATGTACATTCTGTGAGTATGTGACTTTAAGATTGGTGGTAGCATCAGTTACTCAGAAATAGATTTCTAAGCTCTTTCCTTAAAGAATCTGTAAGAAAACTCTAACACTGGTCAATCACACCCTAGCTGCTATGTGCTTTCCGTTGTTAAGTCATACTCTGGCAGATTTGTATCAGTCTGCATTCAGGTTTTAAATTGCAAATATTTAAGTCCTGTTGATTTTGGTGATCTCACCCCAAATGAGCTGAACTTGTTAAAAACAAACAGAAACAGATTTTTGAGTGGAAAGAAAGAAGCTACCCACAGCCACTTCCATTTCTGTTTGTCTGCTTATATTAATGTCTAGGGAGATTCCTGTATTATCCAAGGTTTTGGGAGCACCGTCATTACAAAATGTTATGGAAACAACAGAAAAACTTTTAAATCTAATTCAATTTTGTCTCCATTAGCATTTAAAACTCAGTGTGTTGTTTCTGTTTACTTAGGCCAATAATAAAAAACTAATTCTGAT
Source organism: Numida meleagris (assembly GCF_002078875.1). NCBI lineage: Eukaryota > Metazoa > Chordata > Aves > Galliformes > Numididae > Numida > Numida meleagris. Next base: position 26,549,156 of record NC_034414.1, on the reverse strand, counting down.
TCTTTAATTCCAAAACATGGAATAAGATGAATAGGAGCTGACTGAGACCTATGTTAATGCTTATCTACAACCAGAGCAGCTTCAAGCTCTTGCTGTTCTTACCAGTCTATCCTTGTGCTGGATGTTGTGACATGTGAAAATTTTGTCTCAAGCTAGGAGCCCCCATGACTGTCTGCTTCCATCTGGCAGAATTGTTAGTATCTTTAGTTGGTTATGAATACTTCTGTGTTGCATCATCATTAGAATGGAAGAAAAACCTAGTAAAAAAAATTACAGAACTGGGGAAATGGAAATCTTTTGTCAGATATTGGTGACTGGTTCAATAAATGCTAATGTAACAGTACTCCTTGTAAACATAAACACGAAGCTTTAGTTATTCTGTTTTTAGCTGTATTTTATTCCCTCTAACTCAGCATTTGTAGTTTAAGTTCCTACCTGTGTGTGACGACCATATAGTTTTTCCTGCCATATGCTGGAAACCATCCAGGGCACTTTTGAGGACTAGGTCTTAGCGTGTAGTAAGTTAGAAGCAGTAGTGTTGTGAGGTGCTAACTCCAGTAAGGGTCTGGTGCAACTCTGTACAGTGTCATCTTCTCACCTTGTTATTCTAAATCTATTCATGTTGGCTTCAGATCCCAAGGGAACTTAGTGGATTTCAAAGTGAAATAGCGAGGAAGAGGAGCTTCGTATATTCAGCGCAGGATTATACTAGTAACAAGGCATTCTACCAACTCTTTAAGAACTTTCTTTTCACAGAATTCTGAATGTCAGTTAAATGAAGAAGTTATGGAGCACTCTAGGAGAGTATTTCCTTCCGTGATAAAATACATCGTAGATATGCTTATATGGGAAGAGGAGAAGGAACTGCCTCCGGAGCTCACAATTAGGTAGGGAGCATTCCCGGCTTTCTCTCTGCAATGTTAAACTTTTATAATTATTTTACCTGTTGGCATTACTCCATTCATGAAAACTTAGTGTCAAAATCTCTGTAAAAAAACTCTATAGAATCTTTGACGTGCAGTTATACTAAGAAAAACTGCTTGTAGTTTATGAGAACAATAGTGTGTGATGGTGCTCCGTCAAAATGGAAAAAGACCTTTCAGTATCAACTTAAAAAGTCAAATGGGATCATAAAATGGCAGAGAGAGGGAATAAAAATAGAATTTTCAAAAAACTTTAAAATCTCTTCTGTACTTGGTACGTGGTTTCTGTGACTTACTCTGGTATAGATTGTGTGGTTTTGGATTTTTTTGACATGAGAAAAAGCTTTATTATGTAATTTGTATTTGATATTTGTCTGAAGTTTTCAAGTAAGCTGTTGCTTGTGTTGGATAGGACATTATTTACATTTTAGTTTTGACTTGTATGTTAAAATGTTGGCTGTTTCTCAGTAGGGAGAAGGTAGACAGCTACTACTGTGTCCTTTTCAATGATGAACATCATTCTTATGATCACGTCATCTATAGCCTGCAAAGGGCGCTTGGCTGTGAACTTGGTGAAGCTCAGTTGCATACTACTGCTATAGATAAAGAGGTTAGTGCATTCTGGATGTGGAAAAAAAAAGTCATTTTTAATCATTAAGAAGGGCTACTGTGATCTTCTGATCATAGAATCTTTGTGGAGCGCTGGGATTGAAGAGAGAGAGGCTTATTGCAGAGTAATGGTTAATCAGCATTTTTTAAGAATGACATGCTTCAAGGAAGTTTTAAAACTTCCTTGTTTTTTTTCTTTGTGGCAGAACTCAGTTTACTGAAAAAATGAAGAGTTAGTTTATCTAAGTTACACTTCTTGTGTTTGATGTATTTTGTTTACTGTTATTCATTTCTTGGAATAGATATCTATGTTTTTCAGACAAATATAATTAAAAAATTAATGACAGTAATATGCATATTCAGTTATATTTAATGAGAATTATACTTTATATTAAGCAAATAAAAACAGAGAATCCACGAGGGGAGTATCAGTGAACCTGACAATTTTACTACCTTTTCTCAAACCACAGTTCCAAACAATGTCTCAAAACAATGGTTGGGGACCTTAATGTAACTTTTTTTTCTGTTTGGAGGGCGGGAGAAGAGGAGGAGTGGAGGGAAGAATGTTGAGTGTGTGACTTATCTTAAATGCAGCTGTATTTTTTTTTTTTGTTTTACCTCACAAAAATATAAAACCTAGGCATTTACACACACACAAGTGAGCTTCCTCTCGTGGAATTCTTCTGTTGAAAACTTGTTTTGGAAGTCTGATATCCTTTGATTTAAATTTGAGGACTGAGCTGATGCTATTCTTGGCTTTATTAAAAGATCTATCAATCGTGCACTTTTAATACATCCTGCTATTTCACATACAAGAGTAAGAAAGAATAGGAATGGTTGTAGAAGAGCAATCCAGGATGAGTGTATTGTTGTGTTAGGAAGAAAGTTGGTCTGGTTTCTGCTTAGAGCATTCTGTGGAAATTGGTCTATTCTGTTTTAATCTGTACATGAATTTTCATTATCTACCAATACTGATATACCCAAACTTTACTTTAAGCTTTGCCATTTTAATTTAAATCAGATACCTTTTTCCTAAAGATAACTTTGTTAATTTTGATTTGATTCTAGATGTCTAAAAACACTGTAAGTGATGTTGGTCCCAGTGTACGCAAGTAATAAAATACAGCTGCATTCAAGCTTCTATGACACTTGGATTTTATTGCAAAATATTTGCATATTCAATATTTCTTTCAACAGGGTCGGAGAGCTGTTAAGGCAGGACATTATGCCTCTTGTCAGGAAGCAAAGGAAGAAATCAAGGTAACTTCCTAAAATATTTTTCTTATTAAACAGAAACAAAATAAACCAAATCAACGTCATCATTGTTAATACTGAAGATTTGTGTGTTGTACGGTAAGTTAGTACTTGTGTTCTTGTGTAGCCTCTCTGTGAACTCCTTGGCACAGAATTTAGCCCACCACATTTGCTATGAGTAGACGTCTTCAGAAAAGAAGCATTTTTTCATTAGGTTTGCTATTAACATGTGCTTGGGAGAGGTAATAGCTGATGAAAGCCAGTATGAAAATTCATGTTATCTTTATTCTATATCTGCTAATACCTTCCTGACTCCTAGAGGCATTCTGAAAATGTTTCACAACGACCGCTTCATGTGGAAGTTCTGCATGCTGACGTCATGGCTCACCAGAAGTTTGCCTTGCGCCTTGGTTCTTGGCTGAACAAACTCATGAGCTATTCAAGTAAGTGTAACTAACTTTGTTACAATAAAGCTATGCCAGAATTTTAGTGAGCAATTCTCTCAAAAAAAAGTCTTCAGCACTGTTATATATGATACCCTCTTATTAAAATACAGTTATGTTCCTCCTAATTAGTAAATAATATATGAATGTGTGCTCATATTCATTGGTATGATTTTGAGTAGCAGTACTTCTTCATTCTTTCTTGCTAAAATAAGTGCTTTCCCCTGTGTGAATAGAAGTTTTTATCCTCAATTTCAGCATTACATGCACCGTTTCAGTGATACGTTTGCTTAAAAGCTGCAATCCCAAGTACTGGTGGAAATCTGCGGAATGCCTGCGTCAGTGGAAGTGTACATCTGCTTGAATTAATTCCTGTTTTAGGTTTGATGCCTCTTAATTAAGCAGGATCAGAAAAGAGAAAAAGCAAACAGTCTTAATTTAGAAATGGATCCAGTAGGAAGAAGTCTACTTTAAACTTTCATGTGCTGTTCTAGCGCTTGATGACGCTTCTGCTTTTAAAGAAGAATTTGCATAATTTCTTGTCAGAATGTTGTCTGATTTTGATAAATACTGGACTTTGTCATAGCTGTGTTTTGCCAGACTAAAGCCTTTATAAAATTCCTTTTGTGATGAATTTTAAAATATCCTTCTACTTCACTGCATCGATTGAATAAGCTGCGTAAAATTAATAGCAGAAAATTAGTAAGGATAGAGTATGTGGGAGTACGTCCATTGGGAAAGACAGTTAAGAACTAATTGATAATTAAATACCTTCTTGTTTTATTCTTTCATTTTTTCAAGAACAGAATTCCATAATTTTTTTCTTATTGGTTCATATTGTTTAATTATCAAGGTATTCTTGTACAAATTACTAGTTTTTATCTCTATAGGTGACTTTCGCAAGATCTTTTGTCAAATATGTCTTAAGGAAGAAGCTGGATCTGAGAAGCCGTGCTTCATAAGCAAGTTGATGCTTTGGGATGCAAAACTTCATAAAGGTTTGTGTAGTCATGTCCTTCTGAACTCAAGAGTGAAATTAATTTTTTTATATATTTAACAAATATTTTAAAGTAATTGTTAGGCGTGTGGAACTGCACTCTTTCATTGTTTGTCTGTTACACTTTTATTCATACAGACATACATAGTCTTTATTTTTAGGGCTGAGATTATTGATGTTTGCCTTCCAAATTCTTCCTGCTTTATGTATTTTTAAGAAACTTTTCACAAGATCTAACTTAAATATGAGTGACTTGATACTTGCTGTGTTTTAAATACATATCATAAAGTGTCAAAAGAAATGATGTGAATAACATTGTCCATACACTTTGGAACAATATCAAGGCTTGTAATTATTGCTAAATATGATTTTTAAAATCTGTTCTTTTTCATGAAAGTTGCATCTTATTACAGTTGAAGTGAAGTGAATTACGTTGGTTTTTCACAGGGGCGAGGAAGGTTCTTCATGAACTTATCTTCAGTAGTTTTTTCATGGAAATGGATTACAAAAAACATTTTGCTGTGGAATTTGTAAAGGTAAATATTTGCTTCTTATGCTTTGAATGTTTAGCAGATTTGTAAAATTTTCCCTAAACCTAAAAATTGTTTCAATAAAAATAAATTTGGAACAAGCAGAGATTTAACTAATACAGAGTCCACTAATATACAGCACGCTTTATAGATTGTATTAATCCCATTGTCTTTACTTCCTTATAATCATATAGGCATACATGCTCATGAATATAGTATTGTTAGTGTTTTCTGTGTAATTTGAAACAGCTGTTGAAGTGCAACTGAAACTGATCAGTGTGCTTTAAAAAAAACATGCAGTAGTTGTCTGTACAACATAGGGCATTTTTATTCAGAGGTTTTAATTGTGATAAGCATGGCTGACACTTTGTGGTTTTCCGTGAAGTTAACAGAACAAATGAAGACTTATTTATTGTACACCTTTGTAAACAGCTGTTGAGTAACTGTCAGTGCAGTTCACTGGATAAGGAGGAAGACTTGGTTTATAATATTTTACAGTCCTACTGATTCTTTTTTCTTGGAGAAGATTGGTTGTAGGAGATTAAAAATATATATATATGTCGTCAATGCTTTGGGAGAGCAGTTTGTGTTCATCTTCAGTGCTAGGGGCGCACATTAAGTACTTGGGTACATTGAGAACATGGTGGCTTTTCTGTTTGAGCTACTTCTGTTAGGAAGAAGGACATCTGAAATATAATTCTTGCTGATAAATGAAACATTTAATTCAAGCTTATTTTATTTAATTTCCAAATATTCTCTTTTCCCAGTATTACAAGACATTGCAAAAAGAATACATCAGTGATGATCACGACAGAGTTCTCTCTGTGACAGCACTCTCAGTTCAGATATTCACTGTACCTACTCTGGTATGTACAGCTTGTCTACACTAGGAATGTAAAACAAATATGAAAATTGCTAGCAGTACTACTACTTCTCTACTTGACAGTCTATGTATTGCTGATTTGAAAATGAATTATTCTGCCTTTTCAAGTCACTATGCAAGCACAGGCATTGAGTATACAGGCAAATTTATTACAGAAGATAATGGGAGAGTAAGTGGATGTTTTAGGCAGCATCATTCTCTGCATTAGCTTGTGTTTAATTTACTGTTCATGTTAAGTAGCATTAAAAAGCCTTATATCAAAAACTGGCTAAAGGCATTTTTGTGTGAATGAAATAAGTTTTGTGGGGAAAGAAGAACTAGTATACTTGTATTTTATTAAAGGTTTTTTCTTGATTTTTTTTTACACTAGTACTGTAGGCCTTTTCTGTGTGATCTTTCTAGATCCATTGGATAAAGTAATGTATGTTACATTGATGCTGTCAGAAAGAACAAATGTGCCAAGTTGTTACAAATTGTTTTCATGTGTAGTAAATATTATCAGAGCTGTAGTGGCTTTTATAAATGCTTAAATAATTTGTAGTTAAGATACATTCAAAGGAAAAATTTGGACAGCTCTCTGAAACAGAAGTAAGGAGAAGAAGGGTTTTAAATTTTCTTTTTTCAGGCTCGCCATCTTATTGAAGAGCAAAATGTAATCACTACCATTACAGAGACGCTCCTAGAAGTCCTTCCAGAGTATCTAGACAAAAATGACAAGTTCAACTTCCAAGGTTACAGCCAGGACAAACTGAATCGTGTATATGCAGTAATATATGACCTTAGGTAAGTATAAAGTTGATAAGCTTAAGCAGTTCATAAAAAGTAGGATGAGGTGTTGGGCTACTCTAATGAATTAATTAAGGTAAAAGCAGAATATCCAAGTATCTTGTAATTCAACATCTGTTAATTTCAAATAGAGCTGCACCAAGCACCTCTAATGTTTGCTGAAAATTCAGAGTTTGAGCTTGGTTGAGCAATGTAATACAATGAGGATGTTGAGCGTTTTAATACAGTGAATACTTTGAATACAAGCATAAACAGAAGAGAATTCTAAGCAAAACAAGATAATGTTTTCTCTGGGGACAGGTATATTTTAATCAGCAAGCCTACAGTATGGACAAACCGTCTGAGAGAGCGCTTTTTAGAAGGATTTGTTTCTTTCCTAAGGATTTTAACTTGTATGCAGGTATGATACGTTTACATAATTTCTTTCTAATATGCTTTTATAAAGATAATACAGTGGTTTTGTTTGATATAGATACGCAGTTAAAATAAATTCTTCTGTTTTGGATGGATGAGAAATAAGAATTAATTACAGAAGTAATATTCAGCAATTCTAGCTACAACTGAACCACCTATATTTTTACCATTTGCTTATGGGATCTTCTGTTATTTTAAGCCTGTGACCACTGATCTACCTTGTATATTTTGTGGTGTCTCTATTTCAGGGAATGGAAGAGATAAAAAGACAGATTGGTCAGCACATTGAGGTGGACCCTGACTGGGAAGCAGCCATTGCTATACAGATGCAGCTAAAAAACATACTCTTGATGTTCCAAGAGTGGTGTGCCTGTGACGTAAGGAAATTTGTTGTCTGGAGTTCATGCATGCAATGGCATCTATGAATATTTCTGAGTACTTTTTAAATGGTAACTTTTTTTAAAAAGCTCACTATTGTAAAATGCTGGTCCCCAAAGAAAGGAGTATGAAAGAATTAATCTGTGGTATGATGCGGAGAGGGGATCTCAGAATATTCTAGCTGGCGGAATTGCATGGAATATCGGACAAATCATGAAGAAGTATTTCTCTGCGTTCATAGTGATCTATCAAGTTTTAAAAGTTTTGAAGCATGTGGTGTTCATTTTTAATGGCAAAAGTAAACTGCCGAAACTTCATACTAGTTGTGTAGTTAGCCTGTAAATAGTCTTATTCGGTTCTGGAGTTCACCCCTCTACTGGGGGAAGGGAGGAAATTGTTTAAAAAAAAAGTTTGGGGTGCAAACTATGCAAACTTAGAAAACAGTGCAGCTTAGGTAAGCCCATAGATTTCAGAGCATTTGACAGAGTGGCTTTTGAATACTCTTAGCTAGCTTCAGCTAGCGCTCCTTTGCTCCAGTCCAATGCTTTTCGCTATTAAGAAACAGTTGTAATTATAGTGTGAATTTTAAGCAACTATTTGCACCATTGAAAAGAAGCAGATGAGGAATTTTTATGCATATGTATCAATTTAAAATGCAGATCTATGCATTTGTTTGAAATTCCAGGAGGAGCTGTTGCTGAGGGCCTACAAAGAATGCCATAAAGCTGTGATGAGGTGCAGCACAAACGGCCGCTCACGGGAAAAGACAGTGTTTCACTTATGTGGCCATACTTTGGAGAGCAGACCTTACAGAGTGTCTTCAGATCCTGTCAGCATACATTTACCACTGTCTAGGACTCTGGCAGGTAGGTGTTTTGTTTTACGAGCTATTTGAGTTAGGTTTCTCATCCATCTCTTTCTTTATTTTAGAAAACAGTTAGATAAAGTGCTTCACAGATCAGTTGCTTTCTGATGTTCTCATGAGTTGACCCTGTTCCCCAGATGTTCCACTAATGGAATTTTTTTCTCAAAGTAGCATTTGTTTTGTTGGAGGACATTTTTAAAACAGGAGAGAGAGAAGAAAGCAGAAAGGCAAGAAGGAAACATTTTGTATTTTAACAAACGTAGAGATCTTCAGTTCTATCTGAACTATTTGAATTTCTGCTATTCTGTTTCCATTTCTCCCTGCTACAACAAAATGTATGTTCATTATTTCTTTATGTCAAATTTATTTTCCAGCCACATATATCTTAGGACTGTTAAAATGTTCCTCCTAAAAGACATATGTTTGCAGCATGCCAGGACAGATTTCTAGGCAGAATTCAAGAGGACCACAGTGGTGGGTGATCACCGCTTTCTCTGAAATACAAGTGAAATCATATGCTGTTATTAAGCTGTAGATATTTTATCACATCATTTGCTAACTAGATACCATCTGTTTGAAATTCTGTCATTAGTGACAGTATGTGATTTAAATGTGAAATTAAAAACTTGATGATATTTATAATCTCTGTTTAAATGGTTTTAATGACTTCTTTAAGTGAAAAGATTTATTCATAAAATAATGGATTGTAAGACTGGTTAAAACCGTTGTGACAGTGCAACAGATCTTCAACCTTAAAGAGGTAAAAAAAAGTGCTAAGCTTTTTTCTAAATAAGCCTCAACTTTTTCTTGTAATTCTGAATTGTAAATAATTTCACTAAAACTTTGAAGTGGTTGAAATAGAAACTTGACTGATTTGGATTTATATTCTATTTTTTGTGTAGGTCTTCATGTACAATTAAGCAAGACTGGAACCATCTCAAGATTGCATGAGTTTGTTTCTCCTGTAAGATTTTTGTTTTTCAAATGCTTCATATGATTTATACTTGGGAAGGGAGAAAACGTGTGTTACTAAAGTTACAGAATTTCAGGCTATTTTGCTACTTTGGACGTGTCTCTGTTCATTAAGACTTTCTTTAAAATCACTGATAAACACCACTTTTTTTAATTCTAGGAAGAATTTCAAGTGGAACTGCTAGTAGAATATCCTTTGCGATGTCTTGTTTTGGTTGCTCAGGTTGCTGCAGAGATGTGGAGAAGGAATGGACTCTCCTTGATAAGCCAGGTACACACCTTATATTAAACAGTAGTGACTTGATCTTAGTGATGTATGCAAGGGTTTCTCAGTAGTGTTCTCAATGGTAGTTGGGCAGAAATAGGTTATGGACATTACTTTTACAGAAATTCACAAAACAAAGATTTCTAGATGGGAATTTAGATGGCTTGGTTTTACCATTTCCAGTTTCATCTATGGCTTTCCTGTCTGTATTAGAAAACTATTCTGTGAAATGGTATTGATGTTACTGATATCTACTATAAAATACTTTCGGAGTTGATAAATTGTTGTATTAGTACTGCTGCTTAGAACATAAAATGCTGAATGTTAACACTTCTAAAATCTCACACAAAACTTCTTCTGAATGTTATATAACTGGAAATAACAAGCTTTTTTTTTTTGTAATATTAAAGGTAAGTGTCTGCTTGTAAGTACTTGTATTTTGCCTCCTTGGGCTTCACTGGTTTTTGTCTTTGACAGCAGAAATTTTTTGTTCACATTTGACAAAAACATTTGGTGAAATCAAAATAAATATTGGTAGCTCTCTAGCTTTGTGTTTCAGTCAGAACTGGAGATGATTAGGCTTCTACTAAGGAGAAGCCATAGAAATATGTTGTTTTGAAGAGAGGTACGAAAAAGTTACTATGGCACAGATTTTCTCTGGAAAAGTGGAAAAAACATTTTTCACTTCCAAGTTTGTGTTCATTCTGAAAGAAACATGGAACTTGTCTTTACCTTAATAAAGATGGTTTACAATTTGAAAAAGTCCCAGACGTTGACTGGTGCAGATTTGATAGTGCGTTACTTGAGCATTACATCTCTGCTTAAATTTTGTTTTCCTATTTGTCAGGTATTCTATTATCAAGATGTTAAATGCAGAGAAGAGATGTATGATAAAGACATCATCATGCTCCAGGTATAATGTTCTGAATAATTGCTTGCTTGATTCGTAACATTTTAATGGATTTGCTTTTTATCATAAATATGTATCATTTCAAAATAAAGGGTATTTTTCATAATGCAGAATTGTAATAATATCTGGTATTCATACTGTTTTTTTTTCAGATTGGCGCCTCTCTTATGGATCCAAATCATTTTCTATTGCTCTTACTCCAGAGATACGAGCTTGCTGATGCTTTCAAAAAGATCAAGCTCACCAAAGATCAGGTAAGCGTCAAGTATTCCTGCTAATGAATTTATGTACTTTGAATGTAAGGACATTAATGGAAAAATTAGCTACTGTTGCTCATTGTATTTTTTTAACTACCTTAAGAGTCAGTCAACAGAGCATCTGATCTAGTGGTTAGATAAAACACACAGTCACAGAATGATTTAGGTTAGAAGGGACACCTGCCGTCAAGCAGGACTGCTTGGAGCAGGTTGCCCAGGACCATGTCCAGGTGGCTTTAAAAAATTTCCAAGGAGAGAGAATATCCATCCAAGGATGGTTGCCCCACAACCTCTCTGGATAACCTGTTCCAGTGCTTGGTCACCATCACAATTAAGTAGTGCTTCCTGATGTTCAGAAGGAAATGATTTTGTGTTCCCAGAAGAAGTTTTTACATTTGAAATGAGCAGACAGGTTTTGCTCTCTCAGGCACACGTAGTTCAAAGTGCTTTCCAGTAAACTAGGCAGTTCAGGAAATAGCAATACTGGCGTGGTGTAAGAGTGAACAAACAGAACAGTGACCATCCTATCTAGTATGTCCCTTCTCTGCATATGTTTGTTTAGCTTTTCATTTTTTTTGTGTTCCACAAAGAACAGGTAGAATGATTGCTTGTGCAAACTGATTTCCTTGTTACTAACTTAATTTCAGAGGTTGTCTACTAAAATACAGGAAAATTACTTATCTACAATATTTAGGATCTGTCTCTCTATTCTTGATGAAACTTCCTTGGATTGTTGTGCCGCTTCTTGAGACTTGACATTTTTATGTAACTCTTCCTTTGGGACGTGTTTTCATCTGTTATTTTTTTTTCCCATACGTGAAACCTGTGCTTCAGTTGCAGAATAATAGATGCACTGTAAGTGCAGACATTTCATTCAACTCATTATAATGGAGAGATCTTTTCACAAAACAGTGCTTCAGTGATGTAGTGCATCTGAGGGCTGAGCTGAATCTCATTTGATGGATTTTCGTATGACAAAAACTCATTTCTCTCATTCTTGTAGGATTTGATCAAACAATGTAACGTACTAATAGAAGAGATGTTACAGATTATCATCTATGTTGTGGGTAAGTTTTCTTTCTCTCTAGTATGACAGTGATGGATAACTACAGTTGGAAAGAACAAGCTTGATTTCCTTTTTTAAAACATAGATTATTTGGGAAGGATAGTAGAAAATGCTTTAAGTAGATGGTTCAGTAATTCAAGCATTTGTCAACTGAAAGCAATAGTTTTATATAATAAAACAGCTGATAAGCTTACTTCATAACTGGCAACAAGGTATATCATAAGAAGAAATTCAGCCCATTTTGTTAGGAAACTAGGCCAATAAAGATCTTGTCATCTTCTCTCACACTTGGTATAGTAGAAGTTTACATTCCCCAAATACTACGAAATCTCAGCAATAGCTTTACTTTGCAAAAGTCAGAATTGCTTTGTAACTGTCGTATTTGCCATTGTCTTCCTTTTGATCAAATCTGGTAGGAGAAAGATATGTGCCTGGTGTGAGTAATGTGTCAAAAGAGGATGTTACCATGAGAGAAATAATCCATCTGCTGTGTATTGAGCCCATGGCTCACAGTGCAATCACCAAATCCTTGCCTGAAAATGTGAGTCCTTGTTTGCTACTTTTTTAAAACTTAATTAAACTTCTCTATTTCTGTCATTCTCCTGTTGATCTTTCCTACAAACAACTTATTTACAAATTTAATACTCTGGAACCAGTAACAGATGATCCACATTCCCTATGTTTAGGGAGTAAAATTCTGTTTTTCCACTCTGTTGAGCTTAGGTAAAGCTACCTAAACTGCTCTGTTAAGGTAGATCTGTTATAAAATCTGATATAAAATCTGATTTATATGATGGGTGAAAGTATTTTCTAACTGTCTTCAGAAATGCTTTGTAACTTGTTAGTTATGGTTATCTACTTCCTGAGTAACAGGGGGCAAAATATATTAATGAATTATAGAATTGTTCTGAATTTTTATGTCTATTTTTGTTATACATACCATAATACTGAAGTTATTTGAATCATGATGTGCTTATGCCAAAATATTTTTTTAACCAGGAGAACAATGAAACTGGCTTGGAGAATGTAATTGATAAAGTAGCAACGTTTAAGTAAGTTCTTAACAATATTTTTTTATAATTAACTTGAAAATGAAATATATATCTGTGTCTTATTTGGGTAAAACAAGCTGCACTATACTCTGTTCAGCTAATATTTTGCTGTCCTGAACTACATACGTTTTCATATATGTTGAGGAAAGAAAAGTGTGTTGAATATCTGAAACTGCTGTTTCTTTCCTTCAGCCCCTCTCTTTCTGCAGACTCACTTTGAGGAGTCTTATGAGTTTAGTGATCTTAAGTGGGAAAATGTTCGAAAGATAATTTTATTTCAGAAAAAGCTGGGAACCATAACAACTTGTTGTATCTTTGATCACCTAATTGTTGCTTCAAATGTTATTTATTGGCTAACTTTCTGTAGCTTTCAGATGAGGGATACATTTTTGAAAATATGTATGCAGGAAAAAAAAGTTGCGGCAGTTAAGGAAAAACTAGTTCAAATGTCTGCTATATTTTTGTCGCAGAAATGTCTTGTTATTGTAATTGGTTTAGTGTACCTTATTTTTAGTTTCATGCTTGCTTATATTTAATCAGTGACAACTACAAGCGTACCTAGGAATTTTGCTGTGGGAATTGTGTGGAAGATTGAAAAAATGCTGTTTTGGCTCATACAGATGGGCAGTAGCTCTTTGCATTGCTTGTTTTGTACCTTGGTTAAAGTAGTAACGGATTTTATACAAAAACATCCAACGTCTGAAATTCTAAGCCATAGAGTTAAAATGAATTTACTTGACTTCCTAGTGTGGTGTAGATGATGGAGGCAGAAATATTTTAGTACTAGGTCAAATTTAGGGTAGTCAACAATCTTGAAAGTTAAAGGCTTTAAAACCATACCCAGTCTGTTCTTTATAAGTTAACAAAGTAACCATCACTGTTTCCTTTCTTAATAGCGTTTTCTCAGAAAACAAATCCTGTGACTGGTTTAATTACTCCCAAAGATATGCCAAACTTAAGTTACTAATATCTGTCATAAAATCCTTCCTTTTTAAGGAAACCAGGTGTGTCTGGCCATGGAGTTTATGAACTGAAGGATGAATGCTTGAAAGAATTCAATATGTTCTTTTATCATTATACTAAGACCCAGCATAGCAAGGTAGGCTAATAATGTAAGATTCATTCTCAAAGGTAAAAACTGTACATGCTTATCAACGGCTGAAGGATCTTGATGAATCAAAGGAATTAATGGAGTTTAAAGTAACTGATTCTGGAGAGAATGTATGCAGAACTTTAGAACTAAACTTGTAAAGAAGCTTACATTGATTATATGAATTGTTGCAGTATGGCTTGTGTTAGTTTTTCCCATGGTGACTATTGTATTAACTCTGTTAAAGCTAAGGACAGAATGTACTGAGAATTATCATTGAATTGGAAGAGAGCAAACATTCCTTTTTTAAAATCTTATTGAGGAAGAAAGTATATGTTATTTCTCAAATTTCTTACAAGAAAATAAAGTGCTAAATTAAGAGTCATTAAGCAGAATTCATACAAGATTCTCGTTACATGACCAAGTATTGACTATGTATCTTGCTACGTGACTTTTCTGTAGGCTGAACATACACAAAAGAAAAGAAGAAAACAAGAAAACAGAGATGAAGGTAAAAATTCAGAACTAATGTCTCAACAAATGGGATAATACAGTAGTGCTTGTAGTTGTGTGTAAAATGAGCTTTGATAGATGGTTTGTGACTTGCATTGGATAGCTGAGTTCACATTAAATGTGTTGTTACGTTAGTAATTGTAATTAATTGGCGCTTGCCTTTTTTTTTGTAATTTAGGAGTTTTGGAAATTTTAGTTGAACTTGCATGTAGGCAAATCAACATGGCATAGTACTAAACTGTTCAGTTTATCAGTGGGTCTTTTATGGTGAAGTAAATAGAAGTCAAAATTTATTTTTGTGAGTGATTTCTCTAACAGGGACTTGAGATGTAGTGCTGTCTAGAGAAATATAATGCAGGAACCAGTGCTTCTTATCTATTCTATAAGTAGCTAATCTTATATTTTATATATTAAAAATTCTTAAAATCTGCATATACGTCCAACAGCAGAACTACATGCTTCTGTTGTAACACAAGCATTATTTTTCCTTAGAATTTACTTTTTCCCATTCAAGTCATGAGCATTAATTGAGTTGATTTGAGGAAGACTTTGTAAACTATTAAGTAAACAATTTAATGAAATCAACTATTTCCTACTTCTATTAGATGCAGCGGGTGATTACTTTTCTCTTCCCATGTTTCTGTTCCAGTGAATTCCATAATCTTTGTAACATATCCTCTTACTTAACTGACAACTAGTTTAAAAAGAAAATTGTATCAGATGGAAAACGTCATTTATGTATCACCAACATACATCAAGTATAAGGGGCAGTGCAAAATATTGAAGACTTGCTTTTATAGATATACCTAAATACTTTGGATTGCTTGTTTAGCTTAGTTTGCATGTGTTTTATGTAAGAACTTCTTAAAAGTACTTAGTTTAGCTAAAGATAAGAGCTAAAGATAAAAGCATAAACATTTGCATTTGAGCATGTTTTTATTGATTGTATAGGTCCAGTTGTTCTTTTGCTGGTAGTAGTGTGCTTGCTCCCTCTACTTTTTGCTGCAATTGTTGAGATGCCAGTATGCATATGAATATATTTGCATACCTCGATTTCCTAGCATTGCCGCCTCCTCCTCCTCCGGACTTCTGTCCTGCGTTCAGTAACGTGGTGAGGATTCTAAACTGCGATGTTATGATGCACATACTGCGAACCATCCTTCAGAGAGCGGTAGAACTGGAAACCCACTTGTGGACCGAAGCTATGATTCAAATGGTAAGGTTAGCTTTGGTGGTCTTCCCATGACGTTTGCTGTGTTGTCTCTTAACAGCTTCTGATATGGTCAAAATGCGTGAAGATAAACTCTGAATGATAAGAAGGAATTTCATGATCTCCAGACCTGCTTTTGTAAATATAAATGAAGAAAATATTTATCTCTACCATAAAACAAAAACATAGAACAAAAATGTTAAACTACAGATGTTCTGTTTTGCTTCCCCACCTTCATAGCCTCCTCCCTGTGTTTCAGTATGTAGTTCTCCTTACCTCATCCATGTTGTGAAATAACCAACCTTTTGGTCACATTAAAGATGTTAGTTATGTCATCCTTTAAACTGTAGAATGCGAAGATAGAAATATCTTTGAGACACCAGTCACAAAATAATTTTGTATGCATTTATACATTTTATTTGACCATGGTTGACTTTATGCTTCAAAAAAAAAAATTGCTGAATCTGTTGAGATGCTCTTTTGTATTTATAAGTTCTGGACCTGAATTTATAGACTTGCTGAATTAATTTTATCAGTTAGAGTATGCATATATATATATTTTTTTACAAATTGCCTGCTAAGCTTTGGATTTTGGAAGTAATAAAATACTCGAAGGTTTCTGTATGTAAGTAAAATGATATGGTCCATATTTTACTAATGTAAAGTATGCGAAGTTAATTTTAGTGCAAGAGATGCAGGAAGATTAATTATATTGTACATTGATATTTGTCCTTTTGTGTACGATTTTCGCACTTTTTCTCGTTTCTGTGTTTTATCATGGGTAAAATAAGCGTGTAATAGAGCACTACATTAAACATTCTTATTTGACATACTACTTTTCCAGACCTCTAGTGATGAATAAGAAATAGCATTTTTGTCTTTTAGGTGCTTCATCTCCTTTCTTTAGGATTATTAGAAGAGAAGCAGCAGTTACAGAAGTCTCCAGAAGAAGAAGTAACGTTTGATTTTTATCACAAAGCAACAAGTATGTTTAATTTTCTTGGAAAGAGTAGAGCAAATTAGTGTAACTTAATTTTTATGAGGACAAGAACAACATCAGAAAAACCCAAACCTCATTTATGCATTTCTATGAGGGATGTAAAAGTAATAACTATTTCATAATGAAACTATTCTAACAAATAATTTAAAAACAAGAGGAAGATTTTTGTTATTTTTTTTGTCTGTCTTCTGAAAATGTGAAATAATTCTAAATGGAACGTGTTGCAAAAGAAATCTAATTGAAGAGAGTGTTCCCATTTCTGAAGTATTTTTTTTTAAGGCCAAAAAAGTTCTTAGGAGCCAAACTCTGGAGAAGAACATTAGTGGAACTATATTTTTATGACAGTATTAGCTTATACACAATGAGCTTCTAGCAAGCTGGTGTAAAATTCAAGGGATCCATTGATTCTCTTTGAAGCTGAAGGCAACTCTGTTTCTGTTTTTTGTCTCTGATTCTCTGCCCTTAGAAGTAGAACAAACTACTTATCTACAGTTGGGAAAGATTGTGCTACGTTTAGGTGAATAAACAGGGTCGACTTAAGACAGAACTATAACTAAAGCATTGTGTTCATAAATGTGTGCTATATAATAAGGCATTTCCGTGGCTGTAAGTATACGTAGCTTTTTCTCCCCTCTGACTGCATTCTTGTTTGCTTTCTTTCTTAAAGGAATGGGAAGCTCAGCCTTGAATGCTGTAAATGTATTAATGCTTCTGGAAAAATTAAAAAGGGTTCCTCAGTTGGAGGCACAGAAGGACACAGTCATTTGGATACTGCAGGTACACAGTGGGGACATAAGTATGATCTGATTGTAGTAATTTGGAAAAAGCTGTCCTGAAGGATGTTATGCTTTATATATATGTAACCCACTAAGTAGTGTTTGCAGTTCCAGTAATTTATTTAGAAGCTGAGAAATGTTGGAACATTTCTTGCTCATGTATGTATTTTATACATAAATCTTGTTCCTCGTGTTTCTGTTGTAAAATACATAGGTCACTCTGAAAGTAATGCTTCCTGTTTATTTCCATGGAAACTATATCAGATGCAAAGAGTGCAATAGCACTGCTTGATAGAGCGAATTCTCAACAGTCACTACCATTAGCTATGCATTTTTGCTGGTGATGAACAAGAGCCTGCATGCTGCACTTGTAATAATCTGCACCATTGGAGGCGACTTGCTGTCACCGCTGCTGAAACACACTACCCGCCACCTCACTGTACTTGCATCCACTGTTTTGCCACCATAAGTGTTCATCAAGCTTCAGTGAATGTCAATAGGTGCAATTTTTTTCTGCGTGGAGGAACTAAATTACAAACATTTGCTTCATAGGCACTTCCATGTCAGATGCCATTTTGTCAGACTGCCCCTCTGCTGTCATGTGTCGCAAAGAAGTAAATGTAACTGAATTTTGGTGGGAAGATTAAGCCTCTACTGCCAGCTCACCAGCAGCCACCTCTGATGTTGTGGGCCAGTGTTATAAAAGAGGAGGCAATACTTTTGGAGCAGCCCTCTTTAGTTGTAATTGAGCAAAGCTTATAAATTAGGAATGCATTTCAGAGACTGTTTGTATCAAGACTTCTGTCAGACTGATACAATGGCCGCATTGTACATTTGATATGGGGTATTTTTCCATCTATCTCATAGTTTTTTCCCAGTAAAAGGGATGGGAAAAGCCTCTAGAGCTGTGCCATCTTGCCCAATGTAGAAAAAGAGGCTGCGGCTTTTTTTAGCAGGAGTTCTGCTATCAAATCTTGGGCATCAGTGGCCTTTGGTTTAGGTGGCAAACACAGAATTCAAGTGCTCTGGGAGAGGAGTTAAAAAAGAGGACAAGAATCCAAAGTAAGGTTCCTAAGCTCTCCTTAGCTGCTGAAATTTGACTGCCCTGGTGTATACTTGTAGCGGGAAGTTTGAAAGGTTTTGAAGAAGTTGTTCTTCTAAAATTGTAAGGGCAGAGGTAAAAATGTACTTAGCGTATAATTTGCTTTTTAAATAATATGTAAATTGAGGGTATTTGAAAGTATCAAAATTTGAAGTTTCTTAGAGTGGACAGCTGGAAGAAGTAAAGTCTGATTATTTAAAATCAAGTCTTAAATATACATAAGCTGAAAAACTTTCTCTTCCACATGTTGGTTCTAGTGATTGCAGTCTGTTTCCATGGGTTATTCCATCTCTCTCCTTGAAGTAAGCTAGTAGTCTGCCCATTATTCTGATATACAGATGTCATTCTGATGGAAGGGCTTTAGCTGTTTAGAAATATTAGTGCTGGAGAATGAGTGGAAAACTTGGAATAAATCTACATTCCTTTATACTCGGAAGTATTCTTCAACTCCAGGGCTGTTTTTGTAATAGAAGAGCATGGCAGTTGATTTCATCCATTTGAAATCTGAATGAAACTAAATATCAAGAAGTTTGATCTTACGTATTTTGTAGCAACAGCCAAGTTGCATTTCATCTTTAACACGAAACACTCTCTTCCTAGATGTTTGACACAGTGAAAAGAATGAGAGAAAAATCTAGTTTGACAGCAGTAGTGGCTCCATCAGGCTCAGAAACTGCAAAAGGTGATGAGGTAATAATAATAATACTAATGAAGTTCAATAGGAACTTTAATGTTTTTAATTGTATTCTGAAAGAGGTACATAATTTTGTTACGCGAAAGTAATCATTTTAGGTATTAATTTCTAATAAAACCTACAAATGCCATTTAGATTCTAATTCTTGTATTCATTAAAAATATATGTGCTAAGCATGTCTCACTGAGTTAGCAGCTGTGTGTTTTTTGTTGTGCTTCGAGTTTAGTTAAGTGAGAGTATTCAAGGAAAGTAAAAGGAGAAGGGAATTCGCTTGTGTCCATTTTTGCTTTTATCTTTGTGGTTTGATCACCTTTTATTTTATCTGTGATAGTGTCTCCCCTGTCCAACTTTTAGGTGATTGCTCTGACTGTGCATCAGTGTCTACCCACTTCTCTCAGAGTAACTATTGAATCCAGTGATGACATGACGCAGTAGAGTGGAGTTTTTAAAGATTACTCCAGTCCTACAAGTTTCTTTTAACTGTAGGTGGCTGAATGGGAGAGTCTGGCAACTCTTAGTGTGCAAAGGCAGGCCAGTTTAATCTGACACATTCTGTTTGACAGTAACTTGCTGCTGAACAACTCTGTGGACAGTCATTGCATGCATAACTCTAAACTTAAATAGCATATGCTGTGTTTCTTTTTTGAGAAAGATTTAATGGGATAGCTGGTAAGGTAAAGGAACAAAATACAAGAAACTGTAAGAAACCAGTCAGTTAGTTCTGCTACTCAGAGAGCAGGTTTTTTTTCCAGTTTTCTTGAAAAGTAATGGCATCTTGAATGAAAACTGCACGTGATGTTAAATTTGAGCATAGAGTTGTTGAATAAGAGTTGAATTCCATATATCTTAATTATAGCTACCTGTGTTTTTGAATTCTACATTTTCAAGTTATGTAAATCCTTTGCTTATAGTTCTTGAAAACATGATAGATGAGGAAATACTGGAAGAGGAATAGTTGTCCAGTATACAGTAAAGAAGAATGGGGGGAACGTACAGTCCTCAGATGCATGAAGTTCTGCCACAAAAGTAGAGGAACAATCTGTTGACAGTGTCCTTCACAGACAGTTCAAGACAAAATTATCTTAAATTTCTCTAAGGGGCATATGGGATTCACAGTAGGGATGACACAAGTTTCACTTATGGTGGGAATAACAACACTACAGGCAGTGTTTGGTGTTTGCTAAAGTTTCCTGAGAATAGACTGTGTGGGCACTTAAATAAAATGGATCAGGTATTGATCCTGTTTTTCTGCTGGAGGTGGTACTGGTGACACCTTGCATATCTGTATTTCTTTTCTTCAGTGACTGTAGTCAACATTTTGACAGTAGCATTAACTTAAAAAAAAAAAAGTCACCCAAGTGATGTCAGTTAAGGAATTTGATGTCAGTACACATATGCAAAGGAATCTTCTCATTTTTTGATGTTCTCTTTGCTTGTGATTTCTTCTACTCTAAGACACAGAGCACTCAGGATAAAGAGAAAGCTGAGCGAAAGAGAAAAGCAGAAGCAGCTAGGTTGCATCGTCAGAAGATAATGGCTCAGATGTCTGCTTTGCAGAGGAATTTCATTGAAACCCACAAACTCCTTTATGAAAACACGTTGGAGGCACAGGGGAAAGAAGATGCTATAATGGAAGAGGAAAGGTAAGAAAAAGCAGATGTAGAGTTATGGCAGGGAAATGTTTATTACCTAAATTGGATTCTGCCATGAAAAAATCCTGAGAGTAGGGTCAAGGGGCAAAATGTCATCTCAGTCATCAAATCTGTTTCTCAAATTTCCCACCTGCAATGCTTGTTTATTCTGTTAAATAATTATATATATACTAGGTTACTCGATGCTGGAACAGTGGATTTACTTTATAGAGGAGCGTAAATTAAACTATAAGAGAAATATTTCTTCAGACGGTAAGTGATTATTATGTAACATCTGGAAAATATTGTTAGAGAGCTGCTTAGCTGACATCACTGTACTTCAGGAAATGACTGTCTACCTTGAATGAGAAATTAAATATCTAATCTGGAAAGATTTTGGAAGCCATTATATGTTATGGTTAAGTTGCAGTGAAGAAAATACGCTTCTTGTAGCTCTAGTTGCTACTATTTCTTTTCATTAGTTTTTAAATCTAATTCTATATTGGAGATCTTCAGTTTAAATTGATAGAAGGGAAAAAGGTACTTCAAGAGAATGAACTGCTAACTTGCAGACTAGATAAATCAGTTCTGTGTTACTTTGTAATTATATATACTGGAATAAATGCAGTTGAATTCATTTGCCCTCACTGAGGTCATACAAAACTCAGAAAAGATTTTTTTTTCCTCTTGTACTGCTTGAGATGACTTGGTGCATTATAAGCTTTTCTTTTTTCCTCTGTAGAGGTTTCAAACATATAAACACATTGTTGCTTGTATTGGACAAACCACTTAACTGTTATGATAAATCCTAACTTTAATGTATATTAACATTATACGTGACTTTTTTATCATCTTTGTAAGATCACAGGTTTACTGTCACCCGCTCTTTTTAGTTCTCATGCTGAATTTCTTTGATTTTTTTGTTATTAGAAAACTATTCTTAGAATGTTATATTTTTAAACAAATCAGTTGTAGTGGAAATGCTGCAGTAGTTGGCAAATAATTGGAACTGAAAGTCAGTTGCAGTCAAAAGGGGTCCTTGTTTTTCATGAGTGGTGGATAATGAGAGTAGTGTTGCTGCAGGTAAGTGAAAACAGCCAGGTGCAGAAATGTCTTAGCTTTATGCCATACACTTTTCATAAAGTGATTATACTTTGATAAGCAGGGTGATGCAATGAAGCTAATAACAGACAGACGCTTTTAAGATGATCAGTTAGTGGGTATTGGTTAAAAAAAAGCATAGCTTTATGAGTTTTGGTACGGCTTATTGTTTATGGGGAGAATAGTTTAAGAGTAGCTATGTTTAACAGTGATAGCAACAGCATAGTTCTGGACGTATGCATTGCTCCTGTTCTTCAGCAACCCGCTGCTCTTACACCAAAAATTGTGAGTTGTCTTAATTGAGATTGCACAAAACTATTTGGGAAAGCAGAGAGATCTACTGTATGTTTTTTTTAAGAATGAAAGATATGATTTTACTGTATCTGTACAATTAAAATAGATTTAATTCAATCTGTATTGCGTATAATTGCCTGAATGTCCTGCTGTCTGAACTGATTTCTTCCTGTTATTCAGTGTTAAGTGGCTTCCATTTTTCATGTTAAAAAAATACCAAATTTTACTGAAGATTCACGTGTTTCTTCATTGTTTAGCCATTGTTTGGTTTTGTAAAGCATTTAGGCATAAAACCAGAGTATGCCTTGAAGAAGAAAACACTTTTTTTAAAATCTGTTACCTATGTTATTTCAGCATGTCTTCAGCAATTGATTACTCCAGAATTGCTTTGGGTCCCAAACGAGGTCCATCCATTGCTGAGAAAGAAGTTCTGACCTGTATTCTTTGTCAGGAGGAGCAAGAAGTAAAGCTGGAAAGTGCTGCTATGGTATTATCTGCTTGTGTCCAGAAATCAACTGCCTTAACTCAGAACAGAAGCAGAATTCTTGAACTCTCAGGGGGTATGCAGTTTTCTCCTTTTAGAGTGCAAACAATTCTGTACCTCGAGCTATGTCCTTTGAACCTAATTAAACTGTTCAGTCCGATTGCTAAATGATCTACCTTTATTTAAAAAAAAGTGAAAAATTTTATACTGCTCTCAAGTCCATGCTTTAAAATTTAAATATGAGAAGTGTATGAAGATGTACATTTTTTTTCCCTTGAGAAATCAGAGAAAACAAATAAAGACTTGGTGGGAATGGTTACTTCAGAGGGGAAAGAAAGCAAGAATGTTAACAGTTCCTGTTTATTTAAGTACACCAGCAAACTCTCACAACATGGGAAAAATACATAAGCATTTTCAGAGTGCCAGTATGGTAATCATGGGAATTCTTTCATGTTCAGGAAGTGTTAACTTATATTAAAAAATGAAATAGAGAATTGCAAGCAGGGATTACATAACATCTTTCAAGGATGAATGTATAAGCAAAATACACAGGGGTAGAGCTGCATATTGGAATATTGGTAGCAAGAAACACGAAGACCAGGAAGCAATTTTTATAAATGTGTGGTTGATTTGTGGTCAGCTCATATGGCACAATGAACCTTATGTCTTTTTTCTTTGTAATGACACTACTGCCTAGAAAGTAGCTTTTCATTCTGTTTGTGCAGTCCACTATTCCTGTTTTAGTATAGAAGTGCAATCTCTTCAGTTTTTACATGTCAAATAGAATTGTTGAGGAAAGGGGAGTTTGGCATTGTTTCTTATTTGTCAAGCTTATTTTTGGGTATTATCCTATTCTATATCATGTTTGCTAACGTGTACCAAGTGATTTCACTTCAGGTGTTTTGTCTCTTTGTTTAGGTCAGTAACAAATACTGGCGAATACTAAGCTTGCAGCGGGCTCCTACAGATTCCCATTTGGCTGATTTTTCTTTTTAGCAACAGACTACTGATAATAACGATTTTGAGCCTGCTGTAAGGAGTTCTTATCTAGAGCGTGTCCTAATTGCATCATTTTTTTTGTCTCCTGTCTTTTCTGGTACTCTGAAGTACGCATTAAATCCTGTGCTCTTGTGTTCAGATACGCTTACAAGCTTTCTGCAGTGTGGTGTTGCGCCACTGAAATAATCAGGAAACTAATTTTCTTTCCTAAAGCTATTTCTGGATTTTATTTGTAGAATTTACTCTTTACAGCGTAGTTCTCTACAGCTCATCAGTTGTGCTTTTTTAAAGTTGGTCAAATTCAGGTGTATTGGTTCAAAATCATGGAAGTACACCCAATTAGATTTAGAGATCTGCCATTGTTGAGCTCAGTATTATTTAGGTATTTTTAAGTGGAAGGTTGAACCTCAGTTTGAGTTTCTATGCAGCACAAAGACATCAGTATGTTGTCATTAAGATGTTGCTCTAAAGATTTTGGCAGATTCAGTTAAAAGATAGCCTTGCCTTTGTTATTTGCTGATGCTGTTTATGTTACTGGTTTGAAAGCAGAGTGAATTAATTGAAGAAATGCATCATCTAAGGACTAGGAAGGTGTTTGTTTAGAACCAAACAAACCCCATTTTTAACCAGTTGACTATTGCTTTGGGATTTTCTTTCTCTTGCCAACTCGTGGAAAGCCTTCAGTAGTTTGTGGACTCTGGCTTGTGATGATTTTTTTAGAATATTGATCTGAAAATGCTCGTGAAATCAAGCAAACTGTGGAAAAGGAAAATCTAGTGTCTTATATATGCAGTTGTTCATTTCTGCTCATTGATTAAAGATTACGTTGCTGTTTTTTAAATATTTTTTATTTCTGCTGTGTTTTTTTATAGATACAGTAGATCCTCTGTTCATGCATCCTGACTTACCATGTGGAACCCACACAGGAAGCTGTGGCCACGTGATGCATGCAGCCTGCTGGCAGAAGTAAGGATATGTCATGGCAGTTTTTCATGTTAATTTATTTTCTGAAAAAAACTAAATGCATACTGAAAACACAGTATAGTAAGTGGATATTGAATTGAAAACTATCTGCTTGTCTAAAAATGAAATATAGCACAAAATTCTTCAACCGTTGAGAAAAAGCATCATCAAAAGGTTTCAGTTGCCTTCTATGACCCAGAGAAGAATCTCCAGGGAGATAAGATAAAACCAATGGGGTAAAAATAGTCAAGAATAAGAAACTTCATCTAGTAGATTTTATTTTTCTCAGTTCAATGAGAACCAGTAGGAATCTTCTAGATGGATGTTCTACAATAGTCCTTAAGCATGTGAAGACTGTTACCTGCTCAGTGCTCAAAGGTAGAAGCTGATTAATCCCAGTGAACCCAGGAGAAAACCTGGCATTTAGACTAGAATACAAATAGTTTAACCTTTGAATGTCGATTACTCCCTACCACATTGAACAAACTTAATAAAAAGTAGGACAGAAGAATTGATACATTGGTTGAAAAATATAATGGGTGTTTATTGTTTGAGGGAGCCAGGGATTTACACCAAAGGTGCTGGATTAGAATACAGTCGGAAATATTAATAGACAAAGTTGCTCATTTTCTAGATTATAGCCATCCTGTTTGGCTTTAGCTACACGTGTAGGATCACAGAGATTGAAGCTAACATTCTCTGCGTTTTCAGTCCATATAGGGTCAGTAATTCTAAACAAGATAGATTCTGTGAAATAATACTAGAACTTCAATCCCAATGAGGTGTTATCAACAGATAGAGTTGGGTCATGCAAATACAAGTTATTTTTTGTTGTCAAATGATGTAAATATTGTCTTGATGCTTGTGCAATTTTACTTTAAAAAGCCTGACTAACTTCTGGTGTTTATCATTTATTTTTCTATACGTATATTTTTATTTAGAAAAAAAATACTACAAGAAAGATAGGTGCACACACTTAAAATGATACAGTAGTATGTTCCTTGAGTATAATACATCTGCTCTTGGCAGATTGATCCACATCTACGTAGATCTAAGTAGTACAACACTGGAGCTCAGTTCCCTTGCTCTTTTTAAGAAAAGATGGCTTGCTGTATGGGTAAATGGGATTAAAATGGACAACAGGCTCTTCTCATACGGGATGGCACAGAAGGTTTGAGTATAGTCTTTTACTTACTATGTAACAGACATCCTAACTTACTAATATTCCTCCAAATTTTGCCTGCCACCTTTCTAGAGTATCTGTGCAGCCTAAAAATACTGCACAGTACTCTAAAACAGTACAGGTTCAAAAGAATGTAATATCTTCGTAGTTGATATGTATGAGGAAGAGGAGTTTATTGCTATAACAGTTGTTTAAATTTGGGAGACCATAGATCTATGTTTTTTGTTGATTTTAACAGATTGCTTTCATAAATACTCTGTAATCATTGGGACCTCTGTCAATCACTCCCGCACACAACCTTTTTCTTATTAGATAAATTATATTTTTTAATCTTAAGATATTATACTTCAAAATAATAACTAGCTGTTACCTTAGTGTGAAAGTTAAATAATTTCATATCTCTTTTAAAGATCCTACATGTACAGTCTGAGTATTAGTACTAAATTTACTTGCCTGTATCAGACAAGCAGATTTGAATGTTGGGTTGTTTTATTCCTAATAATGTGAGTGCTACTGTGACGTTAATGAAATCTGAAGACTTACTGCATTCGCTAAGGGATCAAATTTATGTAAGAAAACCGGTAAAAGTATTAGTTATTTCTCAGTTTGCTTTTGAGTTTAAAACACCATATGATTTTGTAGTACAAATTACTCTCCCTTTTAAAAGAAGGCAATAGGTTTTTTTATGAAATGTTAAAGTAGGTTTTCATAAAATTAAATACAAATGTGTACAAATCCTATTTCAACATTTCTAATGGATTTCTTCTGAGAGATTTTAGATTCTGTGTTTAACTATTTAGAAGATGGGAGGGAAGAAGAGAAATTATAAGGACTGTTTGCATGCAAAAATGTCATTAATATTAATATAAATATAAGTGGATCTTAAAAGGAAGGGAAAGTTGCCACTATTTTGACCAAGTGGTATGCAATGCATTTTTTGCCTGAGTTTATATAAGTGACTAAAGATCCAATTTTATTTTCATGTCCAAGCACAAGAAATAGTTATCAAAGGAAAGGTATTAAGAAAAGAATTAACATATGATAAGACTTAATTGCGTGAAATTTTGTTTTTAGGTCACATTTGATCAATTCCATTGTTTAGTAATTCTCTTTTCAATGTTCTAGGTACTTTGAAGCCATGCAGCTGAACTTCCGACAGCGCCTGCATGTTGAACAGATATTTGACCTAGAGAACGGAGAGTATCTTTGTCCACTTTGCAAATCTCTGTGCAATACTGTGATTCCTATTGTTCCATTGCAGGCTCAAAAAATAAACAGGTGAATTAATGGACCACATAGCCTTTTTTAAGTTTGATTTTTGGGGTGGGTTGACTTTTCAGATTTTGGGAAGGTAATCTTGGGCTGACTTCTTCCTCTGTGTAAATGCCCATTTGTTTCCTTACTGACCACTCACCCAAATATGCTTCTTTTGGTAGTCAGTCATTTTTTGAAGGCATTTCTAGACTGACTATTTTTGGAGTATATACCATGTAAGGCAATATTTAGATCTATACTTAGGCTAATGCTGTTTTTTTTAAAAAAAAAAACTCACTAGTTTGCCTGCAAAAGTATGCAACTACTGAGTTCATGTATTTTGGTTTGTGTGTCCTTTATTTTAAGACTTTATTAAGGTTATTTGAGTGTTAAAGTAACACCTGCTTTCCATTTCTTTTCTCAGTGAGGATGCAGAGGCAGTAGCTCAAATTCTTTCCCTGTCTAGATGGCTGGAAACCATCATAGTCAGGATATCAGGCTACAGTGTGAAAAATGCAAAAGGTTTGTTATCTTCATTTTATAGCTTGTCTGTGGGATATCTAATACACCAGTTTTAAGTATAATACACGTGTTTTAAGTAATATCAACTGAAAACTTAAAATATAGGGTAATTTTGCTCTCAATCAAGACAGTGTAAGATAAAGCTGGGGTTAAAGTCATAGGTCTTTCAGAGCTGATAGCTTTATTTCAGAGTGTTCTCATCAGTTTTCTGGTTTGATATCTTTTCTGCCTTCCCTGTACAAGAGAATTCCGTACACTCGGGGAGGATAGCTGCTTGTTATCACTCAGAGTTAAGTTTTTGCTTGAATAGTTTGTAATAAAAAGAAAAAAAATTTAGATTTAGAGGGTTAGAATGAAATGTTTAGAAAACATAAGTTACAGAGAATCGATATATTCCTTGCACTCCTAGGATGCAGGAAAGGTTTCAGCTGCTTCTGCTGTATTTTTCTCAATAAAGCAAAGAAAAAGTAGTAAGAAAGCACTACTTTAATCCTCACGTATTTGCAAATAGAGAGAAAGGTTAGGAGGATAAGTAGAGCATCTTGGCTGGTGAGGTCTGTTTATAATTATTTTCAAACCAGTTAAAAAGGAGGTCTTGCTTCTGTTAGACTGCTATAAAAATGATAACTTATCTGTGTTTTAATTTTGATCATCCAATTTCTTCTCGAAGGAGAAAACCAGAATGCACCGGCTTTTGTCAACAAGGGATTGGGGACTTCTGCTTTAGAATTCCATTCCATCCTTAGTTTTGGAGTTCAGTCCTCGTAAGTGCTTTTTTGACTATATTAATTATCTGTAATCTAAACAAACTTCAGGATTTATATTGAAGGGAGACATTCAATTTTTCAGTCTGAATATGGGCTTACTTGTACATTTCCCTAAGCATTCATTGAATGTCAGCTCTGTTCAGACCTAGATGAACCTCTTGGTCAAACCTAGTCTGGCAGTGTTTACTTTCTTATTACAAAACTGAGTGTAGTTTTCTAATTCAGAATTCCAGTTGTTTTGGCCACTTTCTGTGCTTCCAGGCAAGTCACTTAATGTCTGTTTGCCTTAATTTTCCTGCTGTATGTTTGTTTGAGGGATAGCTTTCACTTGTTTTAGATACAATAATTTAATACAGATTACTCATTGCTGTCTTGTCTACTTGTGTTCCAGTGGACAAAAGCTCTTTTCCATCAAAACAAAGCAAACAGAGGCTTCTGAAGTGTACTTAGCTAGCTTCTTTTAAAATAATGCTACTTTTAAATCAAGTACTTTACTACTGTTACCTCTGACTGACATCATTGTTATGGAAAGTGCTTACACATCTGGTGTTGTAAAAAAAAAAAAAAAAGTCACCAGAAGGTTGAATCAACATCTGCAGCTTGTAAACAGGAGGAAGACTGACCTTTATGCAGCCTGATAATGAAAGGACAAGGGGGAAAGGTTTTAAACTAAAAGAGGGAAGATTTAGGTTAGATGTTAGGAATTTTTTTTTTTTTTTTTATTCAGAGGGCATTAAGGCACTGGAACAGGTTGCCCAGAGAAGCTGTGGATGGCCCATCCATGGATGTGCTCAAGGCTGGGTTGGATGGGGTTGGATTTCTTCATTCTCCCAGGTTGGCTCTAGCCTGGTAGCTCTTATTCTTTCTATTTTTTCCTATTTATTTTTCCATTTTATTGCTATTTTATCAAGGTTCTTGTTATTTGCAGTAAAAAAGAGGAAAAAATAAGAGGTCCAAAATTTGAGTATTTAGAAAACAGAAGTTACCGAGAATCAAATGGATTCCTTGCACTGCTATAGTGCAGGAAAGTTCTTTTTTTGCTACTTCTGCTATTTTTTCCTTGTCAAAGCAAGAAGAAAGTGGTAGTGGAAGCTAGTCATTTTTTCCCCTCTTTGTATTTAAGAATTCTTTCATAAATAATCTTGACTTTGTTAGCAAACGATTGACATAGAAATAACAAGCACTGTTAATAGTTCAGGCTGAAGTTATCTTGGCTTACTTTTGCAGAGCCAAATACTCAAGCAGTATCAAGGAGATGCTTATTCTGTTTGCAACCACCATTTATAGAGTTGGACTAAAAGTTGCTCCAAATGAAGCTGATTATCGGATTCCTATGATGACCTGGAGCACATGTGCTTTTACAATCCAGTGTATAGGTAAGGCATCATTTGGATTTTTTTTTGACTCAAAACTCTTAAGGCTGTTTGATTTGTAGAAATGTATACAATCTGAATGTATAAATAATAATGGTAGTTCTACATAAAGAAGAATATAGGTTAATAATTCGTATTACATGTAGTAATGTGATCTTTAATCTGGTATAAACAATAGAATGCTTTTGTTAGATGCTTTTGGTAGCATTTAAAATACACTATTAACATATGTAATGCCAGCACTGGTGAGTTTAATCTTTGAGAGCTGTGTTATGAACTGTAATGTTAAGCATCTATGAATATTGCAAAGCTGCTGAAGATAATCAAAATGCCATGTGTGTTCTGTGCAGCTAACTATCTAATTACTATGAAACACAACTTCCTTTCTCAAGTTTTACTCATAAACATGCTTTTCTAATACATCGGGGTAATCATTCTTGAATGATCTATGTGATTAAGCTGATTACTTCTTTTTGTCTTTATTCTTGAAACATTTTCATACAATTTGTAGAATAAATGTGGTTCTTTATATTCTGAAGCTGCTTAAAAACATGTGGTATGATAAAATTCTGACATGAATCTATTTTTGAAGGCAAAATAATTTATTAGCTTTGCTTTTTCTGGTTAATGTACCTGCTTACTAGTCACTGTTGTTTCATTTGTCTACTATATGCACAAAGAAAATGGCACTACGGACATGGTGCTGTAACTGAATCAGTAGTGACTTTTAGGCAGGGAATAAGGCAGGAATGCCCAGAAAAGCTGATTACAGCTTTTTTGTTTTGGATTTTATCATAATGTTCAAATGGTTAGGAGAGGACTGGAAGCCACGCAGCTGTCTTTACATGTACCTAATGCCATGTAGATTGTTTTTTATTTTATCTTGAAAAAATAAATGAACAAAAAAATCCAAAGTGAGATTTTTGTCAACAAGGGTATATATGTAATAGCTGCTATCACAGATGTGATATCAAAAGCATATGACAGAAGTATAAGATTTAGATGCCTTACCAGGCAAGGACTGTAACATACGAGGGATCACAATAATAGTCTGGCATGTGCTGGGCCATAGAACTTCAAAATACAAGTGTATTTTTTCCCATGTTTTGTCAGCAACTCTACATGATGCCTGTTGAACTGATGTATAGAAATGCTAAGTTAAAATACTTTTTTATTAAATGTTTAAAAAGAATATTTTGTAAGATCTTTAAAGTTACCAGTTCATCTCTGAGGTGACTAAAACATAGTAACATTCAATTAGATGCCTTTTTACTCAGTTAAGTTCATTTGACTTCTTAACTTTATTGGCTTATTTTCTCTTTATTATCCCTCCAGTACCAGTGTGCTTGAGAAGGGAAGCTGATCTGTGTTCTAATTTGGGAGATTTGTTTTCACAAGATTTTTATTAAACTACAGTCAAATTAAGTAGTGGGAATTTGAGGACCAGATAGCTGTGTAGCATCCCTGTAAACATACCTTGATATTTGTGAGCGTTGTGTACGTGTAATTGAAAGTACAACTAAATCCGTAGAACCTTCTATCATCATTCAAATGAAGCAATGTTCCTTTAAATCTTAGTTAGATGTGAAAACTCTTCTAAAAAAAGTGTAAAAAACCCTGTTAGAACCATTTATGTAGGAGTCCTTTGGTGCCAGTTACGCTGGATTTTTCAAGAGAATTCTAAGCAAGTTGCTCATCAAATTATGCTGTGCTTTAAGAAGGATGTATACTAAGAAATGTTTTTACACTTGACTGTATTTATTTGTAACTCAAACAGAAAGGTTACGTTCCTGTAGAGCAAAACATAATTTTTTCTGTGTTTAATTTTAAGAAAACCTCTTGGAAACAGAGGGCAAGCCTTTATTTGGATCTCTACAGAATAGACAGGTATGGGCAAGTAGATATGCAGTACATTTGCATATATGAAAATACACTGTTGAAAAACATACTGTTGAAACTGCTTGCATTCTCTATTGTGAATTATCTCTGAAAATACGGTTCAGACTGGTAACATAAAAATATTCTGGAAAATGTTTCAACTTCATATGGAGGTTCATATTTAATTCACTTGCCAATACATTTTCTGTTTGTGAGGGTATGTGCTCACTGATTTATTTTGCTACTATCATTTTCCTGTCCAACCGTTTTCTCTTGTGCTCTAGCACAGTGGCCTTAAAGCATTAGTGCAGTTTGCAGCTGCTCAGAGAACAACGTCACCACAGGTCCTGATTCAGAAACATCTGATTCGTCTTTTAGGAGGTATTGTGTTCCTTTTGTATTGCAGAAGTTTCTGTTGAAAGGTGGCACACACCCTTAAACCAACATAGAAGGAAAGGGCAGAGTACTGGCAACAGTTACCTTCAGTTTCTATAATGTTTCCTTGCATCTCAAAGTTTTACTTGAACTGAAGTAATCAGTAGTTCTGTTGACCCAGCCCTGTATCATTTGAAGTTCTGAAAAATCCCCTAACCCAGATTACCTAGGCCTTGGAGCTACTCAAGTCTGGAATGTCTACAAATGGTAGCGTTTAGAATTGCTCAAATTCTTAAGGCTAAACACGTAGACAAACCCACAAATCAGATATTACTCTCTCAATTGTTAGATTTAATCTTTTTACTATTTTTGAAAGGCTACTTGCATCGTAGTTTAAGATATCGGGGTCTCAGGGAGAACTGTTTTTTATATTTCTTGCCAGTATGCTGAATGTGGTGGCCTTTATGAATACTATTTTTTTAACATGCCTTCTGTTGAACAGGATGCTTGTGTGTGCAGGCTTTTGGATTCTGCTAGATTGCAAGGCATCTAGTGTTGATGGTGAGATTCATAATTAATATCTTTATTTTGTAGTTATTCTACCAAACTTTAAAACGGAAGACACTCCATCCCTCTTAGAAGTAGATATGTTCCACATTTTGGTAAGGAGATTCATTTTATTCTTCAGTAATAATGTGGTTTTTTTTTAGAACCTAGATTTTTACGTGATTTTACCCTGGATTAGCTGTTCACTTGATTGAATTAAATGATTGTGTGTGAACATTGCATACAAGCAAATTACTACATACTTCTGCTACGTAGAAGTGTTTACTCTTAGTTCTACTGTTTCTAATTTTCATGTCTTTGCTATCTCACTGTTTGAATTTCATATTTGTAATTGCAGTCAACTTTTTACCACTTACGTTGCTATCAAAACCTAAAAAAAAAAAACAAACCCATGAGATATTTACACTTTCTCAGCTTGTGGTCCCCTCATTTTCCTTTTGTCTAAATAAGCCTCATACCTTCTCATTCTTTCGTGTTCATTCTCATTATCTTCTTTAGACTATTTCTCAACATCTGCTTTCTATTCTTAATAAATTATTGTGTGAGAATTGCTCTGATAGTGCCTCCTATTTTATTATGGTGACCAATGATGGTGCAGATGGCAGTGGTATGACAGTAGAGGTTGAACTGCTCTGCCAGTGTTCTGTTACATTTTGTTGCCATGCAACAGATGACAGCAGAGGGGCAATGTGACAAAATGGCATCTGACTTGGAATTGTGTATGAAGCAAAGGTGTGGAATTAAATTCTTTCATGCAGAAAAAGTTGCCCCCGCTGACCTTTATTGATGCTTATGGAAACCAACCAGTGGATGTGAGCACACTCTGTTTCATCTCTGGTGAAAATGCATAGCTTATGGCGATGACTGTGTTGAAAAATAGTGTTCTGTAGTTGAGAATTTGTTCTATCGAGTAGTGTTATTGTACTCTTTGTATCTGTTGTAGTTTCCATGAAAATAAATAAGAGGCATTGTTTTTAGAGTGACCTATGTAGATTTTTCTACCTTAAAACATAAACCACTTTGCCCTCTATCTTTCTAACTAATGCTTGGTTTCCTTTCTCACATTTTTTCCATGTTCTGTTTTCTCACATGAAGCAGAAACTAAGCTTTCTAGGAAGCAGGCAAGCTTTCTTGGCAAGTACAGTGGAACTGTGTCTTTTCCCGATGTGCTAGTGGGACACAACTCATTTTCAATTAGTTTTTTCCTTTATACTTTGTGGATTAAAATCAGCAAGATAAATGATGTTATATAAATTGACTACAGGAATGAAATATAACTATATAGTGATAATATAAGTTACAATAATTTATATTATCTGTTTAATTATAAAATTTCTGTTACTTTAATATTTACTGCTTCCTTTCCGCTGTAGGTGGGAGTTGTATTATCATTTCCATCTTTATACTGGGAGGATGCTGTAGACTTGCAACCTTCATCAATTAGTTCGGCCTATAACCATCTCTACCTCTTCCATCTGACAACACTAGCACACATAACGCAAATTGTTATCTCTTCAGCAACAGGTAGGGATGTATTTAGGTTGTATCATTGCAGCATTTTACAGAACTTCTTAAAAATAGAGGATGAACGTTTTGCTTGTAATGATTAACATCTTCCAGATAGGAACTTTCTTGTAATAAATGACATTTAATGCTAGGTAGAAATAAATGTTGTTTGGTTTAAAACAAACAGAAGGGTAGCACTATATTGTTTTCAGATCATTTTATTTTATCATTTATATGTTTTGCGTATTGCATAAGAAAATGAAATAGTTACAGATCAAGTCCATCATTCCAGCGTAGCAACATCGTACATTCTTCCCTCCTTGTAGGAAAAGCAAAGCACTGCCCAACAGCAGCACTCTGCATGAGCAGTGCAGTGAGAATTAGTATGGATTTTGGAAATATACTTTCCTTTGCCCTTCAAACTATTAAATAGCCAAGATATGGAATTCTATTAGCTGATGGGGAGGAATTTTACTTTTCCCAATATTTTGTGCTGTTAAAAACTGTCAGTAACCTACAGGCTTTCTGTCTACTTCTTCCTGTTTTCTTGAGTATGACAGGAGAAGGAAAAAGAAGTAAAAAGTCCTGTAACTTAATCCATACAGAACAATAACTTGAAATGTTTATGGGAAGAAAGCAATTTTTACATGAGTTTGAGCAGTGGGACAGTAATCATAATTACCTGTTGTAGCATGTAGTTTTAGGAGGACATTCATTAGGTTGAAAACAAGAAATAGATAAGCAAAATAAAGTGGAAACATATCTTTAATGCATTTTAGAAGAAAGCTCAATTTACTTAAAAAGTCACAAATGAAGTGCATTTACAGTAGGAATTATATTTGTGTGTGCAGAATCCCCTACTGCTCGATCATATGACAACAGTGAGGAGGCGTGCTCTGCGCAGTCTTTCTGTAGAGAAGTTTGCCAGTACACCAGTGGGTAAGTAAGAGTTCAGTTACAGTGCTGTGTTTTCCTAGAAACATGGTAATCCCTGAACAACAAAGAAAATGAGGAGGGGAAAAAAACAAACAACATTTTACATGGGGAGTTTAGCACAATGCCTTCTGCTTCGCATCCAGTGCTCCTGAAACTTAGGAGGGAACTAGACAAAGCAACAGGTGTAGTTAAAACACCTGTTGCTTGTAGACAGCAGTAAATTCTTAGAGTAAGGATGAAAAATTGCCTATATTAACCTGAAGGGAAATGTAAACGCAAACTGTAAGGTGAAGAAATCTAAGGTTATTTTGAATTTTTTAGGTCTGTTACACTTTTTCTTTCCAAACAAAAGGACGTATTTTTACTATAAAAGAAGAGGTGAAAAATGTAAAGCTAATTACAGTTATTTGTTTGAGCATTAATACCCGTTTTGGACTTATTCATTGACTCTTAATTGCTTCAGTATCTGTATGGGAAATAAGCTAAAAAATATGGATGCAGCCCCCACAAATTCTGCTGTGATTTATCTTCACCAAGGCTAGTGGCAAATACATTTTTTTTTTCAAGAGATGAAAATGCTGCCCATGTATCTAAAAGTTTTAAGTCTAAATTTATAAACATTTAAAATATTGTGTTTAAACAATAGGAGTAATTTTTTTCATGCATGAGTTAAGAACCATAGTTGCTGTGTATTTTGGAATGTTCAAATGGAGAATTAAATGCCAGAATTTAGGCTGAAACTGTTAGTGTTTTAATTTCTGCATATGCATTGTCTTCATTTAACTCTGATCCCACTGTGCTTAAACAGCATGTTCTGAATAGTAATTTTGAAACGGTCTGTGATGTTTTAATATGGCTTTACTTGTTTCTCAGCAGGTCCTAGTCAACATCCTGCTCTCATAAATGTGAAGTTAGCTACGTTTAATTTTTCTCTGTGAAAATTATCACTCTATGTTTTTCAAAAATGGAATTAGGGTAGTTTAAAATAACTAGAATGTTGTTGTTGTATCTAATAACATGATAAAATATGAAGCATATTATTTTTTTTACTGTTATTTTTGTTGCATGTGATCATGATTCAATTTTTTTCTTATCTCTTTTGGATTGCATTTGAAGCGCTGAATGCATGGAAAAATACTATCATTAATTCGAGAATTGCTGGTTTTCTGTAATTAAAGCATCAATTGCTTTGTGTGATGCTGTATGGCACAGTTTAAATCAGAGTAGCCTGGAATTGGACAGCTTTATGATTTTGAAAAATGTTAGTTGATCTAATTTGAGTGCTTAATGTAAGTGTTCTGTATAAGCTCCACGTTCATTCCTTAGGTAAAAGGAAAGTTTGAAATTAGGTTCTGGTGACCGTTTCACAAAATTTGGGGGTACATCAGTGTTGTTTGTACACAGCTAACATTCTACCAGTGCTAGCCAAAATGTGAAGGTACTCTAAAGGTGTACACTGTGAACTACTGCAGTTATTTCTCATTTGTGTATTACAGTTGCTTTAGTCAG
The DNA here is from genome assembly GCF_002078875.1 of Numida meleagris. Lineage (NCBI taxonomy): Eukaryota > Metazoa > Chordata > Aves > Galliformes > Numididae > Numida > Numida meleagris. The sequence continues at coordinate 26,512,825 of NC_034414.1, read as the reverse complement.
GATACTCCAGGCTGGCTTGTGTGGGATTGTGTTAAGAAAGGCATCATGCCTTACCTTCGTTGTGCTGCTTTATTTTTTCATTATTTGCTGGGAGTTTCTCCACCTGAGGAGCTACTACAAGGTAAACATGAGAAAGCAAATATATATTTGTTGAAGTTGTTTTTTCTGTTCTTGGAGTGAAGGAATTTTTAATGTTCACAATAACTCAACGGTAGTTAATGTTATAAGACTTAAAAGGGAAAGACTAATTTGTGTAGGAAGGGAAGATATGGGAAGTTGGGTGGTCTAGGATTTCCGTATAAGAATTGCTTCTGAGCATGTGCAAATATGTGAACTGTCAGTGATGTATTGGTAGTGACTATTTATGGCTACAAAGATTCTGTAATTTGAGTCATATTGGGGGCTTAGATTGTAACATCCGAGAAATAGCCTGGAGTATATTAAAAATGAAAAAACCACACCATAAAACTCAACACGTCTACTTTCTTGTGCAATTGCTGAAGTTGGCAAACGCTAGCAAAATAGAGCTTTTTAAAAATAAAGCACATTATAGAACTTGAAACTTCTTACTTAAAGGATTCTAATGCATTGCAGATGGCAAAACCAAAATGCTTTGTTTTTTGTCAAAATGCAGGGAAGAACAATTATCAGCTATTTGCAAAAGAGAGCCAAATCTTCAATACACAGTGGAGACACAATGTAGTCTTACACTGATTTATGTAAAATATGAGCTAAGTTTGAATTTCATTAATTTGATTACAAGTCCAAATCTTTGCACTATACTGTTGTTACCATCAGTAGAAAAATAATATCAGTACCATATGTAGAAAGGAATCTGCTGGTGAAGCAGCAGTGCCATTTTCTGCAGCCCCTGTGAGCCAATACGTGACCAGTTAGCAAACTATTAACCTAGCACAACTTTCTTGCATGTTAGCACTGACTTGATCATAGCAAAATTAAATATCATTGCATGCTGATAGAATAGTAAAAAGCTGAAATATGATAAGTAAGGAAATCTGCTGCACCGATGTGTGTTAGTTATTATGCAGTGAAATTAAGTTTAAGCAAGACAGTCCATTTTTATAATGACTTATATATGACTTAATAATATAACGTCAGGTTTATAAAACCTAAAGCAGATCTTCAGCTAATGCAAGTTGTCATAGCCCCAGTTAAGTCAGTGGAGCTATCGTCAGTTATAGAGTCTAAGAAGCTATGCTCTAGCTGGTAAACCTGTATTATTAAATGGAAGAAGAATCAGGAGATTTCTAGTTTTGAGTGAATTATTTAGCAACATTGAAACATTTGAACAGTCACTCTTATTTTCTTTTTCTTATGCAGTTTCTGAAGAAGGGCAGTTCAAGGCACTTTGTAATTACCTCTCTCTACCCACCAATTTATTCCTGCTCTTCCAGGAGTATTGGGACACTGTAAATCCACTCCTTCAAAGGTACTGATTGAGAATGGATAAGTCATGTTTTTGTGTTGTGGTGACCCTGTGGGAACTGCATCAAATTTCTTAATAGCAGAGGTCAAGTTCATGCTAGAGTCGTAAATGTTTATTTGATGTGCATAAATATAGTGAATCTCTTAAAATGCTTAAAAAAACTTAAACCACAACATATTCTTTAGTAAATTAAACATTAAACAATTGTAGTGTAAGGAACTAGTTCTTGCAGACTTACAGGAATTTGGTTCCTATAGGCAGAAGTTATCATAAATTGTTGCGTGCATGGTGTACCATCTGCAGTTCATTGGGCTGTTTTTAATGTCACTAGCAAAAGTGTTGATTATATAATCTACAAAATGAGAGCATGGGGAATTTTGTAGCCTGCCAGATGAGGCTTTGTACTGTATCTTCTCTGGGTTTCCAAAATAGACTGAATGTAGAAGATAGCTTAATCGTGCGATGTAAATATTATGTACATTGTAATCTGACAGCAAGGAAATAACTGGTAAAATTATTCTTCAAAAAAAACAAAAGTTAAAATAACTACACCCAGCCGTCATCTATGAGAATAGTAGAATAATTCTGCTTTATTGTGTTGGAAAATGTCTCCATGTATTTACTGTGGCTGTTTCAGCCCATGGCTATGTTAATTATTATTCCTGATTCTTGGCAGAATTCTCTGGATCTCATTAGCTTTTTGGTTTCCTCTTTTTAGTTAGTAGTAACATTTGACAAGTCATCATATGAGCTCAATATTTTACTTGTTTATCTATTTGCTTATTTCTTATTAGTTGAGTTTAGCAATACTGCAGGTATGTTATCATCAAACACTATCTTCTGCAAATCTTTGTTTCAAATAGGTGGTGTGTTGACCCAGTGGTGCTAAGTTGCTTGAAGGGGAAGTGCAGTGCAATAAGGTTAGTAGGTTGGGTTTTGTTTGTTTTTGATTGTTTTTTTCCTCTTTTTGCCTTAAAATTGTTCAAGGAATGAAGTGGTTGTTAGGTGTAAGTTAGCAGCACTTGTATTTGTTTTTTTTTCCCCTCTTGATGTACTACCATAAATTCATTTCTCTTTGGCTCTTCTGGTGATTCTTTGTTGAGAAGGCACAGCATTCTGTTAACCGAGTTATGTAGCTTTCTCTAGGGAAAAACAAAGGCTAACTGAAACATGAAATATCTTTGTGCATATATGTTAGATACATAATTTAATTGCAGCAATTTTCTTAGAATGTAGAAATTCTGAAGCTTCCATGTGGACTTCTAGGACTAAAGAGGCGATCAGGAATTGCAAAGGTTTACAGAAGGGACCAAAAACTTAGCAGGATAATGATCAATGGCTGCCCATTATGGTTTTTGCTGTAGTATTTATTTTTTCCTTGTAATATTTCTTTCACTTACACAGGTATCCTAGGAAAAGAAATAGTTTAATAGAGCTTCCTGAAGACTATAGCTGCCTTCTTAACCAAGCATCTCAGTTTAGGTAATGTATGTGTTGTGTGATATTTAGTTGTCTTGATGAGTGTTTTGTTACTTTGATATTCTTTCAGTTACTGTAGCTGTTGTTAAAACTGTGAACAGAAATGGTTTTGCAGAAGCAAAGGCACTTCTGTGGTTATACAAGTCAATGCTAGCAGCTGTTCATTTTAAGGCTGCAATGCAGCAGCTTGCTCAATGTATTCACTTTTGTTTGATAGTATTGCACTTTAATCTGCTGGTCATTTTTCACCACTGCAATGTGGGTTTGATGTGGCTCTCAGCCTGAGTATTTTTGCACAGGACACAAGAAACCTGTCAGGTTGGCACTGTTTTATGCCAGGGAGTGTGAATCGTAGGATAATTTGGATGAGAAGTGACTTCAGCACATCATCTAGTCCAATCTCCTGCTTGAAGGAGGTATCTTGCAGCTGAAATCTTTGAAGCAATGTAAAAACAGAACCAAAGGAAGCAAGTATGTGATACAAGGTCATGACAACAGTATATATCTTAGGTGTAATTTTTCTTTTTCGGAACATTACTGGTAGTTAGCATTCTTCCAAAGTTTCATTGTTAAATAACAGTCTGCTTACACTTTTTCTAGATGCCCACGGTCTTCTGATGATGAACAAAAACATCCAGTATTATGTTTATTTTGTGGGGCTATGTTGTGTTCCCAGAATACTTGCTGTCAGGAACTTGTGAATGGAGAGGAGTTGGGAGCCTGTACTTCTCATGCTCTTCAATGTGGAGCTGGAGTCTGTATGTTTCTCAAGTAAGTAGCTAGCCAGAATTTAGCATATTAACAATAAAGGGAAATATGTGAAGGTCAAAAACCACAGCATTGTCAAAGCACTTAATTCTTTTAAGGTAAAAAATAACAACAACAAAGAAACCCAACCAACAATGGCAAAAAAAAAAAAAACCAACAAAAAACACCCATTTCTTTAACCAAGTAATGGTTAAACCTTAGGTACGTTACTTTAATACAGTGTACCAAGAAGTTACATCACTTTTGTGAGTTGTCTTCCATTCTTCAGGTTGAGTCAGATCATATGCTTTACAGAACAGGTATAGAGTATAAACCTGTTTGAAGGTGATGTGACTAGTCTGTAGTGTACAGTTTCATTTAGATATATTGGAATTACACATACCTTACCCTTAAGCTGTGATTTTTCAAGTAAACTTTACCATGAATTTAGTATCTAAGTGATTATCTTCTGTGATTAAAACTTCCCTGTATTTCTGCTGTACTACTTAAAAATGTGAAGGAAAGAACTGATCTTTATCCAGTAACTTTGTTCCTAGTTAACAAAACGTTTGTATTTCTACTTCAACAGAGGATTGATTTCAAGTGTAGTGGAAGCTGTGTGGGTCTTCTGTGTATTTAGAGGATTATGTATTCTAGTATTTCTAATAATGAGGTTAAATGGAAACTCAGAGACTTAGATTTAGAACATTTTATTTCTTGTGGAAGGACAAGAAATACAGACATAACTGTAGAACGTGTCTATTCTTTAAGTCTGTGTAAGTTTAAGTAACACTGTAAATACAGGCTCAAAGTTCTGAGATTGATGTTTTTTCAGCAGTCATATCTGTCTAGGCTACTCAGTTCTTCTCTTTATTAAGGTGTCAGCAGCAAAACAGCTGTGACTCTTGCTAATCTTTCTTCATGGTTAAGGAGCCTCAATAGGAGTAGCAATCCAGAGGCTCATGGGATGGCAAAAGCAGAATACCTTTTTAGCTCCAGAGAGTACTGTTGTGCATAGTGTCATCAGAGAGATAGGTACTATAAACTGACTTTTTTCTCCTTCTGTTACTTAAGAAACGTATAGGCTTGTGCATACGTACAGCTATAAGTGGAGGGGTGCATGTTCTTAAGACTGACTGGTTAATCAGCTTAATAGTGTTTGATATGTTTTTTGGGTAAGCAACTCCTTATTGCTGTGCTGCTTAAGGTTGCCACAAAGGTGATTTGAACAAGAAAGACTTTTTTGAGTCATGAAGTAGCTAAGCACACAAGCCCAAAGAGGATGTGCTTAGGTGCATACCTGCCACAGAGTCATGGCTATAAACTCTTCTGAGTTGTGCATAGCACCTTGAATTGTTAGCACAGGCAAATCATGTTAATGGGATATTTTATTTGGACTGGAGTTGTTTTAGATCTTAGAGGGTAGATAGATGAATGACTTGTGGATCAGAACAATATGGTCTTCAAAATGAATGCATGCCTTGGGGGCTAACATTAGGTTACCTGAATGGATTCTAGTATGGAAAGCCACCTAGCTGCAATGACTTCATTAGTTTCATACAAGATAATTCACTGTTTTCCGTACCTCGAGCAGGACTTCTACTGTCTGAAGACTGCTTCGGGCAGTTGTGCTAATTCTCATCTCAATACCCTACAGTGTAGTACAGAGTATAGATATCTAAATAGTGCTGCAATTCAGTAAAGATCTATGGAGATAAGATCCCATTATGGCTAACCTAATGTTACAAAATAAGTTTTATATTTCTTCCTTTTTCTAAACTCTTAAATGCTAAGGAGGATTATACACTTTAACTTAAAACAATCTTTAATATTGACTTATGGTGGTACATAAGTCTCCTTGCTGCTGATACTGAGACACTGGTTTAGATCTGGTTTCTAGCTTCTCTTTCTAAGCTTAATGCAATCCATGCTGTTGAATCTATCATAATTCATACTATGTAACTATTAGTTAAATATGTTTAAAATAGTCCTCCTAGGGATTGTGTACAACAAGACGTTTGCTGCAAAACAATTGTGATACTAACTCCATGCCTAGGTCATGTATAAATTGGAAAGTTAATATGTAGTACGTATTTGACCGGGAGCTGATGCAAAGTAATCTGTTTAAATCGTAGTTAATTGAATCTGCTATTGATGTAGATCATACTTAAGCTATCAAAAGGTGTAGCTTATGAAAAATAATTCTGTGGTGATACTGAAGATAGTTACGTTTAAAATAAATACCACTATTTTTCCGTAAGGATCAGAGAATGCAAAGTTGTCCTCATAGAGGGTAAAACCAGGGGCTGCTTGTATCCTGCTCCATACTTGGATGAATATGGAGAAACAGATCCAGGTCTGAAGTAAGTAAATGTTTAATATTTTTGCTTTCTACATTTCTGTTTTGGTCCTTTGTTTCTTAAACACATTAGACATGGCCTTTCTGCTAGTGTGTACAGCACTGTAATATACATCTTTGCTTTGTGAACTTGTATAACTTCAGATTCCTGATGACGGATTCCAGTCATTAATGGGTCATTAGTAGTGGAAAAATCCACTTTTTTGATTCTGTTAAACTTTCTTAATTTACTGATGAGAAGCATACAGCAACTACCATTACTGAAGTGTCATCTGAATGTCAGCTTTTGACATTCATTGATTATCATGTGTAGAATTCTTTCATTTCCCATATACTTCTTGGAGTTGCTGTTCATAGAACTATTCAGTATTTATTGTCTATTGTTAAGACTTTTAATGCTAGACTATTAATGGAATAACTTCTCAGCTGATATTCTGATAGGCTTATTCAAGTATTCTCCTTTTTCCTTCCATGAAGAAGAGGCAATCCTCTGCACTTATGTCGGGAGCGTTACCGGAAACTGCATCTGCTATGGCAGCAACACTGCATCATAGAGGAGATTGCCAGGAGTCAAGAAACCAATCAGATCTTCTTTGGATTCAATTGGCAACTGCTCTGAGTTTCTTTATTTTAGTGAAATGTTTTACATTTGGCAGTGCTTTGGAAACAGAGAGTGGCAGTAAATGCTCTAAAGTGGGTTCTGTAGTTCATATGCAATTGATGGATTCTCTAGGTTGGATGTAGTGCTGATACACTGAAACAGAATTTCATGTCAAATGTCTTGCTTTTTTTCTTTCCCAAAAGGAAAAATAATTACTATTGAACGTTCAGATCCAGAAATATTTCCACTTTTTTTGACAAGTTGTAATTGTTTCACATGTTTTGATGAGGACAGCTTCCCAAATCCTTTGCTTCAGGGCACATATATTTGTCTCTTCCTTGCCTTGAGAATATACTTAACTGGTGTTGCTCAGTAAAAAAATAACTTCCTTTCTTTTCCCAGGTTTAATGTGACTTTTAAGTAGGTCGAGATCTGTGGCATAATATTGGGTTGGAAGTGGTACCAAGCCTGTAGTAATCTGTAGTAACAGGAACAGCAAACGTGAAGTTGGGTGAAAAAAGCCTACATTCTGCTATATCCTGGAATTTAATGATGATCAATTAACTCTTCAAAAATGGAATATGCATTGAAAGTGGAGTTACCATCTTGTTTGTTCCATGAAAAAATAGTCTGTGCTTTTTGCACTGCCAGAACCGCACTTTATCTAATGAATTTGTCCTCTATTAATGCTGTATATCCTGAAAGGTCTAGGACTACGGTTTTTGGTTAGGTTTTGGTTAGTTGTACTTCTTTTAGTTTTTCCCATGAATTTTTCCCTGAATGCCAAACAGGAAAATAACTGCTGTAGTTTATCTCTGCAAGTTACATAGGAGCCAGAGACTTCAATAAAGTAGACAAACTTCAATGCTGTCACTGGACTGAAATCAAGGCCCTAAATCAGTCAGCCTTGGAATTAGAAATAAATTTATTTGCTCATGTTTGGGAAACTTTCCACTCTTCATCTTCTGTCACAATTGTTTGGAGCCCTAAATAAATGAAAATGTGTTTTGGGGGTCATGTTCAGTGCTGGGAGCAGAAAAGTGAAAGATGAATATGTATGTCTCTTTGCTCTTCAGCAGTTAATGGTACATTGTGACTGAACTCTCTTAATGCTGTGGGATTGTGCTTCAGTTCTAAATGTCTTTTGTTTTCTGAATTGTAACAATAACATACATGAGAGAATTTGTAATGGGTAAAAATGCTTTCCAAGGAAATCACATTGGTGTCAAAGCTGGAAGTTGTCAATATTCTACATTTCCCCTCCCTTTGCCATTTGGATTTTTTAATGTCATTTTAATAAGGCTCACAAGGGGAAGTTTTCAAAATAATATCTGAGAATGTGTTTTTCTATGGTTTCCTTTGTTTAGTTCTCTTTACTGATTTTATGACAGGTAGTAGAATCACAAATAATGATTTAGATATAAATACAGCTGTTCTCCTAGTTTCTTAAAGCTTTTAGAGTGTACATGAGTACACTGAACAGCACCATAACTCATCTAAAAGTGGAGTACAGGTAGACTTTAATATTGTTATGATTCGCAGTTCCTTTTTTCTTTAAGAACTTTTGCTGTAATCCTTCCCTGGTGATATAAATAGTTGGCTTTGGAATGTTTTCCAGGCATTTTTTTCTTGAAGTTATGACCATTGTCCTTATCTTGATTCTTGCAGATTTTAAACCTGAATATACAACCTTTTAAAGACAAGCATAATTCTATTAGTCTTATCTAAATTGCGTTTGAAACACAAAGAATTTAGAAGAGCAGTCGTGATGAAAACTTGCATTCACTGGAGATACGTAAGGACATCAAAATACTTTATACCAAGAAAAACGTGTTCAGGCTAGCAAATTATGTCTTATTGATACCAAAACTGTATTCACTTTTTTGCTCAGTTTTACCTTTTCATTTATCAAAACTTTCAGTTACCTTGCACTTCAGTGATTAAAAAAACATTCTGTTATCAACAAGGTGAGATCACTATTATGTTTTATGTCTGAACTGTAATATATCTATAAGGACAGGAGCTGGTTTGAACAGGTGAACTCTTGTTTGAAGCTCTAGAAATATCTTTGGCTGAAAAAATGAGAGAGAAAGGGCAAAGTTGCATTACCCTTTATGTTTGCACATTCTAATTTGCAAATGGGCTCCCGTATCATTCACTGACTGGTGTGGTCATCTTTCATTTCATAAATTACTATGCAGTTTTGTTCACTGTGAGTATGATCTGTATTTAGTGATCACAAGATGCTTACGCCACTGATTTTCATTCCATCCAAGCTGACAGAAGACATTTGATAATGCACATATTGGTTTCTTTAATTGCAAAAATGTAAATTTGAAACTTGTATAATGTTCTTGTGCTTTTGAAATAAAATATCTTGTATATGTATATTTAAAAAAGGAAATAAAGTAACTTCTCATAGATTATTCAGTTTTTATTTGGAGGCACTTTCACACTTCAGCTGATTTTACAAGAGTGTTACAAGAGGTCTGTCAGTATGGAAGAAGGGAAGAATTAAGTGATTGGTAAACTGTGATCCACATCATCATTGTACCAGTGAGTACTAGTGGCACAATTGTTCTTATTTAAATAAATATTCCTCTTGAAACTTATCCTAATATTCCAAAGATGCAGGCTCCTGCAGTGTCTATTTCAATTTTTCAAAGAAGTCATAAGCATATAATGTAATACTCAAAGGTCTTTTAACTGATCAGTTGAGTGATTCTGGTTTTATAGCCCTCGAAGAAGAACTTGCTGTATTGCCTGTCAGATACTGAACCTTTTGAAAGTAGAAGTTTGTGTTTTGTCTAATGTCCTGTGTGATAGTATGGAAAAAAATATTTTGTTCCAGAGTTCAGCAAACAGACAAGAAATATTTTATGTATGAAGAGGTGAGAAGTAGTGACTAATTCTCTATGCCACAAGCTGATGGCTGTCATCACTTTCTCACTGCTTTGTTGTAGCTTCAGGTGCCATTAAGCTTTCCGAGTTTGAGTGTTAATGGCATTATTCTCTATGCTTATTCTTAATACAGCAATTTTTTTTTTTAGAAACTAATTCCTGAAAAGCTCAAAGGTGGGTCGATTAAAGTCTACTAGCAGAAGTGTTCTGTTAAATAGTAAGTCTGTTTCTAAAAGGAAAAAAAAGCCACAGCACCGTGTCTTCTAAGAGACTGTAACAATCTCAAGATGTAATGTAGAAAATAACATGGGGGATGATTTTGGCCATGATGTTCTTTCTTCAAAGATGAAAGTTGTTTCACTTCTGTGGCACAGTCTTGTATTTTGTTGTCCATGTTTTGCAGATGGAGGCTAAATTTATTTCTTGATACAGAAAACAAAAGAACAATGAAAATTGACTGCTCCACAAGTCTCTGAAATCCAGTTAGTTCTAGTCCTAGCTCAATTTCTGGAAGCTTATGTTGTGTGATTGAAAGTGTAGATTAAAGAGGAGCTGTTTAAGAAATGTGCTCGAGTGAGAGACCTGAAATTATGTGTTGTTTCTTGCAATGGTGTTTAAGATGAGAGACCAGGTATGAAGTTAAACATGAAACACTAAAACTTGAGCTTCAGTTTTTGTATTTTTGTATCGCTTGCTTATGAGTTCACTGTCAAGAAACAGGACTGTAGTTTATGCAGTTTAATTACAGGCTGTCACAATTGAGAATCAGACCAACCCGGGAGATTTCTATGTTTCATGCTTGAATGAATGGGCCTGCACACCATGCGAAGTGGCTACTGGCACTGTGTTTTTGATGGCCATTTTAAGCCCTTTGTTTATCTGTGGGGAACTCTGGCAGGGCTTTTTCCGCAAGCTACGGAGCATCTCCTTTCTCCTCATAGTACTTGAAATGTAATACTAGCTTGTATAGGCAAAGGTAGTTAGGTGCAGTCTAGGACTTGGAGAGAGGACATTCTGATGCACGTTAGACAGAGTTTCTGCTTGAAGATTTTGTGAAACATCACCATGGCAGCTTGAGAAATAATCTACCCAAGATGATAAAAATGCTCCAGTTTTCTTTCATCCACTTTTTCATTCTATGAATTGTGCTGTAATTAAAAGTGGCAAAACCTATGTGCTTCAGGATTGTGATACTGAAAAATGATCTAAGAATATTTATTTTCCTGATTCAGACATACTTAGAAGTTCATTAAGCAATGTGGTTTACCCAGGTGGATTCTGCACAGCAGCATGGCTCCAGGCAGTCTCCCTCTGTTACACACCTTGGTATACAGGAGCAGACTGGAACAGGAGCATCCATTTACGTGATACTGTCCTCCTAAGAGATAAGGATACCACCTAGGTGATGTAGGCTTCATCCTTTTTTGATTTTTCTGAACTATGAAGTACCATGTGCAGAGACTAAACTGTGGGAAACTGATAGATTGTGTACGAAACGATTTGTCAGGTTTAGATGTCATTTGTTGTGTTGGAGAGAACTGTATGATCATATATCATTTTGTGTAAGGGAGGTTTCCAGCTTCTAAGGAAATACAAATGAAACTCTTAATGTGTGGTATTCATATATGATTCATTATATTTTTCTTTATGGTCATTGTAAAGCAAGTGTCTTCTGTGGTAGTCAGAAAGCTTAAAGAGCATCATAACTGCAGTTTCTGCAGGAGCCATCATAGTGCCTTCAGCAGGAACTGAACGTTAAAATGTTTGTGATTTTATGAAGAGCTCCATAAGAAGATAGTTTTATATAGAGGTGAGTTACTTACCCTGGAAGTTGCTGGAGTTCGTTACACAAATGTATTGCTATTAATTGTGACTGGATTAAGCATTAATAACAAATAGGATAAGAAGCGTCCCACAAATCGTATTTATTTCTGTATCTGAGCAGATGCTACGGCTTATAGGCTTGGCTTGCTAATGCCATCTTTGTCTTTATGAGTTACAGAGAATTAAAGACAGTCTGTGCTGCTGCCTGAGTTTTTTTTCTTGTTACAGTGGCTGTAATATTAAATAGTCCAGGAGACCCGAGTGATTGTGACAGTTGCTATAAAGTAGGTTTAGTATTTAAAGTCTGCCTTCACTGTTTGAGCAAACTAGTAAATGCAAAGCAAAGAGAGCACTTAATTTAAAAGTATTAATAATCAGAATATTGCTAGGATTTTCAAATTGATAGGTAACATTTGTCCTCAGTACTGTGAAATCAGTTGTTGTCCTTTCACAATATATCTGTATTGGTGCAGACTAAATGCCTGTGCAGGATGGAAATGAGCTATCAAACGATCTAAGTAATTACTGGTAGTAGTCAAGACAGCATCTGTTCCCTGTGAAATTAACTGAGTATCAGCATACACAAGTTTTCACATCGACAGCTGTTTCTGCATCTTTTCAGCAGTTGTCTGAGAGAAAGATTGACATACCAAGTATTACTTAGTTTTTTATGGTAAAATGTGTCCTGCTTATATGAAAATGATCTGTGTGAACTATGGGAAAAGCGTAGCCAGATATTTATACCATTGCTCTTCATGCTGATGTGGTATAGCGCTACTTACTGGTTTAAATTTGTGTCATTTTACAGAGACACTCGGTCTGGATGGTCCTTTTACTTCACTCTTCTGCTGAACCTATTTTTCACAGCAAGTTCATGACAAACAGGGACCTGCTAGAGAACTGGACAAAGAGTAAGCTCATAGCTGTTATAATTCTGCAAGCTAAATAAATGATCTAGAGAGATTGTACGTGGCACAAGATGCCAGGTTTCATCTGCTTCTAAAGTTAAATGTGTTTTGCCATCAGGAAATTTTTCCTATAATATGGAGTAAGAAATCCTTTTTCTTTCTTCTAAATAAGAGTTTGTGCTCTATATCCTGTCTTACAACCATTTTCATCAAACTGAACCATTCCTTTTATTTTTAAGTATTTTTTTAATTCTATCAAGTCCTCTTGATTTGTTTTTCCTAATGAAACAGAAGTTTATTACCCTGTTTTTCTTATCTAATTGTGATCACCATTTGTTTTATTAAGCAACCTAGAACTGTTTTTCCAAGTACAGATGGATTAAAATTGTACTGAAGAAATAACTACTTATTTACTGAAGCATGTGATGCTCCATGTGCTGGTCTGAAAAAAATACAGATTAAAATTGTATTTTTATTATATTCTGATGAAAAGTCTGTTTAATTTGCAGCATACAACTACCTTTCTCTTTAATGTGTCAAAGTATCAAAATTTTCTGTGTTCATTCTTTTCCAGTATGATATCATTTATTCTTAATGTTTCTAGTAAAGCGCAGGAAACTGTTGTGCTGAGTGTTCTGCAGACAACGAGCTGCTTCCTTTGGGATTGTATTTCCCAGATTCACTGAAGTTTGTTTTCTCTCATAGTCTAAAAAGTGGGTGTACTTTCTCTTAGTTCAGTGAGACATAAAAGCCGGAAATTTTTCAGTCTAACAGTAAAGCTCTTTGAAATCTTGTCATTACCACACTGAAAGATAGAAAAGAAAGAAACGGAGCCAGGATTGTGCCGAAGAGCATTAGGTAGACTTAGAAACAACAAGCTGTAATACAGAAATGATATTTTTGGCTCTCAGAAATGTTTCAAGGAATGACACACCAGTTCATGCCTTGATATTCATGGATAGCTTTGTGAAAATGTTACCTAAATGCTCGGGCTGTCAAAAAAGCAAGTAATGACAGGAAATCTTAGGAAAAAGAGAGAAAGCCTGTTCAATTCGTAACATCCTCAGTGCTACACATAAAGTGTTCTTCATTTAAAAATAACGAGCAGAGGAGAGTTACAAAAACTGTCAAAGATAAGCAGTAATTTCCATAGGCAAAAAGATTAAATAGCAGCTTCTTCAACTTGGAAAGATGGGACAAAGAGTTTTTAACAGAGGACAGTAAAATCAGGAATGGCATCAAGAGAATAAATAAGGAATGACTATCAGCTGCATCTTACAGCAAGAATTAAAGGATATGTGATGAGGTCAGGGAGTCAAAAAGCAAAGTACTTTATCAAGAAATGCAGAACTGAATTGTGAGAAATTAAAATTTGAAGCTCGCTGTAAGCAGTTGGGGTATGAAAAACAAATGGGTTAAAAAAAAGCTGCACAAATTCATAGGAAGAAGATGTATAGAGAGTTATTAAGACATGTTGTTTCATATACGATCTTTGTCATACCAAGTTCACAATCTGCTGTTTCCTGGAAGATAGAAGGCTTTGTCAGGGAAAAAATATTTTCTAGTAGTCTTATTTCTTGTGTGCCTTTTGTTAAGCCTCACCTATTGTTACTACTGCAGACAGACCCCATCTGTCCATTTTTATTTTTAACATACTTAAATATAGGCCTAAAATTTTAAGTAGTGATGCATTTGCATTTGGAATTACAACTATGCATATGGCCTGCTTGACTTACAATACAGATTTTTCCATCACACAACTGAAGTCTAATTCTTGCTTATTCTAGTATCATAGAAAACTGCATCGGACAGGTAAAGTTATTAATTTTTACTTTTAATTTTGTACAATTTCAGGAGGAGAATAGTTCGAGTATCACAGTGATGGATTATTCCTTTTTGTTGATTATATACAAAGAATGCATGAATTGTCCAAAGTCATATTCAAATAATGTGTTATTCACAAGTTAACAAGTAATATATTTTTTCTCCTCTGTTCTGTATCTGTATGTTTTACTACTTAAAACCATATTATTACTGATGAATTAGTCATAGGCATCCTGTAACTGCAAGTACAGAAAGGCTTTTGTGCCATACATTGGTTGACATACAAACTTCATGAGCACTGTACTAGGAATGTGATGGGAGAGATGGCAATCTGTCATGGTGTTCGTTGGTTGCAAATAATCCCTTGTTTTTCCAGCCTACGGATCTGTGTAATTACTCTTGAAATCATTTTTAACATCTAGGACCATCAACATTTGTTTTATGGGAAGTATTCGCTTATTTTTACACTTATGCTACCACATTACATGGAATTTTAATATCCTGCATGAGCTGTCAATTAGTGTTCTTGAGCAGAGAACTCCCTTTCATAGCACTCATTAACTTTCAGAGCAGCTGGCTTTATCTAAGTAAGCTGTCAGATCGTTTTTTAAAAAAAAAAGTCAAATACCCTGTACAAACCAACTTTTGTTGCCTTCAGCTTGGTTTCAATTTCACTTCACTAATAAGTTCTTTTAGAAGAGTGGCAATATACTTCAATTTGGCTTAAAATTTCACCTGTCCTAACTTGGACTTTACACAATTTTCATGTGATCATTGATTTTTTTCTAATAACCTTCTTATCCAGAGTAGTTATTTCTTCTGGAATTTCTCTGCAGCTGGGATTTCTGAAGATGTGACAGTAATTACAAACTAGATTAATCCTATCTTGAACATACTGATATCCAATCTGATAGCCCTGTTATTGTATAATCATTATTCTGGTATATTCAGACCATGACATAAATGTGTAAGCAGGAGAGACAAAGTGGGGAAAATTCAAAAGACTGTGCATATACGAAAATCAAGAATTTCGTAAGAGTGGATAAAGAGAATACATCCCACCAAAGAAGCATCAATATTTTGTTGTGGTGACTGGTCTGTTTTTTGTTCAATTATCATATGGCTTTCTTTTTCCTCACCAGTGAAAATCCAGTATCTAAGATTGTAGTATGTCAAAACCACACTTGAGCCATCATTTTGCTGAAGACTTGTCTAGCTAGCTGCGGGGATAGATTTTGCTGTAACATTGCTTTTGCCACAGTTTGTGTTTTGAATGTTAATGTTGGGGTCATTCATGCCAGAGACGGTGGAGATCTGGTTGGCTTTGCCAAGGTTCTTGATAATATTGATGTTATATTTTGCAGTTTCCACAAAACTGTTTTCTAGTAACCAACCATCTGATTCACCCTGCAGATCTCCTTGCAGCAGAACATTCTTCATTGCTGTTTGTAGGTACCGGACACCAATAAGTACAGAGAGCTGTAAGGAAAGGTTAGTGCTTAAATAGAGCTTAAATTACAGTCTAGATCCTACCACTAAGTCAGCTTTCTGACCTGATTGTATACACACCTAATATTTAGTAAAATTAAATAGGGTATTTATCCCAGTGATGTATCTGAACAATCTGCTAATTAATTGCATGTTTTTGAATGAAAAATACTAAGGAGAAATTTTTTTGCTATTTTTTTCTCCCATTCTTTAGGTAGCATTCTCCCTTAATGTGATTAGTACATAAATACCTGGAATTACCTGGGAATGTTGTAGCCTCAGACTACAGCTAGTCAGTGCAAAATGGATGATCAATTAATGAAGGCATCAGTGACTGGAAAAAAAAAAAATCCTAGTCTGTTAATTTTTGTGGGAGTCTTTCCTCACTGATGTTCATTAAATTGGTATTTCATTAAAGGTGTTTCATTCGTTATGTAAGCCATATGTATCCTACATTCCAATGCACTAAAAATGATGAAGGGTGATCTGCAGAGGCTCAAGTGTGAGTTTAGGAAAAAACACTGCTTTCATAGTCATGCTGGAATCAGAATCATTGTGCCTAGCTTGTTTGTCACACTGAAGTGAGCAGTTTTTTCATAAGTTGCCAAAGGTCTGCTGTTTCTGGCATTACCACCCAATCTAGCACTGCCTGAGGACTGTTGTGTTGAATTATTTTAATAGGGCTCATGTTTTTGTAATAGGGTAACAATCAGAAAAATCAGACTACTGTTAAAAAGTGAAGAAGCCTATGCCATTGTGATCCTTGGCATAAAGATGACAACATTCGGACAACTTTCTTTACAGGCACTGCATCTTTGCAGGTGTATATACTTGCCGATGATGTGCTTATTTTGACTTCGTAATAAGCAGTCTAATCTATACCTAAAATGTATTCCATGTTTATGTGGTAAAACTGCAATCTAGAAGGGAAGTTATGAGATATTAATATTTATGTTCAATTTTTGCTGTAGATAGAATTCATATATTCACCATCGGTCTGCCTCACATTTTTGATACTCTCTCTTAAAACTGCCTTGAAACAACCTCGTGTCTTCCATCTAATTTCCTTGTAGTTGTTGCTGCGTGTGTTATCCTGCATCCTGTCCTGCTTCAGGGAAGTGAATATGCTATAGTCTGTTGAAAAAGCTCTGTAAATACTGAAGATTATGTTCATGATTTCTAGCAGTTCTCATCTTCGACAAGATTTGCTTCTGCTCTGGGAACTTTGTGAAACCTGTGTACTAGAGGAAAGTCCTGCAACATTACTGAAGTGCTTATAGACTTGTTTTAGTTATCGAGAATCTTCTTGCGCTCCTCGTACATTACCGCATATTTATTCCCCATCCTAGAGAGCAGGAAGTCTCTGACATATCTGACACAGGCCATTTTTATGAGACTTACCTCAAACAACCAGATAAGCAATGCTGCAATACCAATAGATCTCATAATAGCCGTGTAGTAGTCCAGCAAGGCCTCTCTGCACCCCTTCACCCAGATATTGAGCTCCTCTGTTAGGAAATCATAATTGTAGTGGGCACTGTTGTTTGTCAGCTGGTACTGGATACAGGGCCGTGGGGAACTCGGATTGCAACAGCTGAAGGGTACTCCATCCACTAAGAACTTCCCATCAACGTTACTCTTGAAACGGCTGCAATAGGATAGAAAGTTTGCATTACAAATCTGGTATCAGCGGCAGGATGCGTCCATAATTTTTCTAAAAGGACGTAATTTGTCTGCTGCAAGGTATGCCTCTCCAATGTAACAAAAGGGAAACATATTCTCATTTCCAATTGGAAATATTGCCCACTACTGGAAAACTGAACTTCTCATTTGCAATACTTTTCAGTATACTATCTGCACTGTTTCCAATATGGTTCTTTGTATTATGTAAGATGTAAACAGATATGATACCTTCTAGATGTTTGCACTGAGAATATTAAAGATTATTTTAGTTTATCCTCATTTGTTTATAGATCTTATTTTCCATTTCCACTACAGAATTTCTAAATGAAAGAGAAGGAAGGCATTGCAAGAATCTGTTCAGGTGAACATAAGCAACAGAACTCTATGGTCAAGCATTTTGAAACTGAGTGCATCTTTCAAAAGAAACATAAGCTGAAAGGAGGCTCAGCATTTGTGGCTGTGCTGGCATGGCAGAATAATTGCCTTCATTTTATTGTTTTGGGCCTCCTTTCCCTCTTATTTTGTTTTTATTTCCTGTTTAAAATATTTTCCTCAAAGGTATTTCCTAATATGAAAGGAAAGAAGATCATTTGCTGTTTCCCACTGAGGAGAAACTTAAGCATAATTCCTCTGGCCAGCGTGCTCCAGGTAACAGTAGCAGGAAAACTAATGTGAAAGAACACAAATAATCCACTGAAAACAGAATTAATTGTGCAAACAGTGTAACTGACATAAGCAAAATGACTTAGAGAAGCAAGGAGGGGAGCCACAGAGGTACAGAAAAGAAGGCCAAAGTGGAAGGAGAAAAGAAACTGTGCAGAGGATGAAGAGGAAGGCAAATTGATTGTGAAATGGAGGCTTTTACCCAGACAAGCCTAATGCTTTGTGTATTTCAGTGATGTAAAGCAAAACAACAGGACAGCATCTTAAATGACTGAAATACTATCACTTAAGCTAGCTCTTAAGCTTCTCTTTTGATCTCAAGCATCTTTTTTTTCCTTCCTGCCACATATGTGGTAAGGAGGAAACTTCGTTCTGCTGCAAACGGTAACAGTTTCCAGACTTTGGTTGTGTTCCCCAAGCCATTGAATTTCCTCTGCTTGTAGCAAATTGAAGGAAGCTCTAACTGGATATTGCTAGAAGGGGAGAGCTCAGTAACAAAAGCTGAGGAAGTAAGATGCTAACTATTTACTGTTGTATTTCAAAATTGTTATGATACTATGAAGCAAAAGTTGCTTATGAGACTATAAACATTATTTTTGCCTAACCAAAGCAGTGATAGGATTGTACTGCTGTAACCTGCTTCATCCTTGTACTGTTCCCATAGATTGACTCTGTTTCTTGTGATGTTGTGGTGTTGGTAATGGAGTAATAGAAGAGAGGATTATGAAGGAGGGTGAAAAGGTCAGTTCTGCAGAGATTCTTATTATGTCAAGTATGTCAGTTCTCAGCTGCTTTGCCTCTTAATCTACCGAGTACTAATTGACATACACTACAAGATAAAACGAAGAGGAGCATTTGATTCCTTCTCCACCCTTTCTGAACGTTACAAGCTGGACTTTGGTCCTAGTGATTTGTCAAATGTTTCACTACAAGGTTTTGAAAATCATAGTGTAATTTGCTTATGCAGTACCAACTTCGATTCTAGCAATCGAGATGAGATTATCTAGTTTATATGCAGTAGAAGTTCTGCACTGTGTTTATGCATTATGTCTTCTTTCTGCATGGGGATAGAAATAATTAACCGTATTTCCAAAATGTTGGCAGAGCACAGCTGATTTTGCAGGTGAAAAATGAGTTTAATTAAGCCAGGACAAAACATTACTCTTAGTGCATGGCTCACAGAAATAAATCGTAGTATGTTTTACCTTTATCCTTACAACCGGATACTTCTCTAAGTTCCTGCAGACCATCTTTGTTGTCTTATGACTTTTCAGAGTAGATCAAGGATTTAAAACATCTGGTGAGTCAGTTTGTTTTGTGTCACTATTGCTCTCCAACATCTTCCTTTAGGAAAGCTTATGTTATTTCCTTTGCCAACTATCCTATGCATGCTGATGCCCTTGTTTCAGAGGTCCTGTCCTTTGGTATATTTGCACCTCTGTTTATATGCTTTGCTATAAGGCCAACTTCAAGTTACAAGTTCTGTTAAAATAAGATCACTGACCTTCTTTCATCTGGCTTTGGTCCCACTGAGTTTTGAGTTCAACAAACCAGAATAGTCTTTAAATGCCATTTAAACTTTCTGTATTTGTTTTTCCTAAGAATATATAGCTACCTGACTTTCCTCAGTGAAGACTTTGTTCAGCTTTTGAAGATATATAATATATTGGATTATCTGCTACTTTTTTCTCGCGTTTTTGACTGCTACCTTTAGTGTTGTCTATAGGAATTATCACTCTTCATTTTGAGAATATCATTTCACAATTGCTGTATTCTGCGAGGCACCAGCATAAGAACAAATATCAAGGGTTTTTCTCCTTTTTTACTGCAAGGTACATGGTGTTGACGGTTTTTCATGTGTGAACGTGTAGATTTGAACCTGAATTCAAGTCTAATATGTGAAGGGAAAAGACTTTTCAATGTTTAGGATTGACTGCATGATGTATTGATAGGACAGTCCTTTTTTTCTTACTTCCATCAACTCTTTATGACAAATTTTGAGGTAGATAATTTGCCACATTAAAAAAAGAAAGTGCATCATCGCTTAGTATCCCTAAAAAGTTATCAAAAGATCACTTTTCATTATGCAAGTGGTTAGCATATTTGAAGAGTAACATTGTCAGTCTACAGTTTTTTGATTGAGACAGTGATCCAGCAGAAATTACCTACTTGGCCCTGTGAAGTGTATGATAGAAACTCAGAGTGATTAAATATAAGCAGAAGGACCTTTTTGGCCTGATCACTTCCATAGTCATGTTTTTTGGGGGAAACATGTAGCATTGGAGAAGTGTTATTATTGCTATTATTTACTAGAAGTTACTACATTTAAGTACCAATGTTTGTAAATATGCCTATGATTACATTATATCTTCAGGTAGACCTATTAGCAATTGTCCAGATGGATCTTTGAGAGAAACCCTCTAGCCACAAGTTGTCATGTAAGGTGGAAAAACTGCTAGCATTTTGGGCAGAAAAACTACAGTCTTACTACGTTCTCTTTAATGTCAATATGTCTCAAGATCTTTTTACACTACTGCTACTGATCAATTCTAATCATTCCTGAGGGAGTTTTTTTCATAGAATTTTCCATTAGAGCTAGTAAATACTTACTCCGTAACTTCCTTAGAAGCCATGTTCAGGTAACGAGTAGATACCCACTGAACTTCAAACCAGTCTCTAAAGCCATTGTTTCCACAGCACTGGAATCCAATTTGTAACATATCCACTGTTTTTTTTAGGAAACATCTTCCAGGTATGTCTGTGTCCTTATAGAACTTAATAGCATCCCTCAGTCCCAAATAGAGAGATTCTTCCAGCTCATTCCTCATGGTATAGCACATGAGAGCACCCAACAGGATGCAGAAGGTAAAACAGAAGGTACATATGATGTATGGGAGCATAATTAGTTTCCATCGGGAGAACTTGTTGGCATCTGAGCAGTCATAGCAGATTTTGCCCCCCAGAAAGTTGACAACACATGCTATGACTCCTACGGAGATCAGCATGTTGGGGACAGAGTTGATGTCCCCTTTTGCCATCACTTCGTTGCGCTTCTTGATCTCTATTTTCAGGAAGAGGCCGAGACTGAAGAGAATGATCCCACTCACTACAGAAACCCAGTTGAGGATCCATAGGATCTGAGCCAGTTTGTCCCTCTTAGTTTTGGTGAATTTTACTTTGAGGACGGCCATAGTCAGATCAGCATTAGGAGAAGAAGCATAGGTCAAGGAAAGCCCATAAGCTGCTTAGAAGCATGTATCCAAGGCATGCAGTAGAAATCTGAAGGAGAGAGAGAGAGATTAATGTCTGTTTGACTGGCTATTTATAGAGCCTACCAAGATTTTCCTGTACTGCCTCACGCACTCTGAGACTTGCCAGGGGAGTGCCCCAGGTCTTTAAGTTTCATGCAATATGAATCTTTTAAAAAATCAGACTAGAGCAATTAAAAACAAGTGACCATTAGAACCAATGAACGCTGGATTCCTATGGGTCTTCATCTCAGGAGTAGTTTTCTGTGCGGATATCTATGTCTTTCCCTTCAGAAGCCTAATGGCACCTTCTTGTTCTACTCATTCCTGTCATTTTCTTGATGATTCTAGGAATTTTTATTTCTTAAATTAGTATGGTATGGCCACATGTAGGTTTAAAAGCTGCTGGGCAGAATAAGCAAACAGATACATACAGTGTAACCACAGAAGCCTTTTTTCCAAATGGGAAAAGAATCGCTGCAGAGACACAGTATCCTGTGGGTGTTTTTATATATTTCATCAATTGTGTGCAAGAAAAAAATATATTTCTGGGAAAAAAAAAATAGTCCTATTGCTACACTTGTACTACTAATATGTGGTCACTGGCAAAAACTGCAGCCAAAACTTGAAGAGGGAACTGACAGAAAACGAAAGCTCAGTAAGTAGTTAAGCTATCTATTACTGTTTGTTTTCTAAATAATATTGAGATTTTATTAGCTTTTAAGTGCTCTAAACTGAATATAGTACTACTGAACAGACCATCTTCCACACTGTATTTCTGTTTGATCTGATGTAAAAACATTACCATTTTTATGTGAAGTAATATATCACCCCACAAAAAAGAGCAAAGCATCTTCATACTTCTAAAAGAAATCAGCAATTTAAGATGCTCAAATTCTTTCTCAACCTAATTGTCCTTCCTTCTTTTTGAATGTTCTTACTAAAAACCAGAAGTGATTAGCATAACATAATGGTTAAAAGAGGGCTATTCAGTCTTTAGGAAATCAGCATTACTGTGTTAGCTTCTGCAGCTAAAGTAGTTCTTTCCTTGTGTATTGGGAGCTGTGACAATTATGCCTTACTACAACCCTCCTACCATCTGTAAACAGTTTTGCTTTTTGAATCCCCTATATTCCAGTCAAAATCCTGAAGTTTGTTAACGGTTGCACTTTCTGCAGCAACCTTGACAACTTCACAGTCCGTTGGAACAGTTTCCATTCCACTGTCTAAAGACTCCAGAGTCCAGAGATGCCAAAGGGATTTTATCGGCTCATTTTTGGTACACCTGCAGCATTACACACTGATAAGTAAGAACAGTACTGTCCTTTCCTGACTTTCCCAGGTAATCTACAGACGCTTATATTTTTCTCTCAAAAGATCACAGTGATGGGCATAAAATAAATTCAGGGAGACTTCTCGCAACCACCCATGCACACCTAGTTTCAAAGTTAATATTTCAGACCTTCGCAGCTACGGGATGGCTTCTGTGTTTCAAGATACGTCCTTTTTTTCCCCAGCAATTAGCCAATCTAAGAAACTGTCTTTCCCATAACATTTTGCCTTGCTTCTCTGTATCATTATGGTTACTGTAAGACTACTACTAACTTCTTTGTATCTCTGCAGTTATATCAAAATCACAGGCGGAGTGCAGACACAAACCTGTTAGAGCTGGAGAAAATCTGTTTTCAGTGTACGTGATGTGGATGTAGAACTATGCTGCAGTATCTCAGGATTAAATGGTGAACTTTTACCCTCCTTTACAACTTCTGATGCTTTGTGATTGCCTTTCCTTAACACATGCAAGAATTCCTTTCCTCCTCACAAAGCCTGCTCTCAGCACGGATATGTACTAATTCAGTAATTTTCATCAGTGATTTTATATTATACAAACATGTATTTATGTGATTATGTGTCATCCTTGTGGATTTAGTTGTTCTACTACAATGGCATTTATGAACAGTAAAACATAATCCTATAATTTGAGGAAAGAAGGAAGTATAAGCAGCTTGATTTATGCCTATTTGCTTTTAAGCTTGTAGGCTCTACTACTTAAGTTAAAACAGCATGAAAACCACCTGCAGACAAACCTTCCAGAAGTAGGGCTATATGCTGCCCACCAAAGGACCCACAGCTGCAATGAAGCTTAACATAAGGCAAGTAGATTGCTGCGGAGTGCAGTTAAAAGAGGTAGTGACACCGGTGTGGTGTCTTCATCTGTGTGTGTTGGAATGAATCAATTCTGTTTGTACGGGTGAGGAATATGTTCTTCCATTCATATTAGGATGTGGTTTGAATATTAAAACGTTCAAATGGCTATGAGATCTGAACTATTCATGTTGCATTTTTTTGCTGCACTTAGACTGGAAATTGATTTCCTTTAAAACTATTCACCTCTGTGTATCTTTTGCACAATACCCAGAGTGCTATGCAAAATAGTATTTTTCCTTATTGGCCTTATTTCCAAAGAAGTTTAGGCCATTGGCACTACTTGACTTTCAAAACAGGCACCTAATTTAATGATCGTTAAGACTGATTATCAATTATTGTTGAATATAGATTGTGGTCATATTGTGATAATTATTTTGATTATCCTGGTGAAATACTAATTTTTTACTAACACCTCTGTACAAAGAAGTCCAGAGAGTATCCATTAAGCAACGATACCTTTTTCACACTATTCCATGGTATACTTCAGCCCTCTTTCAAAACGGTCATGCTCTGCTGGAATGGAATGAAGCCACCATTCAGCTGACAGCCTCTCTGCTAAGTCTGCAGACAGTAGCTTTAACTACTTCACCAGTTAAGCAGTTCATGACTTAAACTTAAGTAGCTGTAAATGGTGGCTGCAGATGGTCTTTGCTTCGGATACTCAGGTCTCTGAGCATGCAATAGGGAGAATCTGTTGCTATGAAATTGCTTATACACAGTTCACATTCAGTGGCCTGCATTTGTGAATACATCGCTCTTCATTTCTGTGAAATGTGTCTATGTGCAAAATGCTTCTAAATTGTTAGACACACATTCAGTTAACAGTGTCACACCAAACAGTACTGACTTGGAGAACGTCTTTTACTTTATTGTTTGAACAAAGTTTGTTAACAGTTCTGTCTTCACTTAATCTGCTAAGGAGGCATTTTTGATTTTGGAAGATGTAAATTTGAGGCTTCCTATTATATTATTCTAGCCATAAAGAAATCTGAAGCTGAATTTCATGGAGAGATACAGTCAGTCTTGTGTAGTTATTGTCCTACGGCTCACTCCCCCATTCTCAGATGCCCAAAGTTAAAAACCTGAAACTTCGATGTGCAAAAGCAACAAGTAATTCCTTGCCTCCAGGAAGTCTCAAATGCTATTTCAAGCTTCCTTGATGAAATTTTAATTACAAGACCAGAATGTATAGAGTGTTCACTTTCATCTAACTGAGGTACTTGCACCATAGTTCTCCAGCAGTAGAAAATCTGCCTGACACATCTATTTCATATGAGCCATACTGCTAGACGGAAGCAGAGGAATAACTAGTAGATGTAGTGCAGCAACCACTTGTAGTCTGACCCTGGCTGTCACTGGTAGAGCTGGGATTGCACAAAGTATCTTCAGCACTGTACTTCTCATACAACTTTGAGTACGTTCAGTCTGGGACAGAGGAACGCTTTACCTCATTTGCTCCTGAACAAATTAGTCGTTGGGAACACCAGGCTTAGAAGATCAAGTGTCCCCAGGTTCTCAAGCTATTTTTTTTAACACTAATAATTTACTGCGTTTATTTCAGATAATATGAAGACTCTCTTCCCATTATGACATTCTGTAAATATACCATAATGTTTTTATATCCCTACCTGTTTAATGAAGTGTTGAATATATTTATTCAGCACTGCAGCATATTAGTTTTTTTGAGTGCTGCGAAGAAATTTCTTCCAGCTGGAAGAACAGAAGCACAATTTTGAACTGAAAGTGTAATTGGCTTTTCTGCGATGCGTATATATTCTTCTCCAAGTTACATTTGCAAGTGAGACTCCTGCAAAACCACACATGTTCCTAGTAGATCAGGGGAGCAATTCTGCCTATTGAAGTTTTTGGAAGCACACCTCTGTATTTTATATGAGCCACTCCAGGTTTATAAAGCACGTACATACAGGTTGTTTCTTTCACGCCTTGCAGGGGGAAAGAAGGCTGGACTTTGTTCTGTAAACAGAGAAATGTTTCTTTCAGCAGAAGACCAATAAATGTGGAGATCTTTCCCATATCACCAATACTATTCTTGAACTTTTCTTGTCTAACTTTGAACATAGAGGTTCCTTCAGCATAGTGTACCTGTTTGCTTTCCAGGTGCCACTTACCTGTTCCTTTCATATCATTCCCCCAGCTACATACAACAAGACACATAACAGCTTTTATTTGCTAATAAAATATACTTATTAGATGCAAATTGTCCTCAAAAATTTAGCTTGCAATTTTGTCATAAAGAAATGACATCTCACTAACTTCGCTAAAATCAGCCCTTTTAGATACACATTTTTGTCTGTAACGTACTGCAAAAGAAACAACTAACCTGCTTCACAGGACTGAGTGAGATCTCAAAACTGGCAGCTTGCTGAGTTCAAGGGAGGAGATATCTGGATTGGGCATCCTGAGGAAGAGTGAAGTACTGATTTCCTGATGTCTGTGTAGTTCTGTCTTTATGCTGACACACCAATGGAGGTGGTGAAATAGACTTCAACTGTCTTGCCCACGTTAATCTCCCTTGCATCTCTAATCGTATTTCAAGGTTCTTATGCCAGCAAGTTCAATCCTGCAAAACAGGCCGATTAACTGAGTGTGAACTGAGACCTCAGTGACCAGTTGAATTTATAATAATGTATTTTACTCCTCATGGGTTTGGGCTAGTAAGAAACAGACTTCTTCAGTATCTGCTGATGTCTTCATTAATCAACAAATATGAGTCTGAGAGAGAGAATAATGAAACTTTGTGGTTCTGTGGAAGAAAATCTAAGGCAATCACCATTTGCATTATCCGTTATTCCATATGTTGTTGCTTTGTATGGAATTTGTTTCACCTCTCACTGTGTATTGGCTGACTGTGAAACAAATTCAAGTAACTAGGAACAACTGGGTCATCGTATATGACCTGCAGTATATTCTGGTTTTGGAAACTTTACAGATTCAGGAGCAATCCAACAGAAACCTGTCTCTGGGATTCTTAGAAGCTTTATGCAAGCGAGAAGCAAACGCATATTGTCCTCCTCTGGCTTTTCTGAGCTCTGCTCAGAGCTGTCCATTTGCTGGGTGGACTCTGCTGAGTTGAACTGGCTGCAGAAGTAGCAACAAGCTGAGTTTGCAGCAGTGTTTGATCAGGATAGTGGTGATGTTAGTATGAGAAAGGAGCCACTGTGCAGGTCCTGTTTTGTTCTATAGGGTTTATAATACCTCAGCACAATGGTTCAGGGTGCACAAGTGACTGCAAGAGACTGTAATGAATATGAATATTCTCAGAAGCAGAAACTGTCCTCTCGCAGTTAATAATAAGCAATAAAGTGTGATTTTTAACAGTATTCTGGGAGTAAGCATGGGAATTCTGGGAATATACCTTGCTTATGGTCTCTTGTTTTTCTAAGGATAGACACCCCTTTGCATGCATCAATATTGCGCTTGCTATCAGGGAAAGGTGAAAGATGAGTTATCAATGCAACTCAGTTGTTTGAAGCCTTCAGTAAAGCAGAGATTACTGTACCTAAATACAATGCTATAAGAAAAAGCCTTCTAGCTTACTTGCTAGAAGTCATGATTTTATATGTTACAGCATTGAAGAGGAAGGTTCATTGCTGCCAGTGTCACTGTGCCTCTGTGAGGTGAAAAAAACAAGGACATGTCTCAATAGGATAAAGACATTCAGTGAGATTCTTTTTCATTTCTTTTTCTGATGCAAACTCATAACTGATCTTTATGCTGAGTTTGTCCTATGCACGTGGATTGTTTGTGCTTTAGGTTTTCTGTACCTCTGCAGACTGCGAGGCGTATATTACATCTGTTCAGTTGTGTACCTACGTGGATCATATTCAACATGTATTCCCTGTGGACAGCACAAGTACACAAATGTACATATTTGCTTGGGATTTTTGAGCTACTGCTCTGACTAGGATATGGTGTATTAGAAATCCTGGGCAAATGCCTGAAGCTATTGTTTATCTGCCCAGACAACGTTTATGTGTCTTAGAAAAAAGTCACATCTATGGAACTGCAGACTTAGGTTACCCCTGAGTATTAGAAATGACATTATTGCCTAAGACACCTACTAGTAGTAAAATGAATCTGACCTGTTGCTTTGCAATATGAGCCCAGTTCTTACATGCATGAAAAAAAGCAAGCAGAAGGTGGCAGTGCTGCTGTATGTAGGTTTTTTTTCTACACTGCAAAACAAGTAACTTCATTTGAGCTAGAGAGATGAGATTAGAGGTCACTCTTCCAGCTAATGGAAGCTCAGGAATGCATCATTTTAAGAAACAACTTAAATCTGATCTTCATGAAATTAGACATCAATGCTACCTGTACTTTTCACTCTGTCTCATTGGAAAATTGTTTCAACTGCAAAGTTAATATTCAAAATTGAATTATTCAGAAATCAGTTGTTTTATACTCATCTGTAACTAACCATGATGTGCTTTATTACAGACGTACTGGAAAACCTGAACACCAAGACTATAATGATTGAGCAGCATTTTCTAACCCAGCAGAAATGGTTGTACCTGTGGGTCTATCAGCTAGTGGTGCAGAAAGAAAACATGCTTCTTACTAACAGGGAAGATTTCTGTGCTGTGGCTTCAGATCTGAAAGAGGTGTAAATGTATTAAGTGTTTGGCTAATCTATTTAGTACTATTCATATGTAAGTCCACAAGGGCGGCTATGTTATGAGTTAGACCAATTAAATACCCAGTAGTGGTGTTGCGTGCTGCAGAATAATGTATCTAGTTTTCAAAAATTAATGTTTATGTATTTGGGTGACTTTCAATTTCTTCTATTTAATGCAAATGGTATTTCATGAATAAGAGGTTGGAATAATGGACTAAAACTAAGCAAGTCTGACACAAGCAAGTATTATACAACTTCTCCTCAACATATCAGCACTTCAGAGGGAGAATTCATGTTCTGGAAGAGATTCTCACCAGCCTATGTTAACGTGGAGAGGGCATGAAAAAGGAAATTTAGACCATCTGCTTTTTTTTTTTTTTTGGCTTTTGTAAAGTATGAATAACCTGGTAGATACTGACAGGTGTAAATTATTGGGCAAATAAAAGCAATTGGGTCCTTCCAGAATATTCATCTTTCGGTTACATTTCTGAACTTTATAGGAAGCATAGTGGTAGTTAGACTTTTTTTAGACTATTTTATGATTGTTGTAGTTAGATATAGGTATCTAGATTACATAACAGTTGAAAATCTTATGGAATTGCAGAGATGGCAGAGATAATGTCAAAACTCATGGCAAGAGGTAATGAGGATAGATGGCAGTTTGAAATAACGCAGTATAATAACACTAGAATGCCACAAAATTTATTGCAAAATCAAATTTATCATATTTTTACTTATTTCATTGCCTGAAAAGCTTCACAGGTGAAATGAATCAGAAAAGAAATACTATAATTTTAATTTCAGGATGTTTAAAGTTCACAGCTATATGGACACAGAAGCCAATTTCAGGCAAATGGGAAATTATAGCAGACTTGCATGAACCGTATTGCACTTTAATTGCTAGTCTTCGGAGCTCCTGGATATTCCAGGAAATGCCATGTAGGTATCGATGAAGCTGGCTCTGATTTCAGTCCATTGTAGCTGTGCTGTCCATAACCTCTGAGTCATCCACTTCAGACTCATGGTGGGTCATTACAAGTGGAAAACTAAGGCACAGAAGTAGTGTATTCAGCTTAGAAGCAGGCCAGCAGTCTATGGCAAAGCCAGAAAGAGAACCTGTATTTTAGGTTGGTAACCTAAAACAACTTCTGTCTTGTCTATAACAATTTTCTGAAGAGCGGAATTTTTACAGCTTTATTCATCATAAGACCATGTAGCAATTTTGTTTTTTACCTTAATTCCCTAGGTACTGTAGCAAGCCAGCCCTCAGGAAGCTTTTTGGAAAATGGAATTATACACATATTATGAGGACTCAAAACAAAATTCCCTTTACATAATGAGGTAAAATTTCCTTTTTCTATTCCGTAACTCATAGCATCAGTACTTTTGGTGCACTTCAGTGCCAGTTACCCCTTTTTCCTAGTAAAATATTCAGACGTATAGTTCTAAATTTCTCTTTAAAGATACCGGACCTCTATACTAACCATAAAGCCTCCCTACTCTCACTTTATTATAAAACTGTTGCTGATGTCATTTCTCACTCTCTAGACAATATTTGAACTAAACAACATTACTCAGGACCTCTTGTTGGATATTTGGTATTCTTTTAAAAAGGTTTAGTGAAGAGACGTTTACAAAAAAAGAGAACAAAGTTTCTGAAGCTGTTGAATAGGAAAAAACACAACAACCAGACATTGCTCTACTGTATTCTTCTGAAAAAGATCCAAGATCCCTCTGTCCTTTCAGTGGTGCCGTAATGCTTTACTCACAGTCTGTGTCTAGAAATCATGCTCTTTAGAGAGGGGAAAAAAAGGACAGTAGGAGCTCGATTTTCCTACCAGCACAAAAAAATTGCTCTCTGTTTGTTTGCTCTGCATAGTGACTACTCAGTTACAATAAAGTTTTGTCAGGTGT
The DNA here is from genome assembly GCF_002078875.1 of Numida meleagris. NCBI lineage: Eukaryota > Metazoa > Chordata > Aves > Galliformes > Numididae > Numida > Numida meleagris. The sequence goes on along the minus strand of NC_034414.1, from coordinate 26,482,895 downwards.
GCCTTTGGAATTGGGAATAATTTGACAGTAATCCTCTTACTTTCTAGCTTCAGAGTTCTGGTCTGCAGCACTTGGCTATAGATTGCAAGGAGACAAAAAGAAAGTTAGATATTTTTGGATTGATCTGTGACAAAACACAGTGTTTTACTGACTGACTTTGCTCTTCTGACCACCTGAGACATTTAAAAATCTTCAAAACAAATCCAGTGGTGTCCATTCATAGTGTTTTACAAAATTACTTAAGAAAGAAATCCTAAGTAACCTACTTTTCCCTCTGTTTTGTAATCAACAGACTGTCTGCTGATAGAATCATCTGGACATGTAAACCAGCAGGCAGTTGTTTCTAGAACTTGTTTTTCTCCAGCCCAAACTGAAATTATCTCAGAAACTTTGCCCCTTCCTCTGCTTTTGACCTAATCTGATCTATAAAAGTGATATTTTCAACATAATTTATGATACAAATTTTAACTTTATTCCCAAGAAATACACTGAAATTATGGAAGTGATGTAATAGTTTCAAAGGTAAATACGTGGGTACACTCTTTACAGGCACAAACAAAGATAAAATGTACATATGAGAATTCACCCTCCAATGAGTATCATAGAGAAATAGACTCAAAATTCAAGATCTGCCACAGCTTGAAGCTCTTCTTATTTCCCCTTTTCCTTCTATAATTACCAGTCTACAAAAATGATTACATGAATTCACAGTGACATCAGAGCTAAATATTTATCTCAGCTAGGCTGCTGCACTTGAGTATGTTTTTAATAACTTTCTTTTACTTGAAGGTCTAGGACACGCATTATTTTTCCATGCAGGTACAGAGGTGGCTCTCCACTCACATATACTGATTCAAAGACTGCGTAACAAACTCCCCTACAAAAATACATCAGAACATATGAGGTACCCTGCGGGGTCAAACAGGTTATACTCCAACCTCATCCTCTAGTCTGTCTCTTAGAGAAGGGAGCAGTAACAGATACTATTTGGATACACTCTTTGCTGTCAAATCCTCTTAGTCCCCTAGCGTCCAAAATTATTGTGCAAGGGATGTTACAGAATATCACATAGTTACCATTCAATGCCTGATACACCAAGATATTTAAGGTGTTGGAAAAATGCGGTTGGAGTTAAACTGCAAAAAGAGGCATACCTTTACACTGAAATAGCCAATTAGAACTAACAGTGTAAAACCTGAATAGAGGGCATAGTACACTTTTTGTCTCAGGGGAGCTTTTTCTGGGTCCAGTCAACACTATGCATCTAAGCTTAACTACTTGTACTACCACAATGAACTAGAGTAGCTTAATTCCATTGTAACATAGAGGACTTATTTATTGTGGTGAAGATATTCTGCAAGTTTGCACTGACAGAAGAGATGCTGTTATCTGTTATATTTACCATCAACTTTGTACCAAAAGTAGTAGAACTTCAAGAACCTCTTTAGTATATTTATGGAGCAGTACATTCAAGATTAGGTCCTTTTTGTAAAGGCCTCCTGCACTTCACTGGAAATATCTTTTCCTTTTGAAAAGATTAAGTTTTAGCTTATTTTTCCTGGTTGACTTTTATTTGAACCATGCAGGTTTTGTCTACTTAAGAAGATTCTGTGGGAAATTGAAAACAACTGACACAACGCATTGCTAGAACTTGAAAGCTAACTGGTGACAAAGGAAAGAAAGAGTTAGGCCTTCTACGGCTTGCAGTGCATGTGTTGACTAATGGTATGTGAATAAGATGTGTGCTGATGGTGTGATATTCATGATACTGTGCATGACAATGTGGTTATATTAGAACTTATAAATTAACTTGTGAAGTTACAAACTGAAGAGGAAAACTATGCCCCTTGAATTAGCAAGGATAAATAGGTAAACAGACAAACCAGACAGACAAGTTTGTTAAGGCCTCTCCCTTCTTTTTAATTGAATTATAATTTTTTCCTGAAGAATTGTACACCTTAGGCACCTCAGTTAATTAGGGAGCAGTAAGGCGTTCCTCACATATGGATTCATATTCATTAGCTCCCTCTGTGTTAATGTGTAGCTGCTGGGCAATGGATGAGAACGTTAGTACCTTCTAATGTTACTATTTCAGCAGTAAAAAGAGAGAATATACGCACTGAACATTATCCAGAAAATCTGGAAACTTTTTTCATTGAAAGTTTAGACCCAGAATGGTGCACGCAAAGAGGTGGGGCCTAACTAAAGGCAGCAGCTGCAGCCATGATACCGTATGTGGCAGACTTGCAGATTTTGTCCTGAGAAAGGTAGAAAGAATACTGGGAACTGCAGTTGAGTACATTTTTTGCCTTTGGTGAGATGCACCCTGCAATGTAGTCATAGGAAACCACACACATATAGCTATCCCTTTACAGGTAACGTATCATTAGGATTGAGTCTTTTGCCTGTTATTCTTCAACTGATGTAGCCTAGAACCAGCATGAGCTGCAGCTGTCATCTCAAGTGCCAGTAACGTTTGCAAGGACATACGCTGTGTGCACTATATATACAGGAATAAATCCTCATCAGTAATGCTCTATCCCTGTGGCTACTGCTGGTGGACCACTGCTCGAGTTGGTTCTCTTTGAATGAAGAAACACCCGCCTGAAGCTGACTGAGCAATGGTAAGGGCGGTTAGGCCTTGCCCTTAGGTTGGGGTCACAGCCCCACTGCTGGGGCCTCACTGGTGTGCAGTGAGATCACTAAGATCCCCCTTACTCATAAAGCAGCAGTAGGAGACAGTGCTTTCTGATCTTACTCCCTGACTAAGCTCTCCTTGCAATGAATGAAGAGAGCCTCAATTATGCACACTGCCATCATCTTCACTGCCTGGCACAATGGAAGTATAAACCTTTTTTTCTCTCTGTTCAAAGAAAACTTCATGTGTACGTAACACTGCAGCGTGTTTACCCACTTAGCACAGGGAGCAGGGCAGATCTGTCCTTCCCACGGGATGGGTCATTGGGTGCTGGGCTGACACCGCAGCCTATGGATGCGTCCTGCCAGCCGTTACGTGGTGGCACACACGTACCAATGACGTTCAGAAGGCTGGAGATTCTTGCCTTGAAAAAAATCACACTCGGGAGCTGAACCCTTCTCTTCATCGAGCGTGCCGGCCGGTGGCCAAGCTGCACCAGTGCCCTTCCGCTGCCACAGCGCGTAGCCGGGGGTGCCAGACCCGCTGCGCGAGGCGGGCATTGCCTGCTCTTGGGAGGGACGGGGGGCCCTCAAGTGAAGCCAGTGAGCGCAGGCGGGCCCCTCCTGCCTCAGCCTCGGGCACCCCGGCAACACTCGGGTCCGGCCGACCCCGTGCTGCCGTGAGGCGGAGCTCGGTACTGCAGCGGGGGAATGCGGCTCCCGCACGCTGCGGCGGGGAGCCGCCCGAGTCCCCGTCAGACCGCCGCCCGTCGCTCCCCCGGAACGGCGGTGAGTAACGGCGGCGACGGCCCCGCCCGGGGACTGCATCGCCCAGAGGGCCCCGCGGCCCCGAGGCTGCGCGGGGGCGGATAGCGGGGCTCTGGGATTCTCGACCAACCCGGGGCGCAGCGCCGCCTCAGGTGTGCCCGCCTCTGCTGCTGTGACTGACCCGGCCGAGAGCCAATCGGCTGACAAAGATTTCCGCGGCCGCCCAATCAGCGCTCCGGAAGCATGGCGGCGGGCGGGACCCGGAGAGCAGCGGACTCGGCGGCGCCGCGGCCGGGGAAGGGCGACCGCGGCGGCGGCGGCGGCAGCGTGGCAGCGCTCGGAGCGGGACTGCCGCAGGGATGGCGGCGGCGCGCGGGTTAACGCCTGCGGGGCGGGCAGCGGGCCGCCCGTAACGCCCTGAGCGGCCCTCAGCGCCGCGCGTAGTGATTACCCCTCCCCGCGGGCGGGCGGGCCGGCTCCCGCCCGGCACTGCAGTCGCCATAGAGACAGCGCCGCACGCCATGGGGCGGAGGCTGGGCCGGGGGCCGCCGCTCTAGCCCCCCCCCCCTCCCCCCACCCCCGTCGGCTCCGCTGCCCGTAGGCCACCCCCGCAGCGGCGGGCGGCACCGGGCTCCGCAGGGACCCGCAGGGACGCAGCGCCCCGAGGAGCCGTCGCCGCCTCGGCCCCGTTCCAGGTGAGGAGACGCGGAGCTGTCTCGCTCCCGCCCCGGGGCTGGGGTCTGCGTGTGGGTCGCGGCCCGCGGGGAGGGGGCCGAGGAGCGGGCCCGGCGGCTCCCGGCCTCCCCGCGGGGCTGGGGTTTACGGGCGCTCCGTCCCTCCCGCTTGCCGCAAGGAGAGCGGTGCCGCGGGGAGGGCTTGCGGCCCCGTGCAGCCGCACCGCCGGCCCCGCGTTGTGGCGGCGGGCAGAGCGCGGTGCGGGTCCGTCTGTCCGGCCGTCTGCCGCCCCGAGTCGCGGAGCCATTAGCGGTAGCATCGGTACGTGAACGCGGCTCCGCCTGGCTAGGCCGCGGGTGTGCTCGCTACGGGTAATAGTAAACATACGGACTGCGTAGGGACGGCATTTAGGAAAGCGTTGTTGTGTGCTCTTCTCCTGGAGGAAAGGAGAGGGGAATGCCTCGCTCCGAAGGCTGCGGGGATCCCCGGGCCTGCGGCCGCGTCCCTGGGTACCGCGCTGGAGCGGGAGCGGAGGGGACAAAGATCGGAGCGGGGCCGGTAACCGCTGCTGGGAGCGGGGCGACCGGCGGGAGGAGTAATGTCAGTGCAGGCTTGGGGGACAAAACCAGGCTCCCGCGCTGCGCCTGATCACAGCCTTTTGGGAAGCACCAACAGTATTCATAATTAATACGTAAAGCACCGTAGAAAGTGGGTTATCAAATAGCTCGTAATAGCTCTGTTAGGCTGGACGTGCAGAACCAGTTGAATTTCAGATGAATTATTCAGAACTGGTATGGTGTATTGATGGGAAGGTTGAGAACCCCTAAACGAAGCATGCTCTAATTTTGGAATCTCGTTGGTCTTAGAGTGCAGAATTAGTTTCCATGTTGTGAAGAGGGGGGGGAAAAAAGAAGAAGAATTCTTATATATTCTCCATAGTTAACTCCATGCCTCTGTGTATGTCGGATGGTTTCAGCTGCTGTATCTGAGCAAACAAAAGATAAAAGCATGTTTTGCTGCTCATTTAATTTCGGAAATGTTTGGGGTGGCTCTTAATGGTATGAACTCGTGGCACAAATGTATATATGCACTTCTATTCTGTGTTAACATCACAGAATTCTTCCTTGTGATGATCCCTCTGCTTTACAGCGTGAACTACGTTTACAAAGTATTAAAACTTTCTTAACTTTATAAATGAGAAGCGTGCTTATTGGCATTTGTTTAGTCTGTAAGAAAATCTGACTGCAGTAATGCATTTCCTCATCTGTGAGAAGTTGTTTTGAAAATGAAGATACTGCAGTTACAAAAACGCGAAGACGGAATCAATTCTCTCTAACAAATACTTTGTTCTTCTTTGATATATTTTTGGATGTACCGTTGTGCTCTTGAAATCCGGTGTCTTTTTATACGTGTTACTGTGGAAGCGTGAGGGGTTCGAATGAGAAGAGCCGTGTGGGAGGATGGAGCATCGAGATGCTGGTCAGGCTCGGCGTGGTCATGGCACTACTTCTGCATGCGGCAGTTTCTCTTACCTCTGACATCACAAATTCCAGAGAGTTTTTTCTAGGGTTACTGATTAAATCAAGAAAGATTTTTGAGTGTAATTAAAAGAGAAGGGTGAGTGATGTTTTCCCAGTTAGAAACTGATTTCTAACTGACAAGCTTCTACTAATTCTCTGTATATGGATACCTAAGGTTAAACACTTGCTTAGCATGTGAATTTGTGCTATATAGTGTGTTAATATACTCCTGTGTTTTCTGCTTCTGCTGAGACTCATTTATCTAGTGGGAATGAATTGATGCTTAGTAACAGGAGACGTGCAGTTTCTGTGTTTCTCAGTGTTTTGCATTGTGCCTCTCTCCTGCTCTTTTAAACCTTGACACAAAGCCTTTGTGTTTGGCAGGAGGGGAGGAGAAACAGCTGCCTCCTCTGTGTAAGACACTGGCTGGGGTCCTTCCCGGTCTCTCAGGGATGCATCAAACGCCGTCCAGCCGCTGTCCTTCCTCCCTCTGCCTACCTTGTAAGGCACTCTGCTCATGGCAGGGAAACATGAGCTTCGTTGCATTGATCTCGCAGATCAATGTGTTGCACCATGCATCTAGGAGAAAGGTCTGACAGGCTAATTGCTCAGGTAGAGATGTGCACGCGTTTAAACATGCAAAATTGACTCAATGTGAGTTGTATGTTAAGGGGTCCAATAGATCGCTTTTTGTTTAAAAATTACTTACAGTCAGCTTGGTTTCTTGTCAGTGATGGAAATGAAAGAAGCTTTTCGAAATGCATAGTCTTTTACATTTTTCCTTAACAAGGTGGTGTTTAGACTGCTTGAATGGGAACTAATGCATAAATACATAACTTGAAATTATTTCGGGCAGTTGTGAGAGTACAAGTAAATGTGGCAGTTTAACTTCCTGCTTTTTCACACTAATGGAGTGCTTTAATGGTTGTGCTGTATTCCACCTCGAGTAGTGCTGGAATAAAAATGGACTTCCCTGCCTTTGCTGGAAACACTGAATACTACGTAACACTGCTGCTAGCAGCCCTAGCCTTCACAATTGCTTCTTAGAAAATATCATCCAATCTTTTACTTATCCTTTACACCTTCAGTATATTTATTGGTGTCTTCCTTTTTTTTTTTTTTCCCTGCAGTGATAGCTGTTATTTCCTATATTAGCTTACACATCACTAATTTTGAAGCATAAGTAGTAGAAAATCAGAAGAATATCACGTGACCCTTTGTCTCTTGATTTGGTTGAATATCTTTTTCTCAGTTTTGAGAAGTCCTGCAAGCCCCGAGTTCAGTAACTTACTCTTCAAATCTATTTTTCAGTTAATGGAGAAAAATCTTTGAAAACTTTAAGGAGTTTTTTGGGGAGAAGGATTTAATTTCGGAGGTAGGAGAGAAAGAAGGGTGGACTGGGAGACTTAAGATGTCTGCAGCATTTTTAGTAAATCTGTTGTGAAGACTTAAAAAACTGGTTCACTACTACATTCAGGTATGTTTTCTTTTTCCTGTGGGTCTTGTACTTCATGGTTGATTCTGTGATGAAAAGTATTGCTCAAATGCTTTTCAAAATGCTATTTTATGCTATTGCTTTGTCTCCAAAGAGATTCATCAGTTATTGAGAATTAAGTTATTTGGACTGATGAGGAATTCCATGTGATAATTCTTCCTTTCAGAGAAATGTATGTATTTGCATATGTTGCTTCACCTTGAGTCTGGTTGCAGCTGGAGGAGAGGAGGGCTGCCTGTTCTTCTATGGGTGAAGTTTAGGAGCTTGTTGATGCTATCAGGGACGGAAGTCAGATTTTGCAATACGCAGCCATCTGATATATAAAGAAAGGGTAAAACATGCTGAACTTGCTTTGAGAGCTTTAAAAAGATGTGCAATTGTTTTAATATGAGGCCCTTTTCTAATTTCTGAATGTTGCAAAGGTATTCATTAGTTCATGAAGAGACAAGTTACTATCTGAAGCTAAAATGGGGAGAAACTGAAGCGGTCAAGATGGATGTCATGCCTAAATGGAAATACCATTATTAAGGTTTTGATGCATTGCTCTCTCAGCTGGAGTTATCAAATTCTGTACCTGTGTTAATAGGCTGGTTTCGGTGGACTCGTCTACAGTTAGAGAAGATTTTGCCTGGTGTGGTTCGCGTGTTCTCAGTGCTTGGGAACTGTTTCTAGTCAGCAGCTGCTTATTGACTCTGGTCTCTATCACATCCCAAAGAATTTTCAGATAATGCTTCTTGCTTTTTTCATGCTCCCTCTCAGTACATTCAAATTTTGCAACATTTCTAGCAAAAGTCATTTGATACAATGTTCTGCAGAAAAGCAGTAGAATTAGATTGCTTTGTTTGGTGTACTAGCAGGTTGTTTTTTGTTGCAGCTGTTAAGTTTACTGCTCCAGGCATGCTTCAGATGCTACTCTTGTCTAGCAGTATAGCTTCTGAGCAAATTAGGCACGTCTGTTTAGCTTCAGTGTTGACTATTTAAAAAAAGAAATTAAAAAATGAGGTGAGAAGGTGATCTGTAGATCAATAAATAGAGCGTGCTTCTCTTCAGCATATGGTGTTCTTCTTAGAACATTGGTGTCGTTATTTTGTTGTAAACAGCATTACGTCCAATTATTTACAATCTCAAAATGGTTTATTGTTTCTCCATCTTTCCATTTGTCAGCATTCTGCACTAAATAGATCCAGAATGGGCATTATCAGATGATTGAAGCTGTGTTAAAAGAGGAATGTCTGTGCTACTCTTTGAGTTTCATTGAATGTTCTGCCTTCATATGTGACACTTTGACTTTCTGTTTCCAGTAGTCTGTAAAATCAAGGTACTATTCCTGAGGAAGTGTCGGCCTCAAGCAAACTGGCCTGTGGTACCCCAGGAGCTGAAGGAGCAGAATTGATACTGGATCAGGATTCTATTTCAGTATAACGTTTATCTGCTGTTGTGTAGGGCTCCAGGGATAATTGCGATGATCATGATGATTTGGGTGAAATGATATTTCTGCAGTTTTGAGTAAGACAGTATTTCCACTGGGGAAAACTGTGGAACATTTCGTCTGCATGGAGCAAACTCATGAAAGAATCATAAGACAGATCAGTGTGAAGAAAGTGTTTATTGGTCTTGCGGGAGAAATGTGCTAGCTAACCCAGACAGTTTTTGTCTTGACTACGCAAGAACTAAGAAATGCTGAAACTGAGGAGCGAATTCGAGTCTCCCGCAGTAAAGCAGATGCGTAGAGGAAAGAAACTCCATCATTTACTGTTTGGTGCTTGACGTTTTCTTGTAGACATACATACACATAAACATAATTTTCACATGTTAGCTTTTCAGGTGAAATTGCAGATTATTGTTGAACCAAACAGCTGGCTGCTGTTTAAAAGGAGAAGAACGTGTCTTCTGCCTGTGCCTTTTCTAGTGTCCATCGATCTCTAAGCTGCACCACCTATATTACTCATAGGCTTGGCAGTGAATGATTCTAAGGAGGGAGTTGTTTATATTGCTTTTTTTCTGAGGTATGTTTATAATTCTTATTAGGTCATGCCGTTCGGTGCAACTTCACTCTGAATGGCTAGCTGAGGGAAGCAGTCATAACCAGATGCTTTCTGGTGTAGTAGACTAGGTGCTTGGCTGGTGGTTTCTGCCTATTGTCAACTTGCAGAGGAGGCAAGAATAGGAGGAACATTTTATCGGAAAGCCTGCTGTTTGGTTGTGTTTTACTTCCTCTCCTATTGATTAGAAGCAGGAAACTTGGACTGGTAGTTTCATTCGGTCTGGACACTTCTTATTGTTGATACTGTTCTTATAGATTTCATTAGTTATGATCCTAGGATACCTTGTTTATTTGGCTTTTTTTTTTTTTTTTTTTTTTTTTCTGTAAGAATCTCCCATGACTGGACTTTCCTTTCCTTGATGAGTCAATTTTCCCTTGACCTCCCTCTGCAATACAATTGCATCAGGATAGTTTTGCATGTTTGGCAGCTAGTTAAAATCTGAGTTTGCACTTCTGATGTTTAAGAAATTGCTATCACTTTTTAGATTATCTTGGTCCACGTGTTCATATTACACAAATTTACTAATTCTTGTGCTTTTTCATTCTGTGATACTTTATTTTTTAACCAGTCCCTTGACTGTTAAAGTATACTTTCCTGTCTTAGGGTGTTTTCAACATAGGATAATTATATTTCCCTAATGAAATATACTTTTATAGTTAAGTTTCAAAGATTAAAGATTCATCAGCTGCTTTAAGGGCAAGGGAGCCATTATGGTTGTTGAGGCTAACTGTGCACAAGACCAGCTTCCCTAGGCTTCTCTGAATAGTGTTTGTTAACAGTAGTTGAAGAGAAGTATATCATTCAAGAGATTATTTGGTTGTCTTTTAAGAATCCTCAGGAATGAGGAATCCATTGAAATCATTCATGAAGCATTACAATAGTAGAATATCCTTACTCACTATAAGACCTCAGATCTTTTTGTTTATAAGTGATCTAAATGTTCAACCTTTGACTATTAGAATTTTCTGTGTCAGAATGTGAATCTCTTGTGATTGCTTAAGCAGCTTTTATTTGATAACCTAAAGGCATTGAGCTTCGTGGTCTTCCCACTTGATGCATATTCTCCAATGCTTTAATAGCTGTTTTCTGCCTCTTTTCTTGACATGTGAACACCAAAACTGGGTATAGTACTCCAGCAGCAATTGTAATGCTGGCAGGTAGAGAGGTGTTACAATCTCCCATAGTATTTATTTACCTACTCATCTGTGGTTGTCAGAGCCTTACTGCCACAGTAGATGTATCTAATTAGGAGTGACTGATTATCTGTATCATGTCAGATGCTGTTTCTGTGTGTTCTTTGCTCCACGATGTATAATGTCCTCTTTTATCTGAGTTGGAACACGTGCAGTTTGATTGCACTGCATTAAGCGGCTGACATAGTTTGTCCTGTGCCACTTCCTCATCTCAGGATCACCTATGGACCTTGTAAATTGTTTTTCCTAAACTGTTAGTAAAAAATGTGTGAATAAATTGATCATCTGATTCCTGTGGGGACTTATTAGAGCAGCATTAGTTCAGTTATCTTAGTTATATTTTGGGACCTATTCTTTCTTGTGATCTGCTAATTTTTTGGCAATTTTACTTTCTTAAAAACAGACCTCAGTGTGGTACTTAGGCACCTTACAGAGGTGTTGTTGCTGTACAATCTTTATAGGCCAAAGTTGTAATGTTGTTATTAAAAAGTTTCTTTGACAAGAACATCAGTTGAATGGCAGCGATTATGTTATCTTTCGCTTATTCCTTATGCTTCGTTTAGACTCAGTTCCTCTATTTTGCCTGGAGCTGGCATCCCGTAGGTGGCTACAGTTCTCAGCCCGGGCAGGCCGCGCTGTTCCGAGCAGCGCTCTCGCCCCGCCGCGCCCTCGCGGAGCTGGCCATGGTGCTGAGCGCCGCCCCGGCCGGGGCCCTGCGGGCATCGTCCGCTCCTCGGGGCGCGAGGCCTCGCTAACCAGCTCCTGGTTCCGCATAGCGTTCTGCCCTTGGACCTCTGCAGCAAACCTTCGTGCATACGCTCTGCGGTAGAAGGGGTTTCCCCAAAAGCATTGTATCTGGCTTTCTCACAGCCCCAGTCATGTTGCATTCATCATCAGAAGCAGATTCCTTGCAGCCCAAATTACACCAAAGGTATTTATACCAACATTGAGCAAGAGAGAGAAACTCGTGCAGTTCTATTGGTGCCGCTATAATGTGAAACTTGAGCGATCACAGTCCATCAGAACAAATCAGATAGTGTATATAGTGCAAAAACATGGTTCTCACTGTTTCGTGATCTCTCAGTCCTGGTTGTCAAGAGAGTCCTACAAAACAGCATCCAAAGATGAGCCTGAGAAATAATACATCTGTAAGCAGCTTTCAGCTTATTGCAAACATTTTCAAATATATTTTCATCTCTTTCCCACTAGCAACTGTGTTCTCCCTTCCTCTCCACACCACTCTTTTCTTTCTCATGTATTTCAAACGTGATATGCTACGCATAACCCTCCCCTCTCCCAACACTCAAATAAAACTTAGAAAAATGCATCTGAGAGTTCCTTTCCTTGTGTTGCTCCCATCACCAGATGCCTCAGCTTGACAAACTTTCAGTAGACAAATTGTCCTTTGGTCAGACTTGTCAGCTGATAACGACTGACAAATGGATTAAAGAAATGTACATCTGCCCTGATCCCCCTCCCCCTGCATATTAGCCTTGCAGGGTTTTTAATATTTAATAATGTGGTTAAAGCCTAGTCCTCTTAGGGCAAGAAATTCTATGTCAGCAGAAGCGTCTGATTACTTACCTAGCAAATGCTGTAGAAATCTCTTCATCATTCTTCCTTGTTAATAGGCAGTGCCAGACCAAAATTAGATGTATATGTGCTGAATATAATCAGGGCAAAAATATTTTAATCCAGTGGTAAGAATTGAATTTTTAAAAAGCCTATCTTTATACAGGATTTGCGTTTAATGTGTTTTTTGTGGAAAGGTAGCAAAATTAAGATGACAATTTAGCTAAAAATTCAGAGATTCCTTATGAAATTATGTTGAGGAATAACCCACTGAAACTATTTAGAAAAATGAAAATCACGTTAAGAGATTTGACTATTATATCACTTCTGGCAACAGAATTATCAGTTTTACATTGTAAATTATTTGTAGACAACATCATATGTCTTCCACAGTTTATGGCAATTGTTTCTGGCTGTTCATGAGAGGTATTTTTTTGTTGTTGCTATGTGGTGTTTTTTTTTCTTTTCCCCCCTGAATTAAACACATAATTGGGGATGCCTTGAGTCAGCCTCAAGTAGATACAAAAGTCACAGTTTTGGGGAGCTTTTTATACCCTTGCTTCTCTTGACGCTCAGGTCTTCAGCAGCCTAGAATTTTCTAGTCGTGTCACTTGTATAAAAATGGTTGTTTGTGTAGCTGCTACCTGAGGTAACAAACTTTCATTCAGAGATTGGTTTCTTTGAATTCCAAGTGTGCTTTAGCTGTACTCAACCTTCAGTGTGTGCAAATGCATAGCGTGAATTTTCATTGCTAAAATTCTCACCTAGAATCCCTCAACCAGCTGCATTAAATAAACTTGAGGTTAAGAGACATGTACTAACGTGTTGGTTCTCTGCATCCAACCAGTAGAATTAATTGAATGTAATGATGAGAGACGTTTCCTTATCTGAAGCCAGATACTGGGATGAAAATACATCCCTTGTCTAATCAATATCTTTCTGCAACCATCTATAGCCTGTTTTTTTCATATTGAACTTTGTATGTAACAAGTCACGTGCTAAGATGATAAGCAGAGATGATTACCTTCTTAGGGTTGGCATAAGATCCGCTTGGCTTGAACTGTTTGGCATCTGATGTAGGATAAAGTAATGGAAAAACTGCAAGTAATTAGTGAACTCACGAATAAGACAGATTTGCTGTTTTCAAGTAAGTGATGTGTGGAAGTCATCCATGATCCTCACATCTATGGGAAAGTTTACCCATACGCAATCACCAGTATCGAATCACACCATACTTAAAAACTCTATTGGCTCAATTCCGTGCATGCATAATTTTCCCAACTGATGGAGGAGCATGTAGTTTCATTGGAAAGAACCATTGGTTATGTGAGAAGTAGGCAAAGCATTAAAAATAAATAACATGATTGTGATATGATTATTATTTAAAAGATTACTATGCATATATGTTTTTAGCATGTTTTTTGTTTAAAACTAAATCCAGTTGCCAATTCCATAAGTTTTTGTTGCTTTAAAGACGATTTTAGATAATCAAATTAATATTTTTGGCAAGAGTATTAGAGTGGAGGAGAAATACATGCACTGCATAAAGCAAGGCTTTTAGGTGGGGTAGAGAGCAGAAAAATAAATTGCTGACAGTAGTGATGTCCAGCTAATTTAACACTAGCATTGCTTTTCTTTACTTATAATCACGGGTCCTTTAAACTAGCTCTGCCAACTTGAAAGCAGTTCTACCCAATCCCTGCCTATAGGAGGATGTGTATTGGTACATGGTAATTCAAATTAGGGAACTATTCTATCTTAAGACTAAACTTTTCTGTGAATCTCCAATTTTAAGAAAGTTCTAGAAAGCTACTGCTGCCAAAATTTGCAATTAGAACCTCTCTGTCATGTGGTATAACTTGCAAGAACAACACATATAGAAAAAATATTACTTTCTAGGCTGATTCTGTCTTTTTTATTAATCTAAAAAGCTGTTAATTCAAGTAGCAGTGCTTATCATTAGAGGATGATACCATATGAATAAGATTATATGATGTTAAGTGGTTTTGATAACACTGCAGTTTTTAACATTTGAGAATCTTTTACTGTAACTGCTTATTCTGTGAATAGCCTAACTTTATAGCAGTAAGTATAATTTAAAATTTTACTTCAAAGGATTTTAGCAAAAGCAGTATTGTAAAAGAATATGTGATATTTTTTTAAAGAATATAAATGTGTTTATAGCCACATATCCTAAGGAACGTTAATGAATGAATGCAACCAAAAGTGAGATGCGTTTAATAACCTATGAATGGTTTGATCTCTGTTATGTTTAAAAATGCTCCAAGCTATATTTCCTTTGTTCTTTCTTTGTTTATTTTTTAATGAAAGTTAATACTTAGTAAAAGATGTGTGGAAACTCACTTTTGAGAGTTATTACTCATTATTTTCTAAAATACATATTGTAATAGTGATATTTCAACTGGGGTGTACATTTCTGATTTTAATGAATTACAAATTTGCTCTTCATTAAGGGTACCAAATCAAAAGGAGTATTGCTCTTCAGTCATAAGTGAAAAAACATGAGCAAATATAAAAAATTGTTGAAAGTCACAGGGCTATGGTATAAGTGCAAGTTATTAAATCAACATGATTTCATTGCTGAAATGGTCTGCAGCATGATTTGATGCACCTTGATTAGAGGTAGAATTCAAGCTTATAATATTAGTGATTAGTATTAGTTTTAATGTGTATGTGAAAAATCTGAATTTGAATGAGAAGCATGATGATGGAGGGCATGGGAAGTGTGTCAACTGATGGGAAGAGTACTATAAATAGATACATTGAGATTATTATAGACTAAACTCAGTATAGAAGAGGAAGGTGAAATGATGGAACAAATTGTACTTGGAGATCCTGAATGTTTCTTGCATACAAGATTTTTTCTTTTCCTCCAAATAATTGCTTTACGGAAGAGCTAGAGAAAAAGAGTTTACTTAAGTGGAAACTGTTTGCTTTTTGTCGTCGTTCCAACAACAGCTAGCTAGTCAACAGGTTTAGGGCTGGAACTTCTTTGAAGCAAATGATAAAATGTTATGGGCAAATATTTAATTCAAATCGCAGCTCGTCGATTCAGATAATTTGAATTTATGGTATTATAGGGAACAGAATTTCTCTGTCTTCTCTCCGTCTTCCCAGACATAACGTAGGAATGTATAGTTGTTTGTTTTTTGATAGGAAGTACTTGAATGGTATACAATACTCAAGGTGCCAGTGAACCACGGATGTATAAAAAGCAGAGATGATCTTTGTGTTGTCCTCTGTTTTGCCTGAATTGCTAACATTTGATTTTATTGCTTTTTGACTGCTATTTATCATGAAGTTGCCATCACTTGTAACTGTGTATCATAATAATCAAGATCTTATTTTTGGTTGCTAATAGTCCTTTGTATTTTTAATTAGAAGTTAGCATTATTTTTTCTGATGTACATAATTTTACATTTATCTACACAGAACTTCAACTGATATTTCATTCCGAAGTTATTTGGTACCACAGGTCACACAATAGTTCCTCAAGTTGTCTCTTGTCTTTTCGTTCTTCCTTTTTTAAAAAACACAAACAAACAAAAAAACACTAAATGACATATTGTCAGCCAACTTTTGTTATCTTAGTTCTTATTCTGCTTTCCAGGTTATCTGTAAAAATGTTGATTCGTGCTGATCGTATCTTGCTCCTTGCAGAACTAGTGACCTCCTTCCTTTGTCTGAGGTGACTACTTAGTCCTGTTTCGTGCCTTTTAACCAATTATTGTGTAAAGCACATGTCCTTTTATGCCGTGTCTGTTCAGTTTCTTTAAAAAGACTTTGTCAGATAGTTTTTAGGAATACAAATAGACATTATCTGGATTGTGCTTATCTGCCTTACTGTTTCTTTAAAACTCCAAGATTTGGAATATAGCTCTTTGTTTCAACAAAACCATGTTATCTCCTCAACTATATCCCTTTTATTCCAATGTTCAGTAGTTCTATTCATCATTACAGTATCTACTAATTTGCTTGGTTCAGATAGTGGATTTCCAGACCTGAAGTTTATAGGATGTCCCATGTAACCCTTCTTAAGAATTGGCGATGTATTTGCCATGCTCTAATCCTTATATGCCAGTGTAGTTACAAGTGAGACCTTTTGTGCCATCATAAATAGATCAGTTGTTACACCCTTGAGTTTCTTTCAAACTTTGTTGAATACCATCTGACACTGGTGACATTAGTTTTCATTTTATGTATTCCGTATTCCTTTCAATATAAGGCAAATCTTCCAATGAGTTTCGTAAAGGAGTATTTTTCGTACGTATTTTCTCATTTTCTTTCATTGTCAACACAGATGCAAAAAGTCACTGAGTTTCTCTATTGCAGTCTTTCTTTCTTTGAATGTACTTGTTATACCCTGACAATTTATTGTTCCTACATATTCTCTGGTAAACTTTACTGCCTGGGGATTTTTTAAAATTAGTTTTAATGTATTGTATTTATTCCTCAGTCTATTTTGTTTTGTCCCAGTTGCTCTTTTGCGCCTCCTGTAGCTTACTATTTTTTAAAATTAGTTACTTTTTTGTTGTTCAGGTGTTCTCCTAACCTACTGTTCATTTATGTGGGCTTTCTTTTGGCTTCCTTCAAGTCTGTCTTATTTGATATTTTATGTTCCGCACTGTGCTTCCTGCTTGGTGTATGTCAGAGAGACTGCTTGATTTGCAAGACCAAAATGAGACTAAAATGGGAGGTAAGTTCAGGCAGTCTTTAAAGAATGTGACCAGGAATTATATCACGCGCTAAATAATGATCTTCTTAAAGAAAAATTGTGTTTAAATATCCAAGAAATCCATTCCAAAATTTGAAAGCAATGCTATTAGTGATCCAGATGGAAGATCATGAGTCAGGTTTTCTATATATGAATAATTTGTGCAACAATATTTTTTTTCAGTGGAACTTGAATTAAAAATGTAAATATTGATCTTGATAAATGATGACTCATCAGCCTAAAAGAAATAGCTCTCTGTGCTGTACTATATATTCACAGATGATCTAGAAAAAGTGCAAATAGTGAACTGACAGTCTGATGGTAAATGGGCATTGAGAATAGTAAAGCTGTAGACAGGCATGGAAGAACTGCAGAAAGACATTGCAACTCTGTCTGAGGTAACGATAGATGAAAATTATTGTAAAGAAGTGCATAGATGGAAAAATAGTTTTGAAATGTGCACAGTGATAGGCTAACCTCTCTGGAGTGAAGTCTTGCAGGTTTTCTGAAAATAGTGTATCAATGCCTAAGAACATTTCATAGAGGTTGTGGTAGGTCTGAAAAAATTACATAGAAAGTGGAAAAACAAAACAGTGAGTGAAAGAGTAAATAGATGAAGAGAGACACGAGGGGAATATGATAGCAAGCTATTCCCTGCATGGGTCTAAAAACCCATGAACAAGGAACAATTGCAAACTCTACCTTCCAATACAAAGGTTAGTGAATCTCACGTGCGATTAACAGAAGATAAATTGAAAACAAATATGTTCTTCCCACAGCATGGAAATAAATCGTAGTTTTCTTGCAGCAGTGTTATGGATACTAAAAGCTTTCATGGGTTCAGAAAATATATGATGAATTTGGAGCTGGGAAGTCTTAAATATAATCTTTGGCTCAAAAAGAGTTTTTTGTCCTGGCTTTTTATATCCTCAGAATGTATCCTGAGAAAGTATGATTATATGCTTTCTGCATCCCTGTTTCTTCCCTCTGCATATGCTGTTGGCAGCAGTCACAGACAGGAGATTGGGCTGAATAGATCTTTGGTCTAACTCATCTGTCTGCTCTCATGATTAGCTATCCATGCTATCTACTTTTCTGCTGTTGAAACTAATTTTAGGTTAAGTATCTACTACTAACTGAATTCATATTTTTTGGATTTGTCCCAGCTTTAAGTACTTTTGTCAAAGTTCCATTTGAGTTTCTTAATACCTGTCTCCCATTTCAAACCAGTCATTGTTGCTTGAAGACATGATGAAAGCCTCCTTCAGGCCAAGTCATGTTGTTGACTCTAACCCTTGTTCTTTGGAAGATCCTGGCCTGAATGGTTTTCACAAGCGGATTCATGATTCTGTCCTTGCTGAGCTACTCATCTCCTCTGTTTTCTTCTAGACTGTGCTTTCTGAGGTTTCTGATGCAGGTGGTGCCTGAGCCCATGTGATCTTTGTGGACTATCCTGTGAATGAGGTGCTCCATGGCACTATAGAGAGTCTCCAAAGCCATTTCAAACTGAGGATAAAGTGATACCTTGTGCTGTTCTGCTGCCCATACGCAATTGCATGTATATTTTAGTGACCTTAGTTCCACCTTCCTCCAGCACAGCCAAGCACCAAGCCATTTCTGACTTCCCTCATTGAGGAGGTCAAAGCCCTCAGAGTTTGATAGATCTCCTGCACTGCGTGGGCACACTCAGATGCCATCCTCCTGTCAGCTAGGCTCTTTTGGAGTAGTTTTGCATAGTTTAACAGTTACTGACCTGATTTCACACATTCTTAACAAGGAGAGCTACTGTCTTCAGGTATTTAAGGAGATGACACTTATGTGTGCACAGCCAATACCCTCTTTTTATCACAATAATGCTGCAAATTCAGAATTAAGTGCCCCTAAAGTAAGGATGCTAAAGAATTAGACGTGACAGATAAAAAGATAGAGATTCCTCTATTTTTCTCCTCTTCTTCTTGGCAAATTATCAGGCCTTATTCTCTGTCTATGATATTGCAGTGTGCTTTTTCAGCTGACACGCAGGGAATTCTTGGCTTTTGTTATGGAGGTCCAGATCACATCATTCACTGTGCTGCAATCTGGACACAACAGTCTGAACATAGTCTTGTGGTCTACCAGTTGGACAGAACTCGTTCTTTATTTGAAGGTTTTATCAGTGTAGACAGCATTTTGCTTTTTATGTGTAACTGGTATGATGCTCTCACCAAAGTTTCTCTGTCAGTTTTTCTTTTTTTCCCCCAAAATTTGAAGTACTCCCATTTGTATGTAGAATATACCCTAAATTTTCCTTGATTGGATTAAATATTGAGAAATTAATGGCTTTTTATTGCATATATCTCCTTGCACCTTTCTTCAATAGTCCTTAGCAGCAGCTTTTTTTCCCCTCTGTAAATTGTTTTGTATCTACTACCAGGAATTGGGTAAGCCATGGAAGAAGTTCTTCAGACCAGTGTGTTGTATGCCTTCCTGCCTTCTGTAGTTGTGCTTTGTTTGCCTATACTGGGTGTTTGTGTTTCCCAACTAAGAAAGTTGATTTGGTAAATAATGGAGGTAGATTGTACTAGTGGAAAGGGCAGTACTTTGGAGCATCTTAAAAGATCAATTTATGTAATTCCTTGGTACAAAGGTTAGTGGCATTGATGGTAACGATCCCAAGAAGCTAACCAACTATTCTAACATTTCAAAATACTGGAAGCGAGAATTTTTATTTTGCTGATAAATTCACGCTGTAAGTAGGTTGATATTGCATTGCTATGTTGCTATTTAAAATAATTGCTTGATCTCAAGCTGTCATTGTATCAGCGTTCAAAACCACATTGTACTATTACTTAACTCTTCGGCAATAAAAATTTTAAAAGGATTTTAAAAGTAATTATTATAATACTGTATAATTTAGGTTATTGCAGAATTAACTTTCTGTGTTTAAAAATATTTTTACATCATGTAAGCATTCAGAGAAATTGTTTCATTGAAGAAAGCTTTTATGACAGGTAAAATACATTTTTGTAATAGAGAAAATACTGTTCTAGTTCCATTCTGGTTTGTTGTAAGTACTCTAACACTTATAGTGGACCTAAGACACAAGAATACAGCTTTATTTTTAACAAATGGTGCTATTAATGTTTTTAAATGAATTTTGAGGTAATTAATAATTCACCTCTTTTTTTTAGTCTGGAGTTCACTCTGAGTTGTGAGAATACTGATAATATTGTGTTACTTGTTATGAAGTTAAAGGCTCAGTGTTAAGGGCTCTCCACCGTAGACTGTAGTTCAACAACTGGTTTGAGCTGAAAGCACCACAGAAATAGTCCAGCCCTTCCCTGTCCCCCACAGGTGGCTTCCAGTCTTTCCCTTGGTCTGACATAAGTCTTTGTGCATTTGTGTGACAAATCAAATTAGGAAATTCAACTGAAACATACCACGGCAAAAATAATCATGGCTGCCTGACCAAAACTTTCTGTTTTTCTCTGTGTGGGAAATTGCATCCTTTATTAGTTAGAGGAGACAGAGCTTTATAGACTTTCCCGGTCACACAAATGTCTAGTACTTCCTTTCTATTATTATAAGGTCTCAAGTACCTTTTATTTCTGTTGGTCTAATCAAGCAACATAATGAAGTTTATTTCAGTGCAATTGCTTTCAAGTAAAATTTAATTTTGAAGTTGCTGCACTTATTTTGGTACTTAAAAATGGTTTGTGTGCCTAAAACTTGCACATTTTTTTTCTGCCTATATCAGCTAGTTTAGTTGAAGATAATATACTCACTCCTTCCGTAAACTTTGCCTTAATTTTTTTTTCTAACATATTTTGTGTTGGACTCTGTTGCATACTGGAAGTAGTGTGGGAACTTGAAATACTTGTTTTTAAATAAGGCTGTTATCTTGAAACAAAATGTTATATATTTAATTTATCTTCAAAATGAAGAAAATATTGCCACTTTTGTAATAACAACATAGCTGAATGTGCGGAAGTTGCCGGAAGGAAATCTAGGCTATTTGGCAACGGTTCACAAGACAGTTGGGAGCTTTTCACACCTGGAATCTGCAAATGGCAGTGAGAATTTTGGTACCCAGAAGCTTGAGATAGGAAAACGTAAAATAGCATTGGTTATGTATAGTTTTGTGGTTTGTTTTTTTAAAAGAATTTCTAAACAACCAATACAGATGGAAATTTAGGTCAAGGTCTTAAATTTTGTTTTTTCATTGACCTGCTGGATAATGATTTTCAGTTATGTTAAAGACCCCAAATTTTAATAAAGATGTTTAGAAAAGACTTAGTAAGTGTAGAATTGTTTTCTAGTTTGAGTATTCAAATACACACTTCAAGCATTTAGATTTTGCATTTTGCACGTGGTTTTAAGCCTTTCTGTGGAAATGGACTTCACCGTAAATGCTACGGAATTAAGACCTTTGAAAATGTCCCGTGTTGATTCTCTATTTATACAGATTTGTTGAACTTTCCTTTGCTCCTTTAAGTTTTCTTCTGCTCAAAAGTAGGAAGTACAGAAGTGACAAGCAACTTTGGAAGGCAGCCAGATAGAACAAATAACATAGAGAGTCCTTATTTGCAAAATGCTGATATTATTCCATAAAAGAGAGGCCACAGGACACACACACACAAACACACGTATATATATATATACACACACATTTATTCATATGTATATATATATATATATATATATACACATTGAAGCAACACTGTACTACTTTCTCAGCCTTAGGTTTAGATTTTAACATCTATAAAGGCTGATTAGCAGATATTGGCTTCAGTTTAGGGCCGTTTCTAAAGAAATCCTAATATGCACAAGCATACATGTACATGCACACAAATTACGTAACATGGCTGTCTTTCCATTCTGAATTAGTCAGCTCTTAGAAACGCGACAGTTTTTTTGGGAAGTTTTGCTTTATCTACCAGCATGTAATGTTTTAATGTACTTGCTTAGGTTAAATTAAACAATCCTTTTGGGATAGGTGGTAAGTAGTTAAAAGCAGTTTAAGTGGGTAGGAGAGATTTGAACACTGAATGCTGTTTGTACAATATTAAATTTTGGTTATAAGCACCAATTGTTCTTTAAATGTATTACACAGGGGTCAGTTCCCAGACAAAGGAAGGCTCGTGTTGTGGAACGAAGTCTGTACTCATTATTTTGTCCTAATTATTCCATGAACTGTCACCTGGAAATAAGTTGGCAAAGGGCTAATTGCCTTTAACTGCGGTAATTCTGCTACCCTGCTTATTTACTCTCTTGACATAAACTGATCTGCTAGTGAAACTGACAGATATATGTTTTCATGAAATGTGTTGCCATAAAGGTGGTTGTTGTTGTTTAGGAGAGTAGCAAAGAAAAGCTCATTTTGCAGAAAATGGTCTCCACCTTAGAACGGTGTTGTTAAAGGATTCTTCCCTTGAATGAGTAAGGGAAAGCTTGCACCTTAACTGTATGTCATTGACTACTCATTTGTTTCAGTGGGATATGGAACATGCTGGAATGCTTTTAAATTGTTTACCAGCATTGTGAAGTCTTCAGCTGCTTTGCTGAAAGCAATAGCTGGCTGTATTTCAGTAATATAAATGGAACTATCTGTGTTTTTATGCACTTCTTAGTCATCTGTGGTATTTAGAATGTGTCTGAACAATCTGAATTGGAGTCCTCCAAAATTCAGAGACGTTTCAGTTTTGTCCTGAACACCGCCTCCAAAGAATGCCTATATAATATGTCTGTCCAAAAAGTCCTTTAATGGTAGCCCTCTCCAAAAGTGTCTTTCCATATGAATTTTAAAATGATTGTAGTCTAAACTGCACATATAAGAGTGTGTTTTCTGTCAAGATATTTACCCAATGCAGTGCATTAATAGTTCTTAACACATTTTCAGTTTCACTGAGTTAATGTCCTTAGAGCACACAGCAGAGCAATGAAAATCAGTCTATATCAGAGTGTGAATAAAAACTTTAAAGAAACCCTGTTTCCACAGCAATGTAGGTATGTAAGCATCTGATACAGCTGTGATTTAGCAGAATTATAAATTGACTTTGGATTTAAATTAGGGAAGTAAGATTACTAGCATAAACAAACAGAAAATTCATCTTTTCTCCATATTAAGCATCAGTATGATTGAGTGTAATTCAGTGTGAGTGTCTAACTGGGAGTTGTTGCCCATACCACAGGAAGAATGTGGAGCAAGGAGAGGCTCTTCAAAGGAGCACCGTAGAGAAGACCCATGGGATAGGAATGAAGGTTTAATTTAGAGGAGGTTAAAAATGATTTGATCCTTGTGTTTTGATGCTTAAATGAGGTAAAATTAGCAGGACTGGAATTCAGTTTCCAAAAGTGTGACAAAGTCCTGTGGTAAGAAACTAAAATTAGACAGGTTAAACCTTGAAAGAAAAGCAAGTCTGCTCACTGTGAGGGAAGAGACTTGACAGAACGCTTTATAGAGGAGGGCAGGGAACTCATTGCTTGGACTCTGATGACCAAGTATGCGTGCATATATGCTGTGGAGAGTGAACGGCAGCCTGAACAGGTGGAGGTTCTGACTAATTTCAAACTCTAAATCTAAGTACTTGTGAAATCTAAGTACTTGAATACTCAGACTCCTGTGTTTGGGATCTTGAAGAACACAGAGCTGTCCAAATTAAACTCAGCATGTTTGTAAAATTTGCCTTTCTTAGGTAAAACAGAGCTTGGCTATTTTATGCGCATCAGATTAGTGCTAGATCCTTAAGCTTCAGGAGGTGATTAGCACCTTGCCTTCAGGAGAGAACTTCTGCTGCCTGTGTGTGATTCTTTAATGTGTCCTCAGTTTTTAGTGTTTTAAATACTAGAGAATGATAATGTAGAATAAATTTTCTTGCTTTGAAATGATATAGGATGGCAAGAGATTTAACAAGGAATCAGCATGTTGGAATAGAGAAGAAGAGGCTGAGGGGAGGCGTCATGGTGGCGTACAGCTCCTTGTGAGGGGAGAGAATGGGCAGTGCTGATCTCTGCTCTCTGGTAACGGTGACAGGACCCAAGGGAACAGCATGGAGCAGGCTGGGTTCTCCACCAGCTCCCCAGGGCAGTGGGCATGACCCCAAGTGCTGGAGTTCAAGGAGCATTTGAACGGCGCTCTCAGACAGAGGGTTTGAATTTTGGGTGGTGCTGTGTGGAGCTGGGAGCTGAGCTCAGTGATCCTTGTGGGTCCCTTTCAATGCAGGGTATTCTGATTCTTTATGAGTAAAATTGAGGAATTGTGCATAAACGAAGATGATTTAGTGTGTTAAGACTTCAGGAATCGAGAGCTCTCAGAAATATTTATCAGATCTGTGACTATAAATTGTGATTTGAAATGTATATAAAAAAAGGTATCTAATCAGATACTAGATCAAGGCTGATAGCAGTACTGATAGAAAACTCTAAAACCATTGTTGTCATCTATTTAACAAATCGTTTACTTTTTCGACAGATGATGAATTTCACTTGTGCGAAAGCTTTAGCAAAATTCATACTTGTCAATTTTTGATCTCATTCCAGCCAGATGAATACTTTCTCCACTGCTTTTTTTTTTTTTTCAAACAAGTGCCAGGGGAAAAAAAGAAGTAGGGTAGAAAGAAAAAAAAGATATAGGAGTAAACACAGTACTTAGTGAAAAACACTACATAATTGGAAGGGGGTGGAAGGGCAAACAAAGACTGGAGCAAATGGAAAAAATCATGGAGCATGTTGTAAACGTAATTTTAGAAGTGTTAAATAGACCTTTGTCAACCTGTTACTGTTGTTTAATTTTCTCTTTAGCTTACTTAGTTCTTGACTGTGTTAGGGTAACTACGAAAAAGGCCAATAATTATAGTCAGTGGTTCAGTAATGCTAGGAGTGTTAACTTAAATTACTACAACTTGCTTTATAATTTTGACCTTATCTACAGGGGAGAATTTACCAGCACCAGTAGAATGGAAATTGGTTTAGTTCAACTTGATTAAATTCCAGGCTGGACACTTTGGCTCAGAATACACAATCTTAATTTAGTTTCCCTTCATTTGTTTGAATTAAACCAATCAAGCTGTGTATTTGTAATAAGTGTACTTTCACAGGTATTTAATCTGCTCTAACTAATTAGGTATAAATTGAAATCTTCAACTAATTCAGATTAATTTTCCTCCAGAGGTTTCTGTTTTGTTTGGTTCAAATGTCAGAATTTACAGTTGAAGTAAGAAAGGCATAAATGAATTAGGAAAAATGGGTATGAAAGGGTATGAATGTGGAAAAAAAACCACAGAACCAAATATAATTACTGTTGTGTTAAACCTCTGTCTTTGATTGATAAAGCGGTAGGGTTTTGTTAGTATTATTTCTTGTTTTTTTTAGATATAACTTAGGTATGGTATTAAACCGAGCATTTCTACATATGAAATGACATCCTGTGAATTTAAACCAGAATGGTCGTGCCAGTGTTGTTTACCATTTGGGTGCTGATTCTGGGGTAAGAGGATTTTTCAATTTTAGCTTAAGTTGTTTCAGAAGTGACTGAAATAAAACTGAAGCAAATACACTTTTGAAGAGTCTTATTGAATAAGAGAGCTTCAATCATTGTATCAGTGTAAGAAACACAATTCCAGAAAAGCTGGTAGCAAAGAATTGAAGTAAGCTTTTTGTGTGATTAGAGTAGGTGCTGATGAGAACCATTGTATGTGGACTAATCTTCGCCCCCCACCCCAAAGGTAATATATATATTGCTATATATGTATATGTTTGCTTTAGAGTTGATTACCAAAATCCAGGAAATTAAAGAATTAAACTGAAATACTCAATGCAAGTTGTTACAGGTTTTTGGGTTGTTGGTTTTCTTTTTAGGTGTTTTTATTTTCTTTAGTTATTTGTATCCTGACATAAACCAATGAAATTGTACTGGCAGACGTAGCAATAAAATAAATAAAAATAAATTAT
Organism: Numida meleagris; assembly: GCF_002078875.1. Classification (NCBI taxonomy): domain Eukaryota; kingdom Metazoa; phylum Chordata; class Aves; order Galliformes; family Numididae; genus Numida; species Numida meleagris. The sequence continues at coordinate 26,457,327 of NC_034414.1, read as the reverse complement.
AATTCCAGTGTAATTATCTATTTTTAATTGTGTAATTTTTAGGTTAATATCTTTTTCTACGTTGTTATTATATGTTACTTTTATTTAATCAATTATCTACTACAGTGTTAATTATTTAGTTGTTTAAAAGTTATTATTATTAATATAAAAGAATGTGCTTATGATTTGCAGCAGTTTGAAACTGCCTACATATTCTTATTATTAGATGTAAAAAAATAAGGAATAATATAGTTGGATTTCTTCCTGTACTGGAAGTTGCTTGGCTGTAGTTCTAACATGAGTCACTGTAGCATACAAAAAACCTAGTTAACATGCTATGTGAGAAACGTAACTGTTTCTGTATTTCATGCCAGTGTTAGCCTGTGTTCTGCTCTTATTCTGCAGCCAGTGGTTAAATGGAAGCGGCTCCTGGGATCTGGATGGTTTTTACTGACACAGACTTGGCATAGCAGCTCCATCACATCAGGAGGTTGCAATGAGTGGAGGTGGGGAGCAGCCTGACATCCTCACTGTGGGAATCTTGGTCAAAGAAAGATGGAAGGTGGTAAGTATGTCTTCCTGCAATTCTTTTTCATTTTTAAAATTACTTCTGTTAGTATATTGAATCCACTTAGCTAGTGATTATGTCAACCATTTTGGAAATCAATCAAGCATCCTGTTGAAACTAATCAGATTGTGAGACTGGTTACTTCTAATTGGATGCTCTTTCCAGACCTTGCTGCTCTCCCAATTAGAAATAAATTTTGTTTACTGTATTGCAACAAAGGTTTATCCATGTCTGATTTATATCGCTTTGATTGTGTACCCATATTGGCTTTATGGTAAATAGCTTTGTTCCATTTTGGTGTTCATATTCTTGATTTACATCTGGAGAGATGCAGCATCCATTCTACACTATTTTTGTGGAGAACTACAGGCTGAGTTCTCATAGTTGCTTCTCCACACCTCTGATCATTTTAGGATGTTATTGCATGTAAATTTTTTTGAGATTGGAAAAAAAAAACACCACAAAGAGAACCAAATAAAAAAAATGAAAAAATGAACTGTGAATGGCCACTGAACCATTGTTTTTGCAATATCTTTGCTTTGTTTTACTCCCATGTTTCAGTATTTTGTTTTAGACTGTGAAGCTGATCATAGGAGTTATAGATTCATCATTCATTTCAAATTCATTTAAATAAAGTATTTTCAACTATGTTGTGCTCAGTACTTCATTTAAAAATGCAGGAATCTGATGTTAACTTTATAGTGTTGTGTAAATAGAACCAGAAATACTATCCTTGGAGCATATGTACTTGTAAAATACTTTCTTTTATTGTATCTTGATATTGCAATGAAGTAAAAAGTGAAATTATAGTCTCTTATCAGATCAAATAGTATAAGGTAGCATTATAAATAGAAAACATTACACTATCCACAAAACTGTCTTATTATATGCAATAGAAGACATGTTTTCCTCAGGTTTATATTTTTTCCTAGCTTAATTTGTGTGATTATAAATTTAAACTTGTAGGTTTTCCCAATCAAATATTACAGATAGATGAATGCCAGACATTGTCTGTGAGTAACTTCAATTTCTTAATTTCTGTAGCAAACAGTGAGGATTTCTTGATGGCATCTAAGGTGATACACTTATTTCTGAGCATAAGGGTTTCATAGTACAGGCTGCCAGTGGAGAAAAGAAGTATAGTGCAAATTTCAGCAATTCCATCGTGCTCAACACATATATTTAAATGTATTTCATAATCTAGCGTATAATAATTATTGATGGTTTTTGCTAGTGTTCTTGAAGCAGTAGCAAAAATTCCTTGTGTAGGAAGATGAGGCAGTATAAGCCAGTGGACTTCAAGATTTTGTATGAAGGAGTGCTGATCACTGTTAGTGCTCCCTCTGATTGTTCGTTGTGGAGTTCTCTGATACCCTGCTTTCTCTCTCCCCACTGAAGAATAACAACTCTGTAGTTTGATTGTATGAGAATATTTTATTGCAACCAGTTAAACAAAATATAAGCACATTCTGGAAATTCAACAAAATATATGCACATTCTGGAAATTATACATAGATTTGCAGCCAAAGTGTAGAATTTGGAATTTTTGCTGTTCAGGACTTTGGTCTTTGTAATCACAAATTCACACCTGGAATTTTTGGACATGACCTTTTTTTAAAACTATGTTCAATTAAAATTTGTTATGTAGATATTCTTCATGACGATTCTCGTTTGGGAAGTAAACATAGGAAAGATGTCATAAAAGTCATTTTTCTCATTGTCATCCTCTCTACCAGTTTCAGTTAGTGCTGGCTCCCCGTATCAATGCCTTTTCTAGTCCCTTTTCTTTGCCTTTGGAGCTGGAGAAATTTGAATGTAATTATAGTTGTTTATAGGTAGATTTAAGACCGTCATTCAGTGTGCAGTATAACAAAAAGCCCAAAGAAAAAAAAAGTTGGAAAATATATGCTTTAGACTTGAAGCATAGAAAGAGAGCAGTAGAGAAGAGAATGAGTTTGAGATGAGATGTGTGAAACTCATGTACAGAGTGGAAGATTGTGGTGTAGGTGTAAAAGAGTGCAACAGCATCCTTGTCAAAGTAAAAGACACTGGGCAGATATAGCAGGATACCCATATGACTGAACAGGCCACTTCTTTCTTAACTCAAAAGCAAAATGGATTTGAACAGAAGGTGGCAAAGGAGTTGGGCTGCCCAAGAGGAAAATGGAATTAAGAAAACCAGAGCTCAGCCTGCAGTTGAAACTCGGGAGATATACGAAAAGCAACTAGAAAGGCTTCCATAGGAATGTTGGCAGCAAAATGAAGACCAAGGGAAGTGCGAGCTCATTGCTGAATTTCACGTGTGACCTAGTGACAAAGGAGGCAGAAAATGATTTTTCTGTCATCAAAGAGAAGTTCATTTGTGCCTGAAATTATTGCACACCATGATTATTCGATATATGTTAATGATTCTGGTGTACTTCATCTGAGGACAGAAATTGATCTGTTTATTAATATGGTTGCTTGTTTATTTTAGCCCACAAGCAGAAAAAAAGCTTTTCAGAGGCAGTCTTGCTCAGGCTGGCCGCTTCTCAAAGCTGATAAATTGAAATTAGATGATGAACTGCTCTAAGTCTGTAAAAGTGATGAGAGTGGCTGTGTCATCTGTATCCTTTTTCACCTTTCTACCATGCATTTTCACTGTCACCACTGTACTTAGATTAGTGCTTATGCTGAAAACTACGGTCAGATGGACATCTGTGTTTAACTGTTTGAGCCTAGTCCTTAGCTCAGGGCTCAGGAAGATACAGAAGCATTACCAGCCCAAGAGGTACTCGTTGGCATGGCCAAATTAGTCAAGAACTACATCTTTGAGAGATACCTATGCATGCAGACATACAATGTAATATGTAATCCCATTAAACATGCTATTTTTCTAACATGTACATGACATCTCTTTCCCTTCTGCAGGGACTGAGTCATTGTAGAGTTATGTCTAGATTCTTAGCTGTTTAGTACCTTAAACAAATCATGCCTGAAGACACTAGCTTACTCAGAATTTATGATACTCTGTACTTGAACTTGTTAATATTTTAAAATAAGCAGGTTAAGGAGTAACAGGCTTAAGCTTGTGTTGCTAGTGTGCTTGTTTCAGTGCATCAGAGAAAGTTTAGAGGCTATCTGAGAGGAGAATGAATTTGCCAACAGCTACTGCGCTTTACAGAAAGAAATGATCAGCTGAGTTTGCAATCAGCAGATGTTGCAACAGAAGCAGATATGTAGGTGGGTTAGTTATGAAGTCTTAATGTAGTGTGCTGTCTATACAGTGCACCTTTTTATAGGTATCAGTGAGACCAGAAGTGAAATTTGGTAGGTAGTATCTTAGTCCATGTTTTCCTCATTTTAAAAATATTGAAATAAGACCTGCTTACGATGCTTAAAAAATCTTGCAATCAGAAAAATGCATAATGAATTACTGAGTATTGTTGTAATCATACAGAATAAAAATTTCATGTGATATGATTTTGGTTGAAAAAATGCAAGAGAATGATCAGGCTATTTTTTTAAAATGCTTTTTCCTTTTCAGACATGTGGCTGTTTGTCTGGATTAGGAGACATTGGATCAATTTTCAGAATTAGTGTGTTGCTGATCTCTAGATCTCTAGAATGTTCAGACAACATTTAATATGCTGTATTCATAAAGCCTTAGCAAATTCACATTTTCAAATGATGATTAGGAAATCATGTCATTCATTTCAAGGTAAAATACATTTAAAAATTAATATATTAAAAAACTAAAATGAAAAGTAAGTGTATTTCTTAGGGTAAGTTCATTTTGTCTCCTTTTCTCTTGTGTCACATGAAGAATGGTAGCTACAGGAGAAATCACAATATGAAACATTATATGAATAGCATTGACGTTTTGATACTGAAAGAGACAGGTCCTTGTCTGCTATGAGCAGAGTGAAAACACAATTATTAGTATTTGCTCTGAATGTAGTGTATGCGAGGAGGATTCTTTTTACCTCCTCCTCAAACAGTGAATCTTGTAATGGTGCCTGTTCCTTTAGTATGTCTCTTAATAAGAATGGTGTTAGTGAACTGTAAGTAAATCAGTAACATTTAATATACGTATTCAAAGATAATCTTAGCCATTTTTTGTCATGTGTAAGTCATTGCTCAGAATAGAAAATTCTGGCTTTTCATAGTAACTCCCAAGAACTTTTATACCTTTAGTATTCAATGCTTATATTTCTGAGGGGAAGATAGCTTATTTTAAAATGTCACTGTGCATTTGTTTTTTGAAGATCTCTGGGTAGCATATGGCTATTTGAGGAAAGCATATATTCAGCATGCTGACTTCGGTCAGATTCATGCTGGGAGTTGTACTCTTACATTGTATGAAATTGAGGAAGTTTAGTGCAGATGGATATGAGGTGTATTAACTTGTTTTCCTAAAATTATCTTCCAAATTTTATGTGGTTAACCATATATTTGTAGATTATTCAATAGCTCTTTACTTAGTAAAGTGTACTATTACATTAATCTAAAATCTAATACAACAGTGTTTGCAGTTTGGAAGACAGTTTGAAGAAGTATTGATGTTTTGTTTCCCTTCTTCTCCTCCTTTTCTAATCTGTTTTTGTTTGTGTTTTTTTCAATGTAGTTAAGGAAAATAGGAGGTGGAGGATTTGGGGAAATTTACGATGCATTGGACTTGCTTACTCGGGAGAATGTAGCATTGAAGGTCGAGTCAGCTCAGCAGCCAAAACAAGTGCTGAAAATGGAAGTAGCTGTGTTGAAGAAATTGCAAGGTAGGACTATACCCTGTGCAGGAAGCAGCATGTCAATGTATCTCTTAAAAAAAAAAAAAATTAAAAAATTACAATCACAGTGTAGTCATGGTTTGAGTAAGTACTCTTGATCTTCTCCAAGTTTTTACTCACTTGGCTTCTGAAAGTTTTCTGCAGTGAACTTTTTCTTTGAAACAGAGTGAAGTGGGGAAAAAAAAATGATGAAAAATTGAATTGCTGGCAGAACCTATGTTCAGCTGTACTTTACTCTGGATCTGTTTGCTCTCTTTAACTTTTTCTGCTCTAGATTTTTTTTGTACAGGAAAAGGAGACTATTTTAAAAGAGGAAACAAACTATCTAGCATGGAATTGGTGGTCCTTCATGTAGCACCAATGATAAGAATGTTTCTATTTCTTTTTTTTCTTGTCAGTACTTGAAAAGACTTTTCTAAGGTTGAAATTGGAAGCATAATTAAAAAAACAACAATGTATTAGAAACAGAACAAACAACAACAATAACAAAAAACCACTCAAAACCCACAAAATTAAAATCCTTTAACTTGTAGAAAAAGTAATTATTAGTGTCTAGAATTCTTTTAGGGTTCAGTTCCTTGACTACTCAGGATTATGGCTTTGGATACTCACTTTTGATGTACCTTTTAATACTTCAATGTCTGAAGCTAGTAATACAGATAAGTATGCACTGGTATCTCTTCATTGCTTTTCACAGAATGTGAATAAAGAGTGTTTAAAAAGTGGCTTTTTTCTTTAAACAGTTTATTCTGAATCTGGAAGATTGTGACTAATCTATTGGTCTCTGTCAGCAGCCAGATTTTTACTGAACTCTGAGTTCGAATAAAACAAAATCTGCATGACATATGGTGCTGCCTAATCAGCTGTAAAGGTCACATTGCTTCAGAAATTGACAGCCTCTATAGATTTAAGAGGGCAAGTATGTCACATGTGATAGCATTAACAGACTGTTCCTACGTTCATATCTTTTTAAAGAATTTCACAAAAATATCTATTAATACACAGCTGAGTAAGAGGATTCAGGGAGTCTGTATTAGCTTTCTTTGAATATTAGCAGTAGTCTAGAGATGCATGGAATTAAATTCAAGTTGTTCAATGAGTATTAAAAATGTTGTATTTTAACCTTCTACTTTGAATTTAAGCGTAGTGAAGTTTGAGTTCAAAGTTTACAAAGATTGGTTTTTTTCTTAAACACTTTAACCTCTTGACCTTTTGGCTGAAATGGTCATTTCCAAATATTGCTATAGGACCTTAAAGAAGTTATAATTTTTTTACCTATCTTACTTTGGGAATTTAACTTCGAAGTTTTCCTGTGGAAGACTCTAATTCTACTGAATCCTGGGAAATGCTGTCTAGATGCAAAGAACTTAGTAATGACACACCAGAATAACAGATCCGCAGGGGCAAATAATTCACATGTATAATGCAAGTAAAGACCTCTCAGATTTTGTTATTTATTTTCTCAATAATTGTTTGTTCAGAGAAAATAATAATTGGAAGTTTTTACATAACTGAAAAACTGATTTCTTGTAAGAGCTTTAGAAGACACTTTTATGATAGTAACACTGGAAGTGACCATTAGCTAGTTATTATTGTTCAGATTTCATAGTACAGTGCAACTGCTCTGTCTTAGGATGAGGAATGTTGTGGATAATCAGGAAAGTGACTTTGGTAACTGATGTGACAAGAAAGAACTTTATGAATATACTGAGATTTGTAGTCCACACAGATATGTAGCTTGATTTTTGTTTATATATTTTTATCTGTACTTGACGGATTTTTATCAAATAAGATGATGGATTATGATAGAGCAAACTAGTTTATATAAAATCTTGATGCTTAGGAGCCATTTCCATTAACTTTTCTACCTTCACAAGTTTTCAGTGTGCAAGAGCTAAAAATCTGTTGGAGAAAGAAAACCAAGAAAAGTGGATAACATGAGTAGTAGAGAAAAACTTTGAAATTGCTTCCTGAAGAATACTTTTTATTAAATGCTTTGTATTTTTTTTTCTTTTTCTTATTTTTGACTTTTTTTTTCTTCTGCAGACTTAAGGATTTAGAGAAGGTGAAATTGTAGAGAATTCTTTTAGGATACTTTTGAAACTACTTCTAATAGCAAATGTCCTGTGATACCAACTTTTTATCTTGCTCTATCCCTTTATGGCATGTGTCAATATAAGTATGTATGTATGTGTGTATAATTCTTACTTTGTTCTCAAAGGGCTTATGCTGTCTTATTTTCAAGGTGTTGTAAGTACTTTGAATGTAAATCAGATGGAATGCAATTGTCATGAAAATCCTTTTCTTGCACATATTTGGAAGGTTTGCTCTGTGACTAGTAGATAATGAAAGACATGGTGTTTGCCCCACTCCTAGTGTGAGGTGACAGCTTTGTTCAGAATTCTCTTGATGTATGGGGCTGATTTATTTAAAAATACATATATATAAAATCTCATATTTTCTTGGGAAATTAGGAAGAAACAGGCTTCAGGAAGGAAATAGGTGTAATGTGTCCCAATCCAGCAAAACAAATACTTCAGTCTTCACTAGAACTGTGCACATTCTCATGGCTATGATGATGCTTTAGAGCATTTCTGTACTAGAATGTTGTCTCACAGAAACTGTGAAACTGAAATGAGCATAGCTGTTGGCAGAAGTGCAGGGCTGTACTATTTTTTTTGTTTTTGCTTTGAGAATTTTCGAAAATTAGAACAGTGTGGTCACTCATTGCAGGAGTGAAATGAGTCATAACTTTGTAGGTATGCAGTGAAGTGAATAATGAAAAAGTTCAAAGAAGCTCTTTTAAGACCCTGGTCTATCAAAACATGCTTAAACATGTGAGTAGCTATATGACTTATCTCTTAATTATGAGGGAGGAATATGTTGACTGATACGGCCATTTATTATAGCTCAGTTGCCAATAGCTTCCTTGATTTATTTGGTTATTTATTTTTTTATGGCAATGATGCTGTCACCTAATTCTTGTTGGCAGAATACTGTTTAACTCTTTAAACATGATTTTTTTCAAAGAAATCTGCTGCAACAGATGGTTGTTCTATTTAATCATGTTGTTAGGCCATCTGTTCACACAGTCAGATCGGAGAAGACAGATTTGTCGTATCTCACTCAGCGAGAGTGAGACTCCCTCAGTTGGTTTCTGTCTCACAACCTCGCCGACTCTTCTCTCACTCATTTACATCTCTGCAGCATAATTTGGTGATGGGTTCCCTCTGGTGTGATCCACAAAACTAGCTACAGTGACACAGTGCAGCTTGAGGAATGGTTGTTAGTCCTTGTGCTCTGCCTAGAAATCTTTCCAAGGCCATAGCCATTTGCTGCAGCCTACTCCTGTTTTGTTTCTCCTTACTCCTCCCCAGTCTCAGGCTTTCAGATGTTATACACCTAGAGAAAAGGATCTCAAGGTATCTGCAAAGGTGTGATAGATACCTATTACTACACTGAAGTGAAAGAGAATTAGGTTATTTGAATAATGTGTTTAGGCCCTACTTCTGTCCTTTGCCACTTCCTCAGTTTTTTAATGAAAATTAGTTTCCAAAGAATTTACCACACACTGGGAATTGAGGCTTCAGGTAAAATGGGATTTTCTTGGGCAAACCGAGTTTTGGACGCTTACTGAATTTCTTAGATGACGATCTAACCATGAATAAGTGGACTAATGTGTTTTTCTGAGCCTGTTCCTTCAGCATACCCACAGTGACTGTAAAGTGAGTCATAAATGTTTGAGATGTGAATTCATTAACTGGAAATGGCAGCAGTGAATATACAAAACTTCATCTACAGAAATTTGCTGTAAATCTTTCATAAAACTGTATTGTCTATAGTACTTTCCATCTCACTTAAATGGGTGGAAGGAAGAAGTAGGGGAAAAGCAATGTTGGTTACAGTTTAGCTCTTGTGTATTTGCATAAATTGTAGAAATTTCTTTTAAAATCAGTTTAGAAATTATTTTGATTAATCGTGTGGGTTTTTTCTTTGTTTCTTCGTTTGTTTTTAAATAAATAGACCTATGTTTAAACTGTGTGTGGCAGGGAGCTTGCTAAGAAGCTAATAAATAGGCAACTGTTCTGTCAAATGAAGTGAAAGTATTCAGGAGCAGTAACACTAAGTTCTAGGGTTTTGACTGAGCTCTTCTTGTCACTTGCTAGGAATGTGAAGGAGAAAAAACAGTTTCTCATTATTATTGCCTGATTTGTTTCTTTTTATTATTCCTTCAGGAAAGGATCATGTCTGTAGATTCATCGGATGTGGAAGGAATGACAGATTTAACTATGTGGTCATGCAGTTGCAAGTAAGTGTACCAAACAGAGCTCAAAAGTTTGCTTATATGTTTTGTTTTATTATTCAAACATGAAGATAGTATGAAAACCGTAAAATTTTAGAGAATGGCAAATGAAAAAAATAATTCAAAGTTAAGAAGTAAATAGTAGGGGGCTAACTTAAATTGATCCTCTCCTTGTATCCTTATTTTTCATATACTCTCAAAAAGGAGCAAGTTTCCATTGTTAAAAAGGTCTGACTATTGAAAGGAAGGTGTTTTCTGTGATAATACACATTCCTTTAAAGACTTCATTTGGAGGTTGTCTAGAATATAGTATGTTGGTCTGTTCATTTTGTTGGCATTTTTGGATGAAAGTTTAAAAAAAAAGAAAAAACCCAAAACAACGACCAACAGATGACTCTTCGCAAAGTTTAAAAAAAAAAGGATAAAATAGGTGATTAACATTTAACATTACAGTACTATTGTCCTATATCATCTTGGTAAATATGAATGCTGGATAAAGATGTGGGTGGTTCTAGTGGATATGATGCTGGAGAAAGAAGCGAGCTGTTAGTCATATTGTTGATCATTGTTTATTTTGATAGAACAATGGTTCTGTGAAGTCATGGTAGTATATTTACTGCATTATATGAATATTTTTCATCTGTTTGGTTAAATCATCTAAGATATACTCTCTAATTAAATAAATTACATACTTTTCCCTAAACAAATGAATGTAAAGAAGTCTTCGTGAGTATTTTCTCTCTGACTTTTTTCAAATATCCTTGATGGAGAAATACATTAGTTATCTTCTAGAGATTATTTTAGTCCATGTTACTTAAGTGTAGAAAGATACTAATATTAATATTTTAAAAAATTAATTGTAAATTTAATATTGTAGATATTTGGGAACATCTGCTCATTAGCTATGTTATCCTTGAATACGAAAACAAGTAATAAGTATTCTGTGGTCAACCATTATAGCTAAAGATGTGATAGGAAGACTTTATGCTATCTGTGAATGTTGATATTAGGTTTTTTTTATTTTTTTAATGCCCTCTTAATTTGACAGGGTCGAAATTTGGCAGACCTGCGTCGGAGCCAGTCTCGAGGAACATTCACAATTAGTACCACTCTGCGGCTTGGGAGGCAGATTTTGGAATCTATTGAAAGTATTCACTCTGTAGGATTCCTGCACAGGGACATAAAGCCGGTAAGTGACCATTAAAACAAAACAGGAAGATATTATGTGAGCATTGGATGGCTGCAGAAATAAGAATGTATTCTATTCCATGAGGACTACTCCAAAAGTAATGCCTCCTATTTTATAATGTTGGCTCATGACATCAGAGGTGAATGTCAGTGATGTGGCAGTAATGATTGAGCCTTTCCACCAATATTCCATTACATTTTGTTGCCACGTTACAGATGGCAATAGAGGGGCAGTCTGACAAAATGGCGTCTGACATGAAAGTGTGTGTGAAGCAAAGTGTGTAATTGAATTCTTCCATGCAGAAAAAATTACACCCATTGACATTCATTGATGTTTGCTGAATGTTTATGGAGACCAAACACTGGATGTTAAGAGTGGTGCATTTCAGCAGTGGTGACAGTGACGTGAAGGACAAGTCATGTTCCGGATGGCCTTGCACAGCTGTCATACCGTGAAATGGAGAGAGTCTCAGTCAGCTCGCCCATGCAAATCACCAGATTATGACAAGGGAACTGTACATAGCTGAACATAAGCTTCAATGCATGGGAAACGATGTTGGCAACATTGGAATATTGCAAAGTTTATGCCGTGTGGATCCCATGAATGCTTACACAGGAACAGAAAGTACACTGTATGCAAGTTTGTCATGACCTATTGAACCAGTACAAAGCTGAAGGTGACAATTGCTTGGATTGCATCATTACTGATGATGAGACACAGGATCACCACTATGAGCTGGAATCAAAACAGCAGTCCATGGAGTGGCAACATGAATTTCCTGTCGAAGAAAATGTTCAAGATGCAGCCCTCAGCAGGTAGAATGTTATGCACTGTATTTTGGGATAGGAAAGGTGTTATCCTTCTGTATTTCCTGGAGCCCAGACAAACCATCAATTCTGACCACTGTATCATGATGCTGACTAAGCTGAAGGCTTGAACTTCCAGAGCCTGGACAGAGAAGAAGACAATATTTTTCTTGAAACATGATAATGCTGGGCTCCATACCTGTTTGAAGACTGTGGAACACGTTGCCATTCTTGGCTGGACTGTCCTACCACACCCACTGCGTAGTCTGGATTTGCTACCTTCTGACTTGAATCTGTTCAATCAGATGAACAATGGACTCCATAGGCAACCTTTTTGTAGCAACGATGATGTCACAGCAGCTGTGAAACAGTGGCTCATCTCCATTGGTGCAGATTTTTACAAGCACGGGATGCAAGCTCTAGTTCGTTCATAGCTAGTGAAAAAACATAGCTAATGGTGATGACTGTGTTGAAAAATAGCGTTTTGTAGTTGAGAACTTGCTTTATCAAATAGTATAAAAGTGCTGTATGTGTCTGTTGTCATTTCCACGGAGATAAACGAGGCATTACTTTTGGAATGATCTGTGTGCATGATAAGAAGGAAAAATGAGAAAGAATAGAAAACTAGATGTTTATTTGTCAGAGTAGAATTTTCCTATTAATTATCATTAGTTTGCAATGACAGTAACCTTGTTCTTTTGCACCATTGCCTTAAGTACTTAGCCCTTCTAGCAATTTCCCATAGGTAACACTTCCAACTCTTATCTGTAGCGTCCTGCAAGTAAGAGTGTTTATGTGTTGATCACACATATGTCAATACATGGTTTTGATTGATTTTTACTTTCCATCTCTTACATGAAGTTACTGTTCTGTGTAAATCTAAATATGTAATTAGGTAGATTTTAGGAGGAAAAACTCAAACAGTTGAATTTACCATTGTGGCTTTGTGTTTTTAACCAAAGAAATTTTCTGTGCTTGAAACTTTGCTTCAAAATTTGTATCTTGCAGTTTATTAAAACAGTCGTGCTTTAGGAGATAGCATATTATATACTTGCATACTTCTAATGAGAAGCAACAAACAAGCATTTCACCTTTTTGGAAAGTTGCAATGATAAGTCTTCCAGTGTGGATCTTATCTACTGTAACCTTTTGAATTTCATCAAACTGAAGCTTAAACAATTTTATACATTAAAAGATAAAACAATTAAGCAACCCTCCCTCCCAAGAAATAATAGTTACATTGTTCAAAGGAACTCCTAAATGTTCCTTTTGGCTTGTTATGGTTATTTCTGTGTATTTTTTGGTTTCTGATATGTGTTAGTGGCTGGTAATGTTAAGGTGGAATCAACACATTCTTCTCTAACAAGATTTTCCAGCAATCAATGATATTACTTGATGTGATTTTCTCCCTGCAGTTTCTCATTGTAATCTCCTGGTGTTTATTGTTGATCCTTAACTTGGTGCACATTTGTCATCTAGAACAGTTATTTTTACGAACACTTTAAATATTATCCAGATTATGTTTATTGTGTATAGTGAGACATGGATTGGTAAGGGTTGTTTAGCATGGCTAGCTTGTCTCTGACTTCCCCGCACCTTCTGTGATTTTCTGTCTAGGTAAAAATTAGAGTGTGTTTTGAAAGGAACTCCCTTGTCCAAAGGTGTATTTTTATTTCAACTTTTGAGCTCTGAATGGTTATCTCAATAAGCAAATAATCACTTTCCTACTCAGTTTGTTTTCTTTCCTTAGTAGCTAGTTACTGGTTACTGACAACAAGTGTACAGGAAAGTAGCACATGTATCATTTCTACACAATTAGGAAGTTATGCTTTATGCTGTAGCAGTGGAATCTGATACAAAAGATTCCTGTAGAAGTGTGTATTGCTTATTCGCTATTTTCTGGAATCTCTGCTTAGTGTAGAAAAACATGCTTTTTCTTTATTTCTTTCACAAAAGTGTCAGATTAAGTTTCGAGTATTTGCTATTGCCTTTTGATATTTTGCAGCATATTGTGAAAGCTCAACTTGCGAGAGTGCAATGTTACTACCCATAATTCTTTATTCCTCTGGTCCAAACATAGGTTTGTGACCTCTTTCAGGTATTATTCTTTTCTAACTTGAATGATGCATTGTTCCCTGAGGCTCTGCTTTTCCCGAAGATAAGTGAAATCCAGTCTGAGTTCTAAAGGACTTTGAGTACTGCTGGCTCCCTTAGTACAAAAACAAAAGTTTTTTTTTTTTTTTGAGTTAATTTAGTGCAGCTTCCATCTTGCTCAGATGTATAGTTTCAACTTCATGTTGCAGAACCATTTCTTGTTTCATCTTATGTTGTGTAATCCATTTTGAAGGGAATTGGTGGCAGATAAACTTGAACCAATTCAGCCAGCATGTTTAAACATCATAAGCAGTTCTATTTTTTTTTACAGGGCTAATGTGGAATGTTAATCCACAGAGGCAAATAAAAAATTACTTCAGAATGAATTTTCAGATCAAATTACCTCCATAAATCCTCACTGATTTTTCAGGTCTTACTGATTTTTTTAAGTCCTATTTTTCCTCCTCTCATGCAAAAGAAAAAAAAGATTACACTCTTTATTCTGTATTCTTTGTATATGTTATTAGTGCATTCGTTTAGATGACCTTGTTAACCCATAGGTCAGTAGCTTTTTTTTTTTTTTTTGAAATGTCCAGATCCGAAAATATGAGCTAGTGAGGAGGCTGGAAAATTCATGCTAAAAATGTATGGACTCTAAGTGACAAGGTGAGCTGGCAATCTATTTGGGCCATCTGGTTTGTGGTTCAGATATGGCAAGCTGAGTGTCTGATCTTCTTAATGTTTTCAAATTCAGTGGGAGTTTGATAGTACTGAAAATATGGAAGGAAAGGTAGAGAAGTAGAACATGGATTTTCTGTGACTGTGTAACTGTGTGTATGTACATGTATTAAAATATATATATGTGTATATATATTATTTATTGTGTATATATATTATATATAAAATGTATATCTGTATTTGTTTTTCTTCCTAGTCTAACTTTGCAATGGGACGTTTTCCTAGCACCTGTAGGAAGTGTTATATGCTGGATTTTGGCTTGGCACGACAATTTACGAACTCATGTGGGGACGTCCGACCAGTAAGATTATTTTCAAAATTATTAATTGTCAATGTGCTTAATTAAATGTGGTAGTACACCATTAATTTTTTTTCTTTTTTTCCTCCTGGAGAAGTGTATGAATGACATTGAACTGGTAACTTTATATAAAACTTGACAAGCCTGATCCCAGATCAGAAATACCTGCTGATGTATTGGTTATATTAAGATTGGCAGTTAGAGATGAATCTTGTTTCTGATTTCTGGCTTGAAGCACAGGTCTACTCTGTGATTTTTATAGGTAATAGGTCACTTGATTTGGAAAAGCAAATCTGTATCAGAGTATTGTATCAGCACTGAATTTCGGTTGGTATTGCATATTACCAAAAAAGATCTGAGCAGGAAAAAAAACGACAGTAAACTGAATAGTCTTCTAAAAGGGAAAGTCTGAATAGTTAAAACAGTGATAGGACACTATAATTATAATATTAGCAGGACATCGCTAAGTGTAGTTGGTATTTGTCCATGTGATGCGGTCTGGAGAATTGTTGACAAGAGAATATCAAGGAGGACATTACAATTTGAAGTACAGTAGAGCCTCCCTAATTCACTGGTGGGGAGTCCCTTTCAAGATTTCTAAGTTTCCAATCAGTACCATGGTACGTGTTGATGTTTAAATGAAAATAATTGTCTTTATTAAATTAGTTTAATTTACATTTTTATAATAATGAATACTGTACTGTTGAATGATTCATTGACTGATGAATAGTCAATATTGTATATCATATTTATTAATGTGACATGATTTGAGTGATAGAATCTATCTGTATAGGATTTTCAATTTGATTTTTCCTAAGAAGACGGGAAAGTGGCAAATTTTTATGTGCAAATTATGAGGTGTATGAATTAGTAACGTAAATTAGCGAGGTTCTGCTGTACTCTATTCCTTCAGCCATAATGGTGGACATTGCAATGAAAGCAAAGAGCAGGGGAGACCAACAGAGTGGCTGCTGCTGTTGGAAAGGTGAGCTGAACAATTCAAGTAGTTTTTTTTTTTTGTTTATCAGTGTTCTTGTCTTCTGTATGTTTGTCTGCTTAGAGTGTTTTTTTTTTTTTTAAACAGACCATTTATTCTGAAAAGAAAGCACTTCCCAAGATTCTGTAATTTCAGTATGTATCCACAAACACACACAATGGTACTATTTTCATGAAACATGAGTAATAACAATATAATATTTCTGATTTTTTTTAACGACACAACTCTTGCCTTTTGTTTTTCATTGCAGTGTCCTACAATGTACTGAAGAAATTATTCAGCTTAATCTGTCTATAATTCTCTGACACTGTAATCAATTATAATTAGAGCAGCAGTGTGGGGAAAGAGAAAGATAGGAGTTCCCTTTGTACTTACTAGTCAGATATGCCTCTCGTAGAGATAGTAAGCAAGTCCAGCAATATGGTTCCTGATAAAACGTATTAGTATGTACATCAGTTGTATTATGTGCTTCTCCTTAAGACTGTTGTTTTTCTAAACTTTGTAAAATTTCTTCAGTAGATAGTACAAGTATCCTGAAACAATGTTAAAAATAGTACTCTGTTGGTAAGAACCTGTACTTTAGTTTAGATTGATTATTAGATTTTTATGATAAACCTTTCAGTAAAACTAAATTAGGTAGAAAGAATCCAGAATAGTTGAAATTTTACAGATCATCCATGAATCCTTGAATTTCCATGACAATTGTTCTGAAACATACAGAAGAAAAGTTTTTGAAACTCTATTATCAGGTATTAGTCCTTTTGGTAGTATTGTATTTCCTCAACTTTTAGGAATTCCTGATGGTAATATGTCTGTTTAGCTAAAAATCATTTGCTGTGCAGTAAGACAAAATAGGCTTTTAAGGGTACCGTTCAAAGCAGGAAAGTTTGGTAAGACTGGATTTCCCTCCAGAAATCACTGACCATCTGCACTGGCTCAGGTTAGCATTTCGACTGTTCAGCGTTTTTGTTGCTTGCTGTATTTTTCATTACAGTGAGGTGTCATACGTAGACAATCCTTTTGCAGACTAGAGGAGCAAGCAGTTTACAACCTATTTCACTATTCTATTCCATAGTGTGATTTGCAATAGCATGATTTTCACCTTTGGTATAGATTACCGAAAATGGCCTTCATTTGTTTTGCAGAAGGCAGATTACAGTATGACTGGTTTTTGAAGGTTAAAAAAAAAAAAAAAAAAGACTTGAAGGAGATGTACTGTACTGCTTATCCACCAAGAATATGATTGAATCTAAGAAACTATTTTTTTTAATTCTTCACATCTTTATTCACACATTTTTGTATCCATCCAAACCCCTTTTTCTATAAATAGTCCATAACAATCACAAAACTCAAGCTTTTGAAGTCAGTAGGCAGTGGATTTTGTATGATCTACTGCTACATAATACACTGGTTTTTACTTATCTGAAGAGTATGTACTGCTTCACATAAGGTGGCTGATTCTCTTCTTATTTATTAGCTAGATTTGGTATGTTCTCTGAGGCATTCATTCCTTCTGTCCCAAGGCTTCAATACAACATGGCAGAGGTGTTCTTCCAATTTCTAAATTTGGCAATAAATTGCTATAAACACAGCAGTGTCTATTAGATAAAGTGTCTCTTGTGTAGTCTGTTCTAAGCTGTAAAAAACATGTAAACAAACTGCACTTGCATCACTTTTTTTTCCTACAACTATACAGTTGCTCTTAGTAATTTGAGTCCTGGCTCTTAGTCCATTTTATTTTTATCTGCTTGGATTTTATTTTGACTGCAAATACTTTTGAGGTATAGGTGTAGGTGGGATTAGGATAATGAGTATGGAAATTCGGGGGGTAGTCTGTGACTATAGGCTTCTGAAACAAATTTTTCATGTTGAGGCAGTCCTAGGATGCAGGTATTTTGAGCAGATCCTAGAATGTAGATTAGTAAGGCAACATGGGATTGGTGGCAGGAACCTTTTTTGGTAACTGAAAAGACTCGAAGAGTGAAAAATGTGTATGGGAAGTAGAATAAGAATTGCTGGAGATGATATAGGCTGTTAAGGAAAGAGCAAACAGGTTGTGGAGAATAAATTGCTAGAGAAAGAGAGGAAATGAAAATTTGAATCAATGGTATGGATAAGAAATGATTATTGCAAAGTGGGGTAATTAGATATTAATCGTGGGGAGGCACTCTCTAGTCATCAGGCAAATACATTTAACATGATGCACATTCAGTATGTTTATGAGGGTTCATACTCCACTTCTGTTTTAATATGAAGGTTAACTGCAAGTGTTCTTTGAGGTACTATTAAATTACTGTAAAGGAAACAACACAAAGGAAAAATGAAATAGCTATTCTTCACTCTCAAAACAGATTAATCTTTCTCTTATTGAGCATTTAGTAATGAATTTATGAGTTCTTAATTTAAAATCCATATATTCAACCATCAGGTACTGTCACAGATCTGATTTTTGTGGCCTCTCGTTTATGTAGACTGTAAGTTTCAAATAACTGAATTGTATTTGTTTTACAAATAAGAGAGTGTAACATGAGAAGCTAGGATAAAACACAGTTTGAAAAATACCCCTGAGAAGCAGGTATTTAGGATAAAATCTTTTCATCCCAAATATGTGTTTTTTCATCTCTGTATGCACGTCTTACTGACTGGCAGCACAAAGAATTACTCAAATTAACAGGCAGTCCCTTGAGTCTGGTGATTTAGATTCGGCGAAGGTGAATGAAGAAGGAAACTCCTTTTTGCTCTCTGAAAGAGTGGTCAAGTATTGGAACAGGCTGCCCAGGGAAGTTGTGGAGTTGCCATCCCCAGAGGTGTCCAAGAAATGTGTGTATGTGATGCTGAGGGACATAGTTTAGTGGGTAATCTTGGTGGTAGGCGGGCACTTGAACTAGATGATGGACTAGGTCTTTTCCAACCTTGATGATTATATGGTTCTATTATTGTTTGGACTGTATGCTTCCTCTGAGAGTGTCTGAACTAGCAGGTAGTCTAAGGAACGCTCTTTTGCCTGCTTTTTGGGTCAAAGGAAGAGTTACTCTATGACTGCTTTCCCCAACTTCCTCCTGTCCTCCCAGTGAAGAGATTTTTGGTAGTTTTTCAGTTGTTATTTAAACCGAAGAAAAATCTTCAACAGAGTCCTCATCCTCTTGGGTTTATTTAGCATGACCTTAATATCAAGTGTGTAAACTTTCCAGTAATTATTTAAAATAAAAATAAAAAAAATACATTAGCATATATTAAGGAGATATTTTAGATCTAAATTGTTGTATTTTTATTTGTAAGTTTGAAATCTTAAACCTTACCAAGCTGGAAGTTGTGATTTTTGGAAGAACTAGGAAATGTAGCGCAGATTCTCTGATAGGCTTTGCATTAGAGGAATCACAAGATTCTTACTCTGAACATTAACAGAAGTATTTAAATCCATAGGAAATGAGTATCCACCAATATTTTCTGAGGAGTTACCTATGCTCTTTACTGCTACTGTGAAGCACTGAGTAAACTGACAATAACCGAATTCTAAGACCTGCTAAAGCAGAACATACAGCAGTAGCTGTGCAGACCGACCCATAAAAAAAAGCACTGAAGGCAGCTGTGAATGCAAATGCTTAGATCTTTTCATTCTCTAGGCAAAGGGTTACAAAACTGTTCATGTCAAACTACGAGCATGTTATTCTATTCAGGTGTTTATGTATAAAATCAGTTAAACACTGATTGCCTTTCTCTAGCACTCTCCGTTTCTGAGGATTTTCCAGCAAGTCAGTTTTTATCTTCAAATTTCACTTTTGGACAACGACAGATGGTGTCCTGGAAATTATTTTAAGAAACTGAATTCTAAACAAAACAACAAACAACAACAACAACAACCCGTACAAAAACTCTCCACTGAACATTGCACAGAAATGTGTTGCTAAACATGAAAGCCAAGTCTTAAATAA
Organism: Numida meleagris; assembly: GCF_002078875.1. Classification (NCBI taxonomy): domain Eukaryota; kingdom Metazoa; phylum Chordata; class Aves; order Galliformes; family Numididae; genus Numida; species Numida meleagris. Next base: position 26,437,657 of record NC_034414.1, on the reverse strand, counting down.
ACTTTGAAAGCGCTCAAAGTCTATCATAATTCAGTTAAATACAGAGAGTACAGAGAGGGAGAATATCCATTGTATATGCATACTCTTATTTCGCACAGTTTTTTTTGTTTGCATTTTTTTCTACTTTATGAAGATTTTGAGGTGTTATGTATTTGAATGACATGGTGTTTCTTGTAATATTCTGGATGATTTTGATTGCTGAGGAGGACTAGAGAATACTTCCATCCTACTCTACCTTAACTTCTTGTCTTCTTGGCATAAGAAGACAGCGTTGTGGATTGTTTATTTCTGCGGTGAGAAGGGAGCATAGTTCTTGTGGTACTGAAGGATTAGGCACTGCATTGATTAAATGCTTTTTAAGATGGGCAAGAAAGTGGGATAATTTTGAGAACTAAATAAGCAGTGGTGAAGCTATAGTGCTGTAAGAAAAAAGACCACTGTGAATGTTTTGTCCTCTCTGAAGGCAGTTTGGACCCACAGACTTATTAAAGATAGATGCTCATAAATGCTTCTTAATATTCTTTTCAAGTAAATGCTGTTACAGTCTGATCTGCAAACAGTGTCATGACTTTAAAAAAAAAAAAAAAAGCCTTAGGAGTGGTCCACAGACAATACCAACTAAAACTGGTGCTCTTTTCTATATTTGCCCCAGTGTCATGGATGATTTAGAGTTTGTGTCTTTTTATAGATAATAAATAACTTTTCCTGGTAGTACTTCGACAGCATGCTTTTATAATAAATAAGAGACTGCACACATGAAGTTTTTCAAGAATAGCAACTGATCTTTGCTTAGGGTGAAAGTTCAGACTAAGCTAAGAAACATTCACACAGCCACCATTAAGTTTAAAGAATATGCAGCACTGCAATCAGCTCTGACAACTGTAAAATTTATCAGGTTTCCATTTTATTTAAAGGGCAAGAAGACACATTATAACTCCAGAAATCCTTGGTACGTTCTCTGCTTTCAGTGACACTGATTGAAGCAAGATTCAAGAACAACCAGGATATCTTTTAGAAGTACAGTATTAAATGGCAATGGATTACATGAAAAAATACACCAAATAGTACAAAAATGTTATGGGGAGTTGTGTCATATTAAGTATATAGTAAATAATTGAAAGATCATAAAAATATGATCTTTCGACCAGTTAACATTCTTATGAACCTGTCCAAATCTGCTGAATGCCAGATGCAGCAGGGTAATGGTCCGTATCGTTTTGTTAAAAGTGCTGTTCAGTGGTTGTTTCATCCTGTCAAGAAGCACTTTGTTGCTGGCATTTACCTTATGCTATCTTTTCCCACTAATATTCTCTCAGTCTCTAACAGTACATTACGCAGTGATGTGATTACTTGAAGATGGAATGTTTTCACCTAAATGAGTAAAAACATACTTGTTTTTCTTGAAATTTTTTCATACTCCTCAGTTCACTTGTTTGTCTTGAACATGTGTTGTGACTTTTGTTTGCTATAAACCCTTTCAATTCCCCTTCTCCATTTCATTTTACCTTCAAGTTGTCAGTAAAATGTACTGTTTGCTCATTGAAACTTGTGCAAACTTCTCTAAAATTCATCCAAGTGCCTTCTTTCTTCTGATAAAAGTTTCAGCAATCCTTTGGTTATTTCTTTCATTTGCTACAATTTCTTCTATTTTAACCTCCTTTTTTGCCTGTCATTCTCATGGGAGTAGATGTTACTGGAGTCCTGTCTCACTAATGATTGCACTGCTGTGTCATTAGGCTGCAAGTGACAAAGGTGACAAAGAAGTGCTGTGGTAGTTGTAGGTGCTAAGTACTGTTGAGCTTAGAAGGAGGCATCCCTTGGCATGGAGCGGGAGCTGTGCAGCTCCTCAGGCACGGCACCCCGGGGCTTTGCAGCACTCCTGCAGGGTTCATTTGCTCAGGCTCAGCAAAGGTTCTGTTTATTACTTCTGTAACTAACTAATGATACTGTTACACAATCCTCCTTACTGTCATAGACATATTCAGGTTGAAGGAGGGCTGATGAAAGAAATAAACCACGTTAATATGTTTTTATCTATGTAATATCCCTTTCCAGCTCTTGCACATTGTTGTACTTGAGTACTCCCTTCATAAGTTGACTATCTGAGTAATCAACCATTATCTTATGTTGTAATTTTTTTTGGAGAAGGGAGATGATAAAGATTAGTTTTCTTCCTCTGCGTTTGTGTGAAAGCTATGTATGACATATGGGACACCTCCACGTTAACAATGGGAGCATCTACTGTGCATGTTAAAATTTGAGATAAGAAGTTCCCAGGATGGAATGTCTGTGATTGGGCAGTCCTGAAAACAGAAGTCTCTTCATGGAATTCTCCTTGTTTGTCTAGCAAGACAGAAATTAATGTGAAGAAGGCATTGAGAACAGCAAAATAATGTCAGACATCGAAATGTTTGTATAACTCGAAGCAGTTCCTCCTTATCCAAATCTTTAAACTTTGTCTGCCAGATATTTCTGCGGATTCCTCTTAGTCTTGTATGATCTTCCCTTATTCATTCTCAGATCTATGAATTAGGTTTCATGAAATATGTGAGAGGAAAGGAGCATATGAAGTATCAGAACGTACAAGGCAAAAACAGAAGGAGAAGGGGGAAAAGGGTGGTTGAGAATGAATTCTATTTTCCTGTCTCATTCCCTCTCTACTACAGAAGTGAAGATAGCAGCTGCTGAAACATTGGGCGATAACCTCAGTGATGTCGTGTAATTACCTCAGTGAGCTTTAAAACTGGAAATGATTTGACTGTATTGGTGTGATGCTTTGTATGGGCTGGATAACCTGGGAAGACCAGTGTGCGTTTCTAGGACCACAAATGTTATCTCTCTCTGTATCGTATCACACTAAGTAAGCTGCTTTCTGAAACAGTTTCTAGAAATAGCTGTTCTAACCTATATGAAGGAAAGTAGAAGACATGGCGGAGAAGTGGGATGTAATGCAGCAAAGCTGAATTACATCCAGTTTTTCCTTGTTACATGTTTATAGAGGAGTTTAACATCACAAAATGAGTTTGGCAAGTTGCAGTTTTAGCTTGAGCAATAGGATGGATATTTTAACCCACATTTGAGGTCAGCCTCCTCACAGCCACCTCTCTTCACTATTCTTCAGCGCTTATAGGAAAGACAAAGAGCTGGGGCTATAAAACATTGGAATTGGGTAATACTTTCATATTGAACTCTGCATAATCAGTAAACCTTTTGCAAAGGAAAACCTGGTGTGCTTTTTGAACAGCATAGTATGGTTATTTCATAATTTATTTCTTCAGTCTGTGTCTCCTGGGTGCCAAGGCCATATGTTTTGAGTATATTTGGAAATAAATGTACTCATAAAGATAAAGCATATCTTGTTGATACATAGACAATATCCATGTGCTGTTAATCATGTGAGTCTGGTATCTTCATTTCATTTGGATGCCCCATCCATGGAGGCATTCAAGGCCAGGCTGGATGGGATCCTAGGCAGCCTGATGGGGGGGGGCAACCTTGCCCACAGCAGCAAGATGGGAACTAGGTAATCTTTAAAATCCCTTCCAACCTAAGCCATTCTATGATTTGTTTTCTACTAAATAATTGAGCTGTGCTTAAGATAGTAGTTTTCTTTTCTGCTGTTACTGAAATATTTTCTAACCTATTCTGTTTTTTTATATAGCTAACCAAAATCCTTCCAGATAATGTGAAATTTTGAAAAAGCAATTATTTTATTAAACATTACAATGCTTAATAACTGTATGGCTTACTTTAAGGTTTCTTATCTATTGTCTTTGCAATACTAGAATGCTTCAATTAAAACTTGATGTTTGCCCTCTTAACTGGAGATGTGGATGAGCAGTCATGAGAAAACAAGGCTACACTTATTTATTTAAAAATAAACATCTACTTTGAATAGTCTCTCCTAGGATTTTAAAATATTTGTTGTATCTGGAGACAGTGTCTTTTATTAAGCTCCAATAACACAAAACAAATTTTCCTTGTAAAATGAATTTATAAAGGATTTCAACCTTGTAATTCATGTGCAGTATATATTTAGGCCATTGGTGGGTAAATCATTTGGGGAAAAATGCATTACAGAAAGGTGTAGAGTGAACAAGAAGTGGCAAACGAAATAAAGGAAAATTTAATATCTGTATGTTAGTTTATTGGAATAATGTTCTGATTGTGTGTTTCTACAGCAATTAGCAAAAATCAGTTCAGCTCTTGTGGCTCAAATAAAAACAAAAGAAGGAACAGTAGAGATTTATGTGATGTAATTCAGCTGCCAAATAGAACTCTGGTAAGAGTGAAAAACTCTACTGTATGTTCTTTGTTTCTAAAATAAATATTTTTATTAATAAGTAATGATTCAGAGGCAGTGTTGGAAGAGAGCACCAGGGTTATTTTCTGGAAACCTGACAATTCCTTCCTGTTACAGTCCACTTTTGCTTTTTCACATCTATAACATTATATTTTCTACGTTTTGCTACTGTAGAACAAAGAAAATGTTTAAAGAACAAATAATCTAAAACTACACTTTTAGTTTTTTGTTCACTGAATCTGCATCACTTAGACTACATTACGTGAATTTTTGGAAATAGATAAAGTTCGCAAGATTTCCTTCTAAGTTTTTATCTAAGCATTTAATAGTTAAGGACTTCTTTAAAAAAAAGAAAGTACTACTTTAAAGAAAACGAGCTTTGTTTCAGTAAATGCAGTTCTAAGAGCCTAAAATAAGTTATAACAGCTCTATATGTTCTTTATAATTTAAGTCATGTAGTAAAGGAATTATTTAAAATCAGAGACATTGTATGGAAAGAAGTAAACATGTAACATCGTTCTTGATCTCCTATGTACTCCTTAATTTTTTCCATCATATTATCTAAGTTGATAAGCCTGAAGGGTAATTAATTTTTAATTTTTTTCTTAATCGTAGGAGAAACTGAAGAAGTCTTAGATTTTTGTGTCAAAATGTCCTAAATGGAAATACTGTCTAATGGTTATTTGCTGAAGAGATTAAGTGAAGAGACATCTCTTTTTTTATCATTGATTTCTATAAGCAGGAATCTGCATGAGTTGGAAGAATTGTAACATTAGTCATTTGAGGCCCTATGTCTGAATTAGTGATAATTCACAGGAAAGACAAGAGATTTAGTTTGTAGAGTTTTGTGCAGGCATTGTTTTCTTTTAGGCTGTTATGCTTCAAAAGTTTTTGAAGTCAAGCTTAATATAGAACGATGTTATACTTGCAAGTGTAATGGTATTTATTGTGTTTCTCTGCCATAATCTCCTTCAGAGAGAAAGAGGAAGACTCTTTAAGACACAGTCTTAAAATGTATATGTTGAATTTTTAGTATCCACTGAACATGATTCTTGCAAGTTTGATTGAATTAGCATTGGAGAAGAAATGAAGGAAATATCCAGCTGGTGTTGTGCATGATAGTACACAGTGAAAAAGGCAGGCAGTGAGTTAATGTAAAAGTTGAAAAAAAATAGTGCTGTGAATCAAGTTAAAGGGTGACGCAAGTAGAATGAATAGATTAATTTCATGCAGCGTGATATTATTTTGTAACGTCTCTATGGAATATTCTTGCAATGATGAAATGAAATGAGAAATGTAAAACAAAAAAAAAAAACAACAAAAAAACCCCTAGATATGAGAATTTCATTGAGAGGAAGAGTCTTTGTGGTTTGGGTGAAAAATAGAGTTCACAATCTATTAATATTCTGCCTGAAGGAAAAGGCTGGTGAATTGTTGAGATATGAAAAAGATTTAATTCTTATAGCACAATACTTTGTAATTTTAGGGGTATATTGTTTTTTTTCTTTCTTATCAGTCGTGTGTGGAACATGGATATTGTATCCTAGCAATCAGAACAATTTAATTTAGAAACTCAGACGTGTGGTATAACTGTTCAGTATTCTGATATAGCAGTTCTTTTGTTTTCCTTAGAATACTTAAGGGAAGAATAGGCTATAACTGTCAATTTCCTTCTAGGATATGGTATTATATTTGAAAAAATCTAAGTTATTCCTTAAATGGTGAAATCGACTATTTTCCTATGGTTTTATGTACTACTTCCCTTATGCCCACCAAATCTTAGTATTTTCTGCTCTGTACTACACCCAGCCTTTCTGACCAGGATCCTAATAGTTGATGCTAGCAATTCTAGGGATAGGCATGTGCTTATTTGCTGCCTAAAATGCTGATTGACCAACTGATTGTTGTCTGTTGAGATGAATGTGAGCCATTTCTATTGAATTTTAATTGCCTGTCTCTGTGTCACAGTACTAATTTAGGTTCTCTAATCACCAATTTTCATTAAACTTGCAGGAACTGAAAGTCTTTGAGAGCTGTCCTATTTACTTGAAATTAAAAGCCATTATAGTGGAAAGACAGCTGGCTTGATCCAGTAGAATTCCTTTCCTGGTGAAAGGGGAAGCAAACCATAATGAAAACAGAATCTCTATTCTCTAATTCTTTCTGAGCTGTGAACTTCTCTGATTTACGAAAAAATATTGTGAATGGTTTAAAAAGAAAATGGATTTTTTTTAAATATGTGTTGACTTCCCATACTTAGTTTTGCAGTCTTGAAATAAGTCTACTACTGTATTAAAGCAATTTTGTAATGTATGATATCATATTTAGTACTTACCATGATAATATGTACAAACAAAAATTAGGTTCTGAGTTCTCTAGTCTTCTAAGAACACAGAAATTCTGAAAATGCAGAAAAAACATTTTCTTCTGAAGATGAGAAAAACATTGTTTCTTCTGTAAGGAGAAATCCTCTGCTAGTGCATTAGCTTGCTAAATAAAGTAGCTGGTCTTCCAATTACTGTAATCTCTCCTCCAACCTCCTGGTACAAGAGGAAGAAGAGAAATTGCACAAAACAAAGAAACATGCACATGGAAGATGTAAGATGTATCCTGTGTGATTTTTTGCTGGAATAAGTTCAGGTTTGTGATAGACATATGGTAGGTTGTTACTACTTCCAGCCACCAACTTGTTTGCTTATGGATCAGTTTTGAAAGCTCTGCTTTTTTCAGCTAGTGCATCTCATTGCCTAAGAGAATGCTCCAGATTGAAAGTGCTCGGGAGCTGGTTCATGCACCAAGTATTGGTGTCTCGGAGGCAGTGATGCTTTTTATACCGCAGACAGTTGGTGCTAAATTTTGATTTGTCACCACATGCCTGTTAGAATCCACAATAACAAAATTTAATTGTACTCCTAGATGTTAACTCAGCTCATTACCCAGCTTTTGCTGGAACTGGGTAGCAGTTTGGAAATCAGAGCTTTTGTTTGGGTAGAATGGAGACCGAACAGTATATCCTACTGACAGTTGGTAGGAGATGGCTTGATAAGGAATTTTCAATGAGAGCACTCTGCTATTAGTGGCTTATACGGTTTTTATAGAGAGCTAGAAGTATGGCTTTGAAAAGCTATGCATAGAGTGATAACTTATTGTGATATATAACTTGTTGTAAAGGCAATTGTGTTTCAGCTATCTGATCTTTGCTTACCCATGTGATCCTTGAATGTTTCATTTTCTTTAAACCGATGCTAATGCATGCTAAGCAGCAAATTAAATTGCAAAGCTTATATCCACAAAAAAGGGGGTGATGGGAATGTGCCATTTGGTATAAAGAATGGTAAATCCTGAAATTGTATTCCCATTGGATGAAAAGAAAAGAGGATTCTTTACAAAGGGAAACAGAGTGGCTGCTTCTCTACCCATCCTCCTATTAGCTTTACAATTCAGCTTTAGAGGCAGTATTGAGAAGGTAATGTTCACTGCTTGAGCTGGTTTCTTAATCTCAAAACCTAAAGGCACTTAAGAATTATCAGTCATTGCCTGACTGGTAGAAATTATTTTTTTCATGTTTCTTATGTAGTTTCTGTGACTATAGTATAAAACTAACTTTTACTCCATGTAACATTTTCAACGCTTCCCAGGGCAGTAAGCCCAGAGCATTTCTAGAGTTACTGAACTGAGTTAAAGGAATATGATTTGCTTCCTCTATTGACCCTCCAAAGAACCAGCAGATGCGGACAGGTTTGTAAGCTTAGTGTCCCTCAAGAATCTGCAAACCATTGTGCTTAGAGGCAGTAGCTCCCTTTTGTAGTAACTCCTGATTTCCTTCATGTAGTTTTATCTAAGATGTTTTCAAATGTTTCCCAGGCAGGGCTACCTCCAAGGAAAACTGATATTACGTGAAAAAGTACACTTAAAAAAAAAACTACTAAAACCCACTAAATTTCAAGAGAAGGCGGGAGGAGTGAGGAAAAAAAAAAAACCCACAGAAAAATAAGAGAGTTAATTATTTCATTTGTCTTGGGAAGGAACATGTGATCCACTCAATCAAGGATGTTAGTGGAATTCACAGATGCATTGAAACATGAAATTCACTGTATCTTTACTGCAAATGCATTCCTCAGGTACATGCTCCAAATATTCAATGATGGGGGGAAAAAAAAAGAGGTTGGTGTTTGTTTGTTTGTTTCCCCTCAACAAATAAATTTTCCTTTGCTTTGGTAGCAAATTTCTTAGATATGGCATCTGGAAGACGCAACTATAGAAGTGGTTCTACAAGAGTATTATTTTTCATTTTTTGGCAGATGAACTCTGGGGAAAAAAACAAACTAACAAGAGTAGTAGCAGAGAGGCACTATATTTGAAAAACGCAGAGAATCATTCAGGATGTCACTATTATTGCCTATAATGCTTCTCTTTTTCTACATGAAATGTAAGGTGCATGAAGAGCTCCAAAACAGTTTCAAGAGTTTTGCAGATGCTTAGAAGTCTATAAATTCTCTTGTGAATTGAGCAAACATGCTTTGGGCTACCAGACCCATAATTCCTGTTAATGGCACAGTAAAATTAATTTATTGTTGCATGCCATTGTAATACCACTTTTAAATTGTGGTCAGTTGCATTACTACAAAGTATTTCATTGTATCTTCAAATGTAACACAGTTAGATGTCCTCTTAAGACAGGTGTATATGGGTACACTTCAGGATGGTGTCTCTTCAGATTGGGAAAGGATTTAGATATCCTTGATGGAGTAAAGAATTCAGAATTCATTTCACAATAAATGAATATATGGAAAGAGTTATCGTGCGTTCTTTTCCCTGACAGGTGATCCTGAGATAATAGAAAGCACTGGAACTCTCCCTCTTCCTAGGGTAAATAATTTCATAGGTGTATTTAAGAATGGCAGTGAGTTCAACATTCAAAAGGAATAGAGTTAATGCACAATGAAATACTTCCGTTGGACTTTTCTCTCCACAATAGTGCTGGAATAGGTCAGGCTGCTAATTTCTGCAAACTGAATGGAGTCATTTAGATTCTGTATGCCTTTTCTTACTCACCTTTTTTTTTTCCCCTTATCAAGCAACCTATCTTTTTTCTACTCATTAATAATTTTTTTGTCTACTTGATATTCTATGAATAAAAAGCCTCACTCCATCCTAGTTTTCATATTTTTCATTCTTCTTAGAAGAATGATAGAATTAGCTTGGTAAAAGTGATTATAGTCCTTTCTTCTTAATATTCATGCCAGAGGTTGAAAACAGTATGTGTATGGTTCTTCTGAAATTTTAATTCTCTTGGAGTTTACTGAATTTATAGGTGTTCTAAAGTAATATTCTCAGTGCCCCTCTGAAGAAGTGCTGTTGATCAAACATTTTGGAAATGTATTTTGATTGGCTTGGTAATGATGCTGTATTGTTCTTATTTGAATAATTTCTGGTCCTCAGAACTATTGGGAAGGAGAAATATTTTTTTTTTTATAAAGGACGTTATTTTATTTTGAAATTTGGCAGTACTACAAAACATTTTGAGCTATTCTGTTTATTACAGTGTGCTGTTATGAAGTTCCTGCAGTTAGTGTTGTGCTTTGTTTCTGGGTAATGTTCAGGGTGGATGTGATGATTGAAGATAGTAACTCAATTGTCTGTCCTTCCCGAACAGAAAATGTGTTCTAAGCATTATTTAAACTTTATGAGAATGTGTAAGATCTAAGATAATCTGAATGTAGAGCATTGTCTGAGATCCTGGCTGTGTTAAAAATGTCCTAGAAAATACTTTCCGCCTTAACTAATGCTAAATTCAGTTCTCATTGTATCACTGTAACAGACATTGATTATATGATCTGTTAAATCATTTTAAAACGCCTTGCCGCATGATCCTGCTGGATTTAATTGTTAGGGTTACTGACAATAATGGCAGCTCCTGGTATACTTGAATGATAGCTGACAGTATTACTTGTCTTTTATTAATAGGGCAATGATTTTGCATTGTGATTATCTTTGTGTGCATATCAAGATTTTTCAATGAATTGTACAGAATTTTGTAATATCTTAAGAACTCTCAGGTTTCTCACGTTCGGTGTTGTAAGAGAAAAAAAGAGTTATTGATTGGGAAGAAAAAAGTACAAAGGAAGGCAAACTTTGTAGTTCCAGCAGTTCTCTCTAGTGTATACAGAATGATTGATCAAGAGGGGTAGAATGTGTTGCATATCTGGCTTAGGCAAAGTAATAACGCTACTTTTTAATTTTTTTATTGCTTTAAATTTACATTGTTATCATTTATATAGTTCTTTTTGTAACATTTTACATGAAGGAGAGAAGGCTGGCAAAATAGATTCCATGGTTGTAAAACAGCAGTTTACTTAGGTGTGTCCACACAATACCTACAGTGTGAGGGAAGTATTTGGAAAATAGAAAAGAAGTAAGTATTTTTAATTGGAACCAGTTGTGAAACCCTTGCTGCTTATTGCTCAGCCTCCGCTTTCCATGCTGTGGCTGGGAGACGCACCTGCAGCTGTACTTTCTGTTGGAACTTCTCAAAATTTATTGGTTTGCTGGTTCAGCAAATAGTTTGGGAAAATGTTGCTTGAACATTTTGATAAGTACCTACTTGTGCCATGTATGTATTCATGCATTTGAGCAAACTGGAGGTAACTGTTATGTTTTAGATCCTGTCAAAATTTTGAGACTCAGACTTGTACTAGTTAATACCTGGAGATATTTCATTGTTGGAGAAGAAAAAGAGAAATATTTCTGTCATACAGATTTTTTTTTGATGCATGAGTTAAGCAGGACATGATGCTTCTGGAGAACAAAAACTGACATAAACGTATGATTTAAACTATGATGTGTTGCTTTCTGATGCCTATGTAGATTTCCACTGATAACTTCCAGATAACACAGCAAATTGAAATAAAACTGTCTTAAAATAATATCTTTGTGGCTCCGTATCCATTTCATAGATACGTATTTAACTATTCAGAAGGCTTCTTCCTGACAGAATCTTTTTTTTAATTGTTATTCTTTAATAGCCGCGAGCTGTTGCTGGTTTTCGGGGAACAGTACGATATGCATCAATCAATGCTCATAGAAACAGAGTGAGTATCTGAAACTGTATCATGTCCATCTGATATAGCTGAAAGCAGAAATACATTTGCTATTGATTTTGTTTTGTATCCTTATATAGGTATACTTATCTTGCAGATGTATACAGTTCTATATTTGGGGAAAAGATGATGTAATTTACAGTAATTGAGAGTAAAAAGATTTCTGTAGAAATACCAGTGATATTAATTAATCTTTGCTCAGTTGTATTGCAAATTTTATAGAACTGAGTTTTATAGAATACATGATCTCCAGTATGTTTTCTTACTATTAAACAGCTCTTCTAGTTTAGAGACTTAACAATGTAATATTAAAACACTTGAACTTTTGTTTCTTTTCTGGAATTGAATTTGTCTGTTCCTCCTTATAATTAAATCAAACAACTATTTTAACAACTTATTTTGTGGTGTTGATTATATGAAGTTCTACGTGTAGTAATGTAAATTCAATATTTTTTTTGTCCTATATGTATTCGTAAGATGCATTAATTTTTTTTTTTTTTTTCCCACAGGAAATGGGTCGGCATGATGATCTGTGGTCCCTGTTTTACATGTTGGTGGAGTTTGTGGTTGGGCAGCTACCTTGGAGAAAAATAAAAGATAAGGTAAACCTGGAAGTGAAACTGAAGAACATGAGTGAAATTTACTTCTGAATTGCAAGCAAATGCCATGATAAAGATTCCACAAAAAATCACTTTTGAGTGTTTTCTATTTTTACTTCTCATTCCTAATGCCATGGTAAAAAGTACAACCAAGTCTTATGAACTGATTTAGTGGGAAAGTGTATTTGTACTTTTAGTTTGAAAATATGTCAAAGGGCAAAAGTAAGTGTGTACATACTACTGAATTCGTACTCCGGTTTTCACTCGGATAATTTTTTTATTTCGCCTTTTGGACATTGAGCATTTTTAATCTATTTTGATTATTTGTGAAGTGGGCATTTCTTGTTTGCTGATGAACAAAATTTAATCCATTAATATGCAGTACTCTTTTGGCATATATCTTAGGCGAGATATTCCAAGGAACAACAGTATTTAATTAGCTTATTACTATTATTTCTTTCAATTCCTCCTGAAATTATATTGAAACTAGGTTACTCCTGTAGTTCATATGTTGGTAGATGACAACGTGCTGTATAGGTAGCTTCTTTTGGTTTTGATTTACTCATCTTACACTAAGCAAGATTTACTAATCTTCTACAATATACTGCAATGACCAAATAATCACCAGAAAGCAACTGGGCTTCGGATTGTGCAACAAGATATTTTAATCTTTAAAACAGGCTCTTTAGAAGGATGAGAGATGTCTAATGATATCAGGCAGCATTCAAGTACAGAAGAAAAGTGAACAGCTTTTCATATTCAATTTGAAGTTTGTATATTATTTTTGTGTATGTACTGATGCAATCTCTTATCTTGCTGTCTGATAAAGAACTGCCTTCCTCAGTACTAATCAGTGTAACACATCTATCTTTCTGGATACTGTTGTTTTGAATGGCTGTAAGATGGTGGTGTGGGTATGTTGTAGCAGAGAACAAAGGTATGCTAATGTTTTTTGTTATTTGCTCCTAGGAACAAGTGGGATCCATTAAAGAGAGATATGAGCACAGACTTATGTTAAAACATCTTCCTCAAGAATTCAACATCTTTCTGGATCACATTTCTAATTTAGATTACTTTACAAAACCTGATTACCAGGTAAACATTTTTATTGTTTTGCATCTCTGATTTTAAATAGCAGAATTTCATGCAGTTGCATCTTCAATTTCCTTTGGTTTCATTGTCTAGTCTTGATTGTGGCAGTCTCACTTCAGTGCCTGGCAAAATTATGGAGAAGATTATTCTGGGAATTATTGAAAAACTCCTGAAAGACAATGCAGTCATTGGTTACAGCCAACATGAGTTCATGAGGGAAAAGATGTGTTTAACCATCTTAATCTTTTATGACAAGGTTACCTATCTAGTTTACCTAAGGAAGCCAGTTGAGGTAATCTTTGTGGATTTCAGCAAAGCTTTCTGTTTCTGACAGTATCCTTCTGCACAAACTGTCCAGCATATATCTAGACAAGGCATAACATAATGGGTGTACAATTGGCTGATTGGTCAAGTTCGAAGGATTGGAGTAAATGGAGTTACATCAGGCTGTTGATCAGGCACTAGTGGGCTTCTGAAAGGCTCCATTTTAGGGCACGTTCGCTTTGTTTTCATCAGTGACAGGACTTGATGGTATACTAAGTTCGTGAACTGCACTAAATTGAGAGGAACTGCAGACTCCCTCAAGGACTGAGAGGCCCTGCAGAGTGATTTTGATAAATTAGAGGGCTGAGCAATATCCAGCCATATTAAATTTAACAAGAGCAAGTGCTGGATTCTGCACCCTACCCTGGGGCTGGGCAACCCTGTCTGTATGTACAAACTTGTGGAGGAGAGGCTGGAGAGCATCCACTTTGAAAGGATCTGGGTGTTCTGGTTGATGGCAATTTGGACAGGAGTTAACAGCGTGCTATGGCAGCCAAAAGGGCCCACTGTACCCTGGGGTGCTTCAGGCCCAGCACTGTTCTGTTCTGCACTGGTGTGGCCTCACCTCAAGCAGTGTGTGCAGTTTTGGCTGCCATGATGTAAGAAGAGCATAAAACTATTAGAGAGCATCCAAATGAGGGATACAAAGATGGTGAAGAGTTGAGAAGGTAAGACATAAGAGGAATGGCTGATGTTCCTTGGTTTGTGCGGCCCAGAGTAGAGGAGGCTGAGGGAAGCCTCATGGTGGCCTACAGCTCCTCACAGGGAGCAGATGGGCAGTGCTGAGCTCTGTTCTCTGTTGACAGTGGCAGAACCTGAGGGAATGACATGGAGCTGTGTCAGAGGTCGATCAGGTTGGGTGTTCAGAGAAAGTTCTTCACCGAAGGGTGGTCGGGCCCTGGCACAGGCTCCCCAGGTCACAACACCAGGCCTGCCAGAATTTAAGGAGTTGGACAATGCTCTCAGAAACATGGTTTGAATTCTGGGGGTCCTGTGTGGAGCCTGGAGTTGGAATCAATGCTCCTTATGGGTCCCCTCCACCTCAGACTTTTCTATGTTTCTAGTGACTATGGATACAGTTCAAAGATGTTATTTTTTTCCCCCATTTTGGAACTGTAAGGCAGTTAGGTTTCTAAAAATAATTGTCAGTTGCTTTGCAGTCAGTGATCTGTTAGGTTTGAATGCTATGCTCATATTCTAGGCTCCACTGAGTGCTCTTTAACTTAAATTGATGGGATTGTTTTATAGTGATAATCACTCAGGCAATTTTCAGAAATCTTTTGCTCAGCACCCTTGATGCGTACAGCTGGATCATGACATGAATACATGCTTTTTTCTTCCCCCCCCCCCCCACTGAATCAGAATACAGAGATCGCTAGAAAACTAAATAGTCATTTTTCTTTGTTGAAGAGAGTATTGCTTGCTGATATGGGCAGCCTCTGATTGGTGATAAAGTGGTATGTTTTTAGTCACTCGCTGTTGATCCATGTTTTAACAAAAAAATAAAACTCAAAAATATAACTGTTTTATACTAGTATGTTGAAAATGGCATTTGTATTTGCATTATAGCAGAAATTATAGAAAAGACTTAAAGGAGAATGATGTCTAAAATTATTTGAGAGAGTGCTGAAGGTACAGGAAGAATAGAATAAAGGAGAGTGTGAATCGGACTGAGTGAATTATGACTTTGTGCAGTTCAGTAGGGTTTTGGAATTTACAGAGATGGATAGTATTTTGAGAGTTCTTAAGAGTAAGGATAAAATGAATGCATTTTGTGCAAGAAAAATGATCCAAACTTCCCATCCATTTTAAGTTAGAAAAAGTAGGTGTTTTTAAAGGAGGGAGAGAAATTTCCAGCAGCCTTGTTCTGAAGAAAGAATGAAAACAAGAGTTTTAGCTTTTAGGAAAAAAGTATAATTTGTCAAAATGTTTTGAAG
This sequence comes from Numida meleagris, assembly GCF_002078875.1. Taxonomy (NCBI): domain Eukaryota; kingdom Metazoa; phylum Chordata; class Aves; order Galliformes; family Numididae; genus Numida; species Numida meleagris. The sequence continues at coordinate 26,422,302 of NC_034414.1, read as the reverse complement.
CAGGAGATGATGTGATATGGACACAGCCTTCCCAACAGTTACTGGAATGAGACAGAAGTTTTCCAAAGCAAGAGGAAAGTAGATGTAATTTCTTTCTCTCTCATAGACACAAATTGGCCTAGATGAATTTTCATATCATAAAATCAGAGTGGAAAGCTTCCCTGTGTGGCTTTTCTGTGGTATGGATGTCAGCATTGGATAATATAAATGATGCATGGTATTAAATAAAAGAAGTATATAAAATAGTGAATTGGTATTCTTCATATGTACTCCTGTTTAATTTCCTAGCATTTAATGATCTTGCCGAATATATTCTTTCATCCTCTTCTTGGAAAGCTGTGACTCCTATTCTGCAGCAACTTAGTCATGCCTGTGTGCACATTTCTGCCTTTTTGCCTCTCTTTTCTGCTAGAAACACAGAGGATTTGGTTGTTTTTTCTTGCTTTTTTGTTTTTAATATAAAACAGAAGTCTGCATATCTTACATTTGAAACACTGGAAAAGTGATAAATGATAAATATATATTCCTGGAAAATTGTCACTCATAATTGTGAAGAAGGAGTATGCTTAATTATTATTGGAAGATATTTCTAAATTGTTTGATCTCTGTAACAAAAATTAAGCTAATTAACTTTTTCCTTCATTTTTAGCTCCTCATGTCTGTGTTTGATAACAGCATGAAAACCTTTGGGGTTATTGAAAGTGATCCTTTTGACTGGGAGAAAAGTGGAACTGATGGCTCTCTGACAACAACGACAACTTCAACCACACCTCAGTTACACACTCGTCTTACTCCAGCTGCAATTGGGTATGTATGTATGTACATTGTGTATGATCACTGAAATTAATACTGATGGAATGGAAACAATTATTGAATCTGAGAAGAGACAAAACTTATATCAATAGTTTTTTAGTAAAAAGCTGAAATTGTCTTATCTTTATACTGTGTTAAATAAAGCTATTCTAGCTAAATAAACACATGGATTTGCACCAGGTGTGGTTTTTAAACACATGCTTTTAAAAAAAAAACAAAAACCCACATTTGAATAGAATCATTGGAACCTATCAAGTAATTATTGACTGGGCTATGGTTAAAATGATACTAGTTTGAGAGGGAATTTATTACTTTCATACACGTGAATTATGTGCATATGTAAGATATTTTCAAACTTAACTGTTATCTTCATTATTCTTTGAACAGTCAGATTTGTCAAACTGTTTTTGAACTATCAGTCCAAACATAGCTCTCCTATTAATTAAAATAGACACTGGAGGGAATAAGTGAAAAGATTAGAATTTAGTAAATGGCACTTGTTAGCATTTGTCTTTCATCAGGACTAGTCACTGAAGTTAGGTACTATACTTTCTGAGGTGATAAATCTAGTTTACAACTTTTTACATACTACCATTTGTTCGGTGTATTTCTGTACAGTATAAAAAGTAAGACATTAGTATTCTATCAAAACATCCTGGTTTATTTATCAATCAAAGATCCTTGTTGATTTCTGCAGTGCAACCAATATGAAGGACTTTATAGTCCATTCCTATTCCAGAAAGTACCAAGAGGAGAAAATTATTCTAGTTGATATGAATTGTTATATGCAGATACTAAGCAACCATTGAAGTCCATTTAAAAACAAACAAACAAACAAAAAAACACACACACACACAAAAAAACCCAAATGTTTACCAACTGAACAGTATTTACAGCGGATTTTCATCTGGTGATAGAAGGAAACAGTATTTATTCAGTGCTCTGTAATAGATAAGATCTCTAACATTTTTTCTTCAGAAATTATTTTGAAAATGTTCAAGAAGCAGCTTTTAAGTGTTTTTCACATGATTAAGTTTTTTCACTTTTCCAATATTTCTTCACTTTTCTAGAATTGCCAATGCCACTCCTATTCCAGGAGATTTGCTGCGAGAAAACACAGATGAAGTATTTCCTGATGAACAGCTCAGTGATGGAGAGAATGGTATTCCAGTTGGTGTCTCACCAGAGAAGCTGCCTGGGTCCCCTGGGCATCAGCGTACTCAGGAAAAAGATGTTTGGGAAGAAATGGATGCAAACAGAAACAAAATAAAACTAGGAATCTGTAAGGTATTTACAAATCTGTATTGTGAAGATTTACAAACAGCTTCCTGTCCTCATGGTACACATAAAATATGATTAATAATAAAGTCATGCTAGTATGAATTACTCAGAGTAGTCTAAGAAAACAAGATTCATGGTAGAGTTTACACATTTTAATAGACCAACCTATATACTAGAAAAAGTAGACAAGCTTTTGGGCTTTTTTTGGTCTTTATGATGAATAATTTGCTGATAATTTTAAACTTGAGACTCTTTTTAATTTATTCTGAGAAAATAGTTACTATGAGAGTGACATAGTTCATAATGTTATTGGTATCATTAGTTAACGTGACCATCATATTCATGTTCTTCAGATATGATTTCAATTCTTGCTCAGTGAGTGAAACCAAAGCATATTTTTCTGTATTTTGCATGAGTAGAGTTTAGATGCAGAAAATAAAAAAAATGTTTTAGTAGTACTTATTATTTTTCAAGTGACAAATTAAGATTAAGCATGATTGGTGGTATCCTTTTATTTCATATGGTGTTTTTTGTTTCCATAAGATATGATACCTTTCTACTGATGCAAAGAGATTAATGGGCTAATCTTTTGGAGAGAAAGTTTCTTAAGTTCTAAATGTGGTCTCTCAGAAGTAGTTCCCATCTCCCTTGTTTGCAATCACAGCATTTCATATTTTCAGACACAATCACTAGACTTCATATTCAGAAAATGTAGCTCTTTTTCTTGATATAAAAATGTTTTAAACAGCTCAATAGGCATGTATTACTGAAGTGTTCTTTAGATAGAAAGGTGTCTAATTTTCACACCATTGCTTCTTGTTTCTAGAAAAAAATGTATTGTGGTAGACCATAAGACATGATGCCTATTTTCAGAGTTGCTGAATTTATTATTTTTTGTTTTTTGTTTTTATTATTCTTTATTTTTGCCAAAGAGGGAGAAAGCCAATTGCTCTGATTTAAACAAATGCAATTTTTGTTAGTTGCACCTGTTGAAATTAAGGACAGTCATGATTTCCAAGCTTCAAATTGTGTCCAGCTTGTATACAAGATAGAATGCAGTTGGACTAAAATATAGTTCTGGGTTGAGGATCATAAAGACAGGTTGGAAACTAACTTTTCTGTAATAAGAGTTGTTGGCTTTGAAGGAGACTGAAGATGTTTCTAAATGCCTGGTTTCAAACTGCTGTTGAGGAAAATTTTAGAGATGGGTATGAAAAATCAGTGTAATTTTAAGTACATTACTAATTTTTTTTACACTCTTGTTTTCAGACTTGCCCAGAGCTATTGTGTATGTGTACTGGTATGTTACTAGACCTTTTCTGGCTGTTGTGGGTACATGCTGAAGAGCATGTCTAAACTACCTTAAATATGGTGTGAGCTTAAGGAACATTCCAAATACAAATTGGCTTATCGGGGGTAAAATCCTGGATGGTATTCACCATACAATACTGTATCTTCCTCTGTTTTGCCATTCCTAGTGTGTTATGCTTTTACTTTGCTTTTTGCCCAGGCTGCCACAGAGGAGGAAAACAGCCATGGACCTGTGAATGGAATGCTTAATGCGCCAAGTCTAGGTTCTCCAGTTCGTGTCCGCTCAGAGACTACCCCGCTGGACAGAGATGTCCCACTGGTTCGAAAGTTACGTTCAATTCACAGCTTTGAACTTGAGAAGCGTCTGATGTTGGAATCAAAGCCAGACACTGATAAATTTCTTGAGAACTGGTAAAGAAATTATTTCTATTTTATTTTTATGCTTAGATTGTTTCAGAATATGTTGTTATATATGATTATGATATAATCTCTCCACTATTACTCTATCAATTTACAGCACTTCGTGAAAATCCAAAATCTATTTGCTGATGCAAGCTACAGCAAACAGTATATAACATAACATAGCTCAATTTATTGATGTTGCCACTTTACCTAGTCTTCATTAAAAAAAAAAAAAAAAGAAGAAGAAAAGATTAATGCTAGTATAGAGCTAAGGTCAGATTTTCGGGAAAAAAACTTTTATTTCAGGATGGTGTTTATTAACTTTTCTTCACTTGAATGGTCTTGACATTTGACAGTCAGTACTACTCATCCTAAATAAGAATGATGACGTCAAGTGCTCAGTAGAGCTAACGTGGGACTGGTTGCTAGGAGGTGAGAAGGACAGCTTACAAGAAGCTGAGGTTTTTGGCTTTTTTTTTTTTTTTAACAAAGTCCAGTCAGAAGTCTATTCGCATGTAGCAGATTTGTTTTTACTCAAAAATGTTGAACCAACATTAAAAAAAAAACCCAAAACTGTTAGAAAACAAAGGTCTTAAAATGGAATTTGATGGTAGAGGAAGGGAAAGTATATCAGAGCTGATTAAATCAATTTGCCCTTATGTAGAAAAAATAAAGGAAAATAAAGAAAGACACGCTGCAATCTGTCTGAGAGGCAGTGGCTGAGGTGGCACACAGTAGAAGACAGATGAAGTGTTGACAGTGGCAAAATCCTTCTAAATACATAATACAAGATTAGGAATTTGAATTTGTTTAAAGCAAGTTAAGCAAAGCATAAATAGGGAATCAATCAAAAAAACAGGAAAATCAATTTTGAAATCATCTTCTGTCATTGGAGAATTCTGTTTCTTCTGTTCCACTTGTATTCTTTGCAGCATAGCTTAAATACAGGTGGTAACCAGAACACCGAGTTGTCAATCACTCATGAGTCTCTCTACCATTCTCTCAGGCTAATTGCACTGATAATATATGTGCAAATTTGTAAGACCATCCAACCATTTTTACTTGCCATCAGTCATTTTTTTAAGAAGTGGTTAATAAACATCACAGTGAAATAATTTTCTTCTCTATATTTGTTTCTCTTCTCTTTGGTTTAAGTTATGGAATTGCCTCAAGTTGTGACTCTTTCAACCATTATAGATTTTTCTAAAATACGACAATTTTTTATATAAATCTAGTTTTCATCTACTGAAAAAAATGTCAAATGTAGCTTACGTCATTTGTAACTAATTCAAATATTGATTTCTTTTCTTAAGTTTGGAGAAGAGGCAGAAAGACTTGAATGCTGCAGCAGAGACTGCAGTTGCTGCTGTTCCTCCTCTTCCTCAGAAATCACTCGTTCCTGCTCCTGTGGCTTCCCGCATGGACCATGTTTGGCACTATGATGAAGAATATCTTCCAGATGCTTCAAAACCTGTGTCAGCTGGTTCTCCAGAACAAGCTGATGGTGTTGTTGGCAATGGATTTGTAGCTGTCAACTTAAGTTCCTGCAGGCAGGAGATTGATTCTAAGGAATGGGTGATAATAGATAAGGAACGGGACTTGCAGGATTTCAGGACAAATGAAGTTTTAGGGCACAAAACGACTGGAAGTCCCTCAGATGAAGAGCCAGAGGTACTACAAGTTCTAGAGGAGTCCCCTCAAGAAGAGCAGCCCAGACAGGGAGGTTGGGCAGAAAACAGTGTCCATGCCAAGAATCAAACCTCAGGGGTGGAGTTTCTTCTAGCCATGGAGTGCCATCCTGCTTCTTCTGAACAGCTTACAGATAAATTGGAACTTCTGACTGGAGCTGCTGGACAGCTCCTTGCAGCCACCCCTACGAGTCCTATGGAAGCTCAAGCAGAAGGAGCACTCACTCCGGTAAGAGAAACACTCGCTGTTTTATTAAACCTCTCTTTGTTCAGAATTATGTGAGGAGATAATAAGTGAAAAAGCAGTAAATCAAATACAGTAGTGTAGCAGAAATTCATAGGTTCATTAGAAATGAAACTTGATTCTTGAGGAATAATCTTCCATGTTTTGTTATATGAGTATTTACTTTCTCCCGTGGACTTGGTTCTGCAGGCATGATCCACGGAATTTGCCTCAGTTAAAACATATTAAGAATCTATTTGTGCAGAGGTTTCTAATCAATGAGTGTTACGCGTATAAGTTGATATTATATTTGTCATACATAAACATAAAATCACAATGAATGTGTAAAGTACTGTGCTACGGTCTTTGTTGCAAAGGTAAGTTGGAAAAGGTAGCTGAACTCTCTAGAGTAACACCAGTTCTAGAAGTGAGCCAAGTTATGTGAAAGACTATGCTTTCCTCAAGGACCTGTGCTTCATGTACATCTGTGTAGAGGTGGCATGAAATGCTATTTAAAACAGGCAGGACGGACTGCCCTAATCTTCAAAATATCTGTTATGCCATGTCTGAAAGGTGCTATGGATTATTTTTTTTAAAGCAGTTTTGTGGTTGAACTAATCGTACTTTTCTTAAATAGAGTAATCTCCTTAATATGACATCCCCTACAATAGTAAATTAAAGTTGACTGAAGATAATAGTTCAAGGTAAATGTCATGTTGATGCTGTATTTTTTCTGTAATGCCATCAGTATTTTTTTTCTTTACAGCAGACTTATCTGTCCACCATTTATCTCTTAGGGCTCTACTTGCTACTGCCAGTGCAGTTCAAAGCAAGGGATACAATTATGGGAGAAGGTAATAGCCTGAAGAGGCTGTACTCTGCCTGCTGGTTGGTTTTATTACCTCTCATTGTGTACAACAACTGCTGCCAAAGCCATAATATTGAGATAAAAGAGTCTCCTTTGAACTGACACAAAGATAACTCTGACAAGTACCACAACCCTGCAGTAGAGCCTATTATGGCCCCTAAAAATTTGTCTCACACTGTATGATTTGGCTTAGCAAATGCATCCTAATGTACGCTGGACCACAAATCCAAATTGGTGAGCAGAGTACAGTTATATGACACCAATGTGAAATGCTCAAGACAATATGATTCCAATAATAAAAATGCTTTGAAAGACTTTGCATAATTTTAATAGTGAAGTTGATGCTGTGTTTATGAAACTGTAACAATCTTAATCAGAATCAAATGTTTTTCTTCAGTAGTTTTATCTAGATAGTTCCTTCCTGACAACCAATACAAATAATGTGCAAAGGGTCCTGTTTTACTCTTCTGCTAATTTTAATTATGTTTAAATCTGTTACTAAGAGATTGGATCCAAGAATGTAAGTTTGGGACCATATATCAAATGACTTAAAAGAAGTGTTACTAAGAGGGGTTAAGAATAGATGTTGAAATTTCAGTGGTATAGTATGTTGGCATAATTACTGCACAGATTACTCATTTCAAATGGCTTGAAACCATAGAACATGTCAGTCATCATAATCATCATGCATATTAATATACCTCCCATATGGATTTCTAGTGACCTTATCACATTATCACTTAGGAGAAGGTATGATGAATTAAGTTCTTTGAGCTTATTCTGAGTTTGAGAATTCTGATAGTTTCTTTTTTTAAATATGCAAGCACACACTTTAATTTTACCATAAGTGAATGAATGAAATATTTTTAAGTAGTATCAAGGGTGTTTCTGTATAGGAAGCTGAAGGTTTCTTCTCCCCCCTCAATTTTATTTTCTCCTGAGGGAAAGAAATAGCTCATTTGTAGTCCTTCCATTTGCAGATAAATCCTTTTCAGGATATCGTGTGTAAACGTGGATTTTCTGTTATTGGTGATAGTATCATTTAATAGTTTCACACAGTCATCAGCACTCCTAATAAGAATGTGAGATTGTAGCAGTTCAAGAAGGAAATCTGAGGAAATCTGAAATCTCAAAAAAAAAAAAAAGAAAAAAGAAAAAAAAAGAAAAAAATATGTAAGTTATTGGTTTGGTGATTAGCAAGTTTTAGGCTTAAAAAAACTACAACAAGTTATGCTATCATCTGTGGAAAAGCATGTATGTAAAGAGGTAATCTCCTTGTTATTGGTCATGGTTCTGCAGTTATAATACAGAACAGATTACCCAGTAAATACCAGTTTGATCTGGCTCAGTCATGGGCACACAGTCACATTTCTGATGAATTACTCATAGCATGCTGGTATGTATGTGCTGACTGTATGATTTCATGTTGGCTTTATGCAGACTTTGGCTTCAGCAGGACAGGCAGTACCTGATTTACAGTAACATCAGCTGGTGTTAAGTTAATTTGTCAAAAGAATTTGAAGTGATCTAGACTATTCAGGAATTTATATTGGAGCAGCACTTTGTATCCTCTTGCTTTTCAGCAAAAAAAACCAACAATGGTGTTAAAGTAATCAAATCAAAGTAATCAAATTTTTATCAGCTAATGCCTGTTTCAACGTCAGTTTAAATTAGACAACAGTTTACTCTGGTTGCATTTTCTTGGCAACCTAGTACCAGATATAAATATGCATGGTTATGGAAGAAGTTTGACTGTGTGAATCCGCTTATTTTTGTTACTTAGAAATACTGCTGAAATTAGCATTTTATACATGGAGTTATGTTAAATCAATAAAACAGCTCTTAAACTTTCATTTATTTCAGAGTTGTTAGTCTGTAGTGTTCATACACTTTATATTCTCAATTTCTGTTTTTATGAGACACTGGAAATAATTTTTTTTTCCTTCAGTTGAAAGATAGATATGCAGTAAGGGAATTTTAGGACTGACACAAGTGGAAATACCTTTTCCTTGGAAACTGAAATGCTTGACAGGTGCTCTCTGTTTCCAAGGAATACAGGTTAGCATTGCAAATATCACAGCAGGAAAATCATGTTTGTATAGCTTGCAAAAAGTTTCCATATCTCTACTCTTCATGGATTTGTCCAAATATAATTGGAGCAAAACCTCATAAGCCATAAACAATAATCTTATTTACAGATATTCAGGTGCGTTGCCACTTATTCAACACAGGCAAAGGCCGTGGAAGGGATCAGTTGGCTTCAGAGTTGTGCATCAAAGCTATAGATTTATTAGAATCATCAGTAACCAATTTGAAAATGTACTTTCTTTAAAATTAGTACTTTGGAACACGACGTTACCCTTTCTGTTGTTTTTGCTCTTTTCTAAATGCTTGAGTGATATGGTACAGGATTAAACAAAACTCCAGGCCTGTGTATCCTGCAAATTCAATTCCATGTTTGGGAATTTTCATCAGAATTGTTTAGTGCTAATTTTACTGATTAATCCCATCAGCTATGGTTCTTAATATACGCTGTTATCGCTGTAGTTATACAGTCATGTTTGTAAAGCATGCAGTAGGTGCATATGCTAAAATTATAGTCATCACAGAAAACAACACTGTTGAATGGATATGCTAAGCATTTGTGAGGACCAGCCAAAAATCAGCTAGCCTCTCTACATGGTGTTCTTGGAACAGACTGTCTTAGTTTATTAAATGTGCCCTAGGTTCTGACTGACTGAATGACAGGAGCCAGCAGGAGAAAGGATGTTTGCTTCAGACTTGGATGTCAAATTTTTTAAAATTGATGGAAAATATGATGATTAGACTTCAAAAACAACAACAACAACAACAACAACAACAAAAAACAAAATAAACCCCTCTTAATATATTAGCTTTTACCCTGTGAAGGAGTTTGCAATGTGGTCGTCTAAGAAAATGCATATATTCAGGACAGAAGCAAGCATTACTACAATATTGATTTCTGAAACTTATTTTTTCCCTACCATGTTCTCACAGCTCAACTCATCTCATATGCTGCATTTCTCCACTCCAAGAATTTCAAGTCCCATCCTCCGCACTATGAGCCCTATAGCCTATCTGTCCATCCACCCGGACCCTCTGAAAGAGGCTGGTTTACCAAGGAGTCACTCAGCTGAGAGCCACTCCTCTTCCTCCCGCTCAACTGGTCGTAGGCAGCTTCCTGTCATTCCCTGTGGCAACAAGTTTCCCCCTGTCATTCGCATCTCAAAAGCACAACTTCAGCAGGTGAATAAGTCTTGTCTTCATAGAAGTGACTGCAGTATAGCAGTCATCTGCAAAGTTTTTAGTTGCTCTGCTGAGTTTGGTACTAGGCGCATATGCTAGTCATACTGCTGTGCACAACATCTTACAAAATACTTTGGAAGATGAGATGAAATAAGGGAATGAGATTCAATCTTATTAAGGAAATGAGTCAGAAATTCTCTTACAAAAATATATATAATTCCATTTAGAAGAGGTAAAACTAGGGAGAGGAATATTGAAGGATGTTGTTCAGGTTACCGTGATCTGGAGTACCAAATATTTCTGGAAGATAGATTCTCATCCCCAGAGGGATTTTCTCTTGGAAAAGGTAGGATTAATAAATCTAAGAAATATATATATTTTTTCTTTCAGAAATTGAATTAAAATTTCTCTCGTTTTTAAAGGTGTTCCTATAATCAGTAGCAGGTAGATTTTGAATTGGGAATGCATATTAAAATTTGGACTACTGTAAATGTTTTTAATGTGAGGGAATAGGATATAAACAAAGTTCTACTTAGGGCATCAGAAATTCAGGAACTGTTCTACTGCTTACAATACATAAAGCAAGGTGAGAATTGCTGGGGTTAATGCCTAATAGAAATGCCACTAGAGAAAGCAGAATTTTCATAATTTTGTATTCCCAGTTTATTTACATTATGAAAATGAGGAAGGCTTGATATCAAATTAAAGTTTACCCTATTTTGTGTATTATTAACTAAATTGTTAAAATTTGCTGAGCAGCATCAGCTTGCATTGACTGGTAAAGCAAAGCAGTATGACATAGCATTAATGTATAAAACCATAACATATCATCATCATTTTACCATTAATATTTCATTTGGATTATATTTTATGTTGTCATTTATTTCCAACTTACTTTTCAGTATGACTATTTCTATGTGAAAGATTTATTTTTCTCCATGAAGCGTGCACAGAAATGTTGGTTTTAAAAGTTAACCATCATCATTATGTTCTTTCAAACTTCAGTAGGATCAGTGGTGAGTGATAACAGAGGTGAGTGAGTATTGACTAGGGAAAAGGACTTTGGAGAAATTAATTAATTAAAAATTATGCTTTGGTATTAGTTTGTATCCCAGGATACGAATTGGATGGGTATTTTTTTTGCCTGTACATCTGCAATTAAAATTTTTCAATTAGAGTGTATTGCAGTTGTAATTACCAAGCTCCTCACAATACTCAAAGTAGGTTTTCATACAGAATCTTCTCTGGCTTCCTTAGTACCCAACAGCTGCAATATTAAAAGTGGCTCTGAAGTGGTATGCTCTTGCCATGTAAAAAAGAATAGGTGTTGTGCCAGGTGCTGCTACTGAGCAGAGCGAAAAAGGGAAGGGGCAAAGATTATATGCAGGATTCTCAGCCTCCTTTTTCTTTTTATCTGGTAAGTCCATTACTGCTTTGTTCCTTTTCCTTTCCTGGCTTTACTGAGAATGTGATTTCTGGAGTTTCATTTGCTGTGGAAGCTACAAGCACGTGAATCTTCAGTTTATTTCAACAATGAAAACCTTATGTACTTTATGGCTCATGGAAGAACTGAAATAATTTTACGGGTCCTTCTCTTTTTTACATCGCAGTAATGTTAGGTACTTAGCAAGCTGGAAACTCCATCAGCATGAAAGATGAATGTGCATGTTAGTAACCTGAAGCTTTTATCCAATTAGATACTAAAAATATTTTAATACTATTATGTATTATTCTGTATAAATATTTGGTACTGAATATATTTTCATGTATTTACTGCTGCTTGCCATTTAGTTCAGCATTCATATCTAATGAATTACAGAGCTCAGGGACCTTCACTGTTGAATTTAGTTTTATGTACTAAAAAATAGTGATACATTTGTTCCTGAAATCAGGCAAGGGGGTTTTGTTTCCTAATTGTTGATGAGTGAGGGTTCAGGAACTGTATTGCAGCCTCCTTTAGTTTGACATCAGATGGATGGCGGTTGTGAAATTTATGTATATTCCTCATTCACTAGAGCAGTGAGGGGTGTAGGATGTAGGTCTACCTTTATTTCTTTTATAAAGATAACTCCTCTGTTGCCATACATATATGAGGGAAGAGAATTGAAGTACTTTTCTTCTCCTCTCCTTAGTTACTCAACTTGCAGCATTAGAGCTGACGAAAGACAGAATGAATTCTTTGACAGTACTTGAATCTGAAGAATGAGGTCGCAGTGCTGTTAAGCGTCCTTTTCTTATATGGAGTATAAAATTGTTCAGCAAATCCCCATGAAATGTAACATATTAATTTATGTGATTTTTTTTTTTTTTTAGCCAGGTTACTTCTCTGAATGTTGCTCACTAGAGGAATGCATAGGGTACTGGGTGAAGGCCGTGGAAAAGGAGATGGGAGTGTAATACTGACTGGCGAGATATGTGTATGAAAAGATGGCTTAGGTAGACATTCTGCTAAAAGTGAAACTATGTCTTGAGAAACAATGAAAATCAGCGACCTTGGATTTTTTTTTTTTTCTCTATGGTTTCTCAGTTCTAGTTCTTCAATTAGAACATGAAAACGTTTTCTAGCTGAGGCAGTCTTCTATTGTACAACGGCCAATTTATAATTATTCTAGAATTCAGCCTTTAATGAATGTAGATTCTGTATTTGTATGACATTCTGATGTTTCTTCATTATTTAAGTGCTTAATGAGACATGTACAAACAGGGCTAATTTTAAATTCATGATCTTATGGCTGTTCATTCTGTTAGGGAATTGTAATCTGTGTCTCTTGTGTAAAGCAGTTGGAATTGGTTAGCACTTTCACATTTACTTTCTAATAGGTCTTATTTTTCCCAGAAAGCAGCCTTACTGCAATGTTCTAAAAACTGTGTTATAGGCATACAGTTATATTATTAGCTACAAAGTGCTTTGAAATCTTCCCACACAAAATGCTGTGGAAATGGAAACCATCATGTACGTATTCATATCCAACATGAGAAATAATACACTAATCTGAGTTGGAAAATTTGCCTTAATTTTTAAGCATCTCACTGGAATTCAGGGGACTATGGAAGAATAAGGTAAGACTTGTTGACACATTCGAGGGATATTTAGAGAAAGTATGTATGTCCCTTACATAGTTGTCATTTTATTTTGGGTGTTGTAGCTGTACCAGCCAGGGGTGCATGTAAATGTAAAATTTTACTGTTTTTCATGAACTAATTTTGGCAGGTTTCCAAAGTCTTCAATAGCAAGAGATGAATGTTTACACTGATGTCCACATTTAATAATACCTTTCATACTCACAAAGAAACAAACAAAAAACCGAAACTGCTCCTCTCTTGTTACCCTGTTCTTGAAAATGATTTTTAATTTGTTAGTGGTCTTATAGTTGCCATGCGCTTTAGGATTGAATTAGAGCTCAGCTAGCTAAAGCATTAATGTGGCATTTTACCTGTCCATTAGAAATATCAGTAATAGATATATTAGTCAAAAATCCACTTTAGAATTTGTTTCAAGACATACTACATTACTAAATAGATGTGTGCTAGAATGAAAAGGAGGAAAAGACTTTTCTTTGCTCAGTGAGTCTGCTTTTCAGTGTTGCCACCACTAAAGTTGTATGTAGCAAAGAGGGTTCTGCTTTCAGGGTCTACAGAACTGTCATACCCTACCCTGTCTTGATGTAAACTATATTGAGTCTGCATGAAGTTTAAGTATTTTCCCAAAGGTTTACCATTTGCTATGATGTTACAATTGTCACTGATCCTCAGTGAAAGTAGTTATATGATAATGCTTATGATCAGACTCAAAGGCAAGCTCAGATCCAGAACAGATTCTGTTTTCAGTTTTTAGTATTAAGTACTTCGAAGGGCAATCAACGTATGATTACTAACTATAGTGTCCCGAAGGGCAATCAACATATGATTACTAACTATAGTGTCCTTGTCTTCTTTGTCAGTCAGTTTCTCTGGAGTATGTAAATTTTTCATACAAAAGCACATATTCAGAATATGAGGAGATATTACGAAGTATTATTTCAGAAGGAAAAAAAGGATGCCCTGGAGATGCACTCAAAACCCACAAATTACTGCTGTTCTTTTAAGCAATTGGATTTCAAATTCCTAATGATTTTCTTTGAACAGTTTTCATCTACAGACTTTCCTCCTAATGCAAATAAGTAAAAGTTTTGTATTTGTTTCTGGTGTCCATGTGGCAGAGGCAATTGCTTGACATGTGGAAATCTAAATGCTGCCTACTGAGTGTAGCGGGACCTTCTGTCTGAAGGAGAGAGATTCTTTAGGCATCCTTTTTTCACATCAACCTTTCACGTGAGGAAGAATTAAGAATAAGTGCATATTTGGTTAGCTGTTCTTTAATGTGCAGCTTGGAAAGCTTCACTTAAAGAAATAATCAGTGGAAGAAAACAAGCAATCAGTATGACCCTGCTAATTTTTTTCAAATAGTGTGTTACCTGCCAGAGAGCAAATCAATTTTTATTGACAGGATCCTCTTGGCCATTTCCCTTCTGCAGGTTTCTCTAGCAGCAGCAACAGAAAAGTGAAGGAGAGGGCAATAAATTAGCCTTAGTAAAGGCATCCACATACACTGATTGTTAGCATTTTGCATTGAAGTATGGACCAAAAATAAAAGGAGAAGATGAAAATAGATTAAAAAAACCTATAAAAAGCTACTATTTTTTTAACACTTATGTTTTGTGAAATCCACGGTCCTTTTCAAAATTCATAACCACATGGTTAATCTATTCTTGTCTGTCCTTGAAAAGATCATTTGTTATATTTTTTTTAAATGCCAAACTAATCTTATTCTAAACATATGTTCTTCAGTAAATTTTTTCCAGCATCAACATTTCATTAGCGCAGGATAATAAAATGTAATAAAAGATGCTTCAGGAAGGCTCAATGGTCTGTGCAATTTCCCAGAGTGAGCTAATCAACTCTGTGTCAAAAAAATGACTTATCATTAAAATCTAGTCCAAATAGATTGACAGAGGGGGGAAAAAAATCCTTTCTTGAAGTTTGTGAATTTACTAGCATCTTAGCATTTTCTTCTGATTATATAGGTTTTTCATATGGAAAAAAGAAAGAGAACTTTTTAGAAAAGGATAATGTAAAAAACTACTAAAATAAGGACAGGTAGAAAGAGGTCTCTAGTGTTTCTAAATCACCACTATATAATTTCTGAGAAGTGGTTCAATTTCAAATAATTATTAAAATTTCTAGTACAAGTAGATGTGTTTACTTATTAATTACAGCTACAGCTGTTGTAAGCAGTTTATGAACACAAAATATGATATATGTAAAGAGCTCTCAGGATGGTTAAAGTGATGCTGCCTTATTGCCATATCCCATCTTAGTGTTGCTGTGCTTGGAACCAAAACAGAATCAGAATATATTGTCTTCACACTTTTAAGTAACGTTTAGCTTTAAATTTCTTACTGGCAACACATATCCTGTAGATCATTTGAGTGCTTGAGTGAAGTCAGCTTTGTTGTGGCTACTGTATGGAGGTGTGCTTTATATTTATCATCACTCCTGTGTGCAGAGACAAAGCTAGGTAACATAACGGGCTGCCAAATGTTTAAAGGATTTTATTAGATAAGCTGGGTTCTTATTACATCTTTGCCTGCACATTGTGCAACTGTAACACCTTGCGTATAGAGGAGAAGAGTAAATATTAAAATATTGAAAGAAAAGACAAAAAACTTTAATATAGATAAGACTGCTATCTCTAGGTCTACTTTTGGTAAAGAATATCTATAAGGCATGCTTATAAGCGAACTGAAAGCAGCTAGTTCTTTATATGAACTATAACTACTATTGGCGGTAAAGCACTGTGGGCATGAGAAACCCATAATTCTTTCAAACAGATCTGAACAATTATGAGGAGAGATTTTTAAAAATGTTTATCTAGGTTTCAAATTTTAAAAAGAAATTTCATGTGTACGGTACTTCTATGACTGCATAAATTACAATTTGTATTAAAATCATATTTGCACAGTTTGGGTTTCATAAATTCTTCTGACATGTTTAATTTCCCTATGGAATTCGTAATATTCATGGATTGTTTCCCTTGCAAGCGTAACACAAACTTTGGGCAATGTGTGCAAATATAGTGCCAGTTTTATAATTGGATAGAACTGGATTTAATTTATTACAGCACACACAGGTGGATTCACTGTCTCACAGAAGAATCAGAGGGAGACACTGAATTTTGTTTCTTGTTGTGTGTTAGGTTTTTTTTGTTGTTGTTTTTTTTTGTTTTTGTTATTTTGGATGTTGCTGTTTGAATCTGAATGAAATTTTTACCTTTACAAAATCAAAAATATAGTGCAAACAGCAAAACCGAAGCACAAATATAGCATAGTAGTAATCTAAAATTGTATATTGGCTCATAGGAATCAGATATAAAAATCAGAAATACAGATACTTGAAATCTGCACACTGAAATTAAGGTAGATCTTATGTATGGATTATGTGGTACTTCATGATGACTCTTTATTGGAAGTGATATCTGGAGAGGAATATTAAGAATCCATCTGAACAATAGTGGCCGGACTCCATTGCTATTATGCAGAAAAATATTTTTTATGTGATTGATAATCTCTGTGTATGTCTCATTTTCATGACAAAAGAAGACTGCTATGTTTAAGAAAAAAGAGAGAAAATACCAGCACTGACTCTTAATAACAATGTATAATGTCACTTTGAAAAGGAGATATCGTATTTTTTTTTCCTGAGGAAGTATTAATCAATGGTTTTACTGTTTCTGAAAATTGCAGGTATTTTCTCTGTAGGGACAGACATTAATATAGAGCTTAGCTTCAGAAAGATCATTCAAAAGTAGTAAAAATTTATTCTAAAGTTAGAAAAAAGCCACATTCTAATATATTTCTGATAGCTTGATGCTGAAACCAAGCTAGATTTGGTTAAAGGTTCTTGTGTCATTGTTATCTATTTGTGCCTAGTAGCTCTGAATATATGTGTGTTTTATATACCAAATATCTGCACTAGTAATTGGAAATAAATGCCACGTTGTATTTAGGGTCCTCTGTTATCAGGAGGAACCTCTCCAATTTGTAGTGTTTTACTTTGTCTCTTTACTGAAAAAGCAGGATATCTAAGTATACTTGGGCATGACCTCTCATGGTGATCTAATTACCATCCTAGTGAAGATGGTTAGATATGTAGTAAAATCTTGATTTAGAAATGCTGATTGAATTGTGTTCCTTAGAGCGATATGTATTCACTGGCTTTGGTACAGAAGTCACAGTCCTCATAAAATCTGTAGTTTCGAACTTTCCACAGGAACATATCATGAAGTGGCCATGCTTCTTCTTTTTAATCTCTACATGTTTTTCACCATGATAAAATAACCATGATAAAATAGGAAATTGGTTTCTGTGAAGTCAGAAGTGAAAGCATGAGATAGAATTGTGATATCAGTTGCCATGTTTTTACATCTCTGAACTGTGTGTTAAGGCAAACTGATGCTTTGTTAGAATGAGACTTTCTCTTTGAAACTGAAGAAAATGTTATGATACTAGCCCATTTTTAATTGCAGTATATATGACAAGAGTATTGTATGAGAGCTATAAAATAATTATCTGGAATTGCAGCTGCTTACCAGTTCTCCAACAATTCCAGCAGTTCTATACAACGTAAGTAAGTTTGAAGAATATTCTTTAATTGATGTACGTGTTGTATGGAAGCTTGAAATTAAATGAGTATTTGTTTTGGTCACATAATTCCCAAACTAATTAACCCCTTATTATAATGACAATTGTTGTCTGAAAGCAATTAATGATAATTCTCTTAGAGCAGTCGGTATTAGCCCTGTGGATATTTGAGTATATGGGTTTTTGTTAGAATAAAGAACATCTTCGTTTACCTGTTAAGTGGTATAGGAATAACTGAAAAGAAGAGATATTTAAAGAATATTGGAATTAGGCCATGAATAATAGATGCACTTAAATAAAGGCTGTACACACTGTGTGTTCTCTATCCTCAAAAGATACCTATCACCTTAGAGGATATGAAAACACAGTTGTCGTGTACCTTTCTAATTCTGCATCTGTTTCTTTCTCTTCCCATTTCTTGCATCCTCCATGTAAGGTTGATGCAAAAGATAGCATTATAGAACAATAGAAAGAATATAAATGAAGAGCTGTGGAGAGCAGCTTCATATGTTCTCTGTCTCCAGTTTAAGACTAGAGCACGCCGTGTGTGAATTTTACCAATGGTGTAATATCTTGGGGACCGCCAATTCGTACCAATGAATGCAGTGCTTGCAGTGCTGTATACGTCTCAGAAGAGATTCAGTATCAAGACTTACAGTCATCTTTGGGCTTATGCTTCATAACACCAAGAACTACAGCCATATATTTGTCCCGTTTATCCACATGTTAGCCTATGAGTAGAAACAGACAATGTAGTTTAGTAAATCTGTAACTAATTTTGTTCAGCTTCTTCCCTGCTGTGACATTAATCTGGGAAGGCAATGTAAGGGATACAAAAGATTACTCTCTGAAAGGTCAGAAGGAATGATAATAGGTACAGACAATTTTGGGAAAGGCTATTCTGAACAGTCAGCTGCTAAGTTATCTACAGAATATGTAAGCATAGCAGTGGTTCATTCATGTGAGAGTAACAGTAGCAGTAAATTACAGGACAGTGCATTAGCATTTCCTTTATCCTTTCATACAAACTGCAGTTGAATTTTCTTTGTGGAGGTATATAGCTGTGGAAGAGAAGAGAAATTAAGCAACACAGAAAGAATAATGAAGTAAGAGGAAGCTGGTGAACTGGAAAGATTCAGGGAGGCTGTTTGGTATTGCAGAAGCTACAGACTTGTACTAACATTGGTCATATTGCTGCCAGGCTGCAGAGCTAAAAATGGTCGAAAAGGAGAAGGGAAAAGAGAAAAGATGCATGAAGTTTGATCTAATAGATACATGAACTTATCTAGGGTAGGAAAGAAGTTCTGAGGAGTAAACTGATGAGTGGAGGGAAGAAGCTGTTGCTGTGAGGTCAGATCCTTACCTGCTAGTATTTTACAGTAGTCCGTATTTACACCGTTAGATCTTTCAGACTTAGCAGCTTTATCAGCCAAAGACCATTATTTAATTCCTCTGCAATTTGCTGTATACATTCACAAAGGCTTTGATCGAAGCATATCACTTTCTATTGTAGCCTGTCAGAAGTTTAAAGGGAGGAAAGCCTGTCAGATGTTATAAAGGATGTCTAAGAGATATTTGTCATTCTTGTTTAGTTCATTTTCCTTCTTAACATTCCACTCACTATGTTGTAAAGCTTCTTGAAGAAAATGCAATCTAATGTACTGCCTCAGAAAACAGAATGAAATTAAGAAATCATTTAGGGAAGACTAAAGGATTCATTGTTCTCTATATTGTCTCAGTCCTTTTCAGCAATCTGTTGTATCAGATACCTTCTTTTAAAGTCCTGGAATTGTGATAATCAGATAGATAATGTTATAAACTGATTACTCCCTGACTGGGAGTCAGCATTTTAAATCAGTTCTCCACAATTTTCTTCTTAGATGCAATGCCCACACCACACTATAATCTTTGTTCCTCTGGTTCAGTGTTGTACAAAATTGATGTAATTAGCCACAGAAATCTTATAGGGTAAGATTATTGTTTGTGGCAGAAGAACATAAAGTAAAAAATAACTTATGATGATGTCAGAGTTTTAGTTCTGCATACTAGGCCATACAGTATTTGTTTTGTAATTAGATATGTATCAGACAGTCTTTAGATTTCTGTCTCGCCGAATTAGACTAAATAACCCCCATTTAATTTGGTGTGTGTTGCACATCTCAGGATCAGCCCTTCTCAGACTACTTGATTTTGACTTCTGTCTTGCAAGGTTTCACAAGGAAGATGACTATGGGATAATTAGGGTTACAGAACGATATGCTGCTTTTTTTTTTTAAAAAAAAGTTGCTTTGGGAGCTTTTATGTACAATTCTTCAAAGTCTGAGGAATAGTTGAGGCATGAAGGAGGTCTTTCATGGCTCATAATCAAGTTCAGAAGTTAGGATGGAATTTCCTTATCGTGTCACGATTGCCAAAGGCTAAGGAACTTTCTGCTGCTGTGGCTTACATCTCATCCTTATGGCCCCATCTCAGTGAACAAGCATCCACCTTCAGAGAACGGAATCTCTGTCCTTTCTAGGGATGTTCTTACAACCCTACAATGTGAAAACACTAGCATTTGGTAAATGCATCACATGTATCCCTTCGTACTTTCATCCAGAGAGACCTCAAATTAAACATCAGACTTGTATTATAATCAGTGTCTTTTAAAATCTTTTGTATTTCTTTTGGGCCTTGTTCTTTTGTTTCTCTCTTGAAGCTGCACCTGAAATTGTAAGAATGCTTGTGTGAGAGGCACTTCTGCATGATTTGTATTTCTTGCACATATAGATGAAATGTCAAGCCTAATAGGCATATAATTTAATCCTTGTGCTTTGAGAAGAATAACAAAAAGATTATTGACCATCTGAGAAAACAAGCTTCTTTTTGTTAGTGAGCACAATTTAAGAAGTGATACATGCATTCAGTAGGCCGTTTCTGAAACTGAGCTACTCAGCAGTACAGAGTCTTTGATGATACGTAGTCAACCAGTATGCTTTTCTTCTCTTATTTCAGTGTTTTTCTTTCCCAAAAAGCTCCTGCTTGTTCTATTGTAGATTCTTTGACAAGTCTACTCTTTCATTTCTTGGATATAAGGGTTAAGTCTGGATTGGTCAAGAGCTGTCTAAAAGGATAGGAAATTTTCTCTCCAGTTGTGGCAAAGGAGATCAAGATGGAAAACTGTAAAAGATTTCACATCAGTACTGGTTTCACCTAAAAAAAGATTGACATGTAAGACAGATGTCATAAGGAAAAAAGTTTGTGTAAACAAGAATTTAAGCAAAGGATAGTTTAAATGCAATTGCAGCTCTTCTGGAAAAATACAAAGAAGAGAAATAACCTTGGAAAAGCAAATAACTAAGGCTGTTTTACTTCCAAAAATTGTAAGTTCATCAGAAATCTTTCTAAGGGAAGCCATCCTTTTTCAGAAACGTGGAAGACAACTGTGATTTTTATTAATTCCCAAATGATAGGAATTAACTACCAGCGTAGCTCATCAAGTAAAAACTTTTGAAAAGGAAGCATTTTACAAGATTTCCTTATTTTGGAAATTCCACCTGCAGCCCTGTAGAATGGCTTATTGAAACAAGATGGAGATAGAACCGAGTGTAACTCCCCTGTCTCCTAGATCTACTCTCTAGATTTATCTTTTTTCCTTTTTACGTAGAGTTCGTACTGAACTATTCCTATGGTATTAAGGTTCAAATTAAAATTTAGGTATTAGTCAACTTAATCGTGAAAAGGTGGTTTTTGTGGTTTTTTTTTTTTTTTTCAAATACTTGCTTCCTCTGTTCTTTCTGTGGCCAAACTGATTTGCATGGGTTCTCTCACAAGAAAGCTTCTGCAGTTAGAAGAATTTGCTAACTCAAAAGAGAAGTAATGTCCTTCAGAAGAAAGAGCTGGACTTGGGAATAAGAGTAGGTGGACTGTTTTACTGAATGAAACTAAGCAACTTCCATTTGTTTCTCAAGGTAAAACTTTGGTAGAACGTTAATTCAGCAAACATAGAAGGACTGTATTAGATCAAACTTAAAAATGAACCAACTGGGAGACAAAAGCTAGTCTCTTGCTGCAGATCTCAATGTTTTTTTTCTTCATTTTGTTTTTAATGTATAACTTTTTTCCCCCCAATTTCAACAAATTTCAGCTCAGTGAAGATGCTAGAGACAGATACACTTCGGAAAACAAGAGTTCAGTTATCTTATATTTCTTCTCCTTTTCTCCGCGTTCCCTTAAAAAAAAAAAAAAAAAAAAAAAAGAGAAGAGAAAGCCATGCTTTTTAGGTTAAGTTCCAAAACCACATTAGATAAATTAAAGTATGTTCAGAAAACATTTTACAATACAGAAATATTTTCTTTACCATAAACAATTATCTTCTCTTTAATTCATCTCTAGGCCAAACTGTGATTTTTCGTGTTCTGGACTAGTGAGCTGTTTATACTATAAACTGTTGTTTCACAAAGGTGAATGTGTGTGCGTAGTGATAGAAATGTTGTTACACAGGATTATCAAGAAAATGGGAAAAAAAAAATCAGCAAGAATTTCACTAAAGCCATCCTCTTCACATTCCCGTGAGGGTGTAGATCCTTCACTGTCAGCATTTCTTATTTTGGAGAGTTCTGCATTTGTGAAGTTGGAGTACACAGTATGAATTGTTGGAGGTCCTGGCAGATTAACTCGTTTCTGCTATCCAAAAGTAGCAATACACTAGCTCTTTCAAAAACATGTTAAGATCAGCAGCATGTCTAGATATTTTCTGCAAGAAGTTCGAGTGAAATCTGTCTTCTGTACCACAGCCTGTTGGAAATAGGCTATCAGTAGTTGTCTCTTCTACTGTCACTGAATCAATAGTTTCAGGAGCTCCTGTCACTTATGTGTGATCTCGCCCCCTGAACTCATGACTCCTGCATTTCTTATTGTGCAGTGACCTGTCTTCAATGGGAAAGCAAAGGAGCAGTTCCATTATGGTTCTGCCCAGACTTGATGGGAAAGAGGGCTTATGTCCCTCGGGGTGGGAAGAGACATGAATGCAGGTTTCCTAATTCCTGGCCAGGTGCTCCAACAGTTGAGCTATATACTCACTTAATCAGTTGTTTTTCACAGTGACTCTGACTCACTACTGTATATAGGTTTTAGGTGCACTTTGGATTAGATTAGACCCATGAGGAGATTTAGATGTGTGAATATTTAGTTTGTGAATCTCTTAATGACCTTAGGTAAGAAGTCCTGACCTGCCTGCTTAGTTTAAAATAATAATTAAAAAAAAAAAAAAGACGTAAGCTTCTGTAGGGAAGGAAGTAGCTATAATTTGTGCACTCAGGAATATTTATGAACTGTAGGTATTAGAAGTACTGATGTATTCAATTAGGTAGATAAGGTTTTTTATTAGTTCTTTTGTGAATAAAGTGTCTAAATTCTGCCTAAATTGAAATTTATGTCAATTCTAGAATCTGGACCTCAGTGTGTTCTTTGTGTTCTGTACTTGTCTAAAAAGTATTGTGGTGTACTTGTTAAAGATTTATGTCTATATACAACTTACTCTGAAAGTATTCAAACTAATGTAAAATGGTAAAGTGCTTACCTCTTAGTCTGGGTCTCTTTTCCAGGATGTTCCTTGGTAACTGCAACGTTTTCCACTGAGATTGTTTGTTTTTATGTTACACATTTCTGTCTTGGGATCATAGAGTATTTAATTTTCCTAAGTACCTATATGTAATTTATGAAGTTCAGCTATTATTTGATCATTGTGATTCATAGAAATAATTATTTAATGTATTTTGAAGACATGGAATCATAAATGCAATATAGAGAATGCTTTCTATGACATTCTTGAATTTTTCATCTTCTCCTTCTCAAATTTTTCAGGTAACAATACCCAGGCCTTCAGTGGCATCCACACAGTCCGCTTCAGAGAGCTTTCGTTATGGCCACCAGCTGGAGAAAAGAGAGCAGGATGCCCAGTCCATAGAACAAACAGTAGAACTTTTGTCTCCAAGGGAAACTTTGCCAGGTTTGGTTGTGACAGAAGATGCACTTCCAGTTAGTGCCAGCAGACCAGAAATGGTACTTCATATCAGCCAAGAAGTGCTTGAAAGGGAAGGACATGTCAAAGAATGTGCCAGTATCCTGAGCAGTGGCCAAAAGGACCTCCCTGAAAAACACAGTGGGAGACAGGAAGAGAAGGAACTTGAAAAGCTTCCTGTAGAGACTGAGGAAGAACTGCTTCCAGTGGTTTCTGAGGATGCTGTTGTTATGCTGAGCAAAGAACAGAATTCTTTGCCAGGAAGCTCTAAATCTGCAGATGAAGAACCTCTAACTCATACTGACGCTGCCGAAGAATCAAAGCCTAGGCCTCTCTGCTTGGTGCCAAATCAAGATGAAGTTCTGAATTCAACAGCACCTGAAACACCAGAATTTTCTCCCTCAAGATGTATCAACTCACATGCTAATAGACAAGCAAGCAAAATAGCACCAGTTCAGGAAAATGGTTTTCATTCTAATAAGGAAAAAGTCCGTGTCCAAGACTTGCAATGCCACCAAGTGGCCCTTACTACTTTTTTGCACCAGGAGGACAAGAAAGAGAAAAATGCTCCCAGAAACGGAGAGTTATTCCACTGCATTTCAGCAAATGAGAATTCTCATCGATCTAAGAAGGATTTAGTTAAATCTCCTTTTGTATTCAGGCAGAGCCGGATCCCAGTTTTAGCACAAGAGATAGACTCAACATCAGAATCCTCTTCTCCTGTTTCAGCAAAGGAAAAGCTTCTTTTAAAAAAGGCCCATCAGACAGACTTGGTCAGACTACTTGTGGAAAAGAGACAGCTCAAATCTTTTCTTGGTGACCTCTCAAGTGCCTCTGATAAGTCACTGGATGAAAAAATGTCTGTTGCTCCAGTACCATTTTCTGAGGATGATGTATTATCCTCATTTTCTAAATTGACACTGGACTCTCATTTCAGCAAGCAGACGGAAGATAGTTCTTTATCTCCAAGCAGCCCTCAGTCCAGAAAAAGCAAGATACCCAGACCAGTGTCCTGGGCTACCACTGATCAAGTCAACGGTTCAAGTTCAACTCAGTTCTTTCCTCGGCCACCACCAGGAAAACCACCCACTAGGCCTGGGGTAGAAGCTAGGTAATACAATGAAAATAGAAATTGGTTTTCAGGTTGAAAATGGATTTGAGCTAGGCCACAGTTACTATGCAGCATGTAATTGTGTAGAAGTTCCATCCCTATTATTTTTTAATTGCTGGCTTGAATTCTCTGAAAACTCTTGCATTATTGGAAAATGAATGAGTAAAGGCTACTAGTCTGCTTCTCCAGTAAACCTTATACATCAATGGATGTGTACTCAAAATTTTGACTATCTATTACTAAATCCTTGCACTTTTTTTCCTTCAAGTGCAATCACTTATTCAGAACTGTCCATTATTCACAAACTTACAGAAGTCAGTAGGATTTGTCATATGCAGCCTCTTTGAACATTGAACTGCCTTTATTGTAGAAGCTTTAATTATTCTTGTTTGGAGAGTCCAGCCATCAGTATGAAGTTTATTAACTATGCTCTGATCATGACTAAGTAAAAACAACCAGTTAAGGGATGACAGAGTGAACTGCAGAAACCCTCCTTTGCAGGTTCTGAATATAGACAACCATGATCTAGTTTCTTCAGTGCCTAAATTACCAGGATAAGGAGAATTATGATAAAATCAGTAGTGTAAAATCCTCTGAAGGAAGTTGTGGTGTGCTTTGTCATCCTTTAATTGTGTATAGGAGTGTACTGATGGTGGGCAGGAATGGATACATTCCATCAAAATAGAGATGTTGTAAGCTTTGCTTTTCTGTGCGCTTCAGCATCAGCAGGAAATTTCAGTTTTCTTGTAGACACTTAGACTGTTTATGTAGGTGAGTTTATACAACTGTAACTATTGTGTTGATTAGAATAACATGGAGGCCAAAACCTAGATCCGAACATGCCTACCTTACGAGAAAGTTCACATTCAGATGTCTGTTCTGCCATGTAAACTCATCCTTAGTTTCCAGTGTTACTGTGTGTCTATTTGAATTTTAGTGAATAGATTGAAATAGAAATATTTTTTCTTCATTTCTTCTTCAGGTTACGCAGATACAGAGTCCTGGGAAGTAGCAGCTCGGACTCAGATCTTATCTCTCGTCTGGCTCAAATCCTACAGAATGGATCTCAAAGACCAAGGAGTTCTACACAGTGTAAGAGTCCAGGATCTCCACATAGTCCAAAAACACCACCCAAAAGTCCTGTCAACCCCCGACGCAGTCCCAGTGCCTCCCCTAGGAGCTCTTCCTTACCCCGTACTGCTAGTTCTTCCCCATCACGGGCCGGGAGAACCCACCATGATCAGAGGAGTTCCTCCCCACATCTTGGGAGGAGTAAATCACCTCCTAGCCATTCAGGCTCCTCATCTTCTAGGAGATCCTGCCAGCAAGAGCACTGCTACAACAAACCAAGCAAGAATGGTCTGAAAGGATCTGGCAGTTCCCTATACCATTCCCCGAACACTAAGACTCCCACAGGAAAGAGCAAATCAGCCACTAAACTTAGCAGATAGGAACTGGGCCTTGACAGGTATAAATCCACCTCCTAAGTCTGATGCATGTTGTGTCTGTGTACTGTGTATTTAAAAAAATAATCAAAAAAGTATATTAAAAAAAGTGTTGAATCTGCGCTTTTAAAGAACGTTAGCTTCATAAACTATTCATGAGAAAGCATACTTTGTAAATGAGTGGTCAGGCATTGTGTAAGAGCAGGCAGCAAGCAGATCTGGGGTGGGGAGAGGTAGAGGCCAGGAAAAGAATGACTAGGTAGTCAAAGAGGTGCAATGTATTTAAAGTCAAAAATATCTCCAAGGTGAGTGTTTTAAAAGGGTATTTATTTCAGTGTTTTCAGTTTACCTAACTAGAAGATTTGGCCTAATTATTCAAGGCTTGTCTCAAGAATTATTTAAGAAAACCAAAATCATTACTCCCAAAACAACATCACCACTTGAGAAATAAGTACTGCTCAAGCATGTCTCTGCAATTTTAAAAAAGCACACAGTTCATAAGACAATGGTAATTCTACCTTATCAGTCTCTTTCATTTTGAGTTTCACTCATCTGAGTCACTTAGTGGTCATCTTGTCCTCTATCTACCATAGTACAGATTTGCTTATGAGAAGTATCATATATCTTGCCCCTTCTCTACTCTGGTGACATTTTAAATATGAATATTAACACTTTCTAAGATGTTTTTGTAGTGATATTCTGTAGAAATTTGTTTAGTACTAATTAGGATCCAATAAGCTAATTCTTTGCTCCATATCATACACTTCTTTGGGAATCATAGGGAGTTCTACCTCATTAGGTAGAATTTGGAAGAGCATCCCCATCTAGGAGAAGAGAGAAAGAAGTCTGCAGTTCACTGAATGTTGCAGATTTGCAATAGATTGCAATGAATGTTAGAAAAGGAGTGCCTGATTTTTCCTGAACCAAAATGCAAAAAAGAATCCTTGTTACTGCTGGCTTTTGTTTTTTGTTACGTACAGATCACCGAAATCACTGATCTTACAGTGAAGAAATGGTTACAACCAAGATTATTTATTTATTTTAATTAAAACATGAAAGATAAACTCCTTGGGAGGATTCAGGTGACAGAAATACAGTCAATACGTTACAAAATCTGGGTAAGAGTCATTAGAACAGAATACATAAAAAGCAATCTGAGATGTTTTTGGTGTTGGGTTTTTTGTTATTCTTCTTCCTAAATCATTCTTTGATAGCCAAGCTTTCTTATCTGCCAGTGAAGTCCATGGTGTCTAATTTTCTGACTTTTTTTTAGTAGTTAGTTAATAATCTCTTGTGCTCTACAGGATCTCTGTAGAGAACATTGTGATACAGCACTTTTTGCTACATTCAGAAGAGAATACTCACTGAGAATAGTAACAAGCATGAATGCAATTCTAAAAAAGATGCAGCCAGCTCTCCTTGGTTACAACTGTTGTGGAGATGCTGGATGTGTAGGAGACTTATCAGTTGCTGATCTGCTTGCTGTAGTCATATGCCTCTCCAGCCAGCATCTGTGCTTTTTTATTTAACCTCTGCCAAATGAATACCTTTGGATTAAAAGGGAATATTTTGTCTCTGAGCTAACACATTCTAATGCTGCATTAAAGCTGCCCGGAGCTGCACTGAATTTCACTTGCTCTGTCAGACTATGTTGATTTTTCTTTTTCTTACTGTTAATATGTATATTGTTTCTCATACGTAATGTAGCACAGTGTGGAACCTTAATTTCATTCAGGTTTCAATCACTACAGATGAATGCAATAGGTAGGGTATACCTGCTTTTTCTGAAAAAACTGTACCATTGGAAAGTCTTATTCCTTTGTATTATATTGTATAATAGGTGCTATACCAATAATTGCATGTCCTCATGGTAAATTATATAATATAAATATTTATATATACATATATGTATATGCTTATTATAAATTCACTTTCTCATTTTTCACTTGTAATTTATGGACCACATATAATGCAGTTCCCTCTGTTAGTTCCTGCATACTCTTGGCATTAGATCTCTTATTTCCCAGAAAAAAAAAAAAAATCTGGAATGCACTAAGTCTAATAACCTTTATACCTTGGAACAAGATTGAAGGACTGCTGATTTCTCAACCAGCCAATGTTTCGTCTTGCAGCTTTCTGTCTTTCTTTAGAATTGTGTGTGCATTTGCATATGAACAGGATCAGACACTGAAAGGTATTTTTATTTCTTATTACAAATAGGGCTTATTGATTATTCATTTTTATTTTATAATGTATGTTCTTAATTGTTACGAATATTCATGATATAGGTACAGTGGCAGTCAATGAATACCTGATAGATGAATGTGACAACAACAAATTCCATCTTTCCTTCCTGCTTTTCCTCATGATATATATTTAAAAAAAAAAAAAAAAGATAATATTGGTCCCCATTTGTGATATTTCTACTTTGGGCACTGCTGGAATTATTTGTTAATTTGGTATGGCAGCCTATGGTTTTTTTCCCTTTCACTCTCCCTTATTTCCCATTTTGTTAAGGTCCTTTGAGCTAATTCATACATTAATAGGGTCAGTTTTAATTGGTACCAACTTTGTGTGCTCCCCTGAAATGCTGAAGTTGAGGTGTTTGTATTTTCTCCCTAGTACAACAGAATCCAGGAACAAGTAATTGCTTTACAGATGAGAAACAATATTAGCACCTAAGGATTTTTTGTGCTGTTCCCAAAAATACAGACTTGTCCATTACTGCACTTTACTATGTATGGCAGGGCGGTTAGACTAGTTGATCTTTAAACGTCCCTTCCAACCCAAAGCATTCTATGATTCTGTATAAAATAAACCAATGTTGTAGAAATTCACCTATACTTGAACTAGTTGCCAATGTAACAGTAGTAAACTATGCCAAAATAGGATAAGAGATCAATCATGATTGATGATTGAGGCTTCTTTCAGTGTAGTATGAGGTAAAAGGCCTCTATATCACTGAATGCTTCTTGCTGTGGATTCCACAGGAGCTAGTGAGAAAATCATGGAAATACAAACACGGGAGTGGTTATGAATAATATGACTTGAAATACCTGCTCCTTTAGAAATTTTTATTGCTTGTTGCCTTCTGCCAAAAAAGTACAGAATTGCATACTATAGACTAATGTAGCAACTGGTTAATGTAGTTAGATAATGGTCAGCTGTTCAACTCATCTATATATTTGTTACTGTAATGTTTCTAGGGGGTCTGTTTAATCACCATGAGCTCTGTAAGCTCCAACGCTTGCATATGCAACTGACTTGCATAAAACCACCAATGTATGTGTGTGGCCCTTGTGCAGAGAGGGGGAATAAAGGGTCTATGGAGGGTATCTGCAACAAGTTTTCAGGAATGGGAAGATTATATGATAGAGAATACAACAGCCGTAGTCATTTTGCTTAAGCATTCAGCAGCTTGTACAGTAATTTTTAGCTGGAAAACAATGTAATTCAAGGAGCTGTGGCTTTATGCTCTTCAAGCGTCCATTTCTTTGAGTGCGGTGCAATGGAACCATGGCATGCTCTGGTTGCAGATGCTGCATGTGCATTTCCTCTTCATGGTGTTTCCTGTGCTGTGTCCTCCAGCACTTAAGAGCATTTTTAGAGAAATCGAGGCAGGAAGCCTGTAAAATAAAATAGAACTTGAAAAGATTGGACATGTCACAAAAACTTTTGTCCTACAGTTTTGCATGATACAATGAATTTGAGTGACGGCCTCGAAAATCAATACTAATATCAACAAAATTTGTTATTAATTGCAAATCCTAATTGCTAAGTAAAACCCTATTAAAAGTAATAGGAGGTGTCATACGGTATAACAACACTGGCAAGTCATATGATGCTAGGCACCTATCTATATGAGGAGGATCAGTAAGCATAAACAATTTCATTGCTCAAAGGTAGGAGCAATATGAGGTTTTAATTGCTAGTATGTCCAGTTATTCAGGAGACGCAGACCTCTGGGGAGTTATAGCCACTGGCTGTAACTTGGAAAATCTGGACATATTCTTGCCTTGAAGGCTGCATGTTTGAGATCAGGTTTTCTATCATACCTCACTAAACGGTCTTAGTATAAAAGGAAGGGTCTGGTGCTGTGTATTTCAGAGATTTTTTCATCTGAAAAAGACTTGCAAGAGCTCTACCACTTAGAATTTATAATTATTATGGCATTGATTATTGCTGGCAAAACACAGAATTTTGATTTTTTAAAATATATATTTATATATATTTGTACATGTGTGAATCTACACACTTACCTAGATACTGTATACTATATAGAAACATATTTATATACATACACACACATGCTTATGTGTGTATGTAAGTAGCAACAGTCTCAGCTATTGCGTCCTGTTTACTTAAATTCATTTACCAGAGTGAGCTGAGGTCTGTGGTGCTTTGACTTGGTCTGATCTCTGCTTTGTCTGCCATAATTTTGCTACACCCTAATGCTGATTCTCTTCCATTTTACAAGGCCTGATCCTGCAGTCCTGTTTTGGCAAAACTCCCGTAAGTCTTTCTTATCGCAGTAACATTTATGCAATGGTTGAT
The DNA here is from genome assembly GCF_002078875.1 of Numida meleagris. Classification (NCBI taxonomy): domain Eukaryota; kingdom Metazoa; phylum Chordata; class Aves; order Galliformes; family Numididae; genus Numida; species Numida meleagris. The sequence continues at coordinate 26,391,659 of NC_034414.1, read as the reverse complement.
TGCAGTGCTCCTAAAAATGTATTGTTTTTCTCTTTGACGAGAATGTAGGCAATGCCAGTCGTGCAGTGTGGACTTTCCTGTAAACAGAATTTTTCCATAGTGAAATAGAGATTTCTGTAGAACACTATGAGGCAGAAATTCTGCTAACAAGATGATTATTTCAATGTTTTAAAAAGGTCTAGTTGCAAACCAGGAATACTTGCCTCCAATTTTTGTATGTATATTAAAAATGAGAGAGGAATTGAATCTTTGAGAAAGAAACAAGAGAATAGAAGGGAGCTCAGACTCGCTAGTGAACTCAATACTAATTCGTGGAATATACTAATAGTTTTTTTTTATGCAGGGATGATCCTGCGAGGTGGTGAGAGTCGTGCCTGTCTGTTCAATGCCAGTTGAACAGAGGGTTCAGGTTCAGGGCCAGAGAAAGAGGGTTCTCAGGTGTCTTGTTTAACGCTGTGATCCCATACAGCACATTCTCTATATGCTTTTCTACCCTAAAGAGTTGTTAGAGAACCATCAGCTGTACAAATAAAAACTTTTGACAATTATCCATGATTCCCATCTTTAACTGTTGAAAGCTTTGGATGCTCATTCATATCTGCAGCTGGCAGAATAGTAAAGAATATTTTTATTCAACTTTTTTAGCAAACCAAGTAGGCAGCGAACTGAAGGATTTTGTTTGCTGTTTTGATTTGGCTTAAATGTCTTGTTCACAATTTGCAGTAACTGGTAACTTTGGTAAAAGGAAGCGAGGTTCGGTGTTTTGACTCCATGCAGTTTGTAGGCGTGGGTCATGCTGTTCTTAGCTAGTATGTGCAACCACGTAAACACACGCACCTCATACAAGGATACCTCAGCTGTCCACTTGAAGCCAGTCTTCCTCTCCCCTACATGTAACATTTGTAAAAGAGAAATGTTATAAAACTCAGCCTAGATTCTATAATAACTACCTGGAATTATCTTGAGATATTGTAAAATGCTGAAAAGTTTATTTAATCACAGTAGCAACAAGCCTCATTCGATGGTGGTTTAAGTAATCAGATTTTTAACAGTAACCTCTGAGTGTTTGTTTTTTTGCATTTAAGGAAGAATTGAAGAGGAATGTATTCTTTTAAAGTCTAATGTATTAACTTGGCAATTGTTCCAGCCTTTCGGGATTTAGCATGTAGGCTGTTTTTACTCTCCGTTGCTGGTAACACATCCTCTCTTAACAGGAAGTGACAGCACCTCAAGAACTTTATACTTTTGTGGGATAATAGACACTACTTTTCCCTAATTTCTAACTTTCTACAATGGTTGGCATTTATGTGGGCTGTCTACAGGAGTTATGTATTTTCCTTTTGGGAGATTTCTTCATTGTTATACTCAGAAACAACCATGTGGCTGACACAACAAATTAGCACAAAGCAAATTCAGACCTGCAAAGCCCAGCAGGGAAGCTGAACCTGGGCTGCAGGGAATACCCACAGCTTCTAGGGTCGACTGACTGGTTTTCTCTACCACTGAGATAGAGAAATTGTCTTTCAGAGAACAGGAATTTAATTGCAGTGCTCTGCAACAAGGCCTGTGTATCTTGCTCCTTCCTTACCACAGGAGAGGTCCAGATGACTTGTTAATTTAGGTGCCAAAATGTTGGGTGACGTTCTCTCTGGTTTTAAGTATGTCAGGATTCCCACTAATGCAATGCAAAATTTAAACGCACAAAATTGTACGTACAAATAATGAATGTGGATTTGAAGTTTCTGCTCGAAGTGTTGAGCAATGCCTTTTTTTTTTATAGTGCAAATGTTAGCCCGTGTTTTCCTCCTGTTTCTCCCCAGTCCACATAAATAACTTGGATCCTTTCTGTTCTTGTGGAAGTGAAACTTTCATTAAAACAGAGCCTTGTTTTATTTAGCTTTTTTTTCCTGCTTAGGGACTGAAGAATAAATTCACTCTGTAAGTGTTGCATTTGCAGTTACTGTATTTTAAATTGGAAAAATGCATATTTTTAGTTAAGACTATGACATGACCTGGTTTTTGATCCCTCCTTTTCTTTAAGAATTACTGCTGTGAGTCAGCTTTGGCCAAGAGTACTGAGTCCACTGTTTCTTCTAAAAACAATACTGTAGGTGGGCTACTCATACAGGGTTCTGATGGTCCCCAACTGGCTGTGGGAATTCAACTAGTTTTAATTGGTTACAGATGTTTGTTTCATTTTGAGATCACTTGATCTGTGACCTAACTTTTACATAAGGGAGCTATAGTAGCAGCAGGCCAGCTTGCTCCCAAAGGTACGTAACGTTGACCAGCTTGGTCTGCATGGCTTCAGATTCTTTCGAGTCCTTATCTGCATTGTGGCAGGCAAGGTTATAAAGGTTTGACACAAAGTGCGGTAAAGGATTTTGGGCCATTTCACTTCTTTTCCTTCTCTCTGGTATGACTGGACATCTGGAATGATTGCCCAGCAGCCTTCTCTGCGTCTTCTGCTTTCTTAGGTTGGAATGCAACACTAGAAATTATTCTTGAACTTCTAACGGATTTTCTGTAGAATCAACCCAGAGATGAGTTGCAGTGTGTATGAAAGAGAGAGCGAGCGAGCGAGAGAGAGAGAGAACACGTGTCAATTTTCAAATGCTTTCCTATGAATATCCAAACTGCTAAATTATGGAAATCACCAGCAATGCCTTCAGACAAGTACTGACTTTTTGAAGCTGCAAACCAATGGCTGCTAATCTAAAACTTATGGGCAATTCCACAAAGAATGAAATTGGTATATTAGCTAAAAATACAGTGTTGTCACTCCATAAGGAATTAAGTACTCAATCTGCATCATGATTAAATTAAGTGCAAAGCAATTCTGAGGTTGTTTGTTACCACTGAAGAAGACAAATGTTGAGTCCTTCAAAATTCTCTTGCTCAGTAATTGCAGTTCCCTTTCCCCTCCTTGGAAATCTTCTAAGCCATTCTTTTCTTTTAAGTTTGCTCAGGCACCCAAGAACATAAAAGTTGATGCGCTTGTAGTGGTCATTTGTACATAAAGGTGTAATTATTTATTTTCTCATTTGTACCATATCAAGGCTTTGTACAATGTTTTAAGTTTTGTTTTCAAATTATTTTGTATTTTATTTTTATAAACTGGTTATAAATAAAATATTCATTCAGCATGCAAAAATTCAATCCTTGACTGTGTTTGTATGGTGATTTTACTGTTTAAAGTATACTGTATAAAGCTGATTTTTTTCAATTTTTTTTATTGGTGTGCATTAGATGGTGAAAAGCTTTGACTGTGTTTTCTGAGAAAACAAAAAGCAAGTGTCAGTTGGTACTACCACAAAAGAAGTTGGATGCTCATACTGCAAGAGTGATTAGGTCAATGGGAGTTCTACTGATTTAGTACATTAATGTACTGTGTAATAAGTAACATTAGGAACAACTCAACCCTTCTCCTCAAAGACCTCCCTCTCTATTTGCTCTTGTTCTTTATCCATCCTCTCCACATTCACTCTAACAATAAATGATTGCCATGGCAGATCAGATCAATTTGGTAATGATATGGTGGATCCCAGCCTTGTTCATGTAGCAAGCCAGCTACACTTATTTATTGATTCTTAAACAGAATTGTAATTTCTTATTTAGCCAGAGGCCACCATAATAAATTTATTTGCCCAGCTGTCTGGACATTGTCACTCCAAGCTTTTACAGCCTCTTGTGAAGTCTCATTCTCTGTGCAATACAATTTAGCTGCAGCTAACAAAAACATTTCCAAAGTTGTTATTGAATCTGGACAGTTTGTCCTATGTGGAGATGCAGTGTTAACCAGTTGCTCCAGTTCCCTCCAAGATCCTTTCATTTCTCTTTCCAGTAAAACTAGATAAAAGTACAGTGTCATCACAATATTTGTGGTCTACATGCATGCATGCTTTAGTCCTTCTATGCTCCGGAAAATACTGCTTGCTCTTTGCACAGCACAACAAGGTTGCTAGGGAAGTCTAGAAGAATTGGAGAAAATACCCTGGATCTCTTTCTGGGCGTTGCTACTGCTATGCCCTGTATGTGAAGCAAATTAAAGGCCAGCTCTGCCCTTGTTCTGTTAAAAGCAGGCAGAAATGTATTGTTGTGCTTCTGGAGGGCGTGTGCTCTTGGTGTTCCCAGTAAAGCCACCATGTGGTAACAGAAAAGACACATAAAGAAAGTCAGCTGTATTAATTGGAAGTTGAAAATAAAAAAAATTACACGCTCTGTACTGGAGGTGAGATAGGTATCTCAGTATCTTAAGTTATTTAGAATATGACATAAATAGTGATCATAACCAAAATGGGAGAGTGGTCTCTGCCTGGCTGCAGCATACCTAGGCTGTACAATTGACAGACTGTGAGAAAGATCCAAGGCTGGGACAAAAACACCGTGGGAGATCAGTGCTGAGATCTGCTCATCTAATTTCTGAAGCACCATTTTTTTTGCCATCTTCATGGCTGTAGGAGACGCAGTGCACTAGCTGTTCTCAAAATCTTGCTGCACTCCTCTGCAGCTGGACCATAGCCTTCTCTCGTTTAAACTTAAACATGATACAGCTGTGTAGTACACACAAGCAAGCTTTCCCTAGAAAGGCTGGAGTAAATGAAGATCAAGAATCAACAACTGAAGAAAGAATTGAAATACTGAAAAAATGTTGGGCAGGAAAGAAATGGCCACTGCACTCTGGACAAGCTCAAACGGCTGCCCATAAAGACCAGGTAAACTTTTGATTCACTAACGTTTTTCTAACCCAACCACAGCAGTATTAACTGGCTGCTTCGTGTACGAGAACAAAACACAAATGAAGGATACCCGTGTCAGTTACAGAAAATACTGCTTGACAGACCATCTGCACTGAGGAGGAGAAATATAAATGCTTCCAGGAGGTTAACAGGAAAGCTCATAAAAACATAGGCTTAAAAATCAGATTTAGAAGAATTCACTCTATTCTGGTTTTGGTGCCAGCAGTTTATGAATAAGGTAGTGATACCTGTCACCCACACCATCTCCTTTTATAAAGGAAACTTGGAACTAAGAATCTCCTCCAGGGCATAGCCCTGGTGTTAATCCTGTGTGGTAACTGCAAATGAACCGCACCTGTCTGAGCTTCAGGATTTGTCATCCTCTCCTACCATTTCTTTTTTAGACAGTTCTTTTGGGCCTCTTTAAGAATTTTGTTTCTATTCTTCTCTCAGCAATGCCTCAGAAGAAACCTGTTAAAATCCAGCTGTCCTGAGCACGATCAGACTCCTGCACAGGCATGAGATGAGATCCCTTGCTTTGAGGTAACTATTCTAATGGTGTGTAACTGGTGATGAGGGCATTCCTTGTATTATCCCCTCGTGCTTGCAGTTACTGTTAGCTCTCAGATTTATCATATTTCAATGCAAATGGCCTATTTCCCCCTAAAGATTAAAAAATTAGTCCTGTATTTTTGTATAGTATAGTGCTTTGTCAAAGCTGACCATAAAAACGATGTATCTGGCTCAATGTTTACACATTCTTATGCTGTTAAAAGGGGTAGCTGGGTTGCCGCTCTGTATGTACTCCTTTGTTTGCTAAGTTCTCGTGGCAGAAACGCCTGTACAGAGTCACTGGAAAACCAGTGACCATTACAATAGGCCAATTTATCTGTAGGGTTTTATACTGGTGATAATGCTTAAAAGGAGGACCTGAATGATTTTTTTAGGTGACAGGATAAAAGCGCAGGTGAGAGGATTGCTGTTTTTCCACCAGTTAGTACACTGGACATATGAACAGTGCATCTCTGTTAATTTAGAATTTTGCAAAGTAAAGTGACTGATATACAAGCTCTAAACACAAGTCTTCCATACGTCTTAACAATAGCATCACCGACAGTATTTCCCTCCTGTTCAGAGTTGGCACCTAACAGGTTACTTTTTGCTCAGATTCTTCTTTTCTTTCTTCTTCCTTGGTTGTACAGCTAAAAGAATGGCAGATTTTACTAATCTCTCTGATAGGTGAAGATGAAAGCTTCTCTTCATAAGCTATGCAAGAGCATTTTTCTACCCAGAGTCAGCCTCTGCCTCCTGTAGTTTAACAGTAAGTCTAAATTCTATTTCATATGAAACAATGCAGAAACTCTTCTTCTCTGTATTTCAAGTGATGTGATACTGATTCCAGAAGGCTTGCAGGATTAGAAGACAGAGCCTGCTTATAAGCCATACTAAGAAAAGTTATTCCATATCAAAAGCAGGCATCACCCACCAGTTACTGTTTTTGCTCTAAGTCTGTATTTCAGTAATATGACAAGAAATAGCCTGCCCTGCTAGTGAAGTAAAACAAAATGCCTCTGAGAAGGTGCATCTGGCAAACTGGGAATAAACAGCAGCCAAATAGAGCAATGCTGTACAAATTTGGAGAAGCAGAGAAGCACACTGATAATCAACAGCTCAATCCTAAAACCATTCCTCGGGGCAGCAGGTGTGTCCTACCCTTCCCACCATACCTTCCTAGCACAGCTGAGACTTAAAAACCCCGAGCCAACATCAAGAAAACAGCCCTGATGTTCTAAGTATTAGAAAAAGCAACTACTTAAAAACACCAACTCATTTTGCCATTTGTTTAATTAAAAAAACTAAGCGACTTGTGTAAGACAGCTCCTGCTGGTCAGTAACCATAATGTTACTTTTTCACCCAAATCTCATGCCTTTTATTTTCCAAAAGGTCACATTAAACAAAAGATAATACAGACAAGAGTCTTAGTCAAAATAAATCTGTTTGTTTTTAAGAGAATAAGAGGATAAAGAGAACAGCAGAAAAACATTAGCCAACTGCAACTGAGTTAACAAACAGAACTGGTATTTAGTGTTTAATGCCACCTCCTATAAAGAAATGTTTCCCACTGGGAAAAATGTGGGGGGCAAGTCCACTTTGCTCCTTCAAGTCACAGGCTGGAGCAGAACAAACAACAGCACCTAACACCACAGTCACTGTACATATATTCAAGTTTCACATGTCTGCAAAGCAGAAGTAGTAGCAGCCATTTGGATGTTCTTTCTTAATGGTTCTCAGGGGGGGCCTGGGGAACTCTGAAGGACCTGGTTCCTGGGATGCGGAGCTGGAACTACAGCTGCTGCTCCTGCTGCTGCTCCCAGCCATCTGCACCCGGCCTCTGTCCTCGGTGGGGGAAACCTGGGGAGAGCCCGGGCTCAGGTACCCGGCTGTGGTCTGTGTAGAGGCGGTGGTGTACGTAGCTGGGCCAGTGTTGTTTTTCACATAGACGTTTTTGATAGCAACAAGTGTATGCGCCATGATGCTGAGGCTGTTACTCAGATCCTGCATGCCTTGCTGCAGCAGCCGAAGATTGTGGTTGACACTGTCAAAGCCAGACTGGATCACCTGCATCTGGGTCTGCTGAAGCTGCACTAGGTCTGCTTCAGTTATTCCGATTTGATCTGCCTGGGACCGGCCTTTTGATTTGGATTTTACCTTCCCTGAGGAAGCACTACCCGATGTCCCCAGATAAGGCAGCTGCTCCTGGCTAGGTGGGACCACTGCCATGTCCTCAGAGCTTTCCTCCGGCTCTACCACTTTCACCACTATCTCTTCTTTTAGGTTCATCTTCTCAAGACCGGGTTGATGAGATGGGCCGGGATCATCGTTAAATGCTAGAGACGAGGGGAGAGGAAAAGCAGAGGAGAGTCAGTGAGGAACTTCACAGTCACTGAGGTGTGATTTTACCCTTCAGCACAGCCATCAGCCCTTGAACCAAGACCCCACCCCAGCATCTTGTGCTGCGCTGTCCCTGATGCTTTTAGAACACGCATCACCTCTATATCTGGGGAAGAAAACCCTAAAGATCCATTCACTGAATAACTGTGTATTGTAATCCCCTTAGTATCCCCACCGCAGGGGCTATGTTGCAGGTTCCAAAAAATCTCACTGCACGTTTGTTCTGTGCTGTGTGTGTGCACGGTGACCCATCACAGCGTGACTGTAACGCTGTTTGCAGGGAATCCCTGGGTACTGCAGCTGCTGTTTCAGCGCGTTAACGCCCCCTCTCTCTGGGGCACAAGAACAGATGTAGTCACAGCACCTCGGGCAGCCTAGGATTGCATGCAGGCACTTTATTTTTGCAGCTGCGAGTACAGAACCTACAGAGGTGGACAGAAGGGGCTGGCTCAGTGCCTCCGGGACGGGAGGTCTGCTCCCACGTGCTGCTGTGATGTACTGTCACGGGCCGCCGGCTACACGCAGCACTGCGCGTCAAGGCGCGAAGGCGGCGCCCCGCACTCACCCATCTCCCCCACGGCGGCGCCGGGCAGCTCTAGCGTGTCGATGCCGCCCACGATGGGCACGGCCTCGGCGTGCAGCAGGGAGCCGTAGGCGCGCGGGTGCAGGTGGTGGTGGCGGCGGGCGGGCGCGGCGCCGGGCGGCAGCTCCTCGGGGGCCAGCAGGAGGCCGAGGCCGAGCGCGGCGGCGGGGCCCGGCGGCCCGCTGCCCTGCGACAGGCGGCACAGCTTGCTGCGGTCGCGGCGCTTCAGGTCCCGCCAGCGCTTCTTCAGGTCCTCCACGTCGCGCGGACAGGCGGCTACCGGGTTCACCTTGTGCCGGATCAGCTCCCACACCTTTCGCTTCTGGCCCGGGGACGCGCGGCCCGGCCCCGCCGCGAACAGCAGCCGCTCGTGCTTCAGCACCTGCTCGATCAGCACCTCCGTCTCCGCCTCGTTGAAATTGGCCTTGCGCCGCTTGGGCGAGTCCTCGGCCATCCTCCGCCGCCGGGGGCCGGGGCGGCCCGCGGGGGGCGCCGCTGCCCCTTCCCCCGGC